>NC_071400.1:91831837-92488456 GCF_022682495.2 Desmodus rotundus | reverse complement strand
GAATTGAAATCTAAGGAGAATGGTGGACTTTCTAGCCTCATGTGGAACTGAAAGTTTTCTCTGCTCTTTCATTCTATTCTCTGAAACCAACCATTAGGTGATTTATCTAAAGCAGATCTCTGTGTCCTGAGAAAGCTAGGTTTTACTGAACTCTGATGTGTTACATTTAAGCCTTAAGATCAATGAAAAATCTAGTTGTTAAATGGCATCAGGGTAATGTGCTTCCTCCTAAAAGTTACCTTGAGTTGGGTTTATTAGAGAGACTCTGAGATGGTAATTTGTGTATAGGAAGCTTATAGGAGGTGCATGTGGGATCAATATAGGGTCAAGAGAAGCAAGGGAATGGGCAGGGGAAGAGTTGAACTGACTTCAAGCAACACAGAGACCTCAAATCTGGAGGTGAGTTGGTCCTTTAGAGTTGTTCAAAATTGAGGTGAGGCGGTTGGACCTTTAAATCCTGCATCTAACCAGTCTTTTGATGTAGGTTGCCCCTAGCAGGGAACTGAACCTGAGTGAGGCAGCTTCCTTCCACAGAGGGCAATTCCCAGAGCAGGAAACATGTGTGATCCCTCAGCATCCAACAATTCCAGCAGCCGAGGGAAGGAGTACCTGACTCTATTATGGGGTTTCTGGATGGCAAACCACAGCATCTACTATGACATGTCAATCTTGCTCTAACCATTAGCCCTCAGCCAGACTCATTCATGCAAAGCCTTTCAAATGGCATAATCCTAGACTGGAGGAACTAAAAAACCTCCCTGTGCCTGAGAATGAGGAGTAGTGTATGTATCTTCTTGCATTCCTCCCCTTCCTGCCCTGGAATGAGCCATAATTTCTAGAATACAGAAAATTCTGGGATTGGGAGAAGGGGAGAGAAGAATGGAGAAGGAGAATAGAAGGATGAATCAAAGTGACTCAACCGGTCATAAATCCCCATTATTATAAATATGCAGAGATACATTTTATTTTCCTCTAACTTCTGAAATTTGGCTGTACACATCAATTTAAAAAGAAGTCAAGACTCGGTATATACTAGCATTCCACTGGTATCCAGCCACATGGAGAATTAATGTCACTCGGATAACAAGCCAAGAAAGAGAGCAAGTCCCACCCCCCAGTTCCTCCAGAGAGTGACCTGCAATTGCTGCAGAGGAAATAAGAGCTTGGTAACCACATGATCCTTGAGAGCTTGACTCTGATTTTTCTATGTGGCTGTTTGTATATCCATCTGGTTCTTCTGTTTCCCATTTTCTGTTTTGTCCTTTAGGCCAAGTTTACATCTTGGTACTACTTCCCAAGAATCTCCCTAGCCTATTGTAAAACCTGATTAATGAGAGATGCCCAACAGCCTCTGATCACTGGACAGAAGCATTTTCCCATAAGCATCTTCTGCTTATCCTGCCAGTTATCTGTAACTTAACAGCTAAGCATGTCACACATGTCTGTGCTTACAGAGGGATGTACACACTTCTTAACACACACACATCTCTGAAAGCATGTTAGTGCAAACTGGGTTAAAGCTGCCCCCAGCTACCTCATTTCCTTTCCTGACCCCCCCTTCCCTTTCCTATCTCCAGCCACCTTGCTCTTTGCCTCTCATTTCATGCTGCCTCTGAGAGAGAAATCTCATTATTTCTGATTTAGGGGCTCCTATGCCCTACGCTGCTACATGTCATGCCCATTGCTAGCTTGTTACAACATCACAAGAGAATTCAGAGCTCTGATTTATCTGCCAGAGGGAATGACTCAGGATGGGGAGTAATGGGGGTGGGGGAAGAGTGGGACCAAGAAAGTGAATAAAAGGGGGGATAGGCAGGGAAGAGCTACAATTTTTAGAGCTGTGATAGCTTCAGCATGCTTGGGTTACTTGGATTAGGCCACATGAAAAATATTGTGCATTTTATCAGAAACTTGAAGAAGAAGCAGAGCATCCTTTGTTTATTTAATTTTCTGTTGTTTATTTAATTTTAGAGATGGGCTGGGGATATGTCATTGGGGTTCAGGGACAGCTGTTGAAGAAAGCTGTAATGGGCTTTTTAATACTTTTTTTACTGTTCTTCCTGGAAAGTGGTAAATGGTGATGATGGTCATGTAGTTTATAATTAATCAGCCTTTATATGTCTACCTCTGCCCCATTCATTAGGCTGAAGGCAGGAATTAGACATCTTGTGTTGGGCTCAATGCATGGGTCTGGTACACAGCTGGGGCTCAGAAAATGTTTGCTCGATATGTAATCAGCTAGATCTCTCAGCTGTCTTGGATTTGGTTCCCCCAGAAACAGTCCCTGAGACAATGATTCAAGTATAGGTAGTTTATTTGGTAGAATTCAGGAACACTAGTAGGTCATGAAGATATGATGCAGAAAAGGAAAGAAGCCAATAAAGGGGAATTATCATGTTTAGTTCTGCAGAATTATCCAATCGAAGGGGCAAGGGAGCTAAAGTATTTATACTCCAACCTCCCAAGAGTCATTGGTTGGAAGCTGCTCCTGAGAGCATTAGTTCCCTGGCCTTTTCAGCCCATTTTGTGTGTGGGCAGAGAGGCCTTCCACATTTCAGGGAAACTGGCTCTCAGGCTCAGAGATGTAGGCAGTTGGAAATCTACTGGAACTTAACTAAAAGGTCTGAAGGATATGCATGGGGCAGTGATGGTCTGCTACAGTAGCTAAGTTTCATTCATTCATTCACTCACCCAACAGATACTTATTGAGCTGCTCCTATGTTCCTGGCATTGTTCTAAGTGTTGAGGATACAGCAGTAAGCAAAACACATACAAATCTCTGCCCTCAGAGAACTTATAGTCTTGTAAAGAGACTGCACTACAAGAAGACTGATATAAAATATGTAGATCGGGTGGTAAAAATGCCATGAAAAAAGTAAAGATGGAGGCTAAGGAATCCTGAGGGAGCTAGGTGGGTAAAATCCTGGTGAGAATTATTCATGTGGCTATATAGGGGAAGAAACTTCCAAGCAGAGGAAATATTAAGTACTGAGGTCCTGAGGACTGAGGCAAAGGTCCTGAGACAGGAGTGTGTGCATGGCATGTTCAAGGAATAGTAAGGAGACCTTACTATTGTGCAGTTAGACAGAATGGGTGAGGCATGAAGCAGTGGGAAATGAATTCAGAGAAGTCATAGGTGAGGATACCCTGCAGATCAAGCAGGACCTGTGTGTGACTGTATAATCCTCTGCCTTTTACTCTGAATGAGATGGAGAGCTGTTGGAGGGCTTTTAGCAAAGAAGGTACCTGTCCTGTTCTGGCTTGTGTTGCTGTGCTCAGAACATAGTGTGGCAGGGCAGGAGTGGATGCAAACAGGGAAACCCATTAGGTAGCACATCTTCCAGGACCTTCCATTTTACTCCATAATAAATGAGTAAAAAAATAAGAGTGTGAACAGGGCTCTTCAGCCCTCCATATGGAATTGGCACAATGCAGTTTCTTCTGCATTCTGTTGGCTAAAACAAATCATAAAACAAGCTTACATTCAAATAAAGAGAAATAGAGTCATGTCTTGGTGGGAGGAGCTGCAAAATCACTTTGCAAAGGTTTGTGGCTACATGAAAGGAAATTATTGTGACCTTTTTTTTTTGCAAACAAGCTACCATGGCAAACAACCCCAAATTGAACTTCTAGTATCCTTGTTCCTAAAATTTCCTTGGGCCACCCTACCTCATGCTGTGAAATAAAACAGAATGTCCAGGAAGATGTGCTATATCTATCTTAGACCATGGCCACCATCTATGTTGGTGGGTATGCATTTGCTATCTAGAGATTGGGGAACACATTGGAAAAGCACTTTGCCTTGACTGCTTTGCTCTTTTAATCCTATTACCATATTCTTTTGTCAGATTCTTTTTTCCCTTCTCTTTGCTACCTCTTCTAGCTCTCATGCCCTTCTTTCTTGAGAACAAATACCCATCTCTTGTGTCATGAAAAGCATTTTCTCAGATCTCCAGTAACCTTGCTCTTGATCCCTTTCCACTGAATCTTCATAGTTCATTTCCAGTAGCTCCCAAGGGACTTTCCTAACCAAAGACATAGCCCTCAACCCTAACCTGCCCAAGATGAGTTCTGTATCAGTTGTTAATGTTATTCATTTTATACCTGCTTATTAAATGGATGTCCTTGATTTTGGAACTGAAGCTATTTTAGGTTCTATGGTTTGAATGGACAGCAGTATTCTGAATGTGGTATTGACAAAATGTCCGGTACTATGTTCTTGTATTAGAGTAATTAACGGGTATATTTTTTGAAGCCAAGGTCTATGCCTCTTTCTTTGATTCCCCTTCTAACACCTAGTACTGGTAGATTCTCAGTTAATGTGACCATAGAATTGAGGTCAGTTTCTATAATAGTCTGTCTCATAGCTCAGACCTTCCTCTCTTCTTCTCAAGCTAAGAGGGAAGGACCTTGAAACTATATCTATAGGATAACTAGATTTTGATAATCTAGACCAGTGCTATCCAACAGAAATTTTTGTGATGATGAAAATTCTCTAAATCTGCACTGTCTAGTATGGTAACCACTAGCCACTTATGGCTAATGAACATTTAACATGAGGTTAGCACAAATGAAGAATCATAGTTTTAATTCACCTTTTATTTAAATTTTATTTTATTTAACTCACCTTTTATTTAAAATTTTATTTAAAATTTTAATTAATTTAAATTTAAACTTAAATACTATATTAGACTGTGCAGTTTTATATAGTACTTCTCAATTTTTTTACACTGAAGTGCTCCTGATGATAGAGAAAAGAGAATGAACACCTTCATGGTTTGGGGTTCTTATCTTAGCTTAAAAATGCTACATGACCAAAGCAATCTATGGATTCAACACAATTCCTATCAACATACCAATGGCTTATTTCACAGAACTAGAATAAATATTCCAAAATTGCATATGGAAGCACAAAAGACCCCCAATAGCAACAGCAATCTTAAGAAAGAAGAACAAAGTTGGGAAGAAACACGCCACCTGATACCAAAGCAGCATGGTACTGGCATGAAAACAGATATAAGATCAATGGAACAGAGTGAGACCAGAAATGAACCCATGCCTTTATGGTCAATTAATATTTGACAAAGGAGGGAAAAACATACAATGGGGTAGAAATTGTCTATTCAATAAGTGGTGTTGGGAAATTGGACAGATATGTGCAAAAAAAAAAAAAAGGAAACTGGACCACCTTCCTACACAATACATAGGAAGAAACTCAAAGTGGATGAAAGACTTCAATGTTAGACTAGAAACCATAACACTCCTAGAAGAAAACATAGGCAGTAAAATCTAAGACATTTCTTGCAGCAGTATTTTTTCTGATATATCTCCTAGGCAAGGAAAACAAAAGAAAAAAATAAACAAATGGGACTACATCAAACTACAAAGTTTTTGCACAGCAAAGGAAACCTTTAACAAAATGAAAAGACAGCATGCTGAATGGGAGAACATATTTGCCAATACATCTGATAAGGGGTTAATATCCAAAATTTATAAAGAACTTATAAAACTCAACATCAGAAAAACCCCAAAACACAAACCGAAAACAACAAACCAATTAAAAAATGGGCAAAGCACATGCATAGACATTTCTCCAAAGAGGACATACAGATGGCCAATAGACATATAAAAACATGGTCAATGTCACTAATCATCAGAGAAATGCAAATTAAAGCCACAATGAGATATCACCTCACACCTGTCAGAATGACTGTCATTAATACATCAACAAACAACAAGTGTTGGCGAGGATATGGAAAAAGGGGAACCTTGTGCACTGTTGGTGAGAATGTAGACTGGTGCAGCCACTGTGGAAAGCAGCATGGAGATACTTCAAAAAATTAAAACTGGAACTGTCTTATGACCCAGTGATTCCACTTCTGGGTATGTATCTGAAGAAACGCAAAACACTAATTCAAAAGAATATATGCACCCCTATGTTCATTGAAGCATTACTTATAATAGCCAAGATATGGAAGCGGCTCAGGTGCCCATCAGTAGATATATGAATAAAAAAGGCTGTGGTGCATTTACACAATGGAATAGTACTTGGCCATAAAAAGGAGGACATCTTACCTTTTGCAATAGCATGGATGGACCTGGAGAGTATTATGCTGAGTGAAATAAGGCAGTCAGAGAAGGACAAGTATCATATGATTTCACTTATATGTGGAATCTAATGAACAAAATGAACTAATAAGCAAAATAGAAACAGACTCATTGATACAGAGAACAGACTGACAGCCATCAGAGTGAAGGTGATGGGGGGCTGGGTAAAAAAATGGAGGGATTCAGAAAAAAACCTCATTGACAGACAACAGTATGGTAATTACCAGAGGGAAAGGGGTGGGGGACGTAGGAGAGGATAGAGAGGAGGATAGTGATGAGGGGACACTTGACTTGTGGTGGTGAACACAATATAATAGACAGATGATGTATTAGAGAATTGTACACCTGAAACGCATGTATTTGTATTAACCAATATCACCCTGATAAGTTCAATAAAAATGCTAGATGATTTTACATTTATAGTAGGTGTGATTTTGCTCTTTATAATATGTATATTCTACTGTGGAGCAAAATGGATGGTCTAGGAAGATGTACCCATGACCTCCTTAGCACATGGCTACGATAGACTCCTGTGGGATCGTGAATGCCAGTTGGAAATCAATGAATGCATTGTCAGTAATTTGGCTTAAAGGTTAAACTTTACATTTTCCATAGTTTTAGTGCAACCTAGGGATGAAAACATCTCATCCAACACCCATTCACTGTGAGGAATGACCTCCAGGCTGGTGTGGGGTGTAACCCTCTCACTGCAATGCAAATCTCCTATTCAATTTAAAAGAAAATTCTCCCCCAGGAAGCTCTTCAAGTGCACCTAATGAATAAGGTGGTGTTGGTAACTTTCTGTGACATTTACTTTATAAAACGTGGGAGTCATTTAGTGATCAGTGGGTACTGTCTTGTTGTGAGGGGTACATATGTGCATGTGTGTGTGCATGTGTTTTCCTCAACATGGGTTTTGTTTCATCTTGTTTAGAAGAAAAACACATGGATTTTAAAAGACAGATTTTAAAATATTACACAGATTTTAAAATATTACACAGGTATATATTGTATGTAAATATATACCTACAACTCTCTCTACATATATCTAATAGCATATATATAACAACTACACAGATCAAGACGTAGAATATTGTCAGCACCCACAAGAGGTCTTCTCATGTCCCGTGCCAGTCAATATGTCCCACCCAGAGGTAACTATTCTGACCTCTGTCACTACATATCAGTTTTGCTGGAATCACAGAAAATGTATTTTTCAACATTATGTCTGTGAGATTCATCCATGTCGTTGTGTGGATGAGTGCTTTATTTTTAATTGCTGTATAGTATTCCATTATAATATTAATGTATCTATGAATATACCAAATTGATTTATCTGTTTTCCCACTGATGGATTATTATTGGGTTAGTTCTAGCCTTTGGATGTTATGAATGAAACTTGTCTTTTAATACACTTTTGCACTTTTTTCTTTTGGTATATATCTAAGAGTGGAGTTGCTGAGTTATTAAATTAAAAGGAAGGTTTGGTTGCTCTGACTAATACCTAATCTAACAGTGGTTTTGTCAAGGTATAAATTTATTTCTCCCTAATGTACTATTCAGAGACCCAGGATCTGTCCATCTTGGTGCTCTGCCATTCCTAGGGTGTTGCCCTTGTTCTGGTGGCCCAAGATGACTGACTACATTGTTTATATTCCAGACAAAAGGAAAACAAAGGGGGAAGTCAATAGCATGCCATTCCCCGCAAAGACAAACCTCCTAAACTTTGGACACACCACTTTTTCTGAGAATGCGTGCACCAGAACTTGATTCACAGTCACTCTCCTGCAAAGTGCAAGGGGTCATTTTTATTTTTGGAAACCACATGCCCATCTAAATGGGGAAGAAGATGGGGATAGATATTGGGATATTACAAAAACTCTGTCACAGCTTACTTCTTGGGGTTGGCACATGCCCCATTTGGAGGAATAAGTGTGCAGGTGTCAATGTTGACCTCTTTTATATTCCAGCCCAGAAGAACCTCTGAGAACTTGATCCCCTGAGGCAGTTATACCAGCCATCCACCTAAACTCCTATGAAGCATGGATATTAACTCATCACTTGTACACAGATGTTTCCCCAATAACTGATTTGTTTTTGTTTTTTTAAAAATCTTTTGAAAATAGAATATTACTACTGTTACTATTTTCAACATAGTTATTATTTTCCTAGTAAGAGACCAACCACATCTTGGTGCATTCACTTATCAGATTATGTGGTGGTGGAGTAGTTGCTTATTCTCTCTGAGCCTCTCTTTCATCATCCATAAAATGGGAATAAAATGCCTATCTTGAAGAACTGTTTTAAGTTACAGAGATAATATATTTTATACCCAATATAACTAGAGCTCCATGTGGTCCAGTCTTGACATACTGTCACAATAAAAAAATATCTAGCAACCAGAACTGATTAAATATAAAATTTTTGTTTCTTAGAATGTTTCTTAAAATGTTAAAGAGGATATAATTTACAACTTATAGCAATAGTTCTAAACACACACACATACACAAAACTGCCTCTCCATCTCTTAAACACACCTAAGTATCTTGGAAGTTTCTTTGTGTCCTTGCCCTCAGTTCTTCTCAGTTCTCTCAGACTGTCTCCAATATCCCACTTATATGAGTGTTTACTTTCTATCCTCTTCCTATTTCTTTCCACCTCTATTCTTTTCCTATCACTCAAGTAAGTCTGAGAGAAAGAGGCTGTGATTTCCTTATATTATTAGTGCTTTCCCTGTAACAAACATATTTCAAATATCTGACAGATAGTAGACAATCAGTAGTTGCTATTTTCATTACCATCAAGCTGAAGACAGTTAGCGTTCTTTGCTTATCTAGGACCTTCTTAAGAGTTTGAGTGGAGGTGAATGCCATTGAGATTTACTTCTGACAGCAGGGATATGTGGTGGGTGGACTATTGTTAGTCATAACAACAACTGTTTTGCAGTTTACCAAGTATTTGAATTTCATTCATCCATTTACTTTATATAGATTTATTTATTGATTGATATAGTCAAACGATTGAGAGAGTTGACAGAAAAACATATAACATAGAATGGAGTAAATAAATAATAAATAATTATAATAATAAATAATTAATAATAAAGAAATAATAAACATGATCAATGGGAAATAAAACAAAGCCAGGGCCCCAAAATGCATACCCCAAGCTGATGTTCTTCTCAGAGGCATTGAGGAAGCTAGAGGTATATGACTGACCAGCCTCACACTGATTTTAAGGAATAAACCATGGGATAATGCTTGTCCAGGTACAAACTGCTTGAAAGATATGTAGTGAAATGAGCTTTGTCTCCTCTATGTACAGTTTTAATGACTAGGGTGGATGGCTGGTCTTTTTACCTGATCTCTGCATTTGCTGCCCCAGCAGTTAGCTTTGAATGAAAGAGACACAATGCTATCAGCTCCCAAATTCTTGCTGCTCAGCTGGGTCTGAAATACACTTAATCACTTGTTATTCATCATAGACTTCTAGTGATTTTGGTATTCCTAGAACTATTAAGACATGAGCTTTTTCATAGCACGTTTAGGTGCTGGGTTCAGGGCTGTGGTGTGCTGGAGCCAGCTTGTACTGGTTCTCAAAGGCCAGTTGTGCACCTGTCTTACCAACTCTGTGTTCAGGCCCATCAAGTTAGTTTGAAATCAGTGAAAGTATGAGTATTTATGCCACAGAAATCAGCAAATACCAGAAGTCAGCGTTTCCCCCACATAGAGCAGGGTTCCCCAATCCTGCTAGGCCACAGACCAATACCCCAATACTGTTATGTGCCTATTAGGAACCAGGCTGCACGGCAGGAGGTGAGCTTGAATGTAATGCGCTTGAATCATCCCCAAACCATCCCCCAATCCACCCTGGTCCATGGAAAAATTGTCTTCCATGAAAATGGTCCCTGGTACCTAAAAGGTTGGAGACTGCTGCCATAGGGAGTCAGTTGTTAAACATTTACTAGCATGCACTGGTACTAGTGCATGATTATGTCAAGTAAAGTAGATGTCACTGTTTGGAAGAGCTTATGGAAATAATTACAAGGCATTCTGTGGGCTCAAAAGTGCTGTGTGAAATTGCAGAAGAGTTCCGAGTAATATTTATATCTGATCTAGAAACAACAGTGAATTGATCAGAATTTTAGACTGGGAAACTCAAAGGTTGAACATTGTAGTGAACGTTCCTGGTTTGTTTGAAAATGACATGGGAGAAAGTAGGTTGGAACTTTGCGCTGACACTAGAAGCAGAAAGCACGGGATCACCCCGGGGGTAAGACTCTTGAGCATTCACTGCAGAGCAACATAGAGTTCATCTGAAGTGATTCTTCCTGACACATCCCTCTAAGAGAAAGAATGGCAAGGGTTGTCTCCATGCAGCTGATGCCCTTGTCAGAGTAACTCAGCTGATAACGCATCCATTGGTTCCTAATTGTCAAATCAACCAGCACTTTCATCTGTTCAAGTTCAATACCCAAGCCAGATGTATTGTCTCTAGCCAGAGAGTTATGCAGGATCAACAGTCACTACTGCCCCAAAGACTGCTTTAAATGTACCTCATAATGCAGTGAGCTCTTCAGTCTTTGTAATTCTTCGAGGATATATTTATTTAGAATAATGGGTAAAAACATAGGCTTTAGAGCTACACTGAATTGGTTTAAAATCCTGCTTTTACCACCTACTACCTGTGTGACCTTGGGAAAATAGCTTTACTTTAGTCTTGTTATCTCTAAAATGGGAAAAATAATAGTATTTACCACAAAGTTTGTGGATTGGAATAAAAGAGCTTCATTCAACAAATATATTTTTCAAGTGCCTAGAGTAGGTCAGGGCAACTCCTGCAGTAGAATTTCTGCTATGCCAATTTTCGGGTGCCCACTTATTCCCAGCTGGAAGGACAAGAGATAGCTCAGTGATTGTCTAGGGAGCTCCAAAAATACCTTAGCTACATGACACAGCATGAACTGCCCAAGTAACTTACCCACAGTTCTTCTCTACAAATTAAGCTCTATTTCTTCTACAATGCTTGAACCCAATCAATAAAATTAATTATTTTCCAAACATTTTTCCAAGCTCAAGGGTGCACAGTCTGTCCTCAAGGGCATTTGGTTTACCTCTCATGACATCTTATAGGACTGAAGGTGCCATGCCTAGATTTCCAGAACCACAGATCATGGGAGAGTATTAGCAATTGTTACTTCTTGAGGACATCCAAGAGCCATGTTTTCCAGGCTCCAGGAGCAGCTGTGGCAGGCTCCTTCAGGAGTCAGAACATAAAAATAACGTGGGAGCCCTGACCAGTATGGCTCAGTTGGTTGGAGTGTGGTCCCGTACACCAAAAAGGTTGTGGGTTCAATTCCCTGTCAGGGCACATACCTAGGTTGTGCGTTTGATCCCTGGTCAGGGCATGTAAATGTACAGGAGGCAATCAATCTCTCCCCTCCCCCCTTTGTCTCCCTCTCCCCTTCTTTGTCTCCCTCTCCCTCTCTCTCTGTCTCTCCCCCTCTCCCCCTCTCCCCTCCCCCTCTCCTCCCTTCCCTCTCCCTCCCTTCCCTCTCCCTCTCTTCCCCTCCCTCTCTTCCCCTTCCTCTCTCCCTCTTTCCCCCTTTCTCTCTCTCTGAAAGCAATGAAAAATGTCTTCGAGTGAAGATTAAAAAAGTAAGGTGGGAAACACCCAGTCAGTAGGCATGGAGCTGGGATTCACACCAGGTGCCATTGTGGACTACAGAGCCTTGTCTGGGGCCAGGTGAATGATGACTGGAACTTCTAGGGAGTAAGAGAGAAGACCAGGCAGTGAACATGGCCCCCCCATTCAATGGCTTTCTTGATGTTCTGACAGCTTGTGGTTACACGGAGCCAGGGTGTTCTGGGTGGGAGGTAGCTGTTCCACTGCGGCTCACCTAAACAAGGCTGTTACTGTCCCAGTGGCTCTGAGAATCATCATTGTCATCATAATCATAATCATAATCATAATCATAATCATAATCATCTAGCTTTCATTTATAGTGTTAATCCAAGGGTTCTTAATATTTATTTGAACCATGGAACCCTATGGCATTCTGGTTAAATTTATGGATCACTTCTCAGAATAATGTTTCTCAATGCATAAACTACAATACATAGGATTATAATGGAAGCCACATACCTTGAAATACAATTATCAAAATATTTTTTAAATTGTGATATTGTAATAGATATGCTTCTTTATTGATATATTAAATGATAAGAATTACTGGTGAATTTAACAACCATCATAATTTGAAATAGTGGTAATACAAATAATATTTCAACATATCAATTATAATATGATATGAACATATCTGTAATTTTTATTGGTAAGAAACTCACGGGTACTGCTGATGCCTCTAAATTTTAGTTACAAACTGATGAAAAAAATCCATGGCTTCCTTGACCAAGTCAAGAACCTCTGTCTGTTGGGCATTGTGCTAAACCCTAAACAAGCGTTATTCTTAGCCTTTACTACAACCTAGCAATGTTGGAGTTGTTATTCTCATTTTACAGATGAGGAAACTGTAACTTGCCCAAGGTCACACAACGGATCTTTGTGACACCAGAATGTAGGCTCTCTCTCCCACACCCTGTGCCCTGAGCTGCAGTTTGCCTTAAGGGACACTGGCTTTTAAAAGCCCTTGGCAGGCACATCCTTTTCCTGGATTTTTACATACTTCTCTGAGGAGAAGAGAGGTTCCTACCACTTCTGAAAGTCTGTCCCATGGGAGTATCAAGGAGATTTTTTACTCTTGGGTTTTCAGGGCCACATTTTAGAAATTCTCCAGGACCCCAACAAATACTAAGGAGCTCCTGCTCCATTGCTGTCCCAGAGCTAAAACATAAAGCTTGCAAGAATTGATTGTGTGCATCTCTTCTTGTGTTGTTAGCTTGAGATCAGCCATGGTGGAACTATTTACATGA
This sequence comes from Desmodus rotundus, assembly GCF_022682495.2. Lineage (NCBI taxonomy): Eukaryota > Metazoa > Chordata > Mammalia > Chiroptera > Phyllostomidae > Desmodus > Desmodus rotundus. The sequence continues at coordinate 92,475,416 of NC_071400.1, read as the reverse complement.
TAGAATCCCCAAACATTAGTAATCAGGGCATTTTCATTTTGTAAACAAGCAGTTGTTAAACATTTGCCCTTGAATGTGTTCCTTTGTCCCTCATTTGTTCCCAGTAGTCATCCCTTCAAAGGAAAGGATTTGAACAACCACATCACAATTGGAGGAACCATTTTCCCTTGGTGACACATGTCTTGGCTTACTGTCCCCCCATCCCCACCCCTTCCTGGGCACTAAAACTTTTTTAAAATGTAGGTTCTTTTAGTCAGGTATGATGAGTACAGCAGATCAGAGGATGATTGCCATTGAAAAGACAGTTTGTTGCTCACAGATCCCAAGAGGAGAGGCCAAGGCATACCATGGAGTTGATGGGGGGGGGGGGTACATGGGGAAGCACCAGGTTGATGAGGACACAGAGGGAAAGGAGGAAACTGTGGGTAAGAGCTTTTATTGTTGTTTCTAAAGGAAGAAATGGGCAAGACAGAGTAATAAGCAGATTTAGGATTGGCTAGTTTGAATAATTTTAGTGAGGTCTAGAGTATAGGAGCTGTCCCCAGTTGTATGATGCCTAACCTGGGGTGATAAGGCAGGTGGATAGTTGCCTGGAGTGCTACAGCTCCAAAAACAAGGTGGTTGACAGTGTGGGCTATGGATTGGCAAGCTTGCATGTGAAAGGCATGCTCCCATGTAAGTTGTCAGCTACCTCTAGGAATTAGCTAGCCCTGGGAGAAGCAATCCATCCAGACTCATCAAGTCCCCAAGATGTCAAAGCATCAACAGTATAGAATAAAAAGTCATGATTAACACAGAAGCCAACACTGTTCTGAGAGTGGAAGGCAGAGAATTAGATTGGAATGGTTTCCAAATAAGTGGTGTGAGATACCCCCCTGCTGCCATTAGCTTCAATAGCGAGAATGTCTCACATTGCATATTTGGCAGCTACAGCTGTCCTCATAAGAAGCATGATAAAAAGTAAAAGCTGAGGTTTATGACCAATTTCAAGCTTGAGGTAAATATGCTATGTAAGGTCTACAGAGGTCCTCAGGTTACCTACATAGCACCAGTCTCAGCCCTCTGTGCATTAATTCAAACTTCAGGGGACACACATTTTATATTTTTAGAAACCAAGTGAGTATTTAGAAGAAATAAACATTTGCCAGTTATTTTTATGCTACCACATTGTATGTTGTACTTAGGAAAAGAAATATGCCTTCTGGATAGTTGTAAACATTCTACACAGGAGGTCCATTATTTCATGGCTCACAGTGGAATCCAAATGGAATAATCTGCAGACTAAACCCTGCCTTTATCTCAGGACTGAAGCAGAGGGTTGTGAGGGCAGTGTGCATGAAATGGCTTCTAAGGTGCCCTCCAACTCTGAAATGTGCTGACCTGGAGTATCACCAGTTAGCCCAGGTTGGATAATAGACTCTTAGATGGCCTACATTGAAGGGGTGATAAAATTGTGGCCCAGCCCTGATCCTTGCTCCTGCAAAGTTCTAAACAATATCAGCTATTGGAGGAATTTCCAGGTGGACTGCTTTTCAATTCCCACAAGCATCTGAAAAGCAGCTGGCTGTTAAAGACCAGGACTGCTTTAGCCAGATGGAGAGAGACATGCAACTTACTGCCTTTCTGATCACAATGCTTTGGATCTGGAACATCAGTGGCAATTTGGAGACTATAGAATTTTCTTCAAGGCTGAGAGGATCTTGGACACTGACAGCCTTCCTGCTTAGCAAACACATGGTTGGCTAAAGACTTTGGTGGATTCCAGTGGTGATCATGGCGTGCAAGCCTTCCTCCTCTGGCCAGGGCTGATGCATCATAGGGCATGACTTTGCTCGCTAAGGATCGGGGTATCAGGCAGCAGCAGATGATTTAACTGTAGGAATTAAATGCAGAGGGCTTTGAAGCATATGTTTCCCTTGTACCTAGTGTGGTGTCTACATGTAATAGGTGCTCAGTAAATGGTAGTTGGATGAATGAACAAATACTTGTTTTCTGTATCCTGTAGGGGAAAGACAACAATCTTTCCTCTTGTTCCTTTTTTATAATGAGAGTTGTTCAAAAAAGGAATAGAGTGTGTTTTAAAAAACACATATGACTCAATGCCACAAAGACAAACAATCCAATTAAAAAATGGACAGAGGACCTGAAAATCAATGGTGTGGCCCAGAAGGAAGAAAGAAACATCCAACCAGAAAAGAATGAAGAAACAAGAATTCAGAAAAATGAGGAGAGACTTAGGAACCTCCAGGACACCTTGAAACGTTCCAACATCCGAATTATAGGGGTGCCAGAAGGAGAAGAGGAAGAACAAAAAATTGAAAACTTATTGGAACAAATAATGAAGGAGAACTTCCCCAATCTGGCAAAGGAAATAGACTTCCAGGAAGTCCAGGAAGCTCAGAGAGTCCCAAAGAAGCTGGACCCAAGGAGGAACACACCAAGGCACATCATCATTACATTCCCCAAGATTACACAGAAGGAGAGAATCTTAGAAGCAGCAAGAGAAAAGGACACAGTTACTTACAAAGGGGTTCCCATAAGACTGTCTGCTGATTTCTCAAAAGAGACCTTACAGGCAAGAAGGGACTGGCAAGAAGTATTCCAAGTCATGAAAGGCAAGGGCCTACATCCAAGATTACTGTATCCAGCAAAGCTATCATTTAGAATGAAAGGACAGATAAAGTGCTTCTCAGATAAGGTCAAGTTAAAGGAGTTCATCATCACCAAGCCATTATTATATGAAATGTTAAAGGGACTTATCTAAGAAAAAGAAGATAAAAAATATGAACAGTAAAAATGACTGCAAACTCACAGTTATTAACAAGCACACCTAAAACCAAAACAAGAGCAAACTAAGCAAACAACTAGAACAGAAACAGAACCACAGAAATGGAGATCACATGGAGGGTTATCAATAGGGGATTGGGAGGGGGAGAGAGAGGGGAAAGGTACAGAGAATAAATAGCATAAATGATAGGTGGAAAATAGACAGGGGGAGGGTAAGAATAGTGTAGGAAAAGTAGAAGCCAAAGAACTTATAAGTATGACCCATGGACACGAACTATAGGGGGGGAATGTGGGAGGGAGGGGGTGGGCAAGATGGAGTTGAGTGAAGGGGGGGAAATGGGACAACTGTAATAGCATAATCAATAAATATATAAAAAAACAAAAAACAAAACAAACAAAAAAAACAGTAAGGAATTTCCTCAGAAGACTAAAAATTGAACTGCCTTATGAGGCAGCAATTCCACTGCTGGGATTATAGCCTAAGAACCCTGAAACACTAACCCAAAAGAACCTATGCACCCAAATGTTCATAGCAGCACTATTTACAATAGCCAAGTGCTGGAAACAGCCTAAGTAAGTGCCCATCAGCAAAGAAGTGGATCAAAAGACTATGGTACATTTACACAATGGAATGCTACACAGCAAAAAGAAAGAAGGAGCTCCTACCCTTTGCGACAGCATGGATGGATCTAGAGAGCATTTTGCTAAGTGAAATAAGCTAGGCAGGGAAAGACAAATACCATATGATCTCACCTATAATTGGAACAAGATCAACAAAACAAACAAGCAAGCAAAATATGACCAGAGACATTGAAATAAAGAACAAACTGACAGTAACCAGAGGGGAGGGAGATAACAGGGGAAAGAAGGGAAAGGGTCATCAAGGAACATGTATAAAGGACCCATGGACAAAGCCAAAGTGGGGAAGGATGGAGAATGGTGGGTGGGGCAGGGGAAAGCTGTGGTGGGAAAATGGAGACAATTGTAATCAAAAAATAATAGAAATGATAAAGAAAAAAAGAAGGGGAAGGGACTAGTCAAAGAACACGTATGAATGACTCACGGATGTGGATAACAGTGTGGGAATTGACTTTGGGAGTGGGGCGTGGGCTGGGCAGAGTAAGGCAAAGGGGGAAAAATTAGGAAAACTGTAATAGAATAACAATTAAAAATGATAAAAAAAGATTTAGCATTAAAACTGCCCATGTGTCCAAGCTGGAGCTAGATTGTAAAAATAGTGGTAATAAGTATTAGTCAGTCATGGCCGTGTAACAAATAACCCTCAAATTCAGTAGAATAAAACAATAATTCTCAAGCTTTTAATTTTGCACATCAGCTATGGTGACTGATTTGAGCTGCCGTAGTACAAGTTGGCTAATCTAGTCTGGCTTGGCTCTTGTCTTCAGGTTTGATTCCAGTTGACTCCACATGGCTTTTGTCCTTATGGGACCAGTAGGCTAACCAGGGTATATTCTTTTGATGGCAATAGAAGAAGCACAAGAAGGCCAGCCTTACAGCATAAGCACATGTAAAGCTTTAGCTCACATTACATTTTCCAACTTCCCCTTGGCAAGGCAAGTCATATGGCCAATCTCAAAATCCATACATGGTGAAGTACACTCTGCCCTCAGTGGGACCATGAGTGAAATGAATAATCACTGAACACCAATTCAGTCTCTCATAATAACTACCACTTATTGGATGTTACTCTGTGGCAGACACTACTTTAAGCATTTTACCTGAATAAACTCATTTAATCATCATGGCAACCGTATGGGGTAGGTGCTGTAATGTTTAAGTTTCATTTTACAGATAATAAAGTTGAGACACAGAATTACTGCTGAACCTGCTGGAGGAAAGGCATCTAGGAGGTAGCTGAACCAGGCAGGATTCACACCTGGCAGTCTGATCTGAACCACTACTCTCTTCACCACTCTGAGATAGCAAGAAGTGTGCTTAACATCTCTGGAACACCTTAAACTCTGCAACATGCTCGTACAGATAATGGCTTATTTAACTTTTGTGGAAGCCCAGGTAGGGAAGGTCTTGTTCTCTCTATTTACTATGGATGAGGACACCGAGGTTCAGAGAGGGTAGGGACTTGCCCAACTCAAACAGCTGGGTAGTGGCAGAGCCAACATGCAGTCCTGGACCTTACTTCAGGAAGGAATTCCTCCCCTATGAATGAGGAACCTCTCAGCATTTATCAAGCATTTTTTGCTTTATAATTTTGCCTTACATTGTTAGGAGGCTTCTAATTTATGGATCTCGCCCTACAGGGCAGCCTTTTACTTTACTTTTTTTGTTTTCTGGCTAGGGGATTTGTGCCCTGGTTCCTTGGCATGGGATTGATGCCATGGTGAGATGGCTGTGCATTAGTTCTCACGGTCTCCAAGTCCTTAATTTCTCATGACATGGCATGTCCCCAAGTGTCCCCTTCTCTCCTCGGTGCCCCCTGCCCTGGCTTTCTTCTTTTTCAGAAAACTGTGGCAGCTGAGTCTGTTCCGTGGTGTCTAGTTACACGCTCAGAAGGATGAGTCCAGCTCAGTGACTGTAATTTTAGTCCTTGATGAAAGGCAAGGGGAAGTGAAGGGGGCTCTTTAGGCCGAGTTAACAGGTGTACCTGAGCCACAAGTCTCTGTCTCCTGAACCAGGGAGAAAGCACAGCCCCAAGGGTGTTTGGATAGTGTGGAGACACTAGCCTCAGCTGGAAATAAAAATTTTAATCAAGTGCCTGGGTATGTGCAACATTTTCACCCCAAAGCTATGAGAGGATACAAAGCTACCAGATTGGGGGAACTCAAAGGAACTGCAAGTTCTCAAAACCCAAATAAAATGCGGAGCAACAGCTGTGAACATAACCTGGTGCTTGCTGCTCATCAGCAAGGGATGTTGTGCCAATACAAAGTTAGCAAAAGTAGGTTCACAGTTGTGAGTATGCGAAACGGATTTTATTCTTGTATTATTATTTAATAATTATTGTAGTATTTTCCATACAAACAACTGTAAACCTACTTTTTAAAAATATATTTATTGATTATGCTATTACAGTTGTCCCATTCCCCCCCCTCACTCCACTCCATCCTGCCCACCCCCTCCCTCCCACATTCCCCCCCTATAGTTCATGTCCATGGGTCATACTTATAAGTTCTTTGGCTTCTACATTTCCTACACTATTCTTACCCTCCCCCTGTCTATTTTCCACCTATCATCTATGCTACTTATTCTCTGTACCTTTCCCCCCCTCTCCCCTTCCCACTCCCCTATTGACAATCCTCCATGTGATCTCCATCTCTATGGTTCTGTTCCTGTTCTAGTTGTTTGCCTAGTTTGCTCTTGTTTTTGTTTTAGGTGTGCTTGTTAATAACTGTGAGTTCGCAGCCATTTTTACCGTTCATATTTTTTATCTTCTTTTTCTTAGATAAGTCCCTTTAACATTTCATATAATAAGGGCTTGGTGATAATGAACTTCCCCAACTTGACCTTATCTGAGAAGCACCCTATCTTCCCCTCCACTCTAAATGATAGCCTTGCTGGATACATTAATCCCGGATGTAGGCCCCCGCCTCTCACGACCTGGAATACTTCCTGCCAGCCCCGTCTTCCCTGCAAGATCTCTTTGGAGAAATCAGCCGACAGCCTCATGGGAAGTCCCCTGTAGGCAACTGTCCCCTTTTCTCTTGCTGCTTCCAAGACTATCTCCTTCTGTTTAATCTTAGGTAATGTAATTATGATGTGCCTTGGTGTGTTCCTCCCTGGGTCCAGCTTCCCTGGGACTCTCTGAGATTCCTGGACTTCCTGGAAGTCTATCTCCTTTGCCAGATGAGGGAAGTTCTCCTTCACTACTTGTTCAAATAAGTTTTCAATTTTTTGTTCTTCCTCTTCTCCTTCTGGCACCCCCATAATTCGGATTGGAACGTTTCTTTCTTTTTTTTTTTTAATTTTTATTGTTATTCAATTACAGTTGTATGCCTTTTCTCCCCATCCCTCCACCCCACCCCAGCCGAAACCACCTCCCTCCCCCACCTCCACCCTCCCCCTTGGTTTTGTCCATGTGTCTTTATAGTAGTTCCTGTAATCCCCTCTTCCCACTGTCCCCCCCCCCCCCCGGCTATTGTTAGATTGTTCTTAACTTCAGTGTCTCTGCTTATATTTTGTTTGCTTTTTTCTTCTATTGATTATGGGATGTTGGAACGTTTCAAGATGTCCTGGAGGGTCCCAAGCCCCTCCTCATTTTTCCGAATTCTTGTCTCTTCATTCTTTTCTGGTCGGATGTTTCTTTCCTCCTCCCTCCCCGTCCACACCGTTGATTTGAGTCCCAGTTTCCTTCGCATCACTATTGGTTCCCTGTACATTTTCCTTTGTTTCTCTTAGCATAGGCTTCATTTTTTCATCTGGTTTTCAAACAAATTCAACCAATTCTGTGAGCGTCTTGATAACCAGTGTTTTGAACTGTGCATCCGATAGGTTGGCTATCTCTTCCTCACTTAGTTGTATTTTTTCTGGAGCTTTGTAGTGTTCTGTCACCTGGGCCATTTTTTTTTTTTTTTTGGTCTTGGCGTGTTTGTTACTTAAAGGGGTGGAGCCTTAGGTGCTCCCTGGGGCCGGATAACGCTGGTCGCTGCACTGTGATGCTGTACGTGAGTGAGGGGCCGAGAGGGAGCAATGGCGCCCGCTCCACTCTCCACTGGATCTCAATCTTTCACTCCACTGCCCACAATCAAACTGGGCCCCTCTAGTGCTGGTTCCCGAGTGGGTGGGCTTGTGCACGCCCTAGGCCCCTGTGGATCTCTCCAACGACCTCTCCTGTGAGGCTGGGAGTCTCTCCTGCTGCCGCCCCAACCCCCACGGGTGTTTTCAATCAGAGGTTTGAGGCTTTATTTCCCCCCGCGCTGGAGCCCTCGGTTACATGCGGTCTGCTTTATCTGTGTGCGAATGTGGGGCTGCGGGGTGCTACCCGCTGCTCTGCCTGCCCTGTTCTCCGCCACTCTGAGTCCGGCCACTCTCGGTTTATCTGCGTGACTGTAGGGCTGCAGGGTCTGGTAGTGGTCAGACTGCCTGCCCCGTTTGTCCCACACTCCACCAGTCTCGGTCCTGCCATGGCAACGCGAGCCCTCTCCGCCCCTGCTGCCTGTCTCCGCCCCTCCTACCGGTCTGGATGAATGTTTATTTTTTATCTCCTTGGTGCCGGACTTCCTTGCCGTTTGAGTTTTCTGTCAGTTCTGGTTGTGCAAGGAGGCGCAGTGTGTCTACCTACGCCGCCATCTTGGTTCTCATCTGTAAACCTACTTTTGCCCACCCCCTGTATGCTCCCACCTTTGCAAACAGTTTGGAAAACATCTCCTTGCATGCAGAAATCCCGTGAATGTATTTCTCCTCACCTGTGTTCTTCTGCCCTCCCTCCTCCCTACTTGTCTCCTGTCAGAACTCACTGCTACACCCCTGTCATTTAGGAGTTTCTGCTGCAGGCAGAGATTCCCATAGATAAAGCACAAATGATCCAGGAAGGACAAAAAGAGAAGAATGTGACTTCTATTTGGCCCACAGCCCAATGTTTTTAAACCAGAGTCCGGGCTTATCTTCATGATACTGGAAACTTCAAATGCTCCCAGCCCCTTTTCCCCCATTCTGAGTGCTCTAGTCAGGATGACATTTGGGCTTGAGGGCAGAAGGACTAACATTTTTGGGGCAAAGGGATGGGAGATTTATTGATGCTACAGGCAGCAGAGGCCTGCTAGCGGTGTTCAGGGGCGTGGCAGCACTGCCCGGGCAGGTGGTGGTATGCAGTGGCTCTGTGTCCTGGAAACCAGACCTACAGCTGGAATTCCTAACCTTTTTCATGCCCTGGACCCGTGTGGTGGATGGGTAAAACCTGGACCAAAGACTAAAATTTGAAAATATAAAAGCACTGTATACAGATTTACAGCAGACCGTTATTAAATATAGTCACTAAATAATAGTTATTAAAATACTAAAATATGAATTGGTGCTACAGTAAAATATGAATTTCTTATTAAGCCACTAATAATTAACATGTAGCTAAAAGCTTAAATGAGTGATGTTTTGAGATGCCTGTAAGGACAGTTACTATGATATGAAAATGCCTATGGTTTCTGTTGGTGACAGAATAACAGGCCCTGCTCATACTAGTGTGGTTTGTTGCCTACATTAATAACAGAAAGAAATGCTACATTTCAGTTATAGGAAAGTGAAATAAAATTTAAAATTCCCTTTCAAGTCCTTGGAATTCTAAGTTAAGGACCTCTAAGGTAGAATTAGACTGCATGACAGTTTCTAAGTTCTTTGAGGCCAGGTATTATGTTAAAACCACTTACATATTTTAATTAATTTTTAAAAAATTCTGGAGAATGTCAAACATATAATAAACAGAACAATATGATGAACCTCCCCCAGGTACCCATCATCTAGCTTCAACTGTTACTGACTTACAGCCAGTTTTGTTTCACCTATACCCTCAACCACTTCCCCCTGCCATATTATTTTGAAGCAAATCCCAGACATTATATCATTTCACCTCATACTTTGATTTATATATAGCAGTTGGGCCACTAAATCTTTATGGATTGCTGGAGGCTTGATTGAGAAGTGCCATTAGTAACACTTGGTTCCACTCATGGATCAGTATCAGAGAACCAGATCTCCAGTCACTGTATATCCTGCACTTTCCAACAGAGATCTGATGAGATATTATTTATCTGTTCACTTCTACATATGTTTTCTGTCTCTTTTTACCCCATGAGAAAAAGGCTTTGTCTGCCTGTCCATGGCTGCATGGTTGCATCCCTAGCTCCCAGCACAATGCCTGGCATAATAGTAAATGCTTAGTAAATGCAATATATTTTGAATGAGTGAGTGCCTGAAAGAAGAAAAGTAGGCCCTGGAGGCATTGGATGTTGCTACTCAAAATGGGGTTCCTGAACCACAGCATTGATGTCTTCTGGAGGCTGCCTGGAAATCCAGAGTGTCCGGCCACACTCTCGACTTATTGTATTAGACTATGCATTTTAACAAGATTCCCAGGTGATTCTGTAGGCACTTCATAGTTTAAGAAGTGATTTACCTCCTTAACCTGGAAGAGTAAGAAGGCCAACCAGGAAGAGCTTTCTGCTATGATTTCAAAGGCCTTACCAACCAGGAGGACAGGGCTAGGCAGGGAAGTACACTCACCTCTGCATAGGCATCCTGGCTGTGAACTCTGGGTTTCCCACTTATTGGTTCTGTAGGCCTCTGTTTTCCCATTTGAAAATTGGGCTGAATGAGGCATATCTCCCAGCAGCATGGAAAGAGTAAAAGAAGCAATGACTCTGGAATGGAGTACAGAGCATATTCTGGATAACTCCTGGGGTAATTCCACATGGCTGTCTTTTCAAAATTTGAAGAAATGATATTTATTCATCTTTCAGAGGCTCTGATAACTTTGACTTTTGATAATTTTGACTTGTTTTGGAAATCTTTTCCCCTCTTGTTTAGTCATAATCATGGAGAGCACTTGGAAAACTTGTGAAGTGGGAGGCTTGGCTTTACTGCTTCCAGTCCCCCACTTTTGCATCTTTTCCCCCTTTCCTTGAGATTCTTCTCCTTCTGAAGCATTACACACCCTGTCTCCTAAGATCCTCCTCCCAAGAAACATCCCATATCAGCAATCACAAAGCAATTCATTCCCTAAAAATGTTGGGTGATTGTACAATAAAAGCTTTCTTAGATATCAGGAGACTGGTGGAGGAAATCTTTAAACAAAACATTGCATATATGTGTGCCACTAGAATTACATTACATGCACAAGTGCCTGCTTTGGGCCTGGGTGTTACAACTTCTGATGGTCATGTCCACTTCTTTTCATTGGAACCATAGGCCAACAAGCCCTAGTCAATTCAGCTCAAGTGTAGTCGGACAGTTTGGGGCCATTCGTACTTTTAAACTCACTTTTTTCCAACCTGCATGGTTCATTGTTTAGAATCCCTCTAGATCGTGGAGGGAATAGTGATGAACAAGGTGAATGTTCTTCACTACCTCCCTCCCCCAACACTCCCCAGTCTTGCCTCACATCCATTACATGACACATTGTGTTTACCTGGGGCTTTTTCAACAGAGCTCAGCAATCCCAATTCTATCTTGCCCTGGTTGTGTATTTACAAGGTAAACATTTCTGTAAAAGAAAGGGAACTATTCACTTTAAAATATCTTATAAAATTGTCCTTTAGAGATGAGTGGATAGGACAGAGCAAACATTTCATATTTATTAAATGATTCATTTTATTAAAATGTTACCCATAGAGCAAAAACTTAGAAACAACAGTATTGCTGATTGTACAATAATACTTGCTTAGGTTTATTTATCATTCTATAGATATATATGCTCTTTCTTATACATCATTCATCTAAGCTTCCCAGCAATCCAGCAGAAATGGTTAGGTCCATGTTAAAGTGAGAATATTGAGGCTTTGAAAAGTTATGTAAATGCCTGATGTTACACTCCTAGGCAGTGTTAGAGCAGAGATATGAGCCTAGGTCTTCTGACTCAAAACCTTGGCATATATCAGCCAAGAGTAACATAAATGTAAACCCATTGGTATACAGCTGCCTTAAAATGTCTGTATCATTTAGCATTTAACCGGGAAAATGGAACCACTCTACATACTTCACACAGAGAGAATTTAATACAGGGAATTGGTTACACTGACCATGGAAGACCTAAGAAGCCAAACAGAGAATGGCGAGATAAGCCAGAGGTAAATGATGGCAGAAACCTGCTATCACTTAAGCTAGAGGGACGGAGGAAAGGAACGAAGCTACCAGAATTCAAGGTCTCTAGGTTCCTTGCAGAGGCTGGGACAATGGTGAGCCAGCCTGGTGGGAGTTGGAACCCAAGAGGAGACATGGCCATGAACTAAGGGTGAACAGAGGAAATACCCTGACTTCTTCCCTCTTCCTGCCCTCCATTCTCCTCTCAGTTTCTTCCATTGGCTGAACCTAGCTGGGAGCCAGTGGCCCTGGAAGGTAAAGGCTGCAGGGGTGAGCCCTCCCTGTGATGCCCAGCAGAGCAGGGGAAGGTAAGGAATAGATCTGGGCCAGTGCTACGTTTGTGTCTTTGTTTTTCTCCTCCAAGGACCCCTGATTCCAACTGATTCCTTGATGACACCCTCCTTCCATTTGCCTCTCTCCTTCTCAAACAGATTTGGCACCAATTTGTTTTTTAATAGGGGTTGCATGGGAGTTTCTAAAGGCAAGAGAAAGTGGTTTAGATTGGTCCAGTTATACATTTCAAATTCAGACAAATTTCTGTTGCTTTGGGGACAGAGGGACCAAAGCTCCAGTGGCTTAACAAAAGACTAGGTCAATGAGTATTTTGGCAAGCAGATGCCAAAAAGAATGCTGCCAAATGCCCCACCAGGAGAACTGGTTTGTCAACAAGCTCATAGACCAAAATGAGTGGCACACATCACCCCATTCTTCTGGGGTGTTTAATTAGCCTGATTAAAATACTCATTTCAACTTTTGTAGGTTTCCCAAACCCTTTCTTGATTTGCTGAATTTTTCAGGATTGTTGTCTCCTTCCAGTCACCACCCTCCCTCCACCGGCAAGGTTCCATTTTCCACATATATTTATCTCTTAAAGGTAGGCTTGTTTGCAGGCCTTTTTTTTTTCTTTCATTCCACAATGTTCTATATAGATAATTGGAGACATCTGATGCCCTTAAACCAAAATGGGAAAACCCTGGCATAAGAAAAATCATTTCTGTGGTTCACAGCAGTTTTGTGAACTCTCACCAATGAAAAGGGAAACTCATGGTAATTTGGGTTCATGATAGGGAAGAGATAAAAGGGAAACTCTATACCTCATTCAGGGCCAGGTGCACAATAGGTTCTCAAAAAAGAAATGCTCACTGAATGGATGGGAACAAGCAAAATGCACAGTACCCTGTTCGTTTCCTTTGACAGGCACTGTTTTGTTTTAAATACACACAGCAGCATTTGATAGTAGGCAACCAATGTCTTGGAGTTTCTCTGGAGACTTAATAAACTCAAAATAATAAACTACTTTCAAGGTTTTCAAAAAGATTTTATTTATGTATTTTTAGAAAGAGGGGAAAGGAGGAAGAAAGGGAGGGAGAGAAACATCAATGGTTTCCTCTCACATGTCCCCTACTGGGGACCTGGCCCACAACCCAGGCATGTGCCCTGACTGGGAATCAAACCGGCGACCCTTTGGTTGTCAGTTCGGCACTCACTGCACTAAGACACACCACTCAGGACTTTTAAGGTTTTGTTTAGTTTTGGTACCTTTATGGAATTACTGTGTCTGCTCTCTGTACCGTTGAGTTTGTGATTAATTTGGGGCTTATGCCTATGTTGAGTCATTTTATCAGTTTGGTCACTTTTATAATCTGTAGCTTTAAACATTTATTATTCAAGTTTTCAAACAGAGAATAACATAACAGCCAAGTACCCACCATCCAATTCTATCAGAGCTAAAATGTATCCCATGCTTGCTTTACATTTGTTTTAAGAAATAAAGCAGGGAGAACCAAGATGGCGGCGTAGGTAGACACACTGCGCCTCCTCGCACAACCAGAACTGACAGAAAATCGAATGGCAAGGAAGTCCGACACCAAGTAGATAAAAAATAAACATTCATCCAGACCGGTAGGAGGGGCAGAGAAGGGCACCGGGGTGGAGAGGACTTGCGTTGCCGTGGCGGGACCGAGACTGGCGGAGTGTGGGACAAATGGCGCAGGCACTCTGACCACTAGCAGACCCTGCGGCCCTACAGTCGCGCACAGATAAACTGAGAGGGCTGGACTCAGAGTGGCGGAGAACAGGGCAGGAAGAGCAGCGGGTAGCACACCGCGATCCCACATTCGAGCATAGATAAACCGGGATGAATGGTGGGGAGCTAAGCAGACCGCGCAACCCAGGGCTCCAGCGCGGGGAAATAAAGCCTCAAACCTCTGATTGAAAACGCCCGTGGGGGTTGGGGCGGCAGTAGGAGAGACTCCCAGCCTCACAGGACAGGTCGTTGGAGAGACCCACAGGGGCCTAGGGCGTGCACAAGCCCACCCACTCGGGAACCAGCACCAGAGGGGCCCAGTTTGATTGTGGGTAGCAGAGGGAGTGGCTAGAATCCGGTGGAGAGTGGAGCGGGCACCATTGCTCCCTCTCGGCCCCTCCCCCACATACAGCGTCACACCGCAGTGACCAGCGTTACCCTGCCCTGGGGAACACCTAAAGCTCCGCCCCTTTAAGTAACAGAAGCACCAAGACAAAAAAAAAAAATGGCCCAAATGACAGAACACTTCAAAGCTCCAGAAATAGTTCAACTAAGCAGCAAGCAGATAGCCAACCTATCAGATGCACAGTTCAAAACACTGGTAATCAAGAAGCTCACAGAATTGGTTGAATTTGGTCGAAAACTAAGTGAAAAAATGAAGGCTCTGCTAAGAGACAAAGGAAAATGTACAGGGAACCAATAGTGAGATGAAGGAAACTGGGACTCAAATCAACGGTGTGGACCAGAAGGAAGAAAGAAACATCCAACCAGAAAAGAGTGAAGAGACAAGAATTCGGAAAAATAAGGAGGGGCTTGGGAACCTCCAGGACATCTTGAAACGTTCCAACATCCGAATTATGGGGGTGCCGGAAGGAGAAGAGGAAGAACAAAAAATTGAAAACTTATTTGAACAAGTAGTGAAGGAGAACTTCCCTCATCTGGCAAAGGAAATAGACTTCCAGGAAGTCCAGGAAGCTCAGAGAGTCCCAAAGAAGCTGGACCCAAGGAGGAACACACCAAGGCACATCATCATTACATTCCCCAAGATTACACAGAAGGAGAGAATCTTAGAAGCAGCAAGAGAAAAGGACACAGTTACCTACAAAGGTCTTCCCATAAGACTGTCAGCTGATTTCTCCAAAGAGACCTTACAGGCAAGAAGGGGCTGTCAAGAAGTATTTCAAGTCATGAAAGGCAAGGACCTACATCCAAGATTGCTCTATCCAGCAAAGCTGTCGTTTAGAATGGAAGGGAAGATAAAGTGCTTCTCAGATAAGGTCAAGTTAAAGGAGTTCATCATCACCAAGCCCTTAATATATGAAATGTTAAAGGGACTTACCTAAGAAAAAGAAGATAAAAATATGAACAGTAAAAATGACAGCAAAGTCACACTTATTAACAACCACACCTAAAACAAAAACAAAAGAAAACTAAGCAAACCACTAGAACAGGAACAGAACCACAGAAATGTAGCTCACATGGAGGGTTACCAACAGGGGAGGTGGGAGGGGGAGAGGGGGGGAAGGTACAGAGAATAAATAGCATAAATGATAGGTGGAGAATAGACAAGGGGAGGGTAAGAATAGTATAGGAAAAGTAGAAGCCAAAGAACTTATAAGTATGACCCATGGACACGAACTATAGGGGGGGAATATGGGAGGGAGGGGGGGGGCAGAATGGAGTGGAGTGAGGGAGGGAAATGGGACAACTGTAATAGCATAATCAATAAATATATTTAAAAAAGATACTGGAAAGACTAAACGTTGACTGAGGATTAAATGACATTAGGGAATTACTTGTAAGAGAATTGCCCTTGTAACACTGACTGCGTGGATTGCTATTAAAGTTTGGTCTCGAAAGGAAAAACAAAACAAAACAAAGAAATAAAGCATTACAGTTAGAATTGAAAGCCCCTATGTTCCCTGACTAATCTGATTACCCCCTCTCTCCCCAATGGTAACTATTATCCTCATTTTTGTGTGTATCATCTTCTCCTCAATATGTTTTAACCTTATTACTACAGATGTATATATTCAAAAACAATATTGATATGTTTCAAAATTTGCATAAATCATAGAATATTGTATATGTCATTCTGTAACTTGTTTTATGAGTTAAACATTGATACACATGGCTCTGCTGTATTCATCTTTCACCACCCTGAGGAATGCTATAAAGGAATACAGTACAATTTATATATGCACTCTCCTATTGATGGATATTTAGGTTACTCCCAATTTCTTGCTCCTGTAAACAGTGCTGCCACAAAGAATTGTCAAATGTCCTTCTGGCATAAGGGGGAAGGTCTCTAGGTAGTGGACCTCAACCTTTTCTACACATTTGAATTGCCTGGGGAGCTTTTAAAATTCCCAGCCAGGCTGCAGCCAGACAAATTAAATCTGAATCACAAGGGGTGGGAACCAGGCATATGCATTTTTAAAAGTTCCCCCAGATAATGCCAATGTGCAACCAGCATTGACAACCATTACTTTAGGATATATATCTAGAAGTGAAATTTCTGGGTCCAAAGGTTTGTTCCTCTTCAGCTTTTTAGATACTGCCAAATTATTCCCCAAAGTGGTTGTTCAGTGAAAACACCACCAGCAGAGGAGGAGATCTCTTGTTTCTGTGGCATCATCTTCTCTCCCAAACTTTATTGATCTTGTCCCCAGGGGGATCTTAGAGGAGGCAGAGAGCTATCCCTTTGGTGACCTCCCATGCCTGCCTCTACATGATTCATCCCCTGATACAATCTTGCCTTTCCACAAGGTTGCAAAGTAGGAACTGTTCTCATAAAATATAACTCAAAGCTTGGGGTGCTCAATACCACATCATTTTGCAATTTAAGGTATTACAGTCAAGAGGTTCCTGCCATCCATTCAACTTGGTATAGACAAGCACACTTTTCATGGCATGGTTTGGCACTCATCTGTGGTATCTAGTTTTGGGGCTACTAAGTGACAAATGACACAGGCCATATTGCTATAATGTTGCTTAGCCACAGATCCAATTTGATAGTCCCCTGAGCAGCTGGAGAAACAAGATATTCAGCCAAGTCCAGGCTTCCATGGTGGTTAGATCAGAGTGATTGGGGAGAAACATCAAAGAGATCCTAGCTTTGACTTTACTCAGACTACAGCAGTGTAGAAATATTTATCTTTTAGTTTGATGTTCCCTGTCTTTGGACATTCTGGACAGCTAAGCGATGCTTTCTAACTTGCTGACACATTGAAAGCTCATATTAAACTTCTCCCTGTGTTTGGATAGGTTTAGAAAATTTTACAGTGAAAATTGGTGAGGTTATAATTGTTGTCCATTTTGGTGGGTTTTTTTTTTTTTGAGCAGTTTTACATTTACAGAAAAATGAGTGGAAAGTACAGACAGTTCTCATGTGTCCCCTCACCTCTCCCGCCCCCTGCGGTTTTCCTATAATTAACATCACAGAGTAGGGCAGTACTTTTGTTACCAGTGATGAGCCAATGTTGATACATCATTAATAACTAAAGTCTATAGTCTACATTAGGATTAATTCTTTGTTTTGTACATTCTCTGGGTTTTGACAGATGCATAATGACATGTATGCAACATTACAGTATCATACAGACTAGTTTCACTGCTTTAAAAAAAATCCCCAGTGGTCCACCACCTATTGACCTTCACCCCCACCCCAATCCCTGGAACCACTGATCTTTATTCTGTTTTCATAGTTTTGCTTTTTTCATAATGTTATATAATTGGAATCATACAGTATGTAGTTATTGTTCACTTAGCAGTACACATTTGAAGTTCCTCCATACCATTTTTTGCTAAATTAAAAAAAATCTTTTTACTTGGAAATAATTTCAAGAGCAGACCAGTTGTGAGAATAGCACAGAGAATACTTGTATGCTTCTTACCTAGGTTCACCTACATTTTATTCCATTTGCTTCATCTCTTGCTCCTTCTTAATGTATACATGTTATTCATAGTTTTTCTAACCCAGCCACCTCCTAAGAATGAGGATACCCTTCTGCATAATCAGAGTACAATTACCAAATTAAACAAAACAAAACCCTCACCTCTATCCAATCCACTGACTGTATTCCAGTCTACAAATTAACCGCACACCGCCTTTAATATCCATAATGTTTTTCTCTCTAATACAGTCTAGGATGATGTGCTGTTTTTATTTTGTTTGTTTTTTCCAGCTTTTCCGGAGCAATAACTGACATGTAGCATTGGGTGAAGTTAAGGCACACACAGCGCGATGATTTGACACATGTGTTATTGTGAAATGGTTACCACAATAAAGTTAGTTTAACACGTCCCCCTCCATGCATTTTTGTGGCTTGGTAGTTTATTTCTTTTTATCTTTGAATAATATCCCATGTCTGGATGTACCACAGTTTGTTTATCCATTCACCTATTGAAGGATGTCTTGGTTGCTTGAAAGATTTGGCAGTTGTGAAAAATGCTGCTATAAACATTTGTGTGTAGGTGTTCATCAGTTTTAAATTCCTTTGGGTAAATACCATGGAGCACGATTGCTGGATTGTATGGGAGGAGTATGAATAGTTTTATCAGAAACTGCTGAACTGTCTTTCCAAATAGCTGTACCATTTTGTGTTCCCACCAGCAATCAACAAACATTTCTGTCCCACATCCTCACCAGCATTGGAAGCACCAGGGTTCGTGTTTTGGATCTTAGCCATTTTGAGAGATGTGCAGTGTTGTGTCATTGTTTTTGTTTGCAACCCCTCAATGACATGTGATCTTTTTTTAAACATTCTTATTGTTATTCTATTACAGTTGTCTGCATTTTCTCCCCATCCCTCCACCCCACCCCAGCCAAACCCACCTCCCTTCCCCACCTCCACCCTCCCCCTTGATTTTGTCCATGTGTCCTTTATAGTAGTTCCTGTAAACCCCTCTCCCCACTGTCCCCTCCCCACTCCCCTCTGGCTATTGTTAGATTGTTCTTAACTACAATACTCTGGTTATATTTTGTTTGCTTTTTTTCTTTTGTTTATTATGTTCCAGTTAAAGGTGAGATCATATGGTATTTGTCCCTCACTTCCTGGCTTATTTCACTTAGCATAATGCTCTCTAGTTCCATCCATGCTGTTGCAAAGGGTATAAGCTCCTTCCTTCTCTCTGCTGCATAGAATTCCACTGTGTAAATGTACCATGGTTTTTTGATCCACTCGTTTGCTGATGGGCACTTAGGTTGCTTCCAGTACTTGGCTATTGTAAATTGTGCTGCTATGAACATTGGGGTGCATAGGTTCTTTTGGATTGGTGTTTCAGGGTTCTTAGGGTATAATCCCAGCAGTGGAATTGCTGGGTCAAAAGGCAGTTCCATTTTTAGTTTTCTAAGGAAATTCAATACTGTTTTCCACAGTGGCCATTCAGTCCCTCATGGTCAGAGAAAATGCTTGATATGATTTCAATTTTCTTGAACTTGTTGAGGCTTGTTTTGTGTCCTATCATGTGGTCTATCTTTGAAAATGTTCCGTGTGCATTTGAAAAGAATGTGTATTTTGCTTCTTTGGGATGAAAGGCTCTATATATATCAGCTAAGTCCATTTCATCTAGGGCGTTGTTCAGTGACACAATATCTTTGTTGATATTTTGTTTGGAAGACCTGTCCACCTTTGACAGTGGGGTGTTAAAATCCCCTACTATAATTGTGTTGCTATCAATATCTTTCTTGAAGTCCTCCAAGATTTTCTTGATATATTTGGGTGCTTCTATGTTGGGTGCATATATATTTATAATGTTTATGTCTTCTTGGTGGATTCTTCCTTTGAGTATTATGAAGTGACCTTCTGGGTCTCTCTTTATGGCCCTTTTTTGAAGTCTATTTTGTCTGATATGAGTATTGCTACCCCTGCTTTTTTTCCCTGTCCGTTTGCTTGGAAAATTTGTTTCCAGCCCTTCACTTTCAGTGTGTGTAGGTCTTTTGTCCTGAGGTGGTTCTCTTGTAGGCAGCATATGTGTGGGTCATGCCTTCTTACCCATTCAGCTATTCTACATCTTTTGAGTGGAGCATTTAATCCATTTACATTTAAGGTTATTATTGATAAGTACTTATTCATTGCCAATTTTTTCATACCTGTGTTCCTTTCTCTCTCTTTTCCTTCCTTTTCTTACAGCAGCCCCTTAGCATCTCTTGCAGAGCTGGTTTGGTGGAGGTATATTCTTTTAGACTTCTTTTGTCTGGAAAACTCCTTATTTGGCCTTCTATCTCGATTGAGAGCTATGCTGGGTAAAGTAGTCTTGGCTGCAGGCCTCTGGTTCTCATTACTTGGAATATTTTTTTGCCATTCTCTTCTGGCTTGGAGCGTTTCCATTGAGAAGTCAGTTGCTAACCTTATCGGGGCTCCCTTGTATGTTACTTCCTGTTTCTCCCTTGCTGCCTTTAAGATTCTTTCTTTGTCTTGGAATTTTGCCATTTTATTTATGATGTGTCTTGCAGTGGCCCTCTTCGGGTTCCTCTTGATTGGGACTCTCTGTGTTTCCTGGATTTGGGTGACTTTTTCTCTCATCAAATTAGGGAAAATTTCCATCATTACTTTTTCAAACAGGTTTTCTATCCCTTGCTCTTCCTCTTCTCCTTCTGGTATTCCTATTATACGGATATTGTTACGTTTCATGTTGTCCTGCATTTCCCTTATTGCCTCTTCATTCTTTCTGAGCCTCTTTTCCTTTTCTTGCTCTTTCTGGGTGTTTTTTTCTACCTTGTCCTCCAGTTCGCTGATCTGATCCTCTGCTTCATCGAGCCTGTTTTTGATTCCTTCTACTGTCTTCTTCAGTTCAGAAATTGTATTCTTCCTTTCCTCTTGGCCCTTGTTGATATCTTCTATTTCCTTTTGCATATTGATATAGTTTGCAGTGAGTTCATTGTAGTTTCCCTGTAGTTTTTGGTAATTCTGTGTGAGCTTGTGAAGCTTCTTTATAACCAATTCTTTGAACTCATCATCTAATAGTTGACTTGTGTCTTTTTCATTTAGCATTGTTTCTGAGACTTCCCCCTTTCCTTTCGTTTGGGGATTGTTTCTTTGTCTTCCTATTGTTTGTGAGACTCTTCCTGTTAGTCTCTGCTTCTTGAGTTGCTCTGTTCTGACTCCCTGGGTTTTTGGTGTAAACTTCTGTGGTAGAATACCTGTGAGATTTAGTGGTACAGTCTCCTTGATCTCCCGATCTTCCTGATCTTGGGCTGTGGTTTATGTTGGCTCTGTGTATGTCTTTGGTTTTTGGTTCTTTTTCGGTCTTTCTTTGGTGTGTCTTTCCCACGAGCTGGTTATCTGAGGGTCAGTCTGTCCCCCACCTCTTGTTTTTTGTTGTGCAGGTGTGGGCAGGTTGTGTTGGAGCTGGTTCTTCCGTGTGTACAAGGTTTTGAAGCTTTTCTCTTGCTCTTGTTGTTTGTTCTTAGTAATTTCTTCACTATTTAGTTGTATCTCCAGATAGGTCCTGGGTTGAGTTAGTGTGACTTCCACTCCCTCCTTCAGCTTCTTCTGTTCTTATCTGTTGGTGTTTCCTTTTTTGGTGGGTTTTCTCTTCTAGGAGGAATCCTGGTGTTCCCGGCTTCTACCCACTCTTTTTTGTGGTAGGCCTCCTCCGGGCTATGAGTGTGCGAGCAGAGCCTTCCTTGATTCGCACTCTCCCTGGTGCCTGTGGTCTCAGCTCCCTCCGAGATGAGGTGCACACAGTTCCCCAACGGGTGGCGGGGTGGAGAGGAGACTGGAGCTATTGCTGAAGGGGAATTCCCCAAAGTGCCCCCGAGGGTCTTTTTCTTTTTGGGAAAATCCTCCTGCTCAATCCTGTGGCTCCCTCTGTACAAGGAAGGGCCTGTCCTCTCACACAGAGGGTAAGCTAGGCCGGGGGCTGTCCAGGTCAGGATCGCACGTGGCCCAACTTTCAACTTTCCTTAGCCAGTGCCAGTGGTCTCCCTGGGTTTTCCACTTCGTCCTTATTCCCCTGCCTGCAACTTCAGGCAACCAGGTCTCTCACAGTGTTGCTCAAGCCTTGTTTGGCAGGGGAGGGGGCCGTTAACCCAGCTTTGTCCCAGGAGTCCTGCGGCAGGCCCTACAGTGGCAGGCCTGAGGCTGCGGCCACCCTGGTCCCCGTGCTGGTCCCAGGGACCTTTTTGTCCTGAAGCAATCCCCTTACCTTCTGTTTTTTCAGTGTCCTCTGTACTTTTTGGTTTCCTGTCTTCATAAATGCTGGGCTGCTTTTGGCTGTTCGCTTTGTTCCTCAGTAGATGGGGTAGATGTTTCACCCAGGTGCAGAGGGAAGTTGACTCCTCCCCCATCTATCTCGCCGCCATCTTCTCTCCTGTTGTCCATTTTGAATGTAGCAGCCATCACCCTAATACATTAAAGCTCCCTCATGGTATGCAAGTGAGGGCCAAAAAATAATTCAAACATTTATAATGCCATGCCCATGAAGTCTACATAGCTACTTGGCCAAGAGTTCTAGGATTCTGTGTGTGTGATGTGAATCCATCCCAGCACAGTCTTTGGTGGCATTCTCTGGTGGCGGTGGTGGCCCTTTCTGGCTCAAATATTAATACAGATAATACTAGGTCCCATGGCTGGATATTCCAGGAATCTCTTTCATTGCCCTATTAGGGAAGACTGGGCCAGGAGAATACTGGGGACTCAGGGAAGTAACTCTCCTTCTCCTCTCTGTGTCACTTGCTGAGACATGGTTGCTTACAGTTTCCCTGCCCAGCCTCTCCTTCCCCTCCACATTTCTTCCATTCCCTCTCCCCAGATAAGAAATTTACCTTGGTCATTTTTGAAAGCACAACCCATCGCTAATTGCGTTACACCCAGAATCTTACTATCATGGGATGCCTCATTGCAGGGTTTTGTGCTACTGCTTGTTTTTGTTTCTAACTTTGTGTCTTGAATTGGGTTCCTTAGAGGTGGAGACTGAGACAAGGATTCCAATGTGTGGGATTTACTGGGTGTGAAGGAAGCAGAATGGGGAAGGGAACATTGCAGAGCTACAGTGTGGTTGTAGAGATAGGCCAACTTTGCTCTGATCTACAGGGGTGGGGGTGTGGTTTGTATGCTATATCAGTCAGTCATTGCCTGGGAGCTGCCCCTGGGAAGAGGGTGGCCCTAATGTCCCAGGCAAGGTGGCTCTCATCAGCTAAGGGCAGCTCTCCTAAGAAGGGGCAGCTGTGAACTACTAGCAGCCACTACTCACAGCAGCTGGAGAATGGGTGTACAGACCTGGTAAAGGGGATTTTGGTGAGGCATCACTGTCCCTACTACCTTGTGGAATATCCAGTGCACTGGCAATAGAGAATAATGCTCCCAGCTCTCACATATTGCCATGCAGGGCTGTGAAAAGGAGATGGGCTTCATGTAGGTAAGCAAATAGTAAGTATGATTTTATGGATATCAAGTATTATAAAAGGACTATGATTAACAATGGGTCTTTCTTCTGGCTACAGGTCTGAATATATCTTTGCTGTCTTAATCTTAATCCTGGAATTGAGTCTGGGACTTTCAGTGTTCTTGGAAACCACTTTGACTATATGTTGAGAAGCAATCTAAGGCACATGTGTGAACTGATAACCAGGATAAGTAGCATGATTAAATTAATTAATTCCCTAGTAGATGGGAAAGGAAGGCCAGTGCCTTTCCCAGTCTGGGTTCCCAGAGATGATTCACAAGCTGGGGCTTTGAGGCATGGAAAGCAAACAACAGACCCAGGAGCCTCGGATGCAGTTGCTTCCTTAAGTCATAAACCCGGGGAACCTAGATGACTGAAGTGAATATTTGCTAGGCTGAGGTCAGATTTTATTTTGCTGGGAGCCTTCCTCGATTCTGATTGTATTATCGTTTGTCATCTGAAGGCTGTGCAAGGGAAGGAAAGGATTCATAGAAATGTCCTGACTGTGATCCCCTTGTTGCCTGTTGTAATGTCTGGCCATGTTTCCTCCTGGGGTGTCTGGTTAGAACTTTCACTCTGAAGAAGCAGTGCCAGAAATAAATAGCTAAGACTGCATCTCCCTTTCTGTCGGAGGCTAAAGAAAGGAGTCTGTGAGCTTTACATGGCAGCTCGGTGGGGAATTTGTTTCTGAAGATATCTTCAGGTACTCCTTCAGGAGAGATGATAAGGGTTTGAAGCAGCGTGGAATAGGGAAAAGTGTGTGGGGACTTGGGTTGAGTCTTCGTTTCACCACTTACCAGCTTTAGAAGCTTCCATAGCCCAGGCCCTTAATTAGTCCCAGACTCTATTTTCCAACTGAAAGTGGGGAAAACAGAACTTGTCTTAAAGGGTGGTTTAAAAGATTAAATGAGATAGTGTTGTATAAATTGCCTGTTATGTTGTAAATACCAATAAATGGCAGCTATGTGGCTTCCTAAGAAAGTTATGTTGCATTCCTGGTTAGTAGGAGGGAAGACATAGACCAGATCTAATAGCCCTTTTTGTGGAGACCAAGAAACATATTAGGATATTTTGAGAGACTTACTTCCCTGAGACCTCAGCCAAAGAGGGAAAAAAGGAAGGTCAGAGGCACCCCATCAAGATGTGGGGCGGGTGACCATATGTCTTAAATATTCCAGGACAGTTACAATTTCAGATATTCCATCCTAGTGGCCAATCAAGTGTATAGATTTGGGGTTCATAATATATGATCACTGTTCTTATGAGAAAATGCAATTCTAGGCTGACCTGCTTGGGAATATTATTAGGATTCTTTGGATCACTTTTGAAGAAAGCAGAGTCCTCATGGATTACTTTTGGTGTTTACCATACCACTTTCACTTGTTTGGCAGAGGGTTTATTTAAGTCAGTTAATTCTTGGTTAACCTCCCACTCCCCTCACTGAATATTTGGAAGTGACTTCCCAAAGCCCAGCGAGGGCCAATTTCTCAGGGAGGGTCAGGTGAACAAGGTCTCATGGGCAGTTTGTTGTCCCTGCCCAGCTTTATTCTCTGTGGTTGGGGAGGGACAGTATAGGGCAGTAGACAGGTGGACAGTCTCCCTTCCTCTGTCTGGAGCCTTCTCCATGCTCCAGTTAGGAAATATGCTTTTCAGCTTTCAGGCTGAAACTCAAGTGCCAGCAGCACAAGGCCACTAATGCTGTTTGACTTAAAAAGAACCTGCATTTAAGGAGTCAGAGCTTTCTACTCTGCCAACACACCTACTTGAAAACAAATTATAGGGGAAGGAGGAACCTCAGCCCACCTTCATATCCTGACTATATCCACTTTGCTGCCAGAAACACCCCCATTTTCCTTTGAGTCCCAATACATCCCATTTAATACTTCCCTCTCTTGTCCCTCCTGCATTCTAAGAGTCCAGCCCTCACCTGCTTAACCCTCAATACTGAGAACATCCTCTTAAAAGTGACCTAATCTTTCTAGAAACTTAAGATTGGAAAGGAAAAAAAAACCTCAGGGTATCTCTTGCCTTCCTGGACCATATATATTTTTAATCACACACTATGTGTTTCTGGAGGGAAAAAGTGTTATTTGAATTCTTAAGATTTGCTGTGGCAGTGGTGGACCTATTAACTTATCATTAACATTGATTTTTTTTGAGTACGGTTGAACCATTTCTCTTTTGGTTTCACTTTCTTAAATTACTGTTTTATTAGAGTGAGAGTGTTGTGTAAGAATGTTAATGTTGGAGTAAGGTTTAGGACACTGAGGCCCCAGTAACTTTATTTTGCTTAAAGAAACACTTATCTAGCACTTAGTAAAAGCTATGTACTAGCCTATAGGGCTTTACAAATACCAGCCCACTGAATCCTTATCACAAGACTACCATTATCTTCATTCTTTAGAGGAGGAAATGGAGGCCACAGAGTTACTGTATTTTTCAGATTATAAGACACACCTCCCAAATATGGGAGAAAAGTGGAGGTACGTCTTATAGTCCGAATGTAGCTTACCTGGCTCACTACAGGATTTCTGCTTTAAAGGATGTTATTAAATATTTTACCACATCTTTTGCTTCAAATTTTTTTTTCCTATTTTCCTCCTCTAAGACCTAGGTGCATCTTATGGTCTGAAAAATACGGTAGTTGCCTGAGATCCTGCAGAATGCTAGAATTTGAAGCCAGGTATTCTGGCTCTAGAGTTCCAGCTCAACCAGAACTCCTGTTCCCTCTCTGTTTAGGGTTATCTGGGGCTTCATTTCCTTATTTTTACAATGAAGAGGATGAGCTGCATTATGTCTAAGTTCTGTTCTAGGACAAATATAATAGAGGACAATGATAACTTCAAAGGGAGTTTCTTTAGCCACAACCCTTGACTTTAATAATTTTTGCCCTGATCCATATGCTGAAATACTTCTTTGAGGTACAATATTCTGAGGTGTCGTTTCTACTTCCCATCCCCATTCTCTGATCTGAACATTGAGGACAAGAGACAATCCTTGAATGAATTGGCTTCCCAAAGCAGATTTGAAGGCACACCAATCTAGAACTGAACTGTGCGCAAAGGATTCCCAGACAGGAATTTTGGGAAACACTGCATACAGTGCCCCACCCTGTTGGAATTCACATTGCACATGAACTTATTAAAGAAATGTAGATATTGCACAATTGAGAAACCTCTTCAGTTTTGGTTATTCAGGTGTTTATCATCTTTCTTTTACCATGAAATCCACTCTTGGCATAGTATTTAATTAATGCCCTCTAGTATTGGGATTCTGGCAGACACTAGGGATACACATTCTTTGTAAGTTCTTCATACTTATCTGTGTATATATAGCTGGATAAATATTAGGAACAACAGGAGTCTTCTGTAAAAAAATTACATATTTGCTACCACTTGGGATTGTCAGCTAACAAGACATGTATGCTTCACCCACAGCCATCCTTATGGTGAAAATATTCATTTAAATACAAACTATATGTGTAAAGATGTGAAACTGACCCTTGAGACATATCTCCCTTCACTACCCCTCCCTGTGCCATCTTGAGAATGTAGTCACACGTTGACTTCTCCTCACCTGCTTCTTACATCATATTTTCTCTCCATTTATTCTTGGGCTTTTTATATATCTATTTTCCGAGGATTTCCACCCCTGTTTTCCTCTTCCCTCTCTACTCTACTTCTCGTGATTCGCAAAGACAAGGCTGTCCAGAGAGAGAAAGGACTGGCAGTTCCCGGAGTATCATTTCCTAAACACTGAGCCTGGAACACCTCATGCGTCTTTACAGTTTCTGTTTGCTGATTTGTTTATTATTTTTACAACATCCACTTGCAAAAAGGGGTCCTTTACTCCATTTGCTAATCTTATTTTATACTTTGTAATTTGAAATTAAAAAAATAAAATACATGCACAGGAGTAAAAATAAAACCTCCAACTATAAAGAAAGGTATAAGATAAAATAAAACATGAAAGCCTTCCTCTCCCCTGAGTACCTCTTCTTCTCTCCAAAGATAAACACTGATAACAGGTTTATGTGTATCATTCCATAAAGGGTTTTTTCAGTTACCTGTATGTGTGTGTTTGCATGAATCGCTCTATTGATCTAATAATATATATAATATTTATTATCTTACTTTTTATTTAACTTAATAACAAATCTTAGAAATCTTTCCACTTCCAAATGAGTTACTAATTCTTTTCATCAGATGCATAGTATTTAAAATTCTATAATTTATCGAACCAGTCCCCAGTGACAGGCATAAGATTTTCCATTTTCTGCTATCAACATTGCTGTACTGTATATTTGTTTACTCATAACTTGGTTTGATCTTGCAGGTATATCTGGGAATTGCCAGTTCAAAGGGTGGTATGTTTTGTAGCTGGAGAGATATTGCCAAATTGCCCTGCAATTACGTTGCATTATTTATACTTCTATCCTCTGTGTGTGAGAGCCTTTTTTCTCCCAACTTGCAACAACCGTGGATATTACCAAGCTTTTTACCTTTGCTCTTCCAAAATAGGTAATACAAGGTATATTTACTTATTTAAAATGACAATTCTCATTTTCATTGTGACTTCCTTTATAAACATCTTAGATTACATTCTCTCATTTAATCTGTATGATGAATAGTGATGTTGGGATTAGTGTTATTTTCCATGTGAGGAAGGTGAAGTTCAAAGAGGGAAAGTTACCTACCAAAGCCAAGCAGTGAGGGAACAGAGAATTAAAACCAGTTTTCCTACAAAATAAAAGAAAAAAAACAGGTTTCCTAACTCATGCGAGGATGAGGTTGGGATCATTGTGTGGCTCCGTGTGCGTCATGTGGCTCCAGGACCTGAGAAGAGATGATGGCTGAATGTAGGATCTTTCTCTTCTTCTCCCAACCATTTCCCCTTAATATCCTGCCAAATCCACATTTGAGCCTCAGGTGATTCCCTCATCATCCGATTTAATTCTCATACCCAGCATTATTATTCCTCATCTGATTCTCTGCCAAATCATCACTTTGTGAATCCCATTGAAATAGAACCAGAGAATATGGTATTAAGTGCCATGTGTGAAGTTTAAATGAGAACCATGTAAGAACTTTGTCACCTCCTATCTCCAAGGCGCTTAGTCTTAGAAGCAGCATAAACAAGCTGCCTCTCCCATCTCTTATTCTGAGACATATTCTCCAGAAAGATGGGAATATTATACACTCTGCTTATTAAAATCAGGCTGCCCTTGGGCCAATAGCACTGGTGAACCTTTAGGGACTTTTTAGACTCTATTGTTCTCTTGCAACTCTTGATAATTCCTTGAGAGTGAAGGAAGCTACAAGAGTTTCTGTGTTGCTAATTCTTGGCAAGATGGAGGATTGGCACATGCAATCCAGCTCTACCTCTTGCTAGCATGCCTTCCTGTACTATACTGGAGGGGCTGGAAAGCTAGAAATTACATATCCCAAACTCCCTTGCTGCTAGGTTCTAGTTGGAAATTTGATTTTGTCAAGTAGATCTAGCTGTGCCTTCTTTAATCTGCTGGGGTTTTTTTTCAGGCTCACTGGTTTCTAGGGAATAAATCTGTGACATATTTTCCCTTTGGACATACCTAAGGCTGGGGAAAAAAAACACCAGCCATATTAGATGAAATCTTAAGTATTGCAGTGTATTCTGAAGTGTCTACTTTTAAGATTCCTTACTACCTTTTATAGTTGGGTTTTTTTTTTCAGCCCATATCTGAGTTTTTACAATGCCATTGGCCAGTCTTTTTAGGCTTCTTGCAAAAACAAACAATCCCAAAATAACCAACAAATAAAACCAGGACAAAAACTCTACCCTTTCATTTGCAAAAGGTCACATCTGCAGATGCCATATTTCATGGACTTCATAAATGGATACTTAGCTTAGGGGTCATTAACAATCATGAAATGAGTGAAGAGATGGTTTTATTGCTCTTTTGACATCTGGGGTATTTGTGTGGTGACCTCTTTTCTATTGTGACTTGTGCACTCCTTTGAACTTATATGTAATACCTTTCCTGGCCTTCGTTTATACTGGATTTTTCCTTTGAGCTGGAAAAACACAAATACCTAAAACCATACCTCATCACACTGTAATGAAGATCAAAGTGAAAAAATGAAGAATACAAGACATTCAGGTGTGTCATTAAGTTTCCAGAAAGTCTCCCCTCTGGGGATTCTCCATGCTTCTTGCCAGAAGGGACTTTCCCTTCTAGAATGTAAAACAGAGTTGCTTGTTTTTCTGCTGCAGATCAGGAGTTTTAGTAAAGACTAGCCTGCTGTTACCGTTGTTTACCTGGGTACCTGATCACTATTCATATTGTCACTTAGTTGCCCAAGATGTAGACAAAACCACTAGAGAGCTTTGGGGGTTCATCATTAAGTGAGGTAAAAGGGTGTGTTTGTCTGTTTTTAGAGCACAAGTTAGATTAGCCATTTTTATTTGGAATCAGGAAGGACAGTCTGTCTTTTTTCTTTTTTTTTTGTTTGGTCTATTAACATTTATTTTTATTGTTATTGTTGTTCAGGTACAGTTGTCTCCATTTTCCTGCCATCATTTTCCCCTACCCTACCCATCCCCGCCTCCCACCCTCAATCCCTTCCCCCTTTGGCTTTGTCCATGGGTCCTTTATACATGTTCCTTGATGACCCTTCCCTTCTTTCCCCCATTATCCTCCCCCCCTCCCCTATCAGTTTAGTTCATCTCTCACAGTGTAGCTTTGCTAAGTATTTTACCCTCTTCCTCTGGAAGATGGGGGCAGGAGTGATAAAGGTCAGCCTTTATTGAGTATTTACTCTATACCAGGCATAGTGCTAAGTGTTTTACACACACTATCATAGTCAATCCTTATAGTAAGCCTGAAGTTGACATCATCATCATTAGTAGTAGTAGTATCATTATTATTATTATTATTATTATTTTGAATTGTAGTTTTTAAATTGAAGTGAAATTTATATAATACAAAATTAACCATTTGAAAATTAAAGATTTAGTGGCATTTAGTACATTCATCATGTTATGCAACCACCACTTCTATCTAATTCCAAAATACTTTCATCACCCTAAAAGGAAACTCCATTCTCATTAAACAGTTGTTCCCCATTTCCCACTCTCCCAGCCCTGGCAATCACCAGTCTGCTTTCTGTTTCTGTGGATTTGTTTATTATGGACATTCCATATAATTGGAATCATACAATATTTGTCCTTTTGTGTCTGGCTTCTTTTAGCATAATGTTTTGAAGGTTGATGCATGTTGTAGCATGTGCCACTACTTCATTTTTATGTCTGAATAAAATTCCATTGTATTGATATGCCAAATTTTGTATGTCTATTCATCTATTGATGTACCTTTGAGCTCTTTGCGCCTTTTGGCTGCTGTGTATAGTACTGTATGAACATGCATGTACACCTGTTTATTTGAATAAATGCTAATAAGAGTTGGAGATAAGATTCAAACCGAGAGCCTTTAGGTAACCACCTTTAGGACAGCACTGTATTCACACTACAGTGCTGTCCCTGGAATCCTTCTTCAGGAACCAACTTATAACAAAGTCTCTTTAGCACTGACATTGAAAGTCCATCGGCCATGGATGGAGTTCAGGTGGAGTTCCTTTAAAGCATCTGCTGTTCTCTGGCAACTAATGTTGTTGGGAGGAAGCCTTCTTTATTCCTGAACTTCAGGTAATAGTTATAACTAATTTGAATCAATATCCATGTTACCTTTATAAAACATCTTTACAAAGGATTTTCATTTGGTCCTTGTAACAACCATCTGAGGTTGTATAGGTCAGCTTTATAACTTGCATCTTTATTTTATAAATGAAGAAACTGGGGCTCAGAGAAGTTAAGGAACTTTCTCAGAGTCACACAGCTTAAAGGTAGGTGATCCAGGACTTATGCTGGCTATCCTATGGTTTTTCCACTATGCCATGCTGCCTCTTCAATCAACAATTAGGAGTGGTTATAAAAGTTACACAAACAAAAGTTATACCAAAGGCAGTTATACAAACTGCTTTTTAAAAATCAAAACCCAGTTGCAATGAAGGAATGTTATTTTAAAGCAACTATAACATAATAATGATAACAGCAATAACAATAGCAATAGATGATGCCAGCTTGTGTACATATGCCCATGCAGCAAATATGATCCAGCACACACTAACTTTCTACCAACATTTGTTAATCATCACTTTAGCATCTGGAATAAGCATCTGGAATAAAACTCTCAACCTGGAAAGGTTCACCCCTGTAATCCAGAGTCTGTCTGAAAGTTTGTCTCTGGCAGCTGTTAACCACTTGGTGACACTACCCTTGACTACAAGTAGAAACTGTTATTTTTTCTCCTTTTAAATACCTCCCTCTATCTTCCCATTTTCTCAGGTCATATGAACCCTATCCCTTTTTTAGATGAGGAGATCTGGAAATGAGAGATATCAGTGGGCAGTAAGAGCTGGACTCAGAATTCTGGGGGCCTTTCTAGAACTTTCCAAACTGTTTTGCATTACCTTGGAGGGCCAATCAACCACACTTTACCCTGAGTACAGGACATGGGCTTTTCGTCTGTCTCATTCCTCATTGTGGGTTTACCGGTCTGCAGGTACCCACCTCCTTCTTTCCTACTGGCCTATTTCTTCAGAAAATATCACATGGAGTTGGGTTCAGTGCTATGAACTGCCATTAGTGAGTAATGGGAAAAGCATTGCTTTACAAGATGCCTAATACAAATACATGTCCAAGGTTAGCATTGTTTCTGTAGCAGCATCTGAGGTGATACTTAAGTAGTGAGATTACAAATTGAGTGGTGAAGCTGTTTAGATTTTTCCAAAGGAGCTCGAATAGCTGGTCTTTCCATCTCCCCTTAGCTCCAAGGGACAGTTATGTCCTTCTGATATTCATACATTGTTGCATGTAAAAATAAACTCCAGCCTCATTACTCTGCCATTGTATTTTTGGATGCCGCCATAAGGCTTCAATGGCCAACTTAACTGACGACATAGGTTTATTTACTTATCAACTCTAGGGCAACATTCTCCATCAAGATGAGGGGTTTGTTCAGTTGGCCAGGCTCAGAACTGAGCCATGTTTGGGTTAAAAAATAATTTATTGAAGCTGATGCACAAAAAAGTCATCCTGGTTGTAGATGGGTTGGTTGTCTGCAGAATTCTGTCTCTGTGCTCGAAAGCAGGTAGTGAGGTGGGATTGCCTTGGCCTTAAACTCTAGGAGATTAAATTTACAGCAATTTCCTGAAGCTCATCTATCTCTAGGATGAGAGGAGCTATTCAGGGACCTTAACTGACCTTGCTTGTGGGTGGGCAGGATGTGACCTTGGATGGGAGGCCTGCATGCCTGGCCCCTCACTCTCCATAAGTCACTTATTGCCATTGAAGAATAAAGGAAGAGACAAATGACCACAGCTGGTCCGTCACCTCTTTGTCTTCTGAGAGTGGATGCAACTGGGGCGTTGAGGGGCCGAGTACAACCTTACATCTCTGCCACAGTGATTTCTTGTCACTCTTCTGCCCTTGGTACACAACATGGGAACTTCTCTTGTGGCCAGTTGGAATCAGGCAAAGCCACTAGATTATTTGTTTTGCAGTGTTTCCCAGGTTTGCTGGATGAGACAGTCACCTTTGGAGGGTGGCACTTGGGGATTGGGTGTTGTTCACCATAAAGAGGCTTCCCAGAATCTTCCTCTGGAGAATTTGATTCAATAGATGTGGGTGGGATTCAGAAATCTGAACTTTAACAGGCCTTCAGTGGTTCCTAGTACTTGGCATGCTTGGGAAACTCTGGTTTATAGTAAGAGACTTTGAAATGTGCAATCCCACACTCCTGTCCTGTTTTATTCTGCAGTGTTTTCCCTTTTTTGCCTTTGCGGCAGATGCTCATAGGGAGATGACTCATATCCCTTGGGTCTTACCACTTCAGTGTGCTCCAGGGGAATTCCCATCTATCAATAACTGCATCTTCTTGGCTTCCTGAGAACTCAACAGGCTGGAATTAGCACCCCTGGGAGCAGCCCTTAACTGAAACTGGAGAGAAATTGGTACACAAATATCCCAGCTCCCTTGCGTCTCAGGTGGGGTAAATCTGAGTTGTGTCTTGCACCATTTCCCAGTGGAATTAAACTCTAGTCACTCACAGTATTAATGTGCTTCACAGCACACTCTTTATGGACTGCCTTTCCTTCCTGTCTCACTTCCTTGTTTCCTTACCAGTATTCCTTTGCCTCTCACATAAACGGTACTTAATTATGCTATAACATGACACAAGTTCCTAGAAAATCACCATGCTATGCAAAATCATGTGATAAAAACCACAAGGCTCATGGGATCAATGAGATTAAGGGCACAACACTTAAAAACTTAGTTGCACATAATAACATGGGGATCTAATAAAACTGGTAGCACAGTTTTACACATGTTATATGTTTAACAAATGCATAAATACAGTAATAGCTATGGCACTCTACCCAGAAAAAAACTCTGAATGTGGCTTACAGAAGTGGATATCAGAACAGTTGCAACCTCTAAGTTACTGTGACCTGGAAGGTGCATTATCCAAAAGCAGACGGACAGTTGTGACAGCATTTGGGGATGGTTGGGGCTCCTAAAGTGAACTGAGGTAGCTGGTAGAAGTTTGAGGTGTGTGCCTGTGAGTGCATTTTGTAAATGTGGCTCCATTCAACTGGGTACACCCTTCTGTGTTCACCTACTGTTTCTTGAAGACAAAATTGAACATAAGCAAATGTGAAATTTGCGTGGTGCTTAAATCATTCCTTAATGTATCAATCAAGATTTGCATTTTCAGGACAAGTGTTAGAGCAGAATTGACTGTACTTGCACTGGCTTCCTTGTTGCAGGGCGCGTTTCTAAACTTAAAGTACGATACCTATTAATGACAGCTTTATAGAGGTTTTTTAAAAATTGGATCCTTCTCACTGTGAATTAAGCTGATATGTAAATCACAAACCCCTTCACACACAGGTGAGTTCAACAGAGACTGTGGCTGGATGTAGGAGGTAGCATCTCCAGACAGAATGTCCCCTGAAGGAGGCTCTGCATCCAAAGTCACACAGTCTAGCCCACTCATTTATTATCTTGTAACTCTCTAGGTGACTGCAACCTTGTTTTACAAGTCCTCAGAATCTTGGTTGCCTATTTGCAGTTTCTTGGAACTGATTTAAACCTTAAATCAAATGTCAGATTATTATGAACTGCAGCAGAATTCTATAAATGCTCAGCTCATTCCTGTATTAAGGAAAAAGAGATTAACATACAGCTTTGCTAGATATATTATTTGCCTGCATTCAGTGCTTACCAGGAGGTAAAATTACAGCATGAGCTAAGCTCATTCTTAATTTCCCATGGTAGGTTACAAATGGGTTCTTTTCTATTCTACAACTTCTTTAATCTCAATACCTGATTTCTCCCACGTGTAGCTGTACACAGTCAAGCAACTTATACACCACATGGCTCATTTGTTTAACTGGTTTTGCTTTGGTTTCAAGTTCATACTCTCTGCAGCCTTGATTTTTGACCTGGGTGTGCACTCAGGCTGCAAGATCAATGTTTTTTAGAGTGTGGACTTCAGACCACCCACATAAGAATCCTTAGAGAGCTTGTTACAAGCACAGCTTCTTGGGCTCCACTCCAAACCTCCTTAATCAAAATGTCTTAGAGTGGAGCTCGGGGATCTACCTTTTATACAAGATACTGGGTGATGCTTATGTGAACTCAAAGTTGAAACTCAAAAGTTTAGACCAGTGGGTCTCAACTGGGGCCGGTTGTGCCCTCTACACACCAGGGGACATTTGGTAGTGTCTGGAGACATTTTTGGTTGCCACAACTCAGAGGGGAGTGCTACTGACATCTAGTAAGTGGAGGCCAGGGGTGTTGCTTAACATCCTGTAATACATAGGACAGTCCCACCATACAGTATGAAATGGCTCCAAATGTCAATAGTGCCAAGATTGAGAAACTCTTGTTTAAACCCTTAGGAATTTCTACAGAATCTGTCGCACTTATAAGGCTGTTTTCCTTCTCATTATTTTCCTTGGTTTCTTCACATACAGATGGTTTAGAAGTGACAAAGTTCTCTGGATGAGCAGAAATGTGCAGGTTGGACAGACCGGCAGCTTCACATAGGTGGAATCAGGGTGGTGGGGATTATAGCTGACTCTTTTAAAGATGCCTTCTCAGGCATCATGAGTTGAACTGTAAATCAGGTCAGCTCAATTCATCCTAAAGATTAAGGGACCTTGAAGAGTTAGAGCAAATAACACAAATTTGGAGATGCAGAAGTGGGCTTTTCTGCAGTCAGGTTGTAGATGTTTTGTCAAACAAGGTCAATTTTTATTGCCTGGTACATGATTCAGTGAAAGCTAGCCCTATTCATCACCTAGGACAGTGCCTGGACTGGTACTTCCATGCTTCATTTGTTATTGGCTCTTGTTTACTGAAATATCTGGAATTACCTTTTAAATCATCAAAGAGGGGTTAGAGTAGTCAGTATCACTTCAACATTGGATGTATTCTATTATGCCATGAGGTTTTGAAAAATGGTAATTCTTGTATAGGATAAAGCGTAATTCAACTTCCAGTTTTGAAATTCTAAGAGTCTATGTTATATCCCAAGGAATGTGTATCTCTATTATGTCTATAATTCAGTGATAAGGTTTTTCAGATATTGTACAAAGAAGGATATTTTGCGTGCTAATTAGTGATATTTTACAATTTCTTCATGTATATTATTTACATGTTTTGTGCATGCTTCAACTTGAATGTGGAACCTCTTCCATTTGTAGCCTGTTAAAGTCTGGAAAACCCTTTGGGATCTTTTAAAATTATTTAAATGTCAACATGTTTTGGATAATTATGATACCTAATATCTATTGAGCACTCACATCTGCCAGATGCTGTTCTAAGTATCATACATTTATTTTGCTCATTTAATCCCACAACAGCTTTATGGGGTAGAAGTATTATTATTATTGTCATTGTACAGATGAGGCCAAATACCAGGGACACACAGATTTTCAGGTGGCTAAACTACAGTTAGAATCCAGGCAGTTCGGGTTCTTAACAAGAATATTATTCTGCCATAACTTACTTAGGTGTAGTCAATAGTTTGTCACCTCTGACTTGAACCAAGTGGAATAAACAATGACTCTCTTAGTCCAGCACTATTTAGTAGAACTAGAACATGACTGACATAATGTAATTTAAAAGTATATAGGAATCAATTTTTTTAAGTTGTAAAAATAAACAGGTGGTATATATTTTGATAATATATTTTATTAATATAACACACACAAAATATAATTTCAACATGTAATTACTATAAAATATTATTGAGATATTTTACATTCTTCTTTTGTACTAATCCTTTGAAATCTGGTGTATATTTTACACTTAGAGCATATCTCAATTTGGATGAACTATGTTTTAAGTGTTCTAAAGCCAGATGTGTGCCCCAGCTGGTGTAGCTCAGTGGATTGAGTGCCAGCCTGTGAACCAAGGGGTGGCCAGTTCAATTCCTGGTCAGGGCGCATGCCTGGGTTTTGGGCTGAGCCTCAATTGGGGATGCATGAGAGGCAGCCAATTGGTGTGTCTCTCACACATCGATGTTTCTCTCCCTCTCTCCCTCCCTTCCCCTCTCTCTAAAAATAAATAAATGGAATCTTAAAAAAATAAAATAAAGCCACATGTGGCTAGTGGCTACCATATTGGACAGTGCAGCCTTAGCTGATTGATACTTAGTGAGAAGCTTCAGGCTTTGGATAACTGAGTTTAAATGATTTTTGAAAGGCAGAGAGATGGTTTTCCAATGCTGCTTAGCTCAGGTGAGAGAGAGACCTTAAATGTGTCTCCATATTTTGACAGAGTTTTGTGGTTACTTCTGTGCAGGGGTGGGCTTCTGCAAATGGGCCTGAACATTTATACCCTCCTTTGTATATCCCATAATATTTAACTCTCAAAAAATGTTCTTAAAAGAGGATTTAACTTATAAGCCCACACATAAACACATACTTACCATCTGTATTGTCAATGTACACATTTCATTGGAGTGAGGATTCAATTCAAGTATATGGGAAATGAGAAATATTCTATTTGTGTCTGTGTGATACCTTTCTTAGTCTGGCTGACCTTTCAACATTCACATAACTGCCATCTTGGCCCCATGTGATTTAAATAGTATACACATATTTGCACAAACACACATGCAGACACACACCAGTGGGAATGTATGGATCTACATCCTAGGAGCAAATGAGCTTGTTGTGGGCTAGCTCAGAACTCCAGCTGGGCTCCCATACTTGTTTAATAATGACACCAACTTCATGAAAGACATCAGCTGAACTCAGAAGAGTCTGGGGTTATTTTAAAGTCTTGAAGAGCTAGTGCATTTTGTGTTACTGCCCAGTAGAGAACAGCAGTCCCTGATTACTGAATAGAACAGAGGTGCCCTTGAACACTAAGGCTGATAAGGTGGTGTCATGTTTTTGTTAATTTTTTCTATTACTTTGATATTTAACTTTATATTTCTTTTTTAAAGTATATTTTATTCATTATGCTATTACAGTGGTCCCAGTGTTTTTCTCCCCTTTATTCCCCTGTGCCCTGCAGGCCCCTCCCACCAGCATCCCCCACCCTTAATTAATTGCCATGGGTCATACATATAAGTTCTTTAGCTTCTCCATTTCCTACACTATTCTTAACCTCCCTCTGTCTATTTTGCACCTACCATTTATGCTTCGTAGTCCCTGTACCTTTGCTCCCCATTCTCCCCCACCGCCTCCCCACTGATAGCCCTCCATGTGATCTCCGTATCTGTGATTCTGTTCCTGTTCTAGTTGTTTGCTTAGTTTTTGTTTTTGTTTTTTAGGTTCAGTTGTTGATAGTTGTGAGTTTGTTATTGTTTTACTGTTCATAGTTTTTTATCTTATTCTTTTTCTTAGGTAAGTCCCTTTAACATTTCATATCATAAGGGCTTGGTGATGATGAACTCCTTGAACTTGACCTTATCAGGGAAGCACTTTATCTGCCCTTCCATTCTAAATGATAGCTTTGCTGGATAGAGTAATCTTGGATGTAGGTCCTTGCCTTTCATGACTTGGAATACTTCTTTCCAGCCCCTTCTTGCCTGTAAGGTTTCTTTCTAGAAATCAGCTGATAGTCTTATGGGAACTCCTTTGTAGGTAACTGTGTCCTTTTCTCTTGCTGCTTTTTAGATTCTCTCCTTATCTTTCATCTTGGGTAATGTAGTGATGATGTGCCTTGGTGTGTGCTTCCTTGGGTCCAACTTCTTTGGGACTCTCATGAGC
The DNA here is from genome assembly GCF_022682495.2 of Desmodus rotundus. Classification (NCBI taxonomy): domain Eukaryota; kingdom Metazoa; phylum Chordata; class Mammalia; order Chiroptera; family Phyllostomidae; genus Desmodus; species Desmodus rotundus. The sequence goes on along the minus strand of NC_071400.1, from coordinate 92,437,121 downwards.
TTCCTGGACTTCCTGGAAGTCTGTTTGCTTTGCCGGATTGGGGAAGTTCACCGTCATTATTTTTTCAAATAAGTGTTCATTTTCTTGGTCTTTCTCTCTTCCTTCTGGCACTCCTATGATTCAGATGTTGGAATGGTGAAAGCTGTCCTGGAGATTCCTAAGCCTCTCCCCATTTTTTTTGAATTGTTGTTTCTTCATTCTGTTCTGGTTGAATGTTTCTTTCTTCCTTCTGCTCCAAACCATTGATTTGAGTCCTGGTTTCCTTTCTGTCACTGTTGGTTCCCTGTACATTTTCCTTTATTTCAGTTTGTATAGTCTTCAGTTCTTCTTTCATTTTTGCAACCATACTCAACCATTTCTGTGAGCATCCTGATTACCCGTCTTTTGAACTCTGCATCTGATAGGTTGTCTGTCTTCTTGTTGCTTAGTTATTTTTTTCTGGGTTTTGATCTGTTGTTTCATTTGGGCCATATCTCTTTGTCTCGGCACACCTCGTCATCTTTTTGATAACGAAATTCATGGGGCAAGTGCTTCTTCTAGAAAAAAATCCCATAATTGTAGAGAAACAAGGTACTATAGTGAGAAAATCATGGATGAAAAGTTTTGGTCTTGACCTCTGCCATTAGCTAGTTAAATGACCTTCACTTCATCCCTGTGGAGTGAGAAAGGGAAGTGGAATTAGATTTCAGTCAGTATGCACATTAGAGTCATTGGGAAGTGGTTTTTAAAAATGCTGATGCTCAAGCCCAATTCTAGACCAATTAAGTCAGAATCTCTGGCATTGGGGTTGTTTGGTTGTAATGAGTCCTCCCTTTTTTAGTGGGAAATTAGAGGACCAGGGAGAGAGTAAAGGGGCATGTAGGTGTCTAATTTTAAATGCTGCTTGTTTGTAATATACTTGTAAGGGAGAGAGAGAGAGAACACCCATTTTTACTTTAATTTCAGTTAGGCCCTTTCTAGTCCCAGAAAGGAATTAAGATGTCGGGGGAGGGGAGGTAATACTGGATGTCTCAATCCTTCTTTCTTGAGAAGTGTTCTATAGAGAGGGGAATGCTCTTGTGTGTCTCATTCATACGAGAGTGTGGCTGAAATCAGACAATTCTGAGGGTGAGTGATTGTATCAGTCATGATAGGCCTGGTAACAAATGACCCCCAAATATCAGTGGCTTACAACAGCACAAGTTTATTTCCTGCTCATAAAAATGCCTGTCATAAATTACCTGCAGCTCTGTCCTCCATCACTTTCACTCCAGGGCTGAGGCTGATGGGATCAGTCTCTGTCTAGAATACCGCAATTCCAAGTGGAAAAAGGGGAGGGGAAGAGAAAATGGTGAATCACGCACTTGTTGTTAATGCTTATTCTCAGAAGTGACACACAACATTTCTGCTCACACTTAATTGTCTAAAGCAGGTCATATGGCCAGGTCAACTCTGAATTCAACAGAGCAGGGATGGGGTTGTGTCAGCCCTCTGCAGGGATAATGGTGAGAATGATAATACAATCCATCACAGGAGTGAAAGACACCATAATAGAGAGCATAACTAACTCCCAGTGAGTGCTCCGGTGGCCACAATCCAAGGTAAGCTCATACCTGGCATGGCCTGCCTGTCTTTGCCCCTGGTGGTCTACTGGAGTTCATTTTCACCCTGAACCCACCCTGAGCCCTTAAGGCATGTTGTAGCAGTAATTCATTTCAGGCCAGCCTTTCCTGACCTTTGGCCTTTCCAAAATCCTTCCATGTGCTGAAAGTTGCTTGTTTGCCATCCATGTGTATTTTCTGATGACTTGAACAAAGACCTAGGCTCAACCCAGCCTATCCAGCTATTCTTTATTTTCTGAAGAGGCAATGAAGAGTGGTGTTTGGCAACATTAGTTCTCAAGTTTGGTTGTACCCTGGGGAACTTTAAAAAATACTGATGTCTAGGTCCTACCCCCAGGGAGTCTGATTGAGTTGGTCTTGGGCAAAGCCTGGGCTTGGATGGTTCTAATACAAACTCTGAGGACCTCTGGTTCAAAGCACCCACTTCCCAGCCAGCTGTCACCTGGGTTCAGAACTTGACTTCTCAATTTCTCAGCTGTGTTGCTTTGGCTTAAGTTACTTTATTTCTCTGCTGCTTGCTTTTGGTGGGCTTTTGTTGTGATAATTACAAGAGAGGTGGAGAAAACAGTAAGCATTGTACATAGGTCCTAGTAAGTGCTTGATAAATATAATGATTTCTGGTGTGATTCTTTTTATTCTGCCTCAGCATGCTTCTCACACTGCACCAATACCTCCTGGAAGAACCAGCTGTTCTCATAAATTGGCCGATGAAGAAATGGAGTGTAGCAAAAGCCACACTGTGCTCTTCAACATGATTGCATTTCATGATGGTCTAGGTCACAGGTGGCAAACACAAGGCCCGCGGGCCAAATCCGGCCCTCCACCTTGTTTTATCCAGCCTGGCACCTTGTTTCTACCCGACGTCAGCACCAAGCTCTTGCTTAACTGTTAAGGAGTAGTTATATTTATACAGTCCTAAAATTACATTTGGCCCTTTGAAGGCAAGTGTGAGGCTGATGTGGCCCCTGCTGAAAATGAGTTTAACACCCCTGGTAGGTTATGGGCATAAAGGCAACTCTGGCTTTCCCTGATTTCTCAGGTCCTCAGGAGAAAAACACCTCAGATCTTCTGTAGGTCCTCACCACTCATTCCCCTGTATACAGCATGGAGGGCTCATTGAGGAGAAGCTTTTATGGTAAAACAAACAAACAGAAAGGAATGAAAAGCAACAATTTCGAAATGTCTTTGCTTTACTGCTCATTTTACTTTCCCACATGAATGAACCCGCTATTAAGCTGCCTGGAGGGCAGTGCTTTGCCTTCCTCCCCCAGTCTTACACAATCAAGAGACTTGGGCCAGCTGGGCCTAAACTGAAGCGTGTTTCCATACACATTGTCCCCCAGATGTTCCTGCATGTGTTTGGGTTTCATTTTGATATAAAACATGAAACATGGGAAGTTCCAGGAAGGGGCTGGGTGGTGACCAGCTTAAATATCTCTAACCACTTGCTTCTAGATATTAGCCATGTCCCTTTGTGTTAAATGATAACCCACTAGGACCACTATCCTGGAGGACTTCCCTTTGTAAGGAGGGAATGTTGTCACCATGATATTTCCCATCATCCCAGTTTCTTTTAAAATAAGCATGTAGGGCTGTTCAGCCTTTTCACACTTATTTGGCAAGTTCCTTTACCTCTTACTCTCTCAATTCCTGAGATAAGACACCACATTTTTGCTTATGGAGTTTTTAATAATTTAATGAGCAAATGTCAAGTCTTAGATTTGTTTCCAGGAGCTATTTCCTGATCATTCCTAATTCTTTACACGTGACACACAGATCAGAGAGTTAGTTCCATTTGACACTTGTGAATTTATGGGAAGTCTCATCTTTGTAGATCTTTAAAACTTGGCTGCACCCATTGAATGCACCTAAGGGAACAATTTTGTAAGGGTCCCTGAAGGATTAGGCCAGGTGACCAATAAAATGCCACTTCTGTAAATTCTGATTCCTGTGGGGTTTTCATGAGAAGGGTATTTCTTCATTTTTGTTTTTCCCCCGCAAACATGGAAAATAAGAATGTCTTTGAATGATTAAAATCTAAGAGTGGATAATGAAAGCATAGACAATGAGAGTCTCACTGACTGCCGAGAACATGAGCTCTGTAGGGATTTGGGGCTGGCTCACAGGAGAGCATGGATTGCTCACATTCTATACAGACAAAAAGGGAATGTCTGGACCAAAAACATTTTATCCCTTTTAGAAATTTCTTCTAGAGTTGTGGCCCTGTATGCAGCATGGAGGGCTCATTGGGGAGGTAGGAAGGCTGCAGAGCATGATGTTTAAGGTGATGTTGAGAGGAGTTGTAAGGAAAGAGAGGGAGAAGGTAGATGGAGGAAGGAAATTTGTAATTTGTAAATGGAATTTTCTAAAGAATGACTGGAAAGCAGAAACACATTTCCATCCATTTAAAATAATGCAGTCATTAATAGGATGAAATTTTGCAAGCCTGATCCCTCTTTCGTGATTGAAGGTGTGATTTCAAGATGGGGAAGAGTGGAAGTAGACAGTGCTTTCATTTACTTGAACTGGGATGCATCTCCAGTCCCACCCCTTCATTTGACGTGTCTTTTAGAGCTTGGTTTCTTAAAGTGGAGTCCGTGGAACCAGCAGCATCAGTATCACCAGGGAGCACATAAAAAAATGGAGACTGTCACCCTCATCTCAGATGGACTGAATCAGAATCTGCATTTCAACAAGAGCCTGGGATGGGTGGTTTGTGTACACAGAGGAAGCATTGCTCTGGGATTTTTAAAGAGCCACAGATACTTCTCTTGTTGGGCTGACTCTCTCTAACCCAGTCAGGACACATGCAGGGGATCAATTTTGGCCCTCCCTTAGGAGCATGAAGTGAGACACTGGCTGTGTGCTCTGTCATCTCATTTCCATAGTAGAAATACCAATGCTCTGCTCCAGAAAGTCTTTCTAGTTGGAGCATTGGCAGGGGCAAGTGGCAAGCGATCAGTTTGAGACTCCTCTCATTGCCATATACGACCCATGAGACCTTGAAGAATTAAACTGGATTCTCCTATTTCTCTATCCTTTTGCCTACTGCGGACAAGTTCGCTAAATTGTGTCTCATTCCCCTGCTCACTATCCTCTCACTCTTGCTCAACAAATATGTATTATGTGTAATGCATTACATATTTTCAAAAGTAAGATGGTAATTTGGTGACTTAGTTTTCTTTATTAATTTATTCACTCATTCATTCATTTTGCAAAACCAAATGTATTTTTATTTGCTAGTGCTCCATTTAAAATATCAAACTGGCTAAGACCAGGTGGCCATAGCTGAAGCAAGGAGGAAGATTAAGAAATGGACTCCATTTCACTGAATGACCTTGGCCAGTCAGGGTTTGGCTCCAATCCTCTGAATAATTGCCTCATTGCTGCATTTGGTTTGGCAGAGGAAGCAGCCTGCATGCTCGACCCCATAACTGTATTTTGTCAAAACCAGGACACCTGAGCCTCTGCTCCCCTGGGGACTGTGGAGTGAGGCCTGGACTTGGAGAACAGAGACAGATGGGCCCTGGGGTGCAGCCACCTCAGCTCCTGGGCTATGCAGCAGATTGAGTCCACTATTCTCCATGGCATTTTAAGATGATTCTTCCTGAATCTCTGCTATCTCCACTTTGTTTGATTCCCAAGTCACCTGGAGCAAGTTCTCACATTAGAGTGTGGAGTCTGGCCTCAGAGAAATGCAGTGGCTCTACCAGCCAACAGACTGTCCTGTTGGATGGGGTGGGCCTTGGGGGGAACTGACTTGGTAATATTCTGACCTTGGCTGTTTCAGGATGGTTTGGGTTGGTGGATGCCATTGACTCTGAAAGGAACCTATTTGGAGGGTGGGGATGGAACTCTGTGGCAGGCCTACAATTTCCCCTATTGGTAGCTCAGACGAGTTGGCTCAAATAGTAGAAGCAACCCAGAACCCTCTATGATCCAGGTTTCAGAAGCTTAAGCCGCCTGGGTGTGGCTGCTCTTCTATAGTTCCCAGTACTGTCATCTGGAAAACCTGGACTGGAGTTCTATTTAGGCCTAGCTCAAAGTAGGCATCGGCTTGTGTGTAGCAGCAAGCCTTTCTTTGTGAAGTGTTGTTTCAGGGGCCCAGAATGTTAACTTTTGACTTTGGCAATGGCCTGTGAGGAGCCATCTTATGACACTGTCCCCAGATATCTTTTTCTTAAAATAATTTCTCTCACAGTTATGAGAGAACCCAGTCACTCAGTCCCCAGCAGCTGATGTTGGGGAAGTGATGTGGCTCCCTCAAGAAGTTATGTCTGGATCTTTTTCCTGATGCCTGCCTTGCCACACCTACAAGTTACACCTTGCTTTGGCCTGTGGTTCTAGAGATTAGAAGTCATCTCTGGGTTACTTTATCCAAGGCTTGTCAGAGAAAGAATGTATAGAGAAGAATGTTCAGGTGAGAAACTTTTTCATGTTTGTCATTGTACTTTGAAGAGTAGTTCTTTTCAGTCAGCAACATGATTTGGTCACTGTCTGAACAGCATAAGTCTGGCAAGTGGTAGAATAGAGGTGGAATCTGGCAAGCCAAGGTGATGGCAGGAAAGTCCAACATGCTTGGTGGCTCTTCCTGGGGCCAGGCAGGAGCTGGGACACCATCAGGCTGAGTCTTAGGGCGTAGCAGGACTCCAGCCTTGGCAGAATGCAGGATTGCTACAGAGAAAACAGAAGTAGCTACACAGTGACTGGGAAGACATAGCAGCAAGTGGGAAACTCAGCAGCAGGTAACACTTGTGAGACAGAGACCCAGTGTTCTTGCCAGGGATGTCCTTCCATGGCCCATTCTGCCCACAGATGACTCAGTTCAACCATACCACAGGAATGCTTATCCCCCCTGAGCAGATGAGGAAACTAAGATTCAGAGCAGCCATGAGACCCTCCTCTAGGTCCGCATGACAGTTCAGAGGCAGAGCCAGTAATTGGGACAGTTCCTTCAAATAAGCTGACCTCAGGAGATCTTTCCACAAAAGGTAGAAGATGGCACAGATAGGGTGGCATTCAACACCCCAAGGGATTGTCTTGGAACCTGTGATTTCCCACCCGACCCTCTGTTGCTTCCCCAGGTCTCTCACACCTCAGTAAAAGCACAGTCATATCTTCCTCTCTGGACAATGCCAGCAAAGGAACTATAGTCTCTAACCTCCACAATGGAAAACCGACAGGAAGAAAATGTTCAGAAAGGTTTGCACTGTGGCCTGGAGGGGTTTCAACTTCCTGGCTTTCAAGGCACACAGCAACTTGGAGTTCTAGAGGCCTGTGGTCACAAAAGCTCTGCCTCAGAAGAAGCTAATAGGGGTTCTTTTCTGGGAAGGTTCTGGAGGGTGCCACAGACGATGGCTGGGAAGGGACACTGCTCCCTGATAGACTACTCTGCTTGCTCAGCCTTGAGGTGCAAACCGCCAAGTTTGTGATGTTTGTTTTATTTTTTATTTTGTAATAATCCAAACTTTTAGGAAAGTTGCATAAATAATACAAAGAACTCCTGTATTCCTTTACCTAGACTCCCTGCCACATTTATTTTATCTCTTCTTTCTCTCCACACACTTGCACACACACACATATTCATGGATATATATGTGATTTTTTCTGGACCATACATGAGTGGGCTGCTGACATTAAACCTCCTTCATACCTTGTATTTCCTAAGAACAAGAATGTTTTCTCACAATAGCTTCATGCAGCTCTCAAATTCAGGAAAGGTAATACGAATTTCATACTTTTGTCTAATCCATAATTCATATTCCAGTTTTGTCCCAATAATGCCCTTTAAAACGATTTTCTTATGGTTCACAAGCTATTCCTAGATCCCACATTGCATTTAGATGTCCTGTCTCTTTAGTTTTCTTTAATCCTGAACACTTTATGTCTTCCTTTCTCTTTTATGACCTTGGCATTTCTGAGGAATGCTGGCCAGTTACTTTATAGAATGTCCACTAATGTAGGTTCCTCTTATGTTTCCTCCTTCTTGGAGGGCCATATCAGGAGGCACAGATGTCCATGTGCTCCTTATTCATGATGTCAGGTTTGATCACTTGGTTAAGGTAGGATGATAACTTTGACATTAGGTTAATATCTCACCCATCAAACTCTCTGCACCTAATTTTAGCAGTCATTGATGAGTCTTGCATGAATAATGGTTTACTAGGTTGGTTGCATCCATCATACCTTCTACATTTGTGAGTCCAAAATAATCCTTGATTGGGTGGGAAAGTACATTTATGCTTTGAGCTTGGTAGCTGAGCTCACAAGGAGGAAGGGCCTTAATTGACAGCTGTTGTAAAGCCATCCTGATCTCTTGGGTGTGTGTTTTGACACAGGTAGCAACTCATTTTGGAAATACTTCTCTACTAATTGACTTTTGAATAAACACTTTACAAAAACGTAAAATTGTGGTCACATATGTTATCATTTATTTTTGTGGCATCTGCTGGAAAAATTGCACCTGGATGTCTTACACTGTGTTAACAGAAAGTTGATCATGATTAGAGTATTAATAGTCCCTTCTCACTATGTGAACACTGCTTAAGAGAAAGGGGGAAAAATCAGATATTGTTTGAACTCAGAAGGGTAGCTGGACTTAAAAAGAAAACTAGCTATTGGAAGCAGATGAATTAAGTGAAACATAAATTTTCAGAGATATTTCAAAATGCTTGCTTTCGTTTAGTTTTTGCAGCCATTTACTGGTGTTTGTGGAAGGGGCTGCCATGGGGGAACCTCAGATTGTTGTTTTACTGGGGCTGGGATATTAAGTTCTCAGTGTTGATTTTTGTCTTTTTAAATAGTTTTTTTATAACCCCTAGTAGGAACAAAGGAATAGTGGGGAATATTTGGGAGGTTTATCAGCTCCTTAGACTGGCTGTTCCAGTTCCCATTAAGGTAACTGTTTTCAAAACAGCAATGAAACCTGTAAGTGGACATGAAGGAAAAGCAGCTGTTTTCCATATAAGCTACAAATGAACAAGTGCTAGTTACTCGTGTGATGTGTGATCTGGACCAGTGTTTCCCTAAGTGTGTGTGTTCCCTGGAACGTGCATGTGTGCACACAGAAAGAAAAGGGAAAGGGAAGTACGTTTGTGGTTGAATAAGTTTCAAATCCACTGCAAATCATAACCCCCTCTTGGAGAATCACAAACCAAAAGAGCATAGTCAATGCTTTCAATGGTACATCTTTGCTGGGGAAAAAACCACCCACAATTTAGTGGCTAAAAACAATACATGTGTATCTAGTCTGTGGCTGAGCTGGGTTGCTGTTCCCACCTGGGTGGCTTGGTCCATCTTGGCTGGTCTCTGTCATGTGCCCACAGTCCACTGACCTTAGTTAGCTGGGACTGACTAATCTAGGTTGACCTCATCTCAGATGCTTTTCCTGGAGGTGTCCTCTCATCCTCTAGCAGCCTAGCCTGGGGTTGTTCACATGGTGGTCACAGGATTCCAAGCATGTGAGCAGAGAAATATGCAAGGTCTGTTCAAACCCAGGCTTAGACTTCATATGATGACACTTTTGTTGCAATGGCCAAAACAAGTCACATAACCAGGCCTAGGTCCAAGGTGCCAGAAATAGACTCCATCTCTTGATGGGAGGGCCTGTAAGATCACAAGCAAAGGGGTGGAAATGCCAGAAGGGGGATGATTGGGGCCATTTTCACAATAAGTATAGAGACCAACTAAGTATGTGACTGGCTATTATTTTTATCCACATTTCTGGGTTTGAAGAATTTAAAAGGGAGGTGGAAAAGGAGATATAGATAATTTGTAATGGCAGGAATTATTTTAAAAAGCTTTGGTTTGGATTTAATGACTTAATCCATGTAAAATGCTTTCAAGTAGAATGTAATAAGTACTTTATAAGTATTTTCATGAGTGGGTATGGCACAGAGGTCCCAAACTTTAGAAATGAAGCTGACAATTAACTTGATAGTAAAATGAACCAAGCTTCAGATCTATTTACAAAATGGACAATCAAGTAAATTGCAAAAACAGTCTGGAGTACAGACTAGACATTTTTCTCTCAGGGGCTTAAGGCCAGAAGATATGTCCAGTTTTACCTTCTCTGACCAGTTAACCCTGTTTGGCTGGTTTCTGACATAAGGTCAGAGGTTGGTGAGTCATTGCTAAACTGGAGACTAATAAAAGGGGGTATCCAGGTGTGGAGATTGTTTTCTCAAGACTTTTTCTTTGTTTATTTAGTTAGCATTTATTAAGTGCATTGGAGCCTTAGAGGTTCTTGGTACTGTCCTTTGTTGTATGATAAATGTGGCATTTAACTTTCCAGTGACTGTTTTTGTCTCCTGAGTGATAAATGTGGAGAACCCTACCAGCTTCCTTGGTCTGCCCCTTCCAGGCACCTGGGGGAGCAAGTCCACCGACTGCCACCACAAGCTTTTGAATTTGGCAGTGCTCTGGATTCCAGGCTAGGAAAGGGAATCTTTGCCTCTATTTCCCCTTTTACTTTAGTTCATGGATCACTCCTCCTCCCCTCCTTGCACAAAGCCCTCTGCAGTTAGCATAAATAAATCCCAAGCTGTTTGTATGTGTGTCTAGAAGAAAAATTCTCTGAGGTTTAAAAGTAGACACACTAGAGGGAGTGCTCCCTTGTACTTTAATCACTTCAGGCTCCTATGTGTTGACAGAAAGTTTTGTTAGTCTTCAAGTTTAAAGAAAGGAGCATTCAGGGGTGGCATTTGGAGTTTTTTACTGCTTGGAATTCTTAAAGTAAGTTTGATAAGATATGCCCTGAGCCACAAGACACTCCCTTTTAAATAGACTTCACTGTTCTTTTTACAATTCATTGCTACCTTCAAAGGGACCCAGGAGCATAGTGAGTTCTTGGGTTGGAAACTCTACCCACTGGTCTGATCTGCAAGTTGAATTTGAATTTGAATTCTTCTTGGCTGAAGCCTGTGAGATGTTCCTCCTCTATGAGTCCCTCCTCTGATGTCTCTGTATTTCTTCTTTTCTTCTCTTTACTTTCCCCACTCCACCCCTAAAGTAATTACTGTCTGGTAAGTTGTTCTACTGTATCCTCTTGTTCTCACCTGAGGGGGTGATTCTGCCCCCATTTCTAATATGGCTCCTCCTTCCTTCCTGGAGAGGACTGTTCTGTGTCTAGGACTGGTTACATCATCTCTGCCTTTAAATAACTGAGATCCATGGAAGGAAAAATTTTTTCCTTAAGGGTCCTACTGACTCTTGAATCCTGGAGTACATGTGAATACCTGGGTCGTGTCAGCACTGAGAATTCATAACAGAACTCCTGGTTCTGGGTTTCTTTGTGTGGCAGCTGTGCTGGGTTTACCCATGGGGGAACTATGTGTCAGCTAATCTTTGATTCGTCTCTGAGGAACCAGTTCTCTTTGGGACTGTTGACTGACTAACCCCCTTTTCAAAGACTATTTGTGTGGCTTTAGAGTCGGATTGCTGGCTTTTAAAAAAACAAAAAAAGGAAGAAAGAAAAATAAAACACCCACACTTCAAGACAACCCTTATGACTATATTTACACTGGAAATGCCCCATTTCTCAAATATTTATAAATATATGGTGTCCTCCGAATGTTCCAGCTCTGTCATTTTGGAAAGTTAGAAGGCCCTAGGACACCATCCTTCTTCATAATCACAGTACATTGTAACCAACACCAGATTGACAACTGAGTGGTTCCCAGGGAATGGTGACAAGTTGACCTGTATATACCCAGCAGGTGTCAGACCTAAGACCTTGAGCTGCCCACACCTCATTTATAAGCCACACCTTTCCTGAAACCAGTCCCACAGGAATAGTGTCTATAAAACGTTCATTCCCAGGATATCTCCTTCTGGCTCTTCCCTCTTCCTTCTGACAGGATCATTTCATTAAATATGGAGCAATATCTGTTGAGTGCCTCTGGGTGCCTGGCACTGTTCTAGGTATTGAAGAGGTGGCAGTGAACACAGTCATCAAAACCTCTGCCATCCTGGAGCTGACATTTTAGTGGGTGAAGCAGACAATACAGAATAGACAACATCCTGGGTGATAAGATGCCAGATAGTAATAAGTGCTAGGAAAACAAACAAAGCTGGGTAAACAGATAGCATGTAGTGGGGAAGTAGTAAAGAAGACTTCACAGGGGAGATGGTGACATTTGAGTAGAGGCCTGACTAAGGCGGAGGAGCCAGTCCTGTGTGGCTCTCTGGGGAAGAGCATTCCAGCAGGCAGAAGAGGCAGAGCAAAGGCCATCAGGTGGGAATGTGAATCTTAATAGAGGTGCTCTGGCACCATGTGGAGACCAGACATTGGGAGGCAAGATTCCACACAGGGACCCAGTTGATAGGTCATTGCAACAACCCAAACCCAAGAGAGATGCTTGTGGCTTAGAGTTACCCACCATCTGAAATTTCCAGGCTCCTTCCATTCCCAGTGTGGGTCTTTGGTGTCTGCTCCCTCCAGGAAAAGGAATTATGGGAGGTGGAGTCACTCTTTGCAGTCTGTGCAGTGGTCTCTGCCTATCTTTCAAATATCTACTTGGGGTGGACTGAGAAATCTTAAGACCCACCCCAAGATGCTAAGGAGGATGTATATTCTAGACCTGTGAGAACAAGTGCCTTGGCTCTGTCTGCATTCTCCTGGGGAAGAGCCAGAGCTAAGTGATAACTCCCAAAGGCCTCCATACCTCTCTCCATATTCTCTTTTCTTTCTGCCTCTACCTTTCCCTTTGTCTCCCTCTCTTTCCCTTGAACCTCTTACCAGTACTCCTCTCACTTCCATGATGAAGACTTTGCTGCCCAGCACACCGTCTCACCCCATTCAGATCAAACATTCTTTTTGAAACCATACTGACTAATGGGTTTTTTCTCCTTTCCTCTCTCCCTTCTCCCCCCCGCCCCCTCTCTCTCTTTTTCTCAGCACAAAGGTAACACACCTTGACTTTCTAAAGCTTGTCAGCTACTGTGGGCTGCTATCAAGAAGGGTGCTACATAAGCAGAAATGCTGCTCTAATTTCCACATATCCCTTCCTGCTGCTTGGTGAGTGATTTAATCAGAAAACACCGTATTTTCTAGGGAAGACATTTTGAGCGGAAGGTCTGATTTAGCTCAGAAACAGATGCCTTTATTATGTGTCAAAGGGCTAAAAATTGCTAGTGATATGTCAATGTGTGTACAACCAGGAAACACAGGAAAACACAGGCACATACAGGAAGAGCAATAAAAAGAGAGATGCAGAGGGAGTGGGGACAAGGAAGTGTCAGATGCCGGAAATGGCTTGATTCCTGTTCAAGAGTGTGTAAGTTTCAGTTGGCTCCAGTTTGGCTAACACTGTAATGCCATTAGTGTCACTGAACCAGGGAAGAGAGCTGACATGCTGACTTGCAGGGCAGGGGGGGTGGGTGGGTGGGTGGAATATGCTCCCTCTACATTCCCACTGCAGACAAGTAGCATAAAACAGAAATGAGACCAAGCCACCCAGAGTCTGTCCACATAGACAGCAATTCAGTCTTTGACAGCAATTCAGTCTTTGAATTATTTATTCAATTCTTGCTACTTTGTACATTTCCCCTAAAAAACGAATCAGTTCACAGTAGGTCTTAAAAAGCATGAAGAGGGAAATCCTCATCAGGATTCAATTTGTCCCAAGAGAGCTTTCAAGTTCCATTCTCATGAAGAGATTTCATGCTTGGAAAATGACAGTGTGGAGTCTATACATAAGACAGGAAGTCAGTTTAAATGCAGCTGCCTCCTGTTTACTTTGTTTGTTTGTTTACCCCATTTGGAGTTCCCTGTTGACCTGTGCCTTTCACTTTGCTTCAAGACCCCATGGATGTGCATTCTGCTTTGTGGCTTTGGGCTTGTTGGTGGCAGCCAAGGGACTTTCCTCCCCTCTACTTCTGGGCCACAAAAAGGAAAGAACAAAAATGCTTTCCTTGCAGTGCCTCCAAGCTTGAGCTAATAAAGCTCCTCTCTTAAGAGAGCTAATAATTTAAAAATAGCTTCAGGAGAATTTCAAAGTGAGTTTCAGCAAACACTCTCAGTGGTGTCTGGATTCAAATCTCCTATCTCCTCTCCAGCCTGACTGTTGGATGGGGTGGGTTATTTCTATCTGCTCAATAGGTTTCCAGCCCTTCTGGGTGGGAGGCCTGTGCTGGGCTTTCTCTGAAAGAAATTCAATTAAGGAGCATGACGTTTCTCAGGTTTGTGGAGAGATGATGTTCTGGCTTTATGTCGAGTGCTTATTTGCCACCAATGAGCAGATAGATGGTCCCTAACCTCTTTGAACCTTGCTGGTCAAAGCTGAGTCCTGGGACTATTAGTATCATCACTTTGGGAATTGGTTAGAAATGTGGAATCTTAAGCTTCTCCCCTGACTGTTGGAGTCAGAATTTGCTGTTTAACATGATCTCCAGGGGATTCACATACACATTAATGTTTGAGAAGCTCTGGTCCAGAGCAGTGGTTCTCAAACTGGAGCATACATCAGAACTATCTGTTTTAGCAATCATGCTAAAACAGATTGCTGGGTCCTACTCTCAGACCCATCAGGTTTGGCGTGACGCTGCCAAATCAATCAATCAATCAATCTTTTTGTCTCTCTCCTTCTGTCTCTGTCTCTGTCTCTGTCTCTCTCTCCCCTATACTGAGATTTAACTGACACATTAAATTGTCGTATATTTAAAGTTTACATTGTGATGGTTTGATATATGTATACATTGTGAAAGGATTCCTGCCATCTAGTTAATTGACACATCCATTACCTGACATATTTATGTTTCTTGTGAGAACATTTAAGTTGTACTTTCCTAGAAAATTTCAATTATACAATACAATGTTTAAGAACCTGCATTAATTTCTTCTTTAAAAAATATATTTTACTGATTATGCTATTACAGTTGTCCCATTTCTTTTCTCTCCTTTATTCCCCTTTACCCTGCACCCCACCTCCCACCAGCATTCCCCCACCTTAGTTCATGTCCATGGGTCATACATGTAAGTTTTTTGGTTTCTCCATTTTCCATACTATTCTTAACCTCCCCCTGTCTATTTTGTACCTACCACTTATGCTTCTTATTCCCTGTACCTTTTCTCCCATTCTCCCCCCTCCAGCTCCCCACTGATAACCCTCCATGTGATCTCCATTTCTGTGATTCTGTTCCTGTTCTTATTGTTTGCTTAATTAGTTTTTTTTAGGTTCACTTGATAATAGTTGTGAGTTTGTTATTTTCCTGTTCATATTTTTGATCATCTTCTTTTTCTTAGGTAAGTCCCTTTAACATTTCATGTGATAGGGACTTGGTGATGATGAACTCCTTGAGCTTGACCTTATCAGGGAAGCACTTTATCTGCCCTTCCATTCTAAATGATAGCTTTGCTGGATAGAGTAATCTTGGATGTAGGTCCTTGCCTTTCATGACTTCAAATACTTCTTTCCAGCCCCTACTGCTTGCAAAGTTTCTTTCTAGAAATCAGCTGATAGTCTTATGGGAACTCCTTTGTAGGTACCTGTCTCCTTTTCTCTTGTTGCTTTTAAGATTCTCTTCTTATCTTTCATCTTGGCCAATGTAATTATGATGCGCCTTGGTGTGTGCTTCCTTGGGTCCCATTTCTTTGGGACTCTCTGGGCTTCCTGGACTTCCTGGAAGTCTATTTGCTTTGCCAGATTGGGGAAGTTCTCCTTCTTTATCTTTTCAAATAAGTGTTCATTTTATGCTCTTCCTCTTCTCCTTCTGGCACCCTTGTGATTTGGATGTTGGAATGTTTAAAGTTGTCCTGGATATTCCTAAGCCTCTCCCCATTTTTTTGAATTCTTGTTTCTTCATTCTGTTCGGGTGGAATGTTTATTTCTCCCTTCTGTTCCAAATTGTTGATTGGAGTCCCAGTTTCCTTCCCTTCACGTTGGTTCCTTGTACATTTTCCTTCATTTCACTTTGCATAGCCTTCACTTCTTCCTCCATTTTGTGACCATACTCAACCATTTCTGTGAGCATCCTGATTACCAATGTTTTGAACTCTGCATCTGATAGGCTGGCTATCTCTTCATCACTTAGTTCTATTTTTGGAGTTTTGATCTGTTCTTTCATTTAGGCCGTATTTTTTGGTCTCATCATACCTGTTACATAGTAAGGGGTGGAGCCTTAGGCATTCACTACGGTGGGGCAACCCATGTTGCTGTTTTGGCTCTGTATGTGGCGGGGGGTGGTCCGAAAGGGAACAATGCAGCTTGCTTGGCTCTCAGCTGTCTTTCAGTCACTTCTCCAGCTACCCACAAGCAAATTGGGCCCTTCTGGTGCTGATTTCTTGGTGGGATTGTGTACATTCTAGGACCCTGTGGGTCTTTCCAATGAACTCTCCTGTGAGGCTTGGAGTTTCTCCCACTGCTGCCACAATCCCCACAGTTTTTTACAGCCAGAGGTTTTGAGGCTTTATTTCCCCGTGCAGGAACTCTTGGTTGCATGGTCTGTATCACTCTCCAGTTGTTCCTCCTGGTTTATTGGCACGCAAATGTGGGACCACCCCATCTGCCAGCCACCTTCTCACCTGCCCGGCCCTCTAGCTGTGGCCTTGCCACGAGTCCTCTCTGCCCCACCTGCCCATCTCTGTCCCTCCAACCAGTCTGGATGAGTGTTTCTTCTTTAACTCCTTGGTTGTCAGACTTCCATACAGTTAAATTTTCTAGCAGTTCTGGTTATTTTTTGTTTTTAAATTTGTTGTTGTCCTTCTTTTGGTTCTGTGAGGAGGCAGTGTATCTATCTATGCCTCCATCTTGGCTGGAAGTCAGAACTTGCATTTCTGATGAGTTCCCTAGTAAGGCTGGGGGCTATGGTCTAGGACCACACTTTGAGATTCCTTGTCCCTCCCGCTAGCGGACCTCATTTCCTGTCTCTATGTAAACCCTATACACCTACCCAGCTCCTTTCCCTGTCCCCTGATTCCCTTCCCCTTCCTCTCCTTGGGGAGACCAATTCCTTCTCCTTAAGAACCTTCCACTTCCTGACTGTGAATCCAGGCCTACACTCACCTTTCATAGCCCCTCTTAGCTTTTCCCTCTGCTCCAGCAGCTTCCCAGTGCTTCTCCAGTGCCTCCAGCTCCCCAGTTAGATTGCCAGCAGCTTGTGGACTTCCTTCTCCCTCACTCTGCCACCTGATATATCATCAAATCATTCATTTCACCTCTCAAGTGTCTCCCCTCCAACTTGACCACTACCACTTGGGTCTAAGTACGCATCTTCCTGGCAGGTGTTCTTGAAGTGGTCTTCCTGTAGCCTGTATTGCTTTTATCTGGTCTCTTTTCCACCATCAATTCCCAGTGCCATTTTCCAAGTCTCCCCCATCATCACTCCCTCTCCTTCACTTTCATACCTTCAGCTCTTTCAGTGGCTAACAATTGGTTAATATCAAATAAGCCCTCCTCCAGAGGGAAAGATGGAGAAGTCTGTCCTTTAAAGCATTCTACACATCTCATAAAAAAGCCTCGTGCAGTAACCTGATGTATCGCAGATCTATTGTTACCTACACAACTCGCTCTGAAGCCAGACTGTCTGGATTTGAATCCCAAGTCTGCCGCTTAACTCCAGGAAGCCACTTGACCTCTCTGTGCCTTGATTTCCTCACCTGTGTAATGGGGATCTTAGCCATTAACTTTAGCTTCCAGTCTTGAGCATGAGCATGAGCATGAGTATGTGAGTGGGTTGTGCCTACACCCCCATCTTCCTCCGGGACACCCTCACCCATCTTTGTGCTCTGCTTCAGCCAAACTGAGCTACTGTTAGGTCCCCACAGGAACTTTCCATAAGCTGAGATGTACTCCCACCATCATCTCACGTGATTAGTGGCTCAGCATCCTTCAGATTGTTTCTCAGGCTTTCCCACAGAGGCCTGTTTTAACCCCTCCCCAACTGCTGAGATTCCTCTGTTATAGACACACCTTCCCATTCTCAGTGCTTTTTGCCTTTTACAATTGTACATTAAAAGTGTAATGATTTCTCTGCAAGAGATGCTAAAGGGGCTGCTGTAAGAAAAGGAAGGAAAAGAGAGAGAAAGGAACACAGGTATGAAAAAATCGGCAATGAATAAGAACCTATCAATAATGACCTTAAATGTAAATGGATTAAATGCTCCAATCAAAAAATGTAGAATAGCTGAATGGATAAGAAAGCATGACCCACACATATGCTGCCTACAAGAGACCCACCTCAGGACAAAAGACCTACACAGACTGAAAATGAAGTGCTGGAAATAAATTTTCCAAGCAGACGGACAGGAAAAAGAAGCAGGGGTAGCAATACTCATATCAGACAAAATAGACTTCAAAAGAAGGGCCATAAAGAGAGACCCAGATGGTCACTTCATAATACTCAAAGGAAGAATCTACCAAGAAGACATAAACATTGTAAATATATATGCTCCCAACATAGGAGCACCCAAATACATGAAGAAAATCTTGGAGGACCTCAAGAAAGATATTGACAGCAACACAATTAAAGTAGGGGATTTTAACACCCCACTATCAAAAATGGACAGATCTTCCAAACAAAACATCAACAAAGATATTGTGTCATTGAACAATACCCTAGATGAAATGGATTTAACTGATATATATATAGAGCCTTTCATCCCAAAGAAGCAAAATACACATTCTTTTCAAGTGGACATGGAGCATTTTTAAAGATAGACCACATGATAGGACACAAAGCAAGCCTCAATAAATTCAAGAAAATTGAAATCATATCAAGCATTTTCTCTGACCACAAGGGTCTGAAACTAGAAACCAACCCCAAAGGAAAAAACCCAAAACACTCAAAATCATGGGGATTGAATAGCATGCTATCAAACAATGAATGGGTCAAGAACGAGATTAGGGAAGAAATCAAAAACTTTCTGGAAACAAATGAAAATGAACTCACAACAACCCAAAACCTATGGGACACAGCAAAGGCAGTCCTGAGAGGGAAGTTCATAGCAATACAGGCCTACCTTAAAAAGATAGAAACATTTCAAACAAACAACCTAACCCTACGCCTACAAGAACTGGAGGAACAACAACAAAGACAGCCCAGAGCAAGCAGAAGGAAGGAAATAACCAAGATCAGAGCAGAGTTAAATGACATAGAGACTAAAAGCACAATTCTAAGGATCAATGAATCCAGGAGCTGGTTCTTTGAAAAGATAAACAAAATCGACAAGCCCTTAAGGAGGCTCATCAAGAAAAAAAGAGAGAGGATCCAAATAAACAGAATTAGAAATGAAAGAGGAGAGATTACAACTGATACCACAGAAATACAAAGGATTGTAAGAAATTACTACGAAGAACTGTATGCCAAGAAATTTGAAAACCTAGGTGAAATGGACACATTTCTAGACAAATATAATCTTCCAAAACTGAATGAAGAAGAAGCAGAAAGCCTGAACAGACCAATAACAGCAGAAAAATTGAAGCAGTCATCAAAAAACTCCCAACACACAAAAGCCCTGGACCAGATGGTTTCACAGGAGAATTCTACAGAGCATTTAAGGAAGAGCTAACTCCTATCCTTCACAGACTATTCGAAAAAATCCAAAATGATGGAAGACTCCCAAACTCTTTTTATGAAGCCAGCATCATCCTAATCCCAAAACCAGATAAAGACACAACGAAGAAAGAAAACTTCAGGCCAATATCACTCATGAACATAGACGCTAAAATTCTCAACAAAATATTGGCAAACCGCATCCAGCAATACATTAAAAACATCATACACCATGAACACGTGGTATTCATCCCAGGGATGCAAGGATGATACAATATTTGCAAATCAATAAACATAATACAGCACATCAACAACAGCAAAGACAAAAACCACATGATCATATCAATAGATGCGGGAAAAGCATGTGATAAGATACAGCACCCATTTCTGATAAAAACACTCAACAAAGTGGGAATAGAGGGAGCATTCCTCAACATAATAAAGGCCATATAGGAGAGACCTACAGCCAACATCATACTCAATGGACAAAAACTTAGAGCTTTCCCACTAAGATCAGGAACAAGACAAGGATGCCCTCTCTCACCACTCATATTCAACATAGTATTGGAAGTCCTAGCTACAGCAATCAGACAAGAAAAAAGAAATAAAAGGCATCCAAATTGGAAAGGAGGAAATGAAACTGTCATTGTTTGCAGATGACATGATAGTGTACATGGAAAATCCTATAGACTCCACCAAAAATCTACTGGACCTAATAAATGAATTTGGCAAAACAGCTGGATACAAAGTCAATACTCAGAAATCAAAGGCATTCCTGTATACCAACAACGAAACAGCAGAAACACAAATCAGGAAAAAAATCCCATTTGATATAGCAACAAGAAAAATTAAGTACCTAGGAATAAACCTAACCAAGGAGGTAAAAGACGTATACTCAGAAAACTACACAACACTGAAGAAAGAAATTAAGGAAGACACAAACAAATGGAAGCATGTACCATGCTCATGGATTGGAAGAATTAATATCATCAAAATGGCCATACTACCCAAAGCGATTTATAGATTCAATGCAATCCCTATTAGAGTACCCATGACATATTTCACAGATATAGATCAAACCTTTCAGAAATTCATATGGAACCATAAATGACCCCAAATAGCTGCAGCAATTTTGAGGAAGAAGAACAAAGCAGGAGGGATCACAATACCTGATATCAAACTGTATTACAAGGCCACTGTAATCAAAACAGCCTGAAACAGGCACATAGACCAATGGAACACAACAGAGAGCCCAGAAATAAACCCAAGTCTTTACGTTACGGTCAATTAATATTTGACAAAGGAGGCAGGAGCATAAAATGGAGCAAAAATAGCCTCTTCAACAAATGGTGTTGGGAGATCTGGACAGCTATGTGCAAAAAAATGAAACTCGATCACAACTTACGCCATACACAAAAATAAATTCAAGGTGGATAAAGCCTTAAATATAAGTCGTAACACCATAAAAGTCCTAGAGGAAAACATTGGCAGGAAAATCTCAGACATTCCATGCAGCAACATCCTCACAGACACGTCCCCTAAAGCAAGGGACATAAAGGAAAGAATAAACAAATGGGACCTCATAAAAATAAAAAGCTTCTGCATGGCTAAAGAAAACAGCACTAAAATACAAAGAGAACCAACAGTGTGGGAAAACATATTTGCCCATGATACCTCAGACAAGGGCCTGATCTCCAAAATATATAAAGAACTCACACGACTCCACTCCAGGAAGACAAACAACCCAATTAAAAAATGGGCAAAGGACTTGAACAGACACTTCTCCAAGGAAGACATACAGAGGGCCCAGAGACATATGAAAAGATGCTCAGCGTCACTAGCCATCAGAGAGATGCAGATTAAAACCACAATGAGGTACCATCTCATACCAGTCAGAGTGGCCAACATAAACAAATCCACAAACAAATGTTGGAGAGGATGCGGAGAAAAGGGAACCCTAGTGCACTGTTGGTGGGAATGCAGACTGGTGAGGCCACTGTGGAAAACAGTATGGAATTGCCTCAGAAAACTAAAAATGGAACTGCCCTTTGACCCAGCAATTCCGGTGCTGGGATTATACCCTAAGAACCCTGAAACACCAATCCAAAAGAACCTGTGCACCCCAATGTTCATAGCAGCACAATTTACAATAGCCAAGTACTGGAAGCAACCTAAGTGCCCATCAGCAAACGAGTGGATCCAAAAACTATGGTATATTTGCACAATGGAATTCTACGCAGCAGAGAGAAAGAAGGAGCTTATACCCTTTGCAACAGCATGGATGGAACTGGAGAGCATTATGCTAAGTGAAATAAGCCAGGCAGTGAGGGACAAATGCCATATGATCTCACCTTTAACTGAGATATAATCAACAAGAGAAAAAAGCAAACAAAATATAACGAGAGACATTGAAGTTAAGAACAATCTAACAATAGCCAGAGGGGAGTGGGGAGGGGACAGTGGGGAGAGGGGTTTACAGGAACTACTATAAAGGGCACATGGACAAAATCAAGGGGGAGGGTGGAGATGGGGGAGGGAGGTGGGTTTGGCTGAGGTGGGGTGGAGGGATGGGAAGAAAATGCAGACAACTGTAATTGAATAACAATAAAAATTTTTAAGAAAGAGAAAAAGAAAATAATAAAAAAAGAAACAACCACCAATTTGCTTGCTTCTTAAAATGTTGAAGAAGAGAGCATTCAGTCAAGTCTCTGTGTCTGTGAATTCCTTGAGACTTTCCCTCTTCATCCATTTGACAGTTTCCCTGCCTTTGTAATCCCTGAGGAACTTTAGAAACTTGCCTGCAGATACATAGGTACTCTGAAAGCACTGGCTCATCCCTGGGTAACAATGTCTCTGGTCATGTCTTTCTTGTCAGTGGCCCACATGTGTGGTATAGAAGAAGAGAAAAGAAGAAAGGTTCTAGAAGGTTTACTCTGTCTTAGATAGAGTCAGACTTGGAATTTATTCCTGAGCTGTTTATTGTTTTATCACTGAAGTGATTTGAGACCACCACCACTTTCCTTTTTGTTCTTTATGAAAGAGTTTGAAGACCCCAATAAATTGTCTTTTTCTTGAAGAAAATCTACAAAATATGTTCCTGAGTGGGGAAGATTAGTCTCATGATGCCACACACCTAGTCACTGCCTGACATGTAGGAAACTTCCATAAATGTGTACTGAATTGACTGATCAAGTTGTTCTTGTTCACTACATGAAACTTTGAGAACTTTTCTTTGCAAAGATTTTTTGCATTCTAAAAAGGCTTTGGAAGACTATGTGACCATGCTTCTTTGGTGTGTAGTAAGCTTAATTTTTCCAGGAAGGAAAGTTTAGGGGAATTCTTATCTTGATTTTCCATAAACTTATCGAATTGTAGAGGCAAATTGAAATATGAGTCATAAAACTTATTGGAATAGCAGCAAAGACTTGCCAGATAGGAAGCAAAGCAATGACTTGTCATGCCCAAGCAAGACAAAGACCAATCCCCAAAAAGGAAGAAAAATGGGGTGTTTTGGTCCTGTCTTTCTGGCAGGCATAATGGCATCAACCTGGAAGATGAATTTCTGGTAG
Organism: Desmodus rotundus; assembly: GCF_022682495.2. Taxonomy (NCBI): domain Eukaryota; kingdom Metazoa; phylum Chordata; class Mammalia; order Chiroptera; family Phyllostomidae; genus Desmodus; species Desmodus rotundus. Next base: position 92,414,461 of record NC_071400.1, on the reverse strand, counting down.
ACATTTTGCCTGTTCTCTTTAGGGTTTGGCATCAGCTGAGCTTCATGGAAAGCATCACAGCAAGATGGGAAGTTGATCTTTAAACTGGATTCCAAGAATAATGAATGAGGAAATATCTGTGATTACAGGTTTAAACTGGGGTGAATTGAACTCTAGAAGAAGGCAATTTCATTGCATAAGGAAGAGAACGTAAAGTGAGTTAAAACCAAATTATATAGCTGAAGAATTTCTGAAAAATATGCCTCCTAGTGCATCCAAGCCAGAGGTAACCACAGGGTCTATTGCTACCCTGATGATGAGGTCAACTTGGCAAAAATCAGATCCTATATAGGTTAATTTCTGTAAAAGGATAAAGTTGAGCTTCAAAAAAGGAAGGTTTCAAGTCACAAAAAATAGAGGTGTCCTGTTGGCTCAGCATAGTGGCTAAATCCACCAGGAAATGTGGCATCTGGCCTGCTGGTGACAGGGGATTGCACTGCAAAGGGGAGTTATACAAAGGTCAGCAAAGCTAAAGAGTTTCAAAGAAGCGAGCATGGGGACTGTCCTGCTCAGCGTCCTGACCTGCCATGCTAATGTCAGAGGGCTTATTCAGATTTGAGGGCCTTTGTCTGGGGGGATTGGAGTGATTCCTAAGAGACAATGCTCAACTGGAGGCTGGAGGCACACGACGCCTGAATTGAATTTGGGCAGTTGCTGAGCAGATGGGATCTGAGGGTCAAACAAAAGGGAAGCTGTTCCCAGCACATCCACAGGAAGGGAGGACTGCAGAGCCAGCTGTACAGCAGGAGGGCTTGAGTGGCTTGGGGGGAGAGGCGGCTATTCCCCCATCTTGTGCAAGACAAAGCATCCCCAGGGCTTGCGGGGCTTTGTCCATTTCCCAGAGAGAAGAAAAAGGCAAAGGTGGGAAGGGTCAGGTCCATGAACTTCTGCTACAGCTCAAAGTTTCAGAAAGTTTGTACCATTTCCTCATTTGTGGGTCCTAGATTCTTAGGATGGTTGAGCAGAAAGTTGCCTCATGGTTAATACAAGTCTGACACCCGCATTTTGAGGTGCATTAAAGGAAATGAGATCTATAAAAGTGAACTGCCTTTTCTGAATTCTGCCATTCTTTGATTGGCTTCCTCTAAAAGCACCTACAAGATGAGGAATGGAGTGCAAGCCAGGTATTTAGGAGGTAATCCCAGGAAGCAGTGGCCAATGACTGGGGAGGTGAGGAGGTAAGACAGGGAAGGACTGGGGAAGGTAATACAATCTTGTTAACGACCAGCTCCCAGTGGGCAACCAGGGCTCAGTCCCTCTGGAAACCTCTGGGAGACTGAGTAGAATATATTTCAGAGATTTTTCTCTAAACCCTGGTTAGGGCAAAATGCCAAATATTTCCCAAGAAACTATGAATAATTACATCATCAAAGCTGTAACAGCTCCCACTGAGTGGGGTGTTCACTGTATGCCAGCTCCTTGGCTTTAGCAGGTCATTTGAGTCAACTCATGTTATCCTCCCCACAATGATAAGAGATGGGCACTGCTGATATTCCCATTTCACAAATGAGGAAATTGAGGCACAGAGAGGTTAAGTGGCTTGCCTGGAATTAAGTGGCACAGTTGGGATTCAAATCCACACAGTCTGGCTTCAGAGCATGGTATAAAGGTGAGAATGGTTCCATAACATATCAGGTGACTGACGGCACAAGGCTTTTCTATGAAATGTGTAGAATGCTTTTGACAAACCTCTCTGATTTTCCCTCTGGAGGAGGGCTTAATTAGTATTTGTCTTCCATCTTGCTTGTAGGGTCATTGTGAAGATGGACAGCTTAGTAACTTGGTAGTCCATTACTCAGTATAGGGTTCATGGTCCAAGATGCCAATAAATGTTGATAATGATAATGATTTATAATTCATAAATAACATTTATCACATATTAATAAAATATGAGGAATGTTGTATGTTGTAAAGAATGTGAGCATTCTGTCCAGACTCCATGGAATTGTGGTATGGTCCCTTCAACACTCTAACTTTGATTCTTTCCATGGTAAGCGCCTGTGGTTCACCTCTGAGAACTCTCCTTGCTTGGGCTATTGGTCCTTCTTTGTCCACAGGCTGGCATAGATAAGGTGCCTGAGTTTACACTTATGTGCACATGTGCATGAACACATGCACACACACACAATCCTGAGCCAAAACTGATGGGTCAGGAGCCCAGCTCTCTTGCCACAAGCTGAAATAGCTGTGAGGTGTAACTTGCACTCCAGAGTTCCCTGCCACCTCAGTTGAGCTTTGCCTGAGACCCCCACCCTTGCTTAGCTCTTCCCCTTCTCTGTCCTGCTTCTTCCACTCCCTTACCTGTCTCTCCTGGAGCATCTTTTTGATAAATCATGTGCACAACTAGTCTGCTCTTTGTAAAACACAACCTAAGATAGTCAGAGACCAAGGGTCAAAAACTCTGCCTAGTAGTTTATAATCCCAGTTTTAAGGGGAAAGAGCAAGAAGAAGAAACATTGAAAAACAACCCTGTGGGGGCATCTAAACCTTTGAAAAAGGTGTGGTGAAGAGGGTGTAATCTTGGCATGGCCAGTCATTGCCCACTAGTTGCCTGACGTCTATTACAGAGCTGGGCTGCTGTGAATTAATCTCCAGCCAAGCCCCCTGCCAGAACCATCATGCAGGGCAGCCAGAGCCTTTGGAAACAGCCTGTGGAGAGCCTGCCAGGGTTCTGTGTATTTGCACGCCCGCTCTCCAGTTGTGAGAAGCAGTTTTTACATTTCTGCCACTTGTCTGACCTGCTGTGGCAAAGCAGGCCATGGGGGAGGCTTGGCATCACTACCTGGCACTGGTGCCTGTTCCTTCTTGGCACTGGCCCATGCCAGCAGGAACAGGGACAGTGCCAAGCATGCCACCATGGCTGTGCCAATCAGTTCCACTGCAGCTATGGCCTGAGGATTGAACCTGCCAATTCTCATTAAAACGAATGCTGAAGACACTGGAGGGGCTGGCCATTTCCTTACAGTTTCCTGTCTCCAAGCAGTTGTGGCATCCTGGGCCATCCTTACAGTTATCTATTGTTCATATGCCTGAATCCAGAGAAAGTACAGTTCCTACAAGAAGGTGATACCCCAGTGATGTTTTCTTAGGAGGAATCTCAAATCCAGGGGATTGAGAGAGAAGTTGAGATTCGTAGTGCTTTTGCATCAGTCAGTCCTGGATTCAGGCTCAGGACCCATCACTTCTAGGCTGGATAATCTTGGCCAAGTTACTTGATCATTCTACTCCTCAGTTTCCTAACCTATGAAATGGGTATAATAATGATATCTAGTGTGTGGAGGGATTGTTATAAAGAGTACAGACAATAATAAGTAATAATTAACAGTTTTTTTTTTATTTTTTATTTTATTTTATTTTTTTTTAATTTTTTTTAAATATATTTATTGATTATGCTGTTACAGTTGTCCCATTTCCCCCCCACTCCACTCCATCCTGCCCACCCTCCTCCCTCCCACATTCCCCGCCTATAGTTCATGTCCATAGGTCATACTTATAAGTTCTTTGGTTTCTACATTTCCTACACTATTTTTACCCTCCCCCTGTCTATTTTCCACCTATCATCTATGCTACTTATTCTCTGTACCTTTCCCCCTCTCTCCCTCTCCCACTCCCTTAATGACAACCCTCATGTTCTAGTTGTTTGCCTAGTTTGCTCTCGTTTTTGTTTTATGTGTGGCCGTTAATAACTGTGAGTTTGCTGTCATTTTTACTGTTCCTATTTTTGATCTTCTTTTTCTTAGGTAACTCCCTTTAACATTTCATATAATAAGGGCTTGGTGATGATGAGCTTCTTTAACTTGACCTTATCTGAGAAGCACTTTATCTTCCCTTCCATTCTAAGTGATAGCTTTGCTGGATACAGTAATCTTGGATGTAGATCCTTGCGTTTAATCTTGGGTAATGTAATTATGATGTGCCTTGGCGTGTTCCTCCTTGGGTCCAGCTTCTTTGGGACTCTCTGAACTTCCTGGACTTCCCGGAAGTCTATTTCCTTTGCCAGATTAGGGAAGTTCTCCTTCATTATTTGTTCAAATAAGTTTTCAATTTTTTGTTCTTCCTCTTCTCCTTCTGGCACCCCTATAATTCGGATGTTGGAACGTTTCAAGGTGTCCTGGAGGTTCCTAAGCCTCTCCTCATTTTTCCAAGTTCTTGTTTCTTCATTCTTTTCTGTTTGGGTGTTTGTTTCTTCCTTCTGGTCCACACCATTGATTTGAGTCCCAGTTTCCTTCTCATCACTATTGGTTCCCTGTACATTTTCCTTTGTTTCTCTTAGCATAGGCTTCATTTTTTCATCTGTTTTTCGAATAGATTCAACCAAGTCTGTGAGCATATTGATAACCAGTGCTTTGAACTGTGCATCTGATAGGTTGGCTATCTCTTCGTTGCTTAGTTGTATTTTTTCTGGAGCTTTGAAGTGTTCTGTCATTTGGGCCATTTTTTTTTTTTTTTGTCTTGGCGTGTCTGTTACTTTAAGGGGCGGAGCCTTAGGTGTTCACCGGGGCGGGGTAACGCTGGTCGCTGAGCTGTGACGCTGTACGAGGGGGAGGGGCTGAGTGGGAGCAATGGCGCCAGCCTCACTCTCCTCCGAATTTCAATCCTTCACTCCGCTACCCACAATCAAACTGGGCCACTCTGGTGCTGGTTCCCGAGTAAGTGGGCCTGTGCACACTCTAGGCCCCTGTGGGTCTCTCCAACAACCTCTCCTGTGAGGCTGGGAGTCTCTCCTGCTGCTGCCCCAACCCCCAGGGGCACTTTCAGTCAGAGGTTTGAGGCTTTATTTCCCGGAGCTGGAGCCCTGGGTTGCACAGTCTGCTTCTCTGCCCGCCGTTCGTCCAGTTTATCTGTGGGCGAATGTGGTGCCGCAAGGTGCTACCCGCCACTCTGCCTGCCCCACTCTCCGCCACTCTGAGTCCGGCCCTCTCGGTTTATCTGCGCAGATGTGGGGCCGCAGGGTCTGCTAGTGCTCGGACTGCCTGCGCCATTTGTCCCACACTCCGCCAGTCTCAGTCCCGCCACAGCCACGCGAGTCCTTTCCACCCCGGTGCCCGTCTCCGCCCCTCCTACCAGTCTGGATGAATGGTTATTTTCTATTTTCTTGGTGTTGGTCCCCCTTGCTGTTCGATTCTCTGTCAGTTCTGGTTGTGCGAGGAGGCGCAGTGTGTCTACCTACGCCGCCATCTTGGTTCTCCCCACCTCTAATTAACAGTTTCTAATACATAGCAAGTATCCAATTAATGCTAGGTGTTTTTTATTAATTATATATTATTATTAATAATATTCTAATGAGTACTTGATTCTTTAGGGAAGGTGGCATAAACCAGTGCTTCTCAAACTTTAGTGTTCATAAGAATCATGAGGAGAGTTGGTAAAAATTCAGATTTCTGAGCCTCATCCTCAGAGATTCTGATTCCACAGATCATCATTTCTAACAAGATCCCTGGTGATGCTGGTCCCCAGACCACACTTTGAGTAGTATTGGTATAAACCACAGGACAGTATTATCCTTGTCTGCAACAGATATTCTGAAGCGTTTAAGGGCGGGATGCAATACATTTCATCTTAGCTCATGCCACAGGGCCTGTGTAGAATTGTGATTTTAGGCTGACTACAATTCCTATTCCATTTGGCTGCAGAATGAATGCTTAACATTGTCCTAAGCATTGATAAAACAGGAAGGCAGAGCTAATGCCTAGGAAAGCTGACATAACTAAGAAATGCTTATGGCTTGAAGGCTGAGCCCACTGCTGAACCTGAACGCTGCTTAGAAGTCAGAGTGTATTCCTGTCACAGAGAAATGTAGGTTCCCCTCCCCCAGGGAGGCAGATGGAGCTGATAGAAAGAAATGTGCTCATTGTCTGCTTCTTCTGCACAGAAATCATGCAGAGAGGAAAATAAGCATACTTCAGAAATGGTGGCTAGGCAGTTCTTGATTTTTTTCTTTTGCAATTATGAGACATGAAAATCAAATACTATTGCCTTCAAAATAAGGGACTACATTGCCCTTGGTGTCCTGTTAGTTCCCCCTCACATCTTCATTTGTTGGTGCCTTCACTCAGAGTTTAGGATTTTGCTCCCTTCTCCATGTACCCTTCTTTTTTCTTTAGACACAAGAGGCTCCTTCCTCCAAATTGCCTGGATTCTGGGAGTCCCTGAATTTGTGTCTTCCTGAGGACAAAAAATGCAAGAGAAATGGGGTTGTAAAGGATCCAGAAATTATGGGTTGTTTTTCATGAACTCTTCCACATTTTCTTAATTGCCTACAATGAGGAAATATCATTTTTATAGTCAGAAAACCTAACTCCTCTTTTTTTTTTCAACAAAGATGGACAATTCTGTACATAGTTTACAATAGCTAACACTTCATAAGTACTTTGTCTCAGCAAGGTAGACACTATGGTACATGCTTGCATGCATAACATCATTTAATTCTTGACTCAAGTTGAATGAGATTCAAATCATTGTCCCCATTTTATAGATAAAGAAATAGAGACACAAAGAAGTGAAGTAACTTGTTCAAGGTTGTAAGGCTAGGAAGTAACAGGTTTCAAATCTGACATTTTGAACTCAGTTTTTAACCACAATGCTTTATTTGTGTATAATCACAACCACGTAAAAAACATAGGCAGGCAAAACTTCTGGAGGAAATATATCAAAATTTTGACAGTGATTTGTCTGGATGGTGCACTGCTCCAACTCTGCACCTTTTTTCCTTTCTGATCTTCTAATTTTATTTTCCCAATGACCATATATTTTACAAGGAAAATAGTTTCCTTGTTATTTGAAAGAAAAATCACTTAGCTCAGTCTCTTTCCTCCTAGTTTAATGTATAAAGTCATCCCAGGCAGATGATCTTCTGTTATCTTGTGAAGAGTCCCAGAGATGCAAACTCTGCAGGAGCTAGTCAATTTGGTTAATCATTCTGTAGATTTACCTACACAAGGCCCCCAAAAGTGGCTGACTCCACTCTCTGGATGGAAGGACTCCTTGTAATCATGTGCTTTCTTGCTGGCCAGGGACCTGCTGTTAGTAGGCTATGCCCTTTGAGCTGCTCCTCCAGTTGGTGAAATGAGGTCTGCTGATCTACCAAATTCCTGTTTAGCCACCTTCATGCCCCAAAGCCTGCTACAGAGAGTTTTATGGCCAGGACTAGAGACCAAACTCATGCCTTTGGCCTATTTAGTGGCTAGGGTATGCTAATTGCTGCAACAAGCAGCCCTCAGATCTCAATAGCTTAAGAAAATAGGCAGTCAATATGTGCTCAGCTAACAGTTCTGTTTCATTCTTTTCTATTTACACATTTGGCAGGAGATCCTCTACCTGGTCATTCTGAGATCAGGCCCCTTCGCCTTGTGGTCCTGCCTCACAGGCTTCCTTTGGATTCTCTAAATCTTATAGGTTGACAGGGGAGTCTCACCCATGAGAGATGTCTCCGGGCCAGGCCTAGAAGTAGTGCATATCACATCTGAACTTTCCATTGGAAAATGGAAAGGCTGCCTGGCTAGTGCTGGTTGCTCTCTTAGAGTGGGCACAATGAGGCTGGTTCTGGGATTGCCAAAAACCTCCCACAAAACAGCTACATTCAGGAACCAGTGGCCACTGCTCAAATGAAGGACTATTACTAAGGGGGTGCTCATGGGAACAGGAAGCAAAGAGAGACACAAGTCCCTTCTTCCTACATCCTGCCAGTTTCCCTCCAGCTCCCCTTACTGGCAGATCCCAAGAGGAAGCAGCTGGCAAAGCAGGAAGGAAGTATGTGGAGTCCCAGCCCCCCAGCATCACAGATCAGTGTATAGAATGGGTGGATTTGGAACTCAAAGACAATAACTTAATAACTGGTGCAGGGGCTTTTGTTTCAAGCTCACACAATTTATGTTTTGGTTACATGGTACAGTAGACTCTCAAATGATCACTCAGAGAGACCTCCAAGTACAATTCATTCATTCATTGATTCACAGAACACATGTTTTTGAATGCCATGCCTATGCTTTGTATTGAAGATAGTGCCATGAATAAGGCAATACTTGCCTACAAGGATCTAACACCACACATGTGCACACATAGCATACATATATGCACTGTACACAATACATAGGTATGCACACATGTGGTATAAATGAGAAAAGAAATTGAGAAGCACTGAAAGACATTTGGGCTTGAGAGCAGAGACCTTTATGCTTCTTGGCTGCCTCCATTGGAGTACTGTGTGGAAATGAGTTTAGTTATCCTTTGAGAAAAGAGAAGAGGAAAAAGTGGCATTTAGCATGTCCTTGCCTGGTATAGAGGTCATTGATTGTTCTGATACCCAGATTTGCTCTCCCAGCAAACAGCCTTCCCAATTAGGGGGCAAATCAAGTGGAGGTTGACCTTGACTGAATGGAATGAAAGAAGTGTAGAATAAATGAGGGCTATCAATGCACATTGGCCTCTTGGAGGCCTCTGCTTTCCTCCCTGGGGTGCATAGAGGAGTCTACTCTTTTCATTTGTATCATTTAAGCATTTGCTGCAGAGCACTCAGGGCTAAACATTTTTCGACACATTGGGAAGGCAATACATTTTTTGTGATTCTGTATGAAGGGAGAGAAAGGGCCCTGCAGGTAGGAACTGTAGATTTTTCCTTTAGTGTGGCAAGTTTCCCACATGCATGTCCTCATTGACGTTTATTGAGCCCCTACTGTGTGCCAGTACAAAGAACAAGACAGACCCTATAGATCTGAATCAGTGAATTGTGTGTACTGCTGAGGCTCACCCCCACCTCTCTGATCCAAAGAAGTCAGAAGTCATCCAGACACTCCCTTTTTATTATAATGAATGTCATGTTGCAAAGGAGGCCTGCCATTAGTTTTAGGGCTTGGGGAAGCCATATAACCTTCTTGGGCCTCTGTCTTCTCATCTTTAAAGTGGGGAGTCAGATTAGATCAGTGCAGGATCCAGCCAATATTTACTGAAGGTTCACTCTGTGCCAAGTACTACATTATTTCTAGGTTGTCATTATGGTGACCTGTGTAACTTAGCATTTCGGAGATGGTCCTGATTTCATGTAATTTGATTTGTCTCAATAAAAGTAACTTGTAAATATATAACCAAATGTGATTTAATGTTTTCTATAGGCTGTTTATCTGAGTCAGAAAACAGTAAGGACAAGTGTTAGAGGTGGTGGCTGTGGAATGTAACAGAGGTGTATCTGTTAGCATTTGCTTTAACTTAATAACTTACAGGCACACATGCTTATTCTTTCCCATGAACCTGTATGTTGATTGGGCAGATCTGGTCTGGGCCAGCCTGATCAGGACTGAAAGGTCTACAGTGGCCTCACTTCCAGGGCTGGGATCTCAGCCTGGACATCTGCATTGGCTGAGTCTCCTCTCCATGTGGTCTCTCATCCTCTAACAGGCCATCTTGTACTTGGTCCCATGGTGTTGAAAGGGCCCCTAGTAGCAAGAGAAGGCAAGCCTGAAAGCCCAAGTGCTTCTTCATGTCTCTACTTGAGTCAGGTTTTCTATTGTCTTTGGGACCAAAGCAAGTCACAATGCCAAGCCAGAGTCAGCCTGAGTGGGGATGACCCAAGGGCCAGTTTGCACAGGTTCCATAGGAGGTAATAGGTGTGAGAGAAATTTTGGCAGCTTCTTTACATGTGTGTGTGGGGGTCAGTGAGAGGTTGGCCAGCTGCGATGGTGTTAAGGATGAAGACCTGAGTGAGAAGAATGATGGAGCCATTGAGAACAAGAAAATCTGAATGAGGATCAAATTTGATTAATGAGATTTTGTTTCTATGCTGGTTGAGGTGCTGATGACTCTCATCTCACTATCACTTAACAGATTACTCAAAGTCATTCAACAAATATTTCCTGAGTTCCATCTATTTGTTAGGTCTGCAGATCTTCTAGGATAGAGGCTGGGGGTTGGGGTGGGGGACAGTAATATAGTAGAAACATATGACTTCTTGACATGGAGAAGATAGGAGAAAAGATGAAGGAGAGATTTGAAACTCTGCTAAAAACTACAGACGTAGTACACATGTACACATGCCCATGTACCACATGAACACACACATCACACATACATGGGCCACACACATGCATGCTCACATACCTCCACACATGTACATATGCCACATCCATGTACTTGCACATGCCACACACATGCACTCAAACTGCACACATGTACAATGTATATGCACATGCATGACCTTCAAACAACCTCAGAAGACTTATAGAAGCCCTTCCTAGGGGATGTGAGAATTGCCAAGTAAAACTAGGCTATGGAGAGAGAGGAGAGGGTCAATGATAGGTCCTGAGGGGAAGTTTCTCTCCTCCCTTTAAGGTCAATGATGGTTGAGTCTAGATACTGCCATACTCTGTTCTACATAATGAATCCTGAAGGACATTTTTGTACATCATGCTTGTCCCATTTTTTTAAGAACAAGGTTGACATATGTCTGTTGAAATTAAGTTCCTCATCTCTATAGACACTTTGGGGGAAACATGTCTTCAAGCTCATAATAGAGAAGGGGGGTAGTGAGGTGGAATAAACAGGGGTAGCTGGGAGTTGGTGGTTCAAGGAGACTTATTTTAAAAGGTTTCAAGATGAGTAGGCCCCTCATTAAAAGAAAAAAAAAAAAGCCAGGCTGTGCATTAGCATCAGAAAAGCAATCCACTTCAGGGCCTGCTTCCCATTAGGGCCTGCCAGTAGCCAGAGTTTGTTGTTAGTGGCTGTGAATAACAGGCTCTTTTGGAAAGTGTGGAAGTGAGCAAGCACTGTCTCTAACTTCCTCAGAGTCTGAGTTGTTCCTGTAAGTTCTACTGTGGTTCTGACTGCCCTTTGTTCCCAGGTCTCATCGTCCCAGACACTCACTGGCAGCAAAAATGTGGGCCTCATCCCACTGGGTGAAAAAGAAACATAGGCTGTGGGCCACCCCTCCTGATTGGGGCTTTCCTCTTGTCTATGTTTAGAAATTTTCAGCTGACAACAGGTCAGCTTCCATCAATGACATTACAGCCAGCTCTTCATAGCAGTTCAGTGTGAGAATGTGTACAATAGAACATCTCGGTCCTGTTTGGCAGAGGTGAGGGGGGCGGGGGGCAGCTGCTACCTTAGTTCCTTACAGAAATGGGCACCACTAATTGTCCAAGAAGCAGTTCTGCATGATTTTCCCAGAGGTGGAGGGACAGCTGATGTCAGTACTAGGAAAGACAGCTGGGGGATTTGGGGGATGGGGGCAGGAGGATGGCTGGGGAGTAAAAGAATTTGCAAAGCCCTTAAACCCCAGCAAAGAAACAAATATGTTCAAATCGGGTCACACCTTTAGTCTGGAGGAAGAGACGTGACCAAGGCCCCTTGAGTCAGAAAGGGGTATCTGTTGGAGACCATCAAAGATTTGGAAGAAAGATTGAATTTTTTAAAAGATTGACTGGTTGATTGATTGACATAGTGGAAGGGAGGGAGGAAGAGAGGGAGAGAAACCTCAATGTGTGGTTGCCTCTCACACACCCCCTACTGGGGACCTGGCCCACAACCCAGGCGAGTTCCCTGACTGAGAATCGAACCCGTGACCCTTTGGTTTGCAGGCCGGCGCTCAATCCACTGAGCCACACCAGCCAGGATGGAAGAAAGACTGAATTTGAACTTGGAGGGTTTAAATGCAGGACATTTGGCCTGGTAACCATTGGCCTGGTCTATGAGTTTTCTTAAAATGGTAAAAATAAATGTAAAGAAACAAGTAGAAGGTGATTTCTTGAGACCCCTAAACACCAAAAGATGCTTAACTTCTTGCTCCAGCTCTCTTACCATCTTGCATGTGAATGCATACACACACAGACACAGACAGGCAGAAACACACACACCAGCTAGCTGGCTGTGTGAGGCAGAAAGGAATTTACCTCACAGGACATTCTGTGCTTGGTTGCAACCACACATTTAACCCTTCATTTTTAAACATTTAAAACCTTCCTTGGACTTGGTATTGCCTCTCAGGTTCATGTTCTGGGGAAATGGATGTTTTATTGTTTGGATGCTTGTCAGGATTCTAGCTAAAGATCAGGCTGGAAGATGCTTAGACTGGCCTGTTGTGGCACCATAATGTAGTGATGTGCAGTCAAACGCAGGATGTAGCCCAGGACACCAAGCTTTTGCTGTCACTTAGCCATGGGGTGGCCATTGGACACTCATATCTGGAGCTCATCTACTGGCCCGGGGCTAAGTCAGGCAGATCCAACCTTAAGGGACAGAGGTGGTCTGGTTGGATGCCCATGGGGTTCTTCTCTTTGCCCCAGCCCTACCCCAACATCATGAAGATCTGAGGCCTAGAAGGGAGAGTCACCCAAGCAACCATTATCTGGTCCCCTGGTCTCCCTCCTCCCACCTTTGTAGGCTTTAGTCCATTCTGCACACAATTGCTGAAGAGTTCTTTTAACAAAGGCCAAATCATGTCCTTCCTCTGCTCAAAGCCATCCAAAGGTTGCCCATCTCACTTGGGGTAAAAGCCAACGCCCTCACTTTGGTGTGGCCCACAAGGCCATGCATGGTGGGTCCTCAGCATATATATCTCTCCTCACCCTCCCCTCACTGTTTCTGTTCCAGCTGCACTGGCCTCCTGGATGCTCCCATAAAACACCGAAACACTTCTGCCTCAGGGCTTCTGCTTTTGCTGATCCTCAGCCTGAAACACTGTCACCAGATATCTAAATGCTTCCCTCCTTCATCTCCTTCAAAATTCACCGTCATAGTAGACCCTTCCCAACCACTCTCTGCAGTCTCTGAATCCCCCCTCCTCACTTAATTTTTCTCCATAGCATTTATCAGTACCTAACTATATATTTTATGTCCATATTTTGTTTATTATCTGCCTCCCCCACTAGGATATAAGCTCTGTAAGGGCAAAGATTCCTATTTGTCTTATTCAATACTGTACCTGCAAGGCATATCATAGTGCTTGGCACACAGTAGGAGCTCAATATTCATAGAAAGAATGAATGGGCCCACGCCAGACAATGTTTTTTGGGATGGCACGTGTAACTTGTTACTCAAATCCTGGTTCTTCCACTGAGCCAAACTCTTTCTCAGCTTTGATGACTAGAGTGGACAGGACGGTGTGTTTCTGAGAGACTGGCCCCTTCCCTAGCAGCCTTGATGTTGACTTTGGAGCCTGAAATGGTTAAAACTGTGTGGTTCCCTTTTCCTCCTGTGGAAACACCTCTTGGAACAAAGAGGACGGCCTGTTGCCATGGCTTCTATTAGAACTCCTTGATCTGGTGATGAGGCAGTTTTCCCAGGACATTGGCTGAGTTCACAGCTTCACAGCGGTGGGTTCAGGGACTCCACTGATAAAACTACTGATCCCATAAATGGCAGGACACAACAGACACACAAGCGTAGGTGATCAAATGGGGTAGGGCAGCTTCTCAGTGTTCCTCCCTGATGTAAAAACATTTTTCTCTTCCCTATACTCCACCTTGCCTCCTGGTACCCTTATCTTCTGCCCTCCCTACACCCCTCTACATGTGTCCCAGGCAGTAGCCTGGGCCTGACACACTGCAGCTGTGGGAGGAGGAGACACTTATAATCACTGCAGTCATTCAATGCAGGGTGTTCCAAACAGAAGCCAGCAAAGATTGTATGATGTATTCTGTAATAATATCTGCTATTTATAGAGCATCTGCTATGTGCCAGCTATTTACACATATCTTTAATCTTTACAAGAATCCTCCCAAGGAGGCATTATTATTTCTCTTTGAAGAGCAGAAACTGAGGCTCAGAGAAATTACATAACTGGTTCAGGGCTGATTAGGGAAATAGTAGAGGAACTGGGCTTCTACCAAACTATGGCTGCAAACACCATACACCACACTCCCCCCATGACAACCTTGTATGGTAACGCAGGTTGTGCACTGCATGACTCCAAAGGCATTGTGAATGTTGCCTCGTGGAGTACACAGTCTACATGATTATACACAGGCACCCTGACTATCTGCTGGGAATAGTATTTGGCTTAGGGAGGCTAGTTTTTTAAAAAATATATATTTATTGATTATGCTATTATAGTTGTCCCATTCCCCCCCCACTCCATTCCATCCTGCCCACCCTCTCCCTCCCACATTCCCCCCCTATAGTTCATGTCCATGGGTCATACTTATAAGTTCTTTGGCTTCTACATTTCCTACACTATTCTTACCATCCCCCTGTCTATTTTCCACCTATCATCTATGCTACTTATTCTCTGTACCTTTCCCCCCTCTCTCCCCCTTCCACTCCCCTATTGACAACCCTCCATGTGATCTCCATCTCTATGGTTCTGTTCCTGTTCTAGTTGTTTGCCTAGTTTGCTCTTGTTTTTGTTTTAGGTGTGGTCGTTAATAACTGTGAGTTTGCTGTCCTTTTTACTGTTCCTATTTTTGATCTTCTTTTTCTTAGGTAAGTCCCTTTAACATTTCATATAATAAGGGCTTGGTGATGATGAACTTCTTTAACTTGACCTTATCTGAGAAGCACTTTATCTTCCCTTCCATTCTAAATGATAGCTTTGCTGGATACAGTCATCTTGGATGTAGGTCCTTGCCTTTCATGACTTGGAATACTTCTTGCCAGTCCCTTCTTGCCTGCAAGGTCTCTTTGGAGAAATCAGCTGACAGTCTTATGGGAAGACCTTTGTAGGTAACTGTGTCCTTTTCTCTTGCTGCTTCTAAGATTCTCTCCTTCTGTGTAATCTTGGGGCATGTAATGATGATGTGCCTTGGTGTGTTCCTCCTTGGGTCCAGCTTCTTTGGGACTCTCTGAGCTTCCTGGACTTCCTGGAAGTCTATTTCCTTTGCCAGACTGGGGAAGTTCTCCTTCATTATTTGTTCAAATAAGTTTTCAATTTTTTGTTCTTCCTCTTCTCCTTCTGGCACCCCTGTAATTTGGATGTTGGAATGTTTCAAGATATCCTGGAGGTTCCTAAGCCTCTCCTCATTTTTCCGAATTCTTGTTTCTTCATTCTTTTCTGGTTGGATGTTTCTTTCTTCCTTCTGGTCCACACCGTTGATTTGAGTCCCAGTTTCCTTCGCCTCACTATTGGTTCCCTGTACATTTTCCTTTGTTTCTCTTAGCATAGGCTTCATTTTTTCATCTGGTTTTCGAACAGATTCAACCAATTCTGTGAGCGTCTTGATAACCAGTGTTTTGAACTGTGCATCTGATAGGTTGGCTATCTCTTCCTCGCTTAGTTGTATTTTTTCTGGAGCTTTGAAGTGTTCTGTCATTTGGGCCATTTTTTTTTTTGTCTTGGTGCGTCTGTTACTTTAAGGGGCGGAGCCTTAGGTGTTCACTGGGGCGGGGTAATGCTGGTCGCTGTGCTGTGACGCTGTATGTGGGGGAGGGGCCTAGGGGGAGCAATGGCGCCAGCTCCACTCTCCTACGGATTTCAGTCATTCACTCCGCTACCCACAATCAAACTGGGCCCCTCTGGTGCTGGTTCCCGAGTGGGTGGGCTTGTGCACGCCCTAGGCCCCTGTGGGTCTCTCCAACGACCTGTCCTGTGAGGCTGGGAGTCTCTCCTGCTGCCGCCCCAACCCCCACGGGGTTTTCACTCAGAGGTTTGAGGCTTTATTTCCCAGAGCTGGAGCCCTGGGTTGTGTGGTCTGCTTTGCTCCCTGCCGTTTGTCCGGTTTATCTGTGCGCGAATGTGGGGTTGCGGGGTCTGCTAGTGGTCAGACTGCCTGCCCTGTTGGTCCCACACTCCGCCAGTCTCGGTCCCGCCATGGCAACGGGAGTCCTCTCCGCCCTGGCTGCCCGTCTCCACCCCTCCTACTGGTGTGGATGAATGTTTATTTTTTATCTCATTGGTGTTGGACTTCCTTGCCGTTCGACTTTCTGTCAGTTCTGGTTTTGCAGGGAGGTAGTGTGTCTACCTATGCCGCCATCTTGGTTCTCCAAACCGTCCTATTTATTCTTCTTAATCAAAAGGTCTGTAGGTAAGTGGCTGCAGAGATTGGTTCAGTGGCTCAACAATGCTGGTTTTAATGTCTCAGATATTCCTCATGGTTGCAAGATGGCTGGTACAGATCAAAGCATCACATCTGTGTCCTAGGGGAAAAGAATTTGGGGAGGTGGTATCAGTCACATCTGTTCCCTTTTTGTCATGAAAGGTAAACATTCCCAGTCTTCCATCTCTGCTTTCCAGAAGATTTCTGCTCATGGTTTACCAACTAGAATTGTGTCACAAGGATAACCTAGCTGCAGACTGGGAAAAGAAAGTGTTTTAAACGTCAACGCTTTGAAATGGAGGACAACAGGGGGGAGAGAACTCTGGGCTAACAGTGCCAGCTGCACCAGTATTTTCAACTTGCTAACTGGGAGACTTTTTAGCAGACCCTGTGGCCAGCAGTGTTCTGTTCTTTATTGGCCATGCCAAGCCAATAGAGACTTATTTGTCCTCCTGGGCTAAAGCATGGAAGAGAAACCAAAAGGCAGAGGGTGCTCTGATATAGTCTGTGGCCTCCCTGAAATAGTAATTCCAGATCCCTGGTGATGACATCATTATCATCTGGGACCATGTTAGAAATTCAGAATCTCTGGCTCCAGACTAAAGCTACAGGATCAGAATTTGTATTTTAGCAGGTGATTTCTATGCACTTTAGTGTTTGAGAAGCTCTGTTTCTATTTTCTTTTAATCCTCACCCAATGACTTTTTTTCTCATTGCTTTTTATAGAGAGAAAGGGAGAAAGAGATGTGAAAGACAAACATCAATTGAGTATGTGCCCTGACTGAGAATCGAACCCATGACCTTTCAGTCTATGGGACAGTGCACCAACTGACTGAGCCATACTGGCCAGGGTGAGAAGTGCTGTTTCTAGAACATAGATTGAGAACACAGGGCTGTCTCACTGACCTCCACCAAAGTTCTCTCAGCTTTCAGGTCTGGGATGACCAACTCATTCCGATTTGCCCAAGACTGTCCCAATTTTAGCACTGACAGTCCCACAGCCTAGGAAACTCCCCAGTCCTGGGAAAATCACCCTATCAGCTCTTCTCTGTGGGTCCTACTCTCCTTCTGCCTCTACTAGAAGGCAGGAAGCCTAGAAAGCTTCTTTGGAGAGGCCAGGAAAGATAGATAAAAGGTCTTTCCTTTGGGATATGGTATTGAACAAGGCCTGAGTCAGGACTCTCAGCATGGGAATATGGCAGGGCCCTGTCCTCCTGTGGGAGATATGGAGATCTGTCAAGGAGATGGTTAAGAACCCTGTGGGCTTTTTATCCAGGTGGTTTGGAGGTATCATTAGTAGACTCAATAATACATCAACAGCGAGTATGAATGGGCTTTGGATTAAGAACCTGGTAAGAGCAGCTTAACTCCTTCCTCCTTTCTTCCACCTCATGATGTCGCTTTCTTCCTTCTGCCAAGGAAACAGAAGAGAAATGCCCGAATCCCACACAGGAAGCACTTGTCATGAGTAGCATTGGTGACTCAGAGTTATAGTTTAGTCTTGCCAGCCAAGAGAAACAGGAATGAACTAGAGTGATTTGATTTATTAGTGGAAAAAAACTTTTTTTGACCTCAAAGTTCCCCCGAGTCCTCCCCCTTCTGCCTCCCAGCCTCCTTCTTCATGCCCCGGGCAGCCCATGTGGCTGCCTGGAAAGCCCTATTTGGGGAGCTGTAGGGGACAACAGATTTCTCAGGCCTTACACTCCATTAAAAAAATATGTGCCATGGGCCCTGGCTGCTGTGGCTCACTGGATTGGGTGCCAACCTGCAAACAAAAGGATTGCTCGTTCGATTCCCAGTCTAGGGCACATACCTGGGTTGTGAGCTAGGTCCCCAGTGGGGGGTGCATTAGAGGCATCCACACATTGAAGTTCCTGTCCCCTTAAAAAAGGAAAGAAAAGGAAATATGTGCCTGGGCCTACTGGAGTGGGAAAGAGAAGACAGGGACCAGCTACTGAAGCCGGTGCCTGGGAGCTACTTGGCAAGTAAAACACAATGCAATGCACTAGAATTTCTATATTCTATCTAGAGGAGAGGGCAAGAAATCCAAGAGCAGCTGAAGCGACTTCCTTAACAACTTTAGTTTGGTTCTTTAGTTTGACCATTCTTATTGTGAGCCTTCTGGCTCATGGGAAATTTGTGGACCTCTCACAAAAAGGTAAGGAGCAATAGTGCTTTCCCCAGGGCCTTGTCAACTCACTGCAGCCCAGTGTATCTGCATTTTGTCTCCTGCTTTGCTCTTGTGTGACAGATGTTTTGGATTCAGAGAAAAGGTAGACAGACCCAGGAGCCTTCCTGCAGAATTTACTGGGGTATTTCAGACTCTTCTGCTGTCTAGAAGGACAGCTGTGGGATATCAGGGTGTTGTTCCTCAGTCCAAGCTTCTGTTATTGAGTTTCTACAATGCCTTTTCTCAGAACACGATACAGAGACCTTCTAAATGTTTCATATTCCCATACACATGCCAGAGCTACAGAGGGACATAGGTCATGGTGATAGGCAGTGATGACAAGGTGAATGGAAGACAACATGTTAGGTTCCATTTGCCAACAACAACAAACAAACAAGCGCAGCACCTGATGAGTGTCACTACTGGACTGTGGAAGCTTTCTGCTGTGCAGAACTAATAACTACAGTGTGGTTGGCCCAATAGGACCATTCCGGTAGAAGCCATTCCTCACTGACTGGGATACAATAAGGTGAAGAGCTGGTAGATTTTTTCATTGTATTTTTCTCTAAGAGTTTGAAGCTCAGAAGACCCCTGTTTTTATTTGCAGTACTATAAGGAACAGATATTTTCAAAGGGTCAGTGGCCAAGTTTACAACTGTGGTGACCATTAATCCTTTTCTAGTCAGAATACCCTTCATTTCAAGGAGTTCATTGTGTTAGTGTTGCAGGGTGCTGCATGGGGAGTGTTCAGGAAGTGGGAGAAGGCTAACAGTGAATTATTGTATTTCAAATCTTGGTTTGGATTTGTCTTACATTCAATAGTTCATCTGTCCCCTCACTAGTCTGCAGTGACAGATTTGAGCTCCAAACCATGGGTCTCCATTATATGTGGCTGACTACCTACCTAAAGCAGGGCTTCTCACTTTGGAGCATGCATAGAATCACCTGGAAAGCTTGACAGTGCCCAGATTTCTGGGCCCTACCCTCAGAGGTTCAGATTCAGTGAGTCTAGAGTGGGCTTGAGAGTTGACATTTCTGACAAGCTCCCAGGTGATGCTGCTGCTGCTGGTCTGGGCACCACACTTTGGGTAGCAGTGGTACAAAAGAGGTGCCCAGTATTATTACCTTCACTAGCTCCCCCTTAACACAGACTGAGTATGTCTGGATAAGAATAACTCAGTGTGATTGCTTTTCCTTTTGAGCCTAACTCTTAATTTCTACTTCCCCATCCTTGTTTGTAGGGAGAGTTAAGATACCATCTTGAAGTGTGAAACAGGAATCCTAGGTGCTAAGGGATTAGCCTGGCTGCCCTCCCCCATACTGTCTCTTCCATTCACCCCCAGCAGACCTTGGGGGGCCTGGGAGTTCCTACTGGAGCTGCAGTAGCAGGCAGCTTATATCTGGAGTTATACCCTTCAAAGGTCTCCAGAGGAGTAGGAACAAACTGGAGGAGAAAATTACATTTGAAATAATTTATTTTCACATGCAGGGGAGAAATCACATTTGGTCTAGATTCATGTAAAGAAAACAGAGATTAGATTTTTTAAAATGTGTTGCTGGCAAGAGAGAAGAACAGATGGATTTGGATAAAATACACATTCTGTTGAACCTGGCATTCAGTCCCAGACTGCACTTAAAGGGGTTTTAAGTTAGACTATTGAGGAGAATCAAGTCTGGATTTTATTTTCAATTTTTTTTCTTTTGAAATACTTCCTAGGTTGGGACTGGGAGTGACAGAAACATCTGGATTACAGAAAAGGTTGTTCCTAGAATTTTGAACTTTTTCAGTCCCCTCTGAAGCAGGCTGATTTAGAAGTCTCATCTGAGGAGAGAGAGGATATTCTCTTGGGATTTCTGGCCAAAGTATGAGGATCAATCCTGGGGAAGGCAATGAAAGGAGTCTGGAGTAGGAGGCCCCCATGCAAAATGAAGGCTGAAAAGGCCATGCCAATAGCCAAGGCTTCCTTTATAGTCCCTTAGTGTGGAAAAGGGTCAATGTCAGGTTTAAACCAATCACAAACATAATTAAAGAAACAATCACAGCAACAGCTATTTTTTTTATTGGGACCCTACTGTGTACGTGGCTGTATGCACATCATCATATTAAATCCTCACTTAGCTCCATAAAGTAGGTATTATCATTATCTCCATTTTATAGCTAAAGAAAATGGAGAGAAGTAATTTTCTGAAAGTCACACAGTTGTCTGACTTAAATACCCAGGCCAGGAATAAGTTTAGGTAATGATTAATGTCAGTAGCATTATCATTGTAAATAAAGGGCCATAGTTTGTGTATATGAAATTTTATTAGGTTGAATAACATGAAAGAGCTATTTTTGTAGGTAAAAATGGCTGAATGTTGGCAATTTTGTATGGTTTACCCAAATATATGTATATATACACACATGCACATACATGCACAAACATATATGCTCATTGTCTGGAGAAGAGGTAAATAAGTTGTGATGTAATCAAATAATGGACTACTGTACATGGAATATGATATAATTTGTTTATAGGTGAATACATAAAAAACTATATTTTGTTAAGGGATATATATGTATGTATATATATCTTTATATCTATATATAGGGTAGATATCTATATCTATATATAGATATATGTACATATGTATATCTATATATAGATATCTGTAGGCAGGATTTGGATTCTCATGGGCTGTTGGACAAAAGGTTTTTGGTTCTTCACTGACTGTTTTTCTAAAGGCCACCCTCACTTCATTGCCACCCACGTGGCCCACTCCATAGGGCATCTTATAACACGGCAGCCAGATTTATCAGAGTGAGAGTTTTGAGAGAAGCCAAGAGAGGAGTAAGAGTCTTTTATATACTACTTATGGAAGTAATATCTCGTAATTTTTGTTGTATTTATTAGAAGGCAGTCATTAGGTCCAGCCCATACACCCAAGAGGAGAGGATTACACGAGGTCATGTATACCAGGATGTGATGAGCATCTTAGAGATCTTCCTAGTACAATATGTCTGAAATATTTTATAATATATACATTTTTAAACAAAACTATATTTACAGGTAAAGTATAACTGATTGCTGACGTTATAAACTCTCTAATCCTCAGTGATAGCCACGTATTTGGCTGCTGCTCAACGTTACCCATGCCCCCATTCCCATCTTATTCTCCCCAAAATACATCATAATCAACAATAAAATCAATTAAGGGTGTTTTTGTCATTACTGAATTTAGAGAGATGTTTGTGTCATATCAAAAGTGCTTTTCACTTGTTTGATTATACTTTTGCTAAGTTTGTCGTAACAGTTACATTTTAGAAGTATGTTCTTTAAGATTCCCCATTGGCCAGAACAGTCAGGTGTGCATGAACTTTGCAGCCATGGAAGCCTGACACCTGGTACATCCCTTGTGAATATGACTTTGGGGAAGTTAATTACACTGTGAATGTTAGTCTTCTCATCTGATAAATGAGAAGAACAATGGCCATCTCAAGGATTCCTGGAAGGTTAAGTCCATGAGAAAATATGTGCAATTTGAAGGGCAGTGCCTGACTCACAGTAAGGATTTGATGAGGTCAGGAAAGATTCCTCCATATTAATTAGCACCCAAATGGTGTTTGTGGTTAATGAGTGGCCTGAGCAAACTATATGCTTTGAAAGGTGACAGGTTGGGATGCCATAAGAAACGGTGTTGATCATTATTTCTCATTTGATCCCAAGATGAATTTCCTGATGTAGACTTAAAGTTTGTTTTATTCATTCATTGATTCACTTGTTCATTCCTGCACTCATTCATTCAGGTAATGTTATTTCTTAAAGAAAGTGAAGACCACTCTTCCTCAAAAGTTTAATGCCTTTTGATTTCTCAGGGGTGAGAAAGAGAATCTGAGTTATTTGTGAGCAGTTACTCATTCATGCTCAAGGTAGCAAAAGCATCAGAGGTGGCTCAAATCTCTCTCTCTTCCATGTGGCTTACTGTGTAACATTATTCCATCAAGTGAAGATGCTTCAATGAATGGTGGCATTTGGCATTTTTGCTTAGCGGAGGAAAGGAGCTAATGGCTTGAAAGGAATGCAGTACTGTAAGATGGAAGTCCATGCAGATGTGTTCTCTGTGGATCTCTGCCTTCCACTAGGGCACTCACCATCCCTGCTGTTTGACCAACTGCTAGTTATTAGCTTTTGCTTTTGAAGAAGGTGTAACATTGGACCACAGAGACTTTAAGCAGAGGCTTGATTCTGGCCAGAGCAAAGGTTGAAGCAGTGGCCTCCATGCACTGCAATCAATGTAAAAAAATAAAACCCATATTATTTATTCAGGAATCATATGTACATGTTGTTATAGTAATATATTGTTTTCTGTAGTAGTCCATGTCCATATCCCTGAACCTTAACACATAGGGCAAGCCTTTTGATAGCCAGCTACCAGATTCTCCATCTTTTTACCTGCAGGCTTTCTCTAAAGATGCAGAAAACCCCTCTCCTGGTTCCCTGGGCAGTCCAGAAATGCAAAGGAATTCAAATACCCCTGAAGAGCTGTCATCCAACCAATGTTGGGGGATGGCATATAAATAGCCCAGATCCCTTGGCCCTAGGAAAATACTTGGAGGTACCTGTTCTGTGCCACTTTTGTAGAGTCTCCAAGTAGGACTGAGCTTCAGGTACTTGCTAACACTCTTCACTGGCTTCCTTCCCGTCTTTGTTTTCCTTCCTCATACCTCTAATACTGTTCCCTGCACCTCCCAGATAAATTGTATACCCTTCAATCCTTGTCTCCTGAGTCTGCTACAGAAGCCCAACTTACTTACATTTTAAAACATTTACGCTTGAAAAGACATATAAAAGAGAAAATTTTAAAGGCCTAATATTTTCCTCACCCCTGGGCTGTGCAGTCTGCACTTTAAAGGCCACTGGTTTAAGGAACCTGGGAGCTCCCTTTCCAGTCTTCTGATTTGGTGTCAGGAGGTTGAAGTCAGAGCCCTCTTTCCCTGGGTGCCTTTCCAGGTCCCATTTGACTTATTTAGGGTGGCTTGGCAGACTTTCATATTGATTTGTGGTAGAGGTTTGTGTGCCATAAGGTACTGACTGGAATATCTTCAGGATTAAGTTTGCTAGTCTCTCCTGTATGTGAAAGAGTAATTTCCCTTCTTGGACTTGCAGTGAAATAAAAACAAATTTCCAAGTTCAGAAACAGAAACTCCCCACAAATATTTTTCTGCCATTGGGAAATCCATGGGTCTTCTCAGTTTAGCTCCACATGAAAAGAAGACCATGCAACATGTACATCTTGAATCATCCTGCTCTTACATGATGGGCACCCTCATGATACCAGAGTGGCATCAATATTCTCACTTGCCAGCTTTAACTCCAACACATGAATTTGGCACTACCCAGACATATAAACACACTTCAAACAGCTTGAAAACAGACTCTACTGGTCTCAACATAAAGATTTGGAAGGGCTGAATATACTCCCTTATTTTCTCTCTGCCTGGAACAAAGCCTCTTACTGTCTTTTAGGTGATCACACTGGTTAGCCATTCAGATTGAAGTTGCTCCTTAACCACCAAGTTCAACTGTAAAGTCCCAGTCTGCTGACTCAGCATGGCTGGAGGAGACTTGGGGCAGCACAACCTAACAGTCCCACCCAAAGGCTTTTTCCTCAGGGCCTCCCAATGGCCTTTAAATGATGGCAACTTCAACATCATGAGACAGTCTCCCAGAACACTCATCTTAGGAGAATGCCACCTACCCCACACCTGTTCACCAGTCTTGCTCAACAATACCTCCCATGTCTTTACAAATAGCTCATTCTTTCAGTAATGAACCACAATTAGAGATGTCCAATGAGACCCGTTTCTTATGGAAGGCCTTTGCCATCCCTCTGTCTGGCCAGGGTGACCATCCAGGGCATTAAGGTCCATGAGGCTTGTCTTACACTTAATTTCCCTTGAATTACCCCATGATACCATATTCCTTGACTGAAGAGATGTCATGACTGTGTAGTAGTGACAAACAGTATATGTGGTGTTAGAACAGACAGAAATACAAACATTTTTCTCTCTGTTTCCTTAATCCCAATCCCCAAGGGCCTCTCTTCTTACTTTTGCCAGATTACCACTTGGTACTGTTTTCCACTCCATTGTCTGGGAAGCAAAGAGGGTTCACATAATTATCAAGAATGCATTGAAATGAAAAGTCCCCTTTGTAAGGCCTTGGAGGGAGAGAGAGAACAAAGGTGAGCCCTATTTCCTGCATTCCCAGTGCTTGACTTCCCAAGCCAGTGAGTAGAGTTACTTTCAGTTCCACACACATGCAAATGCATGCACTCATGTATATCATGCCTTCCCAAAGCATGGCTTGGCTTGGCAGGGCTGGATTAGAGTTTGGACAGCTGCGTACTGTGTGGTGCCAACTTTTCAAAAATAAAGAAATGACCCACACTCATTGGTGAAGTTTTAATGAGAAATAAAATACACTGAAGCAGTCAGACAAGAGACACTTTTGCTGGGGACAGAAAACATAACGTTAATCTCCCCAAGTGCAGCAATAAAATAATGAAAAGTTCTTAAGGGGTTGTGAGAGGAAAAATTGGGGAATTAGGAGCACATTTATCTAATCTTGGAGGATGATATGAGGGACCTAAATGTGTATCTCGGTCAGGAGCAGAATCCTAGTCCAAATGAACTAGGGTCTGAAGTTTCTGGCTTTCATCTTTCCTGATATTTGTTTTTAGCCTTTTCCTTAGTATGTGTGTATGTGTGCACAATATAGAAAAGCCCTGTGCTACTGCTTGGAAAAGGTATATTTTATAAATGGATTGTGGATAACCATCTTAATTTGGTTTCCCCAGAAGCAAACTCTGAGACAAAGGCTGACATGCATGTAGTTTATTTGAGAGATAATGAAGTGACTGGTAACACTGGTATGGGGAGGAAGATGGGGAGGGAATGAAGCCATGAAAGGGTTATGAAGCAAATTACCACTGTGAGCAACTGGAGCTGAATTCCAGGGGGGACTCTGGGAGATAGTGAACACTCAGAGTACTCCCACCTGAGGGCTGAGGCAGCTGCAGTATTTATACTCCATTTCCTCAGAATCATTTGTTGAGATGCTCCTGGGGGTTGCTAATTCCCCAACATTTCTGACCAAGCCTGTGGACAGAATGGCCTTCCTCAGTTATGGGGGAGAAAAAGCCAGGCACAAGGATATGAAAGAGGCCTTTGGAATTCAGCTGCAGTGCACCAAGGTGAGTGGTCTGAGGGATGTCTGCAGGACACTGATGGTACCTGCTACAATCACATAGGGCATGTGTATAGATTGTTGGGAAGGGGTACTTTCTCACAGATGTGATCTCTATCAATATTTGTACCCTTTAATAAAATATACTGCAAGATTTTTAATAACGAACATAAAATTTTAAAGAGAGCTTTTCAAAAACCAGAGGATACTGGTGTAGATTCTATGGTATATACATTTGTCAAAATTAATCATACAGTAGATTTCAAATTATGCATTTTAATGTATGTAAATTATATATAAGTTTTAAAATAAGTAGTTTTGATATTCCAGGTTTTAATGCCTTTTGGTAGAACCCTAAGTTCCTTCACATTTGGGGTATACTTGCCTGAACCTCTAAAATTCTGCCTGCACTGTGGGCCAACAGTTCAAGCCTTTTCTCTATAACTTCAGTCAGGAAATGTTGAAATGGGGAGCTGGCAAATCAATGCATTATACTCTGGGTAGTGATTCCCCAATAACAAAAGAGGCTCCTTCAGCTGCTTCTGTGCCCATGTAGCCCCTTGGTACATTGTGCTTGTGACTGTGGCCATACATTTTGTAAGAAAAGTGTCTAGGGATTTCATATCTGAGATCACAGGTCAAACATCTGTAATACAAAAGAAATTGACAGAAAAGGGTCTTATCTTACAAATTTAACCTTTACAGTGAAACTAGCTGAGTTCACCTGCCACAGCTGTCAAGTAGGGTAATAAGCACCAGATGATGTTTTAGAATGTGTACTAGGCCAGGTTTAGTTTCAATGCCTGGCCCATAGTACGCACTCCATAAACATTTGATGGGCTGAGCAGATTCTATCCCACTCACTGATATCTCCTGGGGCCAGCTTCAGCTGAGAACAGAAAGGGGTGGAGGTCGGAGAAGCACTGGTAATGGGGAGGCCATTGGGCCTTTCTGTTTTTTCTCAAAAGACCCAGCTCTGGAGCTAATGAAGTGGACCTTCATAGCAGAGGGCCTTTCTAATGAATTTTCAATTAATTGACTTGATGCTGGTGGGTAAAGTGCCAGAGGCTGAAAAAGATGAAAGGCGTTGTAGAGGAAAAGCTTTGATGTCACTGCAATCCTGCTCAGATTCCGAAAGGTTTATTCAGGAACTTTATATCTTAACCACAAAAGCCTCACACTGTCGATCAGTCATGGAAGAACATTTTTGTCATTCTCTGGGATTGGTGGATGATGAGAGGTTGAATGGAAAGCCAAGACAGAAGGGCTGTGTATGATTTCTGTGGGTGGCAAGTGTGTATGATTGGAGGTGGGGGGAAGAAGAAAGGTGCGCAAAGAGGAGTAGAGGGTGATCGTGGTATGTAGTTGGGAGTCACATTTTCTGGGCAGTGGTGTGTTCATTCTACAAATTTTGGGATAAATGTATGTTTTCCCAACAGGTTTGTGCTTTTCTGACTCAGTGTCTTCTTACTATGTTAGTTCCTAAAGCTAATCTAATGTAGTCTTATTAACTGATACTACCTGACCATTTAGATATACACACACACCTATGTACCCTATTGATGCAAAATTTACATAATCAGAAAACTCAAAAAAGTACACTGAGATTGCAGATATGTAATGAGTAGAATTTTAGAAGTAGACAGAACCCTAGAAAGCACTTGTGTTGTTTCCTGTAAAAGATGAGGAAATGGTGGTTTAGACATGGGAACTGACCTGTTACTAACTGAGACCAGGGTTTTTAACTTTGGTACTCATGACTTTAGGACCAGATTAATTCTTGGTCATAATGGACTGTCTTGGGAATGAATGTTTAGCAGCATCCCTAGCCTGTAACCACTGGATGCCAGTATCACCTCCCCCAAGTTGTTACATTAAAAAATATCTCCAGACATTGTTAATGTCTCCTAAGAGGCAAGTTCACCCCTGATAGAGAATGACTAGCCTAGACAGAGGCCTTAGTGAATCCTAGAATGCAACACTCCCAGCTCTGTACAATTTGGGGTTTCAAATGATGGCTCTTACATGTCTTCAGAAACATGTACAAACATTGAAATGTAATGATTGCATGTGTGACATGCAAAAGAGAATTGGCAATGTCTAAATGGCCAACCAAGATATTTGTCTTACTAGGGCAGTCCATTCTCTAACAGCTCTAAATCGGATGGGTTTTTCAGCATGTGTTAGGTTAGAGCATATGAAATTGCCTTTTTTGCATGTGTGGCCCAAATGGTCAAATGTCAGCAGTTTTCATATGGTTCAACCTAAACACACAGACTTTAAGAGATATGTCCTGAACACCTTTTGAAACTCCCCAATTCTTGAATGTAGAAATGTTTGTTTAGGCTTGTGACTCTTCTCAATCACATTTCTAAGGCAAGTCCAATATTTTCCATGCAGAGCCTCAAACCACAAGCTAACCGCATTGCACAATTCCCCTCAAGATTTCTTTTTCACCCTGTGGTAAATTAAATATGGCCACAAATTCTTTGCAGTGATTCCCATTAAGGGGTGGAGTCTGTTCTCAGCCCTATTGATTCTAGGGTGAACTTGTGACTTGCTTCGAGCAACAGAATGTGGCGGAAGTGGTGTTGTTTAATTCCACAGCCTAGACATTTAAGAGGCCTTGCAGCTTCCATCTTGGCCTTCTTGGCCATTGTCCTGAGACTTCCATGTAAGGAAGCTGGTATATCCTTACTGGAGGATGAGTGGCATGTGGAGGGAGAGCCAAGGCACCCCAGTAATTGCCAGCACCACTAACAAGACATGTAATTAGCACCATCTTGGACTTTCAAGTCTGTAGACCCTCCAGCTAAATTCAGTCAAATAAGTGAGACCAAATAACACCAGCAAAATCATTCAGTGGATCCACATAATTATAAAAAATAATAAATCATTGTTTGTAGTCACTAAATTTTGGGATGGCTTGTTATGCAGTACTGGATAACTGATATACACCTATTGGCTGTTTTATGGTTTTTAACAACCTATTAGAATGTGACTTCAAATAGAGAGCAGCAAAGCCATGCTCCCCTGGACTGCTTGGCTGGTTGGCTGGCAACACTTACTAGCCCAGTGTCTCAGACCCTCACACTAGCCTCCCAGTGGGCACCATTAAGTCACATTCTTCAGGAAAACTGCTGATTTCTATATTCAAAAGCCATGAGAAAGGATCAACAACTTATCAGTAAAAGCTACAAAGGCCAAGTGTCTGCTCTAGAGGATGATTATTCCTCTTCCTGTATATTTACCACATACCAATGTAACATTATACATCCAGTTTAACCATGCTCAGTTTAACCATGACATATACTCTAGGCATGGGTATGTAATTGAAAAAAATCTTAAGCGTGTATTTTTCACTGTCCTAGTTTGAAAGGGGGTATTTCAAACCATTAATTTCCTCATAAGTGGTAGGCATTAATTGACTTTCTGTCTTAATGCTTTCATTGAATATCTCTTGATCTATAGCAGATGCCTTAAGAAGCCCTTTCTTTATTATCTAAGGAAAGCCATAGTTAGCACTCATGATAATAATGGTCTGTGAGTTATGTCTTTAATGTTGCACATACCAGCCCCCACTGAACTTTACGTACATGAGAGGAGAAATTCTGTCTTTTTCTTTGCTCAGGGAATCCCCAGCACATAGCATAGGGTTTGGTTCCTGGTTGTTCCTCAGTAAATTTGTTGAATAATGAATAAATGAATGAGTAAATGAATGTACTATAGAAACTTAGAGCTGGAGAAGAGCTTGGAATTCATTACCTTTAGTCTCCTGCTCTGCTTGATGAGTGAGGACACTGAGATTCAGACAAGATTAGTATTTTTTTATTCCAGGATTTTATTCATTTAAAAAGCCACTTGACACACCTAATTAGCTGATCTGTCACAGTTTGTGATTATGGGAGAAGAAACATTGAGGATTCCTTCTTGGGCTCAATGGGATATACTGTGAGCATCCATGACTTTGGGCTGGCTTTGTGCTATTGAGAGAAGGTTTCTCCCCACCCTGCTTGGCCCTGTGACTCATTTAAGGGCTGCCTGGCCCACCCAGGCACTGAGCATGCATCAGATGTACCTCTCAGAGTTACATTATTATTACTGTTCATGTGTCTATAAAGCTAAGTCCCTTTCTGTGCTTCCGAATGTGAAAACAAAATGGCCTTTTCTGATATGAAGCTAATAATAGTCCTCATCTTGATTCTACTTAACACAAGATTTGGCCTCTGGAGTGATGCTTATAGTTAATTTACTCTAAAAATAATTACAGAACCCATAAAAGAAATGTCCCAATGTGGGCCAGCAGTGGTCTAATTCTCAGTGTTTCTCAGTAACCATCTATGTGCTGGGTGCTTGAAAGAATGAGAATGGCAACTCTGTTTGAAGCCTTGGGCAGAAGGTGAAGCTGCAGTGGAATGACTCTGCATTTACTCTGGTTAGGAGTAGCAATGCCCATCCCCCTGCCCCCTGCTCACTTCATTTTCTGTGATGACCTAAATGAGAAAGACAGTTGGTTTCCTTCCCCTTCAGCTCAGTCCCCCACACAGACAAACAGGCTGCATGCCTGGCAGACTGCACTAGGGTTATGTGCTGTCTCATCTACTCAAGAATGATCTATAGCTTTGAAGGAAAAAATAAATAAACAAGCAAAGTCCACCCCTGCCCTTTGTCTAAGAGGAAATCGATGGGTTCCCTGGCTGCCATGTCTTCCATGTTGCCATTCCCCTGAGCCCCGGGGAGAGAACAGACAGTGGAGAAAAGAAGCTGTTTCTAGTTGTGTGTGTGTGCATGTGCATGTGTATGCTAATGTGTATGTGAGAGAGACAGACAAGGAGAGAGACAGAGATGGAGGAGGGAGAGCAAGAGAGAGGGGAAAGAGAGAGTGAGAGACAATAAGACAAAAGAAGTAGAGCGAAAGGGAGGAAAGAAAAAGAAGGGAGAGAGAGAAAAGAGTAAGATAGTAAAGGGACTAGCTTAAAAGAAGGCAGAGTAGTGATTCAAATAGTTATTTCAAACTGTGAATAAATCTATTAAAAGTACTTTTCCATCTCTTAATTTCCCTTCCTTGTCCGTCCAGATATACTTGTAGGACACCCCCAGTCCTCCTGTCTAACTCTAAAATATATTGAAGAAGTGTCGCTCAAGCCTCAGATAATTTCTCTTCCAAGGTAGTAAATAAGTTAAGCATTTCCATGCACCTGCCATTCTGTTGCACTGCTATCTCACCAGGAAGGTCAGGGAAACAGGATCTTACCTTCCTATCATCTTGGTCAGCTCACATGAAAACATTGACTTGTTGATGGGTATGCCAGAGAGAAATGTCTATGTGTCAATTCAACCAGTCTGAGAGTGTCATCTAGGTGAACTGTCCCATCTAAAAAACAGTGCCAAGAGGGACTTCTCCCTCCATGCAAGCTGGATGGAATGTTTGTACTAGTGTGATGGGGAAACAATATGGTTTGCCATATGTATTATCACTATTTAGAGTAAAAATAGGTGACATAATATATATCAAGCATATGGCACATACATAGTAAGTGATCAGGAAATAGTAGTTACTGTTATTTGATGTCACAATAATAGCTGACTTTTTTATTACTGTGTGTTAGCATTATTCTAAGCAAATCTTAAAACAACACTATGAGCTAGGCACTGTTTCATCCTCTTTTAACAGATAGGGAACTGAGGCACAAAATAGCCCCAGTTCGAAGGACCTACACACGAGGATCTGTTTTAATATTGCACCTACCCATTATGAGAAGAGACAGTGACAACAGGGGCAGAACAGAATTCACTAATGTCTGCCTCCTTTTCTCTATCTCTAGCACCACTACCCAACGCTAGGTCACCACCTCCTCTTGCCTGGCCCACAGCACTTGCCTCGTCTCTAGTCTCCCTTTGTCCACTGTTATTCACTATAGTCCATTCTTCACACAACTCATGGGCCACACAATGATATATCCCTCTAACAACTCTTCATCCCTTTCCATTTCACTTGAAATGAAATCTACACATGCATGACTTGGCAAGCCCTTCCCACTTGTCCAGTTTCATGCTATGACATGCTCCCCCAGGCCCAGTACTCTCCTGCTACTCTGGCCTGTCATCAGTTTTTAAAAACATGCAAGCTCTTTCTTATGTCAGAAGATTCATACATGCTATTTCCTCTGCCCTTTTCCTCATCCTTCAGAGCCCTGCTCATACTTCGGTACCCCCTCTATCCCCATTTTCTGTATCTCAATGCCCTCTTTTTATCCTTCATTGATCTCACAATTGAGAAGTATTTTCATTTGTTTGATTAAGTCCTTGCTTTCTCCCTACCTCCCCCTACTAAACTGGAAGCTCTGTAAAAGCTGCAGTAATGTCCGTATTTTTTGCTGTTGCATCCTGAGAACTTAGCACGGGGCCTGGCTCTTGGTAGGTGTGCAATAAATAATGCCTGATATGTGAATGGTTGGTGTATCTGGAGTGTCTGGGCTGTGTTATCTGGAGACATGACAGGCTATGGTTGAAGATCACATCACCTTATTTCCCTGACTGCTGAAAGTCTTGTGTACTGTTGCCTGCCATCTTGTGCTCTAGACCTGAGTGTAGGCCTGTCTCATTCCAGAGAGTTGTGCTCTTGTTGGAATTTCAATGCAAAGAAGCCACAGATCTGTTGCACAGGAAGAAAAGATGGTGTCTGTTGCAATTGGTTCTCTTGGCCTTGTGTCAGGATGCAGAATGAAAGGTAGAAGGATATTAGATGTTCAATAGTTCTCTTATTGTTCAGAATATCCAGGAAATGCTATTCCCTAAATAGCATTTATAGAATACCTAATATGCTGCTCCCTTGCTATCCTCAGCCACTTGAAATAGTTGAATCTAAGATCCATACTATAGGCAATCATATATATATATTCACACTCAAATAATTTAATATTATAGAATGTGAACCAATAAGCTAATTAAGTCTGCATTTAAGAACTTAGCTTTGCACCATTGGAAGTTGATTTCTCCTTTATGTTACTAGAGACATTCTCTGACAAAGATAAAGAGGTGGATAGATTTTGGTATCTTTTCACCTTCCAGACATTCCTTGGATTTTTCTCAGAAAGATTGATATAAGGCAAATCTCACTTTTTCTTATTCCTCCACCTTTGTCCTGGCCAAAGGGTGAACTATGGAAAGATCTCATGAGTGGTGTTCTAAACAACTTTCCCTTGATTGAATAACCCTTCTCCCAAGGGCTACTTGTGCCGTTTAAATTACTTAAAAAACAAAGCACACAATCCAGGGTAAGAGAATCATTTTGAACAAATAGAAGGTTATCAACAGACTAGCCCTGTACAGCTGGAAAAGATGTGAAAAGTACAGGCTGCAAGTGCCAAACAGGATAAATAAACGTGTCTCAAGTGCCATTAAGAAAACACATCTGCACACTGTCAGCAATGAGGATAAACACAATTATTTTCCCTTTCACAAGGAGCAGTGATGGGGAGAAGCAACTTGATGAACCCCATCCAGGTCTGTTCAATTTACATCATCTTAAGGTTGAGGGATGGGCACTTACCCAGCCTTGTGCATTCCCAGAATCTCTCATCAGAAGGAAATCTTCAAAGAAAACAAATAGTGTATTCATTCTGCTCCCAGCTTACAGACAGGATAAAAAACTAGGAAAGATAGAAAAGATTATCTGGCGGATGGATCTCAGTTGCCAAAGATTGGGGTTTTGGCCCAGCATCCTTCTCTGGCCTTCCTCCTTCTCCTAATTGCCATGGCACGGGGAAGAACAAATGAAACTGACATGAATATTCCTTATAGCTATTGGGTGTTAGCCAGTGTTTCTTTCCTTAGCCCTAAACCCCAAATTTACAAGGTCCATCAACTGTTCCAGTGTCTCAATAAGTAGCTTTATAAGTTTTTATGAACCATAATCAGAATTCATGGACGATAACGAAGGGCCTAGATTATTATGATGGACCCATTGAAATCATCATGGACCTAATTTGGGGAAAGGTTATGATAAATACACAAGGAAACAAAGGTGACCTCTGGAGATGCCAACAATCTGGAACTTCCATGTTCCATATTCCTAAGGTTACTGACAGTCCACTATTTAAATTTTAAGTTGAATCTTCATTTTGATTAGGCCAAATACATCTTACATTATGTGCCTAAATCAGGCAATGGAATATGATGACTATCTTAAAGCAGGCTTAGATTCAAGTATCTATATGCTCTTAGTCCCCTAAATTTCAAAATTTTCTCTAAAGTGAATTAAATGTAATTCCAACCTCAATTTTTCATAACAATACAAAGTGGCCCCTAAATTGCCAACAGCTCAGAAGTCATTCACATTTAACTTTGGAAGTTGTTCCTGGTTTATTAGCTGACATTCTGAAAATTGGCTTCAAGTACCATAATGGAAAAATGCAGGAACTGATTCAGGTGGAGTTAGAAACCCATCTACACTTTTCTCATTCTGTCTTCTCTCCCTTCCTCCAGCTTCTTTACAACATTAAACTCTTTCCAAGTCCTCATCTGTAAAAAGGGGTGGGAGTGGACGGTTAAATTAGAGTATTTCTAAGACACTTGCAGTATTACAGTTCTGCAGTTTAATGGAAAATATATATATCCTGATATAACTTTCAGCTATTCATTCATTTAACAAACTTGTTTGAGTATCAATTAGGTGCTTTTGTGCTAGTCATGAAGGATAAAAAGATGAATGAGATACCATTCTTAGCCTAGAAATGATATAAAATATGTCTACCTAATACACAGTAAGCACTTCATAAATGCTGTTGAACGGGTACAACGTTGAGTTTATAACAGCTCTATTGAACGGTGCTATGATTAATGGTGCTCTTTAATTTTTCTAACATTTAATAACCCATGTTAAAGACTTTTTATCATTTTTCTAGCTGTTAGAAATGATCAGAGAAACATGTATACCCAATAACTATGAAGAATGTTTCAAGACACATAGGCCCAGAAAGGTTACATGCCTCATCAAGGTTACACAAGGGTAGAGGTAGAGCCTGGATTAGGGTCCAACCCTCCTGCATCCCAGCACTGGGTTAGTTCATAATTGAGAAAGTAAGCTTGGAACCCAACTGCCTGGGTTCAAATTATGGCTCTGCCACTTAAAGGTTGAGTGACCTTGTGCAAGTTGTTTCCTCCTCTGTAAATTCAGACTAGCAGAGTAACTTGTTGCATAGAGTATGTGGATTAAGTGAGTTCTTACATGCCAAAGTGCTTAGAGCATAAATATAGTATAGTTTCATATTTAGTAACAGCTGTTAGCAACTAAGAGGTAAGGCTAAAATGCTTTCTGACATACAACAGAAAATCAATTGGTGTTATGAAATAATCAAAACTGTTGGTATAGCCAGTTCTTAGATCTGTCTGTTCAAGATATTTCATGAGTAAATTGTATCTCTGCCAGAAAAGAAATACCTGCTTATAACCATTCCAGGCACATAATAAGTGTTCAATAGGTGTTAGCTATTTTCTCATTGTACTGCTTCCATTTCCTGCAATGTTGAAGAGGGGCTTTTAGGAGTTATCATTGGAGCCCAGACATAATACTTCCACCTCACCCCCACGCTGTATGTGTTTGTGAATGTGGACAGTGTGTGCACATGTGTGCCAGTGGACAAGAAGGTGTGTGCTAGCGGCAAACCAAATAACTCAGTAAAGTATCTCAGCCAAAAGTTCAGTTGCAGGAAATCAAATTCAGAGCTGTAAGCCTGGTGAAATTCAAATTCCTTTTAAACATTTATTGCCATTTCTAGGCAAGAAACATTTCCCCTGATCAGATTGTCTTGGCCAGGAAATCTTGCATTTTAAAAGCAAGTAAAAAGTGAAAAGTAATTCTCAGTACATGACACAATTTACAGTTAGTTTTTCAGGAATGTGTGTCATGTTTTAAACTTGAGTAGGTTGATGTTCTCCAAATGCCTCAGTGCTTCATATTTGTAGAGTGCTTTATTTTAGAGTGTTAACAATGAATGAGAAAAAAAATGGAACTTTCTGCAGGCATCCCCCTTTTTTGTCTTGATGCTATTCTTATTTGGAAGCAGCCTTGTTTCTCCTGTCTTTTTCGAGCACCACAGAATTCCACTCTCTTGCTCTCTCTCTCTTTTTCCCCAAAGGAAATCCTTCAATTGCTTTTATTGACGAGGAGAGAAAATCTAAACATCAGGCAACCAGGCTAATGAGAGACATGCTGGTTTGACAACTAAGAAAGAACAAAACCAATTACCCTCTTCCTGTAGGTATACTGGGTTCAGAAGGAAACAGAGTGGAGAACTGTCACAGATGCTGTCAGTGCCCTATCCCTATGCCCTGCGCTCACTCTGAGGTCACCTGTAGCTTGGCAGACAATCTGCTACACACCTATACCCTCTCTGTCTGAGGGTTTTCTGTAGACTGCAGGAGCATGCTCCAAAACCTCTCCAACACACCCCACACACGGAGTAACCCTCAACCAACAAGGGGGAGCTTTGGAGGAAAAAATGCCCTAGATTCCTCCTTAGCCCTTCATGGGACAATCCTCACATGTGTTCCACACTGCCTCAGAGGGTCCCCAGTAGGATCAAGCCCTGATGGCTCACAGTGACTTGCATTGGCTTCCTTCCCTACCATGTCTCACCACCCCCCGCCACACACACACACTCTTGCTGTGCTCTTTAGAATCATCTCTTGCACCCAAATCATCCTTCAGGGGCTGCTTTTTGGGGAAATCCAAAACAGGAGATGATCCTAAAATATTTACTCAATTATATTACTTATTCTGCTCCTCCCACTCTGTCTTAGTAGCAGAATAAAAGATGGGAAAAGACTATATACATATAGCTATAGTAGGGTCCCTTTTTAAAAATATATATTTATTGATTATGCTATTACAGTTGTCCCATTTCCCCCCCTCTCGCTCCACTCCATCCTGCCCACTCCCTCCCTCCCACATTCCCCCCCTATAGTTCATGTCCATGGGTCATACTTATAAGTTCTTTGGCTTCTACATTTCCTACACTATTCTTACCCTCCCCCTGTCTATTTTCCACCTATCAGCTATGCTACTTATTCTCTGTAGTTGGGTTATTCTACCTTTCCCCCCCTCTCCCCCTCCCACTCCCCTATTGACAACCCTCCATGTAATCTCCATCTCTATGGTTCTGTTCCTGTTCTAGTTGTTTGCCTAGTTTGCTCTTGTTTTTGTTTTAGGTGTGGTTGTTAATAAGTGTGAGTTTGCTGTCCTTTTTACTGTTCCTATTTTTGATCTTCTTTTTCTTAGATAACTCCCTTTAACATTTCATATAATAAGGGCTTGGTGATAATGAACTTCCCCAACTTGACCTTATCTTCCCTTCCATTCTAAATGATAGCTTTGCTGGATACAGTAATCTTGGATGTAGGTCCTTGCCTTTCATGACTTGGAATACTTCTTGCCAGCCTCTTCTTGCCTGTAAGGTCTCTTTGGAGAAATCAGCTGACAGTCTTATGGGAAGACCTTTGTAGGTAACTGTGTCCTTTTCTCTTGCTGCTTCTAAGATTCTCTCCTTCTGTGTAATCTTGGGGCATGTAATGATGATGTGCCTTGGTGTGTTCCTCCTTGGGTCCAGCTTCTTTGGGACTCTCTGAGCTTCCTGGACTTCCTGGAAGTCTATTTCCTTTGCCAGATGAGGGAAGTTCTCCTTCATTATTTGTTCAAATAAGGTTTCAATTTTTTGTTCTTCCTCTTCCCCTTCTGGCACCCCTGTAATTTGGATGTTGGAATGTTTCAAGATGTCCTGGAGGTTCCTAAGCCTCTCCTCATTTTTCCGAATTCTTGTTTCTTCATTCTTTTCTGGTTGGATGTTTCTTTCTTCCTTCTGGTCCACACCGTTGATTTGAGTCCCAGTTTCCTTCGTATTACTATTGGTTCCCTGTACATTTTCCTTTGTTTCTCTTAGCATAGGCTTCATTTTTCCATCTGGTTTTCGAACAGATTCAAGCAATTCTGTGGGCGTCTTGATAACCAGTGTTTTGAACTGTGCATCCAATAGGTTGGCTATCTCTTCCTCGCTTAGTTGTATTTTTTCTGGAGCTTTGAAGTGTTCTGTCATTTGGGCCTTTTTTTTTTTTTTTTGGTCTTGGCACATCTGTTACTTTAAGGGGCGGAGCCTTAGGTGTTCACTGGGGCGGGGTAACGCTGGTCGCTGTGCTGTGACGCTGTACGTGGGGGAGGGGCCGAGAGGGAGCAATGGTGCCCGCTCCACTCTCCACCAGATTTCAGTCTTTCACTCCGCTACCCACAATCAAACTGGGCCCCTCTGGTGCTGGTTCCCGAGTGGGTGGGCTTGTGCACAGTCTAGGCCCCTGTGAGTCTCTCCAGTGACCTATCCCGTGAGGCTGGGAGTCTCTCCTGCTGCTGCCCCAACCCCCACGGGTGTTTTCAATCAGAGGTTTGAGGCTTTATTTCCCCGCGCTGGAGCACTGGTTTGTGCGGTCTGCTTTGCTTCCCGCCGTTTGTCTGGTTTATCTGTGCGCGAATGTGGGGCTGCGGGGTGCTACCCACCGCTCTGCCTGCCCCGTTCTCCACCACTCTGAGTCCGGCCCTCTTGGCCTATCTGTGCGAATGTGGGGCCACAGGGTGTGCCAGTGGTCAGACTGCCTGACCCCTTCGTCCCACACTCCGCCAGTCTCGGTCCCACCACGGCCACACGCATCCTCTCCACCAAGTCCTCTCCGCCCCTGCTGCCTGTCTCCGCCACTCCTACCGGTCTGGATGAACGTTTATTTTTTATTTCCTTGGTGTTGGACCCCCTTGCTGTTCGATTCTCTGTCAGTTCTGGTTGTGCGAGGAGGTGCAGTGTGTCTACCTACGCCGCCATCTTGGTTGTCCAGTAGGTTCCCTTTTATTAGAAAGATTTTTATACCATACTCTAATGTACGATTCTCTTTAGGTACTCAATGCTAACATTTCTTTAGCAGCTAGTTTTCATTAATTCGTTTGAGAAATATTTACTCAGCACCTACTATGTACCACATACTATTCTGGGTGCAGACATTATATTAGTGAGCAAAGCAGACAGAATCCTTGCTCTCCCTCATGGTGATGGCTGTCTAGTGGGAGGAGACACACCATAAACAATAAATCTAATGAATTGATAAAGCATATGTATGTTACAAAGTGATAACTGCTGTGGACTAATGGTGGAAAGAAGGTTAAGGGACTAGTCAAAGAACATGTATGAATGAATGACCCATGGATGTGGACAACAGGGTGGGGACTGACTGTGGGAGTGGGGGTGGTCTGGGTAGAGGAGGGCAAAGGGAGAAAATTGGGACAACTGTAATAGAATAACAATAATAAAAAAGAAATCAAGCTACGCAAGGGACTTCAGCAGTGAGAGGTGGGGGCAGGAGCTGGTTGCAATTTTACCTCAGGTTGTCATTAGCTTTCCTGCCTCCTGCAGTGGGAAGATGGTGGGGCTTGATTTTGTGAGGAGCTGCCCCACCAGATAATCTCCTCCTCCCCCCTAATTTTCCAAAGCAGTCTCCAAGGAGAAGCTAATGCTATTAATAGTCACTAAGGATGGGAAACAAATGTCTGTGTTCTCTCCAAATGAAATTCTTTGTCCACATTAAGTTCGTTAACCATATCTGGAGTCTGGCTAACAGTAGACACCAAGAAGTAAATGTTCAATGAATGATGCATGTGTGTCAGGATCTACCTCTCCGTTTGAAGTCCAGTTGAACTTTAATAACTAATCTTGCTATAGCCATGACCACTGGGGCAGAAAGGACAGGGAGGAAATTGGAGAGCATGCCTACTTAAATTTGCCTGTAATTAAAAATGAAGCTTAATCATTAGTTTCAAGGGCATGGGGTAGCTTGCATGAACAGTGGAGAAACACAAATTTCACCTTCTCTTGCTTACTAGGACCATGCAGACAATACTGGAACAAAGGACTGGTTTTAAGGGTGCAACTTTGGATGGGGTTACCAGGGAGACAGAGAGCAGGGGACAATTTTAATATCCAGTGTTGTTATTCAAAAAGTATTTTTCCCAGAGAGGAGTAAAATTATGGAAAGAGAACTGGGCAAAGTCAATGGTTGGGGAGGAAGGTGGAGAGCTGGTGTTGAGGAAAGGAATGGGCACTTACACCAAAGGGCTGACATCGAGAGCCACCCACAGATGTGAAGAGAGATTGGCGGTGGGGAGAAAATGAAATGAGGCTACCTTGGTGTTCTGGGCATTGGGACCACCAGCCATGAAGCACATTGAAGGAAGGAATACAAGTCAAATAACACACATTAGAATTTTGTTGGATTTGGCTAATAATTCCAACAAAGTAAAATGAGATTGTCTGTGTCTGGTTTATTCTCTCCTTTGTGATTTCTGTGGAATTGCTTTGGGGAAAGACAGGCTGATCTAGTCCTCAGAATTAACAGGTTAATTAGGAAATTGGGATTTTTTTGCTTTCTTGGGTTGCCTCTCACCTTCTCCTCCTCTTAGTGACTTGAGACTAATGAAGGCAAGATCCCATGTGAACGTTTGGGATGAAACACTTTGTCAGGAAAACAAGCAAATAAATTTGACAGCTGCTTGATGTAGAACAGTCATTAAATTTTCAAGAATGTAGGTCTTCTATTATTTAGTGATGTTAATCTGTCTTCCAAAATAGAAAAAGTGGGTGGGGAGGGGTCCAGAATTTCAGACAAGGGAAGTTGTGTTGTTTGCTCTGCTTAAAATTGTCAAGGGCCCCCTCCCTGAGTCTCTTTCTTCATGGGGCTACTGAGCTGGACCTGTCAAGCTAGCACATGTCAATAATTTGATTGGGTTTTCAGGGGCTGGTATTTAGGCCTTGTTTTCATTCAGTTCCCTTACTTGCCTCCTCTTTTCTCTCCCACTGCCTGTTCTTTTGGCTATTTTCCCACTTTTTTAGACCCACTACAGGGGAAGTGAGATAAATAAATGAAACTCAAATCAGTTATTTATTTAGTTGTTTGTTTTGTGTCTGGGAAGATTTGGTATGAAGTGAAGTTGAAATGCTGGCCAAGAGGAGATTTGAGGAACTTCCGTGGCTTTCTTTGTGCCCTGTTAATTAGGAAGGATGACTACGAATTGATATATTTCTTATCTAAGAAAGACTTAAATACCATAAGGGACTGGCGTGGGGCGGGGGGAGTTTATAAAGCAATATTCCATCTCGATTCTATACAAGCTTAAAAGCGAAGTTGGATGTCCAATGGTGGGAGGTTGACAAGAACTGCTCTTTTGATGGCTTTGAGAGGAAGAGAGAGACCTTTGTGCTAGGGCCACTCACACATGGAGGAAGATGGCACTCTCCCTGGGTCTGCACAGAGAAGCTCCTGGGTGCACTGTTTCCCCACTGTCTTGATGGGTGCAGCTAAATGGATACAGTGGTGTCTGAGGGCTTAAGGGTAAATCCTGCCTCTGCAATTTTCCCACTGCATGACCTAGGTAGTCAGTTAGTCTCTGCCTGCCTAAGTTTCCTCTTTCATAAATAAACCCAAGTTGTAACACTGTATGCCCATAGACAGACATATACACCCACATGTATGCACACTAGTGACAGCTGCCAGGTTAGGAAGGACTGAGGTAACTTGGTCAGGATCAAGACCATGCCGCTGAGACCACATTCTACCCTATTAATTGAGTCACTGGTCTTTCTATATAGATCAGGGTTTAATTGCTCTGGAAAGCATGTAAACATTTTGATAGCCTTTGGAGTAAAACATTCCACTAGGCTGTTTATTCATGCCATTCAGAGAGCCACTTTTGAATGATATCCCATGGCTTGTTTAGTCAGGAGTAATATTTAGGAAATATTAATTGGGTACCTAGTATGTAATTCTAGGTGTTAGAGAAGATACAATAGGCTGCTAATCAGATAAGGTCCTTCTGTGCATAGAGCTTATATTCTAGGGAAGACAGGCAGATAGTAAACTATGTCAGGTGGTGGTGAATGTCAAGAGTGCTATGAAAAATCTGTCACAAATCCACTGTTCAACAAGTAATGTCTCCAAATCTATTCATTCATTTATTCAGCAGGTAATTGATGGAGCAGTTGAGGATGTAAAATACTACCTGACCTCCAAGTGTTTACACAAATCATTCCTCTCCCCTTCTCCCTAAGTGAGGTATCTTGTGTTCAATGGAATGATCTGGAACAGTTAATTCTGAGCCAAACTCATTCAGCATGGCAATGTCCACCAGGCATGGACACCCAGACGAATTATTTACAGCAAAGGAATTACTAAGTGCATTTCGTGGGCCTAGAGGTGAACTTGCAGTTGTGGGGCAGGGGATGGGGATTTACAGCACATAGGGGACTCCAAAAGGAAATGAGGAAAAATTGGTCTTTGCACTGCCCCAGCCTGCGCCTCTTTGTGTTTAGGCCAGAGGTGGCCCAGACTATTGTACAGTTTCCCTGTAAAGTTTCCTTTCTTGGATTTGACTGGGGATAAAATATCTTGTGAGAATTCTCTGCTATTTGGTGAGTTGTCAGTTGATTCCTACTGAATTTTCAGAACAATATCAGGTAAAAGTATGTTCAGGCTATTTCTTTTTTGTTTGTTTGTTGATTTTTTAATTTAAATATATTTATTGATTATGCTATTACAGTTGTCCCATTTCCCCCCCCACTCCACTCCATCCTGCCCACCCCCCTCCCTCCCACATTCCCCCCCCCATAGTTCATGTCCATGGGTCATACTTATAAGTTCTTTGGCTTCTACATTTCCTACACTATTTTTACCCTCCCCCTGTCTATTTTCCACCTATCATCTATGCTACTTATTCTCTGTACCTTTCCCCCCCTCTCCCCCTCCCACTCCCCTATTGACAACCCTCCATGTGATCTCCATCTCTATGGTTCTGTTCCTGTTCTAGTTGTTTGCCTAGTTTGCTCTTGTTTTTGTTTTAGGTTTGGTCGTTAATAACTGTCATTTGTAGTTTGCTGTCATTTTTACTGTTCCTATTTTTTATCTTCTTTTTCTTAGGTAACTCCCTTTAACATTTCATATAATAAGGGCTTGGTGATGATGAGCTTCTTTAACTTGACCTTATCTGAGAAGCACTTTATCTTCCCTTCCATTCTAAATGGTAGCTTTGCTGGATACAGTAATCTTGGATGTAGGTCCTTGCGTTTAATCTTGGGTAATGTAATTATGATGTGCCTTGTTGTGTTCCTCCTTGGGTCCAGCTTCTTTGGGACTCTCTGAGCTTCCTGGACTTCCCGGAAGTCTATTTCCTTTGCCAGATCAGGGAAGTTCTCCATTATTTGTTCAAATAAGTTTTCAATTTTTTGTTCTTCCTCTTCTCCTTCTGGCACCCCTGTAATTCGGATGTTGGAACGTTTGAAGGTGTCCTGGAGGTTCCTAAGCCTCTCCTCATTTTTCCAAGTTCTTGTTTCTTCATTCTTTTCTGGTTGGATGTTTGTTTCTTCCTTCTGGTCCATACCATTGATTTGAGTCCCAGTTTCCTTCTCATCACTATTGGTTCCCTGTACATTTTCCTTTGTTTCTCTTAGCATAGGCTTCATTTTTCCATCTGTTTTTCGAACAGATTCAACCAAGTCTGTGAGCATATTGATAACCAGTGCTTTGAACTGTGCATCTGATAGGTTGGCTATCTCTTCGTCGCTTAGTTGTATTTTTTCTGGAGCTTTGAAGTGTTCTGTCATTTGGGCCATTTTTTTTTGTTTGTTTGTCTTGGCGCATCTGTTACTTTAAGGGGCGGAGCCTTAGGTGTTCACCGGGGCGGGGTAATGCTGGTCGCTGTGCTGTGACGCTGTATGTGGGGGAGGGGCCGAGTGGGAGCAATGGCGCAAGCCTCACTGTCCTCCGGATTTCAATCTTTCACTCCGATACCCACAATCAAACTGGGCCACTCTGGTGCTGGTTCCCGAGTAAGTGGGCCTGTGCACACTCTAGGCCCCTGTGGGTCTCTCCAACGACCTCTCCTGTGAGGCTGGGAGTCTCTCCTGCTGCCGCCCCAACCCCCAGGGGCGCTTTCAATCAGAGGTTTGAGGCTTTATTTCCCGGAGCTGGAGCCCTGGGTTGCACGGTCTGCTTCGCTGCCCGCCGTTCGTCAGGTTTATCTGTGGGCGAATGTGGGTCCGTGGGGTGCTACCCGCCACTCTGCCTGCCCCACGCTCCGCCACTCTGAGTCCGGCCCTCTAGGTTTATCTGTGCGAATGTGGGGCTGCAGGGTCTGCTAGTGCTCGGACTGCCTGAGCCATTTGTCCCACACTCCGCCAGTCTCAGTCCCGCCACAGCCACGCGAGTCCTCCCCACCCCGGTGCCCGTCTCCGCCCCTCCTACCAGTCTGGATGTGTTTATTTTCTATTTCCTTGGTGTCAGTCCCCCTTGCTGTTCGATTCTCTGTCAGTTCTGGTTGTGCGAGGAGGCGCAGTGTGTCTACCTACGCCGCCATCTTGGTTCCCCCCAGGCTCTTTCTAAAATGGAGATTATTGATCCAGTTATGCAGATGGATGTGACGACTAGCAGATGTCTATGATTCTTCTTTCTATCCCTTTGTTTTCTGAGAGAGTTGAAAGTTGGCACAGAGGAGGCCCTGATCAAAATGGATAAGTTAGTCTCTGAGACAAGCCATTATGTGTCTGTGTAAGAAGACGAGAACCTTTCCTTCTGAGGGGGTGATGGCCAGTGAGGAAAGGTCAGGTAGTCAAGTTTTCTAGATTCTGTCATTTGAAAATCAGGGACTCAAAGGAAGTCTGTCCTTCCTGAGTAATTGCATCCTGAAACTGTTTCACTTCCTCCAGGTTTCAACTTTCACTCCAGCCAGGCTCAGAGGCTGAGAGGACAAAGGAAAGGCCACTCCTCCTCTGGGGAGGGTGGAGGTAAGTGTGCAGTGTGGGGCAACCAACCCAGCCCACAGGCTTCTCTATGTGGCTGCTTCTCCTCTTCCTGGACAGAGGAACTGGTTATAATTTCCCCTTTTCCTCTTGTTAGACGTCATTGTGGGCCTCTCATTGGTCTTTGGTGCACATTAAGGTCTACAAGGTAGCTGTCACACAACATTCTGTCCTGAAAAAGAAGTGGCACCAAAGGCAAACATTGTGTTTGGTAATATTTTGTGAATTTTATTC
Source organism: Desmodus rotundus (assembly GCF_022682495.2). Lineage (NCBI taxonomy): Eukaryota > Metazoa > Chordata > Mammalia > Chiroptera > Phyllostomidae > Desmodus > Desmodus rotundus. The sequence goes on along the minus strand of NC_071400.1, from coordinate 92,369,958 downwards.
AACTGCTCTGTTCTTGTAATATGAACAAACCAAATTAGACAGGAGACCACTAGTGTGGAATTTGGGATCTTGATTCATTAAGAAACAGAAAAAGAGTAATGCTGAGAGTGCTGAGAAAATGCTTAAAATGCTTCTGAAGATAAAGCATTCTAAGCATTCCCAGTCACTTAAGGGTCCCTACTTTCAAACAGATAAACAGTTGCCTAGGATACCTTCCTATATGGTGTTTGGTTGACCAGGCTTCAACACTTAGAGATGAAAAACTGTACTTTGTTTTATAATATTTTACATTTTATACTTGTCACTAATGTAAGAACTTACTATTTTTTCATTTAATTTGAATTAACCTCACTTTATATTTTGGCTACATCTTTTTAATGAAAAAAGTAATACAGTTATTTGCTTGTGGCAAAAATTACTAAAGATGAAACAATAATGTATACAATTTTTAAAAAGTAGAAAGTAGCCTCTCTCCAAACCATTCCCTGAGGCTAACCATTATTTATTGCTCTAGCCATGTGTTCTTGGTCAGGATACCTAACTTCTCCATGCTTCAGTTTCTTCATCTATAAAATGGGGACAATATTAGCATTTATCTCATAGAGTTGTTGTGAGGATTTAGCATAATGTCTGTTGTATATTCTGGCTAAACCGATATTAGCTATTGTCAGCAGTATGCACTATTTCTATATATCAATGTTAACTTTGCATCTTTTCTAGATTCATAGATGTTTAAGGGTATGGAAAAGTCTCAGTAAGCAGTATTTTCACTCAGAATATGTGAGTGACGAATGTGAGTGACGAAGTCTGGTTCAATTTTGTTTTCTCTAGTGGGATCCAGTGTACTTCGATTTATTCAAAGCTTCCAAGAAACACTAAGCTTTCTTGAGTAGGAGGTGAATAATTAGAACACACCTTTTGCTCAAAGGAGAGGCCTGACACGTAAAAGTTATTCCTTCACTTGCAAGTCCGTAGCACCTTAGTATGGGTGACATCACCCAGAGAAGGCTTCACTTCCTGGGAATATGAAGGGGGATTTATGGTCAAAAGACTAGCTCAGAGTGACTTAAATAAAAAGAGGGAACCAAAATCTCATACTAGATGAGCTGATGGAAAATTAATTGGGGTTTTAGTTTTGTTTTTTTAATGAGGTGGGAGGAGCCATTTGTTTATTTTGCCAATCGCACTATGAAAACCATTAAAGTATGTCTGTGTGGTTGTACACAGAAAGCAGAAGAAATGAGAAGAACCTCTAAGCCATTTGACAAAAGGCAAGACCAGACTGGATATGCTTTGTCTCTCTTAAAAACTAAGGGTGTTTGTTATCAGATAATTTTAAACGTCCAGTGAAGGAGTTAGAGAACCTGTCTCCTTATCCTGGTTCTTCCGTGTGTGGCCTGGAACAAACTACTTAACCTCTCTGTGCTCAGGGTATCACATCTATTTAAGAAAATGAGGTCATCCCTGCCCTACAGAGCTATTTTGGCGAAATGAGAGATGTGACAGTAGTCATCTTGTTGGGTGAATGTAGGCATATCTGTCCATTCTATACCATAGGCTTTCTTCACAGTGTGTAGAGCTCTGAGTGCCCAAACTGAAAACAGCTATAAGTGAATCAGAAGACAAGCTGCTACTCTCATGGGACTTAGAACCAAAGAATACCAATGCAGATGTATAAAAGCAGCTTGAACACTTAACTAAGGAAAATGATGAAATGTTAGCCACCATAAGAACATTTAATAATGCTGTAGTAAGATAACTAGAGAGAAAAAGTGGCTGGGAACCCACACAGAGTTGACAAGGTAGCAGGATACCTTTGTCAGTTGCTTGTAGGTAGAGATCAGGTTCCCATTTTTCACCACAAGTTCCTCTGGTCACCTGTGGGCAAACGCAGCCATTTACTTGATGTCTGAGAGTGCCCCCAATGTCACTTGACTCCTGGTAGGACTCAAATCCATGGTTTCTTCAGCCCAGCCCTCTAATCAACCTTGCCTGTCCACCAGGACTAGGGAAGCTGGACTGTGATGCCATAAACCAAGGACCGCTGGCTGGAACACCAGTGAGGAGCATGGATGTCACTATTCAATGGCCAAGAAGGCAGAGTAGACCTGGAATACATGTCTTTGTTATGCTGTAGGCTTTGCACTGGCTTATTATGTCTCTTTTCTAAGCTCTCTGAAGTTGACGAGATAGGAAATGATATGAAGATTTTTCTCTTGACTTCTTAAGTGACTGGCCTAGAGTTACCTTGTTTATTAGTCAATTATGGGGGAAGAAGGGGGCCTAAAAATTGGATTTCCTAATACCCAAGTCAGAGTTGACTTAGTAAGTTGGAGTTTCTAGGGTAAGATACAAATACATTGACATATATTAACTTATTGATTAATTAATTTATGCAAAAACTACAAATCTACATTAGAGAATGCATATTTTTTCACTTCATAATAAAGATGAGATGCCTCTCACATACTTCTTTAGCTTCTTCCAAAAACAAACTACCAAACTGGTAACTGCCCAGTTAGTTGGAGCTGGAGTCAGTTAGGTGCTTCAGTTAATTATTGAACTGCACAGTATAAAAACCATGTAACATCACTGAACACAATATGTTCCCTCCTTTCTTCACCAGGTCTGCTATTTTGGGGTAGGACCTAGGACCCTTCAGGATTAAGACCAGCAAAAATAAGTTCCTTGGCCACAAACTAAAAGTGACTCTTCTGTGTAGTGCCTTTTTGGCTGAAGCCAATGGACCACTAAATCTGCTTGGGAAATGATTTGTTAATTATTCCTTTCCTTTTATGACTTTTTTTCAAGATAAGCTTACTTGGAACAGCCTCCTAGAAAACCTTTTAAAATGCTAATTGCACAATTGCGCAAATAATGTAAAAATGAGTCCTGTGATACACTCAGTACTTGACTAATTAACAAGCAGTAAATGAACTCTTGCCTAGCAAATTTTGTACCAGGCTGTGTTAATGGCAATGGAGCCACAGTTGGAAGAGTTTGGTTTTAAGTAAATAGGTTCTTATAGGGATCAGTCAGTGGAAATCAAGAATTATTGATCATAGTTCTATTTTTTACTAAAATTGAACATTGTTGATGGATTGGATTCAGGGAACATTTATTGAGCCCCTGTAGGGCTCTGTGATAGGCCTGAGGAACAAAGACACAAAGATGAATCAGATACAAAGGATTCCCTTGAAAGTTAATAATCTAGCAAAAGAAGAGGCAAGTAATCAAAGAGAAGAGTAGGATGCTTTTGACTGCAAGGACAGAATATCCAACTAATATGGCATAAGTGATAAAAATATTTAATAGCAGGTTCAGTAGCTCAACAATGTCTTTCACACTAGGCTTTTCCCGTTCTTTTGCTTCACCATCTTCATCATGTTGGTTTTTTGTTCTTTGGCTTGTTGCTCTCATGTTTGTAATATAATTGTCTTGCTGCAGGTATTGTATTCTCAAATAATAGAATTCACAAGCAGTAAGCAAGGTGAGGTGGTAGAAGATCATATCCACTCACAGGGTATTCATCAAAGCAAGTCACATGTCCACACCTAGATGCAAGGGGGTGAGGCGCCTGGAAATCCAGTTTGCCTGGGTAGCCACTTTCCATCATCAACTCAGTCCCTATGATTCCTATGGAAGGGATTACAAAATCTGTTGGGAAATTAGACATCTCTGCCACATAATATAAAAGTGCTCACATTACAGCAAGTACAAAAACACACAGAATATGAAGACAGCTAATTCTGCCTTGAAAAATGATGGGAAGTTTTGTGGAGGATCTGACATTTTAGCTGAGTCACCAGGCGGAGGGAGGAAGAGAAATCCAAACAGGAAACCTGTTGTGCAAAGACATAGAGGCATGAAAGAGCATGCCGGATTCTTATGCTGTTTGTATTTTCTTGCCCTCTTTTCTCCCATCTTTTGGTCAAACCGCCATATCTAGCAAGTCATTTAACTCCTCAGGGTATATAAAAATGAGGCAGTTGGATTTTGCCATTGTGAAAAGGTCTCCAAGGTTCTCTCATTCACTCCTTCTCTACCTTCAAAGTTTTAAGCAGACATTAATAGGCAGTCTCACATTTCTTATATGGCTAGCAAAGGAGTGCTTTTAATCTTACCCCCTCTATAAAAATATATTTCAAAACTATCTCAGGGAAGGAATATAGTTATTGCAGACAGAGCATGAAATTGGGGATCATGGATCTGAATTTGAAGCTAAACTTTGTCATTTACTTGCTGTATGACCTTGAGAAGACACTTAAGATCTTTATGCCTCATCTGTAAAATGGCGATTGTGGTATTTATCTTGCATAGTTCTTTGGAAGACTTAGTAGTACCTGGTTTTAAACATGCAACACAGTGCTGGATACTTATTATGTTCTCAAATAATTCACAAATGAAGAAATAAAAATTACCAATACACAGTCTTAAATATTCAATGAGAAATAACTTTGTGTGTGCATGTATATGTATCAAATGGGCAAAGATTTTTTAATATTTTTCTCTGACTTTATTTTTTCCTGCTAATTCATTTATTGTCTATTCTATTACAGTAGTCCCAATTTTCCCCCTTTGTCCCCCTCCACCCAGCCCACCCCTCTTGCCCAAAGTCAATCCCCTCTCCTTTGTCCATGTCCATGCATCATTCATACATATTCTTTCACTAGTCCCTTTCCCCTTCCACCATTATTCCCGCCCCCCACCCCTCTGGTCACTGTCAGTCTGTTCTGTGTTTCCATGTCTCTGGTTCTATTTCCCTCGTTAGTTAATTTTGTTCATTAGATTCCAGTTATAAGTGAGGTCATACGGTATTTGTCTTTCACTGACTGTCTTGTTTCCTTAGCATATTCTCCAGTTCTATACATGCTGTTGCAAAAGGCAGAACTTTCTTCTTTCTTTCTGCTGTGTAGTATTCCATTGTGTAAATGTACCATAGTTTTTTGATCCACTCATCTACTGATGGGCACTTGGGCTGTTTGCAACACTTGACTATTGTAAATTGTGCTCCTATAAACATAGGGGTGCATAAGTTCTTTTCAATTGATGTTTCAGGGTTCATACTGTATATTCCCAGCAGTGGAATTGCTGGGTCATAAGGCAGTTCCATTTTTAATTTTTTGAGGAAATTCCATACTGTTTTCCACAGTGGCTGCACTAGTGTGCATTCCCACCAGCAGTGTACTAGGGTTCCCTTTTCTTCACAACCTTGCCAGTACTTGTTGTTTGTTGATTTGTTTATGATGGCCATTCTGACTGGTGTGAGGTGGTATCTCACTGTGGTTTTAATTTGCATCTCTCTGATGGCTAGTGATGCTGAGCATCTTTACATATGTCTCTGGGCCCTCTGTACGTCCTCCTTAGAGAAGGATCTGTTCAGGTCCTTTGCCCATTTTTTAATTAGCTTGTTTGTGTTCCTGGTGTGGAGTCATGTGGGTTCTTATATATTTTGGAGATGAAACCCTTGTCTGAGGTATCATTGGCAAATATATTTTCCTATATGGTTGGTTCCCTTTTCATTTTGAAGATGGTTTCTTTAGACATGCAGAAACTTTTTAATTTGATGCAGTCCAAATGGGCAAAGGATTTTCAAATCTTAAGAAATGGAGAGAACTGTACTTGAACAACAACAACAAAAAAGTTTTTAAAAATTTATGTTAGGTGGATAATCAATGATATGAACACAGAGTATACTTAGTATAAAGTTATTCATCGTGGTGTTAGTTGGAATCAAAAGTATTGGAATCAACACAAATAGCCAACAATAGACAATTCATTAAATGAATTAAGTTCCATTCTGTTATTTTAATGTTACTTAGATATTAATAATCAAGTTTTTAATATATTTTCAGAAGATTTCATTTATTTAGTTTTTTAAGACAGAGGGGAAGGGAGGGAGAAAGAGAGGGAGAGAAACATCAATGTGTGGTTGCCTCTCACACACCCCCTACTAGGGACCTGGCTCACAAACCAGGCAGGTACCCTGACCAGGAATCGAACCAGCAACCCTCTGGTTCATAGGCCGGTGCTCAATCCACTGAGCCACACCAGGTAGGGCTAACAGGGCTAATAATCAAGTTTTGAAAGACATTTGATGGTGTGAGGGAAATGGCCATGATATACCATATTTTTCGGACTATAAGATGCACTTTCCCCTGCCAAATTTGGGAGGAAAATGGGGGTGGGTCTTATAGTCCAAGTGTAGCTTACCTGGCTCTCAGGGCAGGGGTGGGGGGGGGGCAGTGGTGGAGTGGGGTTTTTTTTCCCTATTTTCCTCTTCTAAAACCTAGGTGAGTCTTATGGTCCAAAAATACAGTAATATTTATTTTAAAAGGGCAATCTATAAAAAACTATTTATTACATGGTCCAAGTTTTGTATAAGTAAATAAATATCATGCTTAGAAAAGTGACTGGAAGTTAAAACACCAAAATGTAAACATGATTATCTCTGGGTACTGCAAAAATAAGGGGTTTTATTTTCTTCTATGCTGCTCTGAATTTTCCAAATTGTCTTGTACACGTAATGACATGAAAAAAACAGTTATAAAATTAAGAGAAAATATCAGGTTAGAAAAATTATCCCCCAAATCAGAATACATTGACTCCAACTATGTAAGAATACCCACACATCCCCTCCACCCCACCCAAAGAAGATTGAAAGGAAATACATCCAAATTTATCAGTGATTTTCTCTGGATAGGGAATGATGGATTATTGCCATTTTCTTCTATATACTAGTTTATATTTTCCAACTTTTCCATGATTGGCATGTATTATTTTTATAAGAAGGAAAAGAAAATTACCACCAAATAAAACCTATAAAAATATTTCTTGTATACTATATTACACATAGCCATCAGTGTGGGTAACCACCAGAAAAACAAGTAAGTCTGAGGACCCAGGCGTTTTGTGCTCCACAGCTGGGAAGTCATTTGATTTGACCAGTGTGGGGACCTGGTACCCATGTTTATACTCTGTCTCCTGAATATACCAAGTCCCATGTTCTAAAAGGCAGAGGGAAAAGGGCAGAGTTACTGTTGATGAGGCAGATGAGTGAATTTTGCTGGTATAAAATTTTTAATAAAACCTGTGCTCCAGGTGCAGAGACTGAAGGGCAGCCTGCCGTTTTTAAACTTGTTTGTTGAGCCAATAGTGCCTCTGGCTGGATGCATGGAGCTCTCTGGTGGCCAAGAGGTGTCAACACAGCAAGTTTTGCACTCCCAGAACCAAACCCAAGATTGACTAGCCAAACTAGAATGTTCAGAAACTACTGTGTACTTATAGATTAAATGTCAAGCCCTCATAATAGGTAGGAAAACATCTGTCTCCACTATTCCCATAGTATTTCCTATGAAGAAGGAATCCTTCATATCTGCCAGATAGAATAATACCTTCATGCCCATGTTGAAGTCACTTGAGGCTGCTTGGTTTTGTGATAACTTGTTGGTTGAATTGGGTGATGTGCACTGATTAGTGTGTGAGCCCTGATTGCATTGCTTGTTTCACAAATCCATGCTGTATGAAATTGTCCTTGTGGGTTGTTTTTCAAGTGGGTCTTCATAGCATCATAGAATGTTGGAGCTGGAGGCTTCCGGCCAAGATGGAGGCCTAGGTAGACACACTGTGCCTCCTCGCACAACCAAAAGAAGGACAACAATTTAAAAACAGAAAACACCAGAACTGAAAGAAAACTGAACTGTATGGAAGTCCGGCACCCAAGGAGATAAAGTAGAAACATTCATCCAGACCGGTAGGAGGGGCAGCGACAGGCAGCTGGGGCCGAGAGGACTCGCGGCAAGGTGGCAGCTGGCAGACTCAGTGAGGTGGCAGATTGTGGAACGGGGCATGCCATGCTGCAGCTGGCAGGCCTCACAAGGTGGTGGCTGGCCGACCCTGCGGCCCCACATTTGCACATAGATAAACCCGGAGGAATGGCGGGGGAAGTGAAGCAGACTGCACTACCCAGAGCTCCAGCACAGGGAAATAAAGCCTCAAACCTCTGATTGAAAACACCTGTGGGGGTTGAGGTGGCAGCAGGAGAAACTCCCAGCCTCACAGGAGACTTGGTTGGAGAGACCCACAGGGGCCTAGGTCGTGCACAAGCCCACCCACTTGGGAATCAGCACCAGAGGCCCCAATTTGATTGTGGGTAGCAGAGGGAGTGACTAAAAGATAGAAACTGTCCATAAGACCCTAAACTACCCCCCCCCAAAGATAATCATGAAAGAAACTTGGCCAAGATCATTCAACAAGGGGCAGAAGAAAAGCAATATAACTTAATATGAGACTATACTGCTAAAAGACCATAGCACAAAGGTTATAATGAGCACAGACTTTGAAGTAGAACATTGATTCAAATAATTATATTACTCCACTTGTAACCCTGGGATTCAGTTTCCTCAGCTATAAAATTAGAATAGAACACCCACCTTCCAAAGTAGTTGGGACCATGAGAAATTAATATGTTTCATGCACCTAAAACTCTGCCTGGCCTTCGTAGACATTATCTCAAAGTGGCTTCTGCTTTTTCAATTAATATTGTAAGTGGATTAAGAATCCCAATGGATCCCAGTGTGCTCACTGGGAGAGAGCATGTTTGGGAGAAGCCATTCATTTTGTTTTTAGAAAAACAGGAGCTCTCAGATCATACAGGGAAGGCCAGACCAGCAGTCCCAATTTCTTGGAATTTGATGATTTAGGAGCCTCTTCCACACTGTAGTAACCACTAAATGGGGAGGATTTCCCATCAAATCCCAAAGGATATCTGGTTGCTTCATTGGGTGGGAGTGTCAGAATCCACACAGGAAGGACTTCTAAAATAAATCACTTCTCAGTATATAACTGAGCCCCAAGTCTCCTGCTTCTTCCTCTATCCAGATGTTCCTGGATTCCCAGGGGAAGAGGCATGCAGCTTTCATCAGCAATCATCATTGAGCTTCTTACATGGAGTCTGTTTCTAATTTATTTCTATGTCCCCAATACATGGCTCACAAAGAGTAGTAAGGGTCTGTTTTGGATGAGTGGGTGGATGGATGAGTGGGTGGACGGATGAGTGAAAGGGTGGAGGGGTGGTTGGATGAGCATGTGGGTGGTTAGATGGACGAATGAATAGATGGATGGAGGTGGAAACTGAGCTGATGCAGTATATCGATGTATCTCTGTGTTAAGAATAGTTTTATTTTTGAATGTCTTTTTATATATTGTCTTTTTTAGAAAGTTGCGACTAAGGAGAACCTACTGTATACCAGATAGTCTGCCACTCGGCACATATTATATACTAGGTAGGGTATCAATGAACACCTATTTTTTATATCATTTAATCCTCACAACACTCTATGAGGGAGGCTTTATTAATACCATTTTACAGATGAAGCATTTTACATGCGTAGAAAAGTTGAAGAACTTGCCTAAGTTCACCCACCATGTAAGTCCATACTCTTCCCTGTATATCATGCAGTTGCAGGTATACCTATAGTAAAAAAAAATCCATACCAGCATAGAAGTGAGGAAGAGAGTCACTAACTCAAATACATTTCTTAGAGGCAGAGGGTCATTAGGTAAAGAAAGTCCAATGGAAGAAAGTGACTCTTCACTTGGATATGCATTGGAGGCTGTTGAGTGGCAGATGAGAGGAGGTCATGGATCAATGAAGACAGGAAAGTGGTACTAGGCAGTGTCATACTCCCAGGCTTCTCTTCCAACTGGAGCTCAGTCACTTACTGGAAGGAGTGACATGACTTACTCCATTTCCATTCTGCCTGGGGTGCCCCTGGGATTAAGCTACCCCATCTGTCCACAGGGGCAACCTCTGCCAATAAATTCTCAGACAACCTGGAGGCAGTGCAGGGATACCAAATGTCTTGCATGTCCTTTGTTCAAGTTCAGAAAAAAGTAGAACAAGAGCAGAAACTTAGACATTGATTTTTGTGTACCTGCTTCACTGAGGGAGTGCTTCACTCAGGAGAAGGGGAGTAAGGGAAGCCTGATAGGGTAAGGGGAAAAGATCCAATCATGTTAATGGTATTAGCTAGAGATTGGCTTCAACCTCTTCTCATAGGAGCAGGAATCACACCACAGAGTTGATCCCACCTTAAAGCAAGTGCTGGCCTTTTGCATCACCATATCAGTCAGTTGTTAGCTATGGACTGCCCGTTGGGAAGGGGGTATAACTTTCTGGGTTAGGTAGCTCCCATTGACCAAGGACAATTCTCCAGAACAGGGATCAGCTGTGAGCTGCCATTAGCAGCCAACACTCATAGCAGCTGGGGAAGGGGAGTTCAGCCCAGTTAAGGGATCTGGTTGGGACATCAACAGCATCCAATACACCCACCAAGCTTCTGAATATGTTCCTGCTGGTGTGGAGTGTATGCAGAATTTTTGCAGGTATTTTGGCCACTGCCCTTCTCGTGGGAATGCAGAGTGACTTGGATGGAGATAGTCCACCTAGAAGTTCATTTTTTCATTGTGGAGGAGAGGGGGTACCAAGCCCATATCCTTCCCATGAGCCTGCCAGTCTGGAGACTTTCCCGACTCACTCTTTGCTGGCCATATGCTGATTTGGTACCCTCTGACTCAGTCTAAATTTAATGTTCTTGGTGAAGTCTAGCTTAGGGTTTTTATTTTAATGGCACTTATCATGCACAATTACCATTGATGTAGTATAGCCAACATCATGACATCTAGGTTTTACCTTATGTCTTCTATCCCCATCTTAGTTTAGACGGTCCCCATATCCCTGCTAAATGCCTGTCCAACACCTCCCTCTCCAATCCTGTTAATACTTAACCTGTCAATGTTTTGTTAGGTGAAGAATAATGGAAAAGCAATCAAGTTGACTTTGAGTGCTAAGGGAGTGAAAATTGATTATGAGTCTAATTTGAGACATTCCTAAAAGTGTGCCTTTCCTTTATGGTCAAGATTGAAAGAAACCAACGGATATAGGCTTTTTTTCTTGCTTTTAGACCTTAAGGCTTAGTCGTACGGTTGTGTTGAAATTATGCAATCCAGAAAAAAGTGATTAACATTTAACTTTCTTAATGGGCAATTACTCAACAATAGGTAAATATTTACTCATCATCTATTCCAAGGAGTGAATGTTAACTTGAGTCAAATAGTTACTTGTGTTAGTTCTTTAATAATGAAAAGGTGCATTTTACATAGCTCTAACAGCTACAATTTCCTGCCAAGTAAAAACTGACTGAAGGATGTTCAGAACCTTGAGATGGGCTTAAATTACAGATAATTTACTCACCTACTCCCTCGCTGAAAAAAAAAAACACCCCAAAACACTAAAGATTTGTTGTACTCACCACTATTTGTTGAAATCTGGCTGCCCCAAATCTCACACAGTCAAATATAATAAATCAACTAAGTTTCTCAGTTGTTAGGTCTGTGTCAGCCTCTGTTTACCAAAAAAATACCTGTTTCTTCTCATTATGGATGCAAGTCAGGGCACAGGCAAAGCCATGACGCTGGATGGCTTGTTCTTTGTAATGTGCTTGTAATAGTTCTGCCTTAGAAGGGGAAGGATGGCTGGGTCCCCCCTTGTCCAGTTTGGAGGGACTTGGCAGCTTCCAATCTCTTTGCTTGTATATGTCTGCACTGTAGTCAGTGGGAGTAATTCAAATATTCCAAACATGGCCACATGGACACACAGAGCACACGGCCTGAAGACTCAGTCAAGGGAATAATTAGTGGGCACCATTTCTAAGAATTGCAATTCACTTCCAACAAGTACGTTTTAATCAACAGGAAGGAAACCAGTTTAAAAGTTGAAACATGAACCAAGATTAGAGGCTGAGAATTGGGACGTGGAACTTTGGTGTTAGTACACCAGGTATGACCTACCACACAGAGAGGTCAATGATGCCTGCACAGGGAACCACTGAGAGAGAGGACTGGAGTGTCCAGACTTGAGGAAGGAAGTTCAAGGGTCTGGAACTTGGTATATCAGTCAGGGTATGCTAACTGCTGTACCAAGTACTCCAAGTCTCAGGATTTTACATGAATCAAGGTTTATTTCTTTTCTTTTTTTAAAATAAATTTATTTATTTATTTATTTTAGTTACAATTGTCTGCATTTTCTCCCCTTCCCTCCACCCCACCCCAGCCAGTCCCACCTCCCCCCCCACCTTTACCCTCCCCCTTGATTTTGTCCTTGTGTCCTTTATAGTAGCTCCTATAGACCCCTCTCCCCACTATCCCCTCCCCACTCCCCTGTGGCTATTGTTACAATGTTCTTAATTTCATTTATTTCTTCCTCATGTAGCATTCTGAGGGGGCTGTGTTCATGCAGGCATTCCAATACCCAAACTCCTCCCATTTTATGGTTTCACTATCCCCTGGGACCTTTTAGTCTTCTGCCTTCTGAGCTACTGCATGCAGCTAGCAGATTCAAAAAAGAAAGAGAGGGAGAAGGAGAGAGGGGTGGGGAGAGAGGGGGAGAGAAAGCGGGAGAGTGGGAGAGGGAGAGGGAGAGAGAAAAGAAAGGAAGGAAGGAAGGGAGGAAGGAAGAAAATGGAGGATAGCATGGGAAGTTTTATAGTTTCCACCCATATTCTGACCAGATCTGTCATATGAACCCACAAACATGCAGGGGAGGCTAGGAAGTCTGTGCTGAAGATGTAAAGGCAAATGGTTTTGTGTAAAACTAGCCAGTCTGCCATACATGGCTTCAAGAACTTGAGACCATTAATCCAAAAAAAAAAAACCCACCCAAAAAACTGGGAGTATGGAGGATACTCATTTGGAAGAGAGCTGGAGAAAGAACAAAGAAAGAAGGCAGGAAAGAAACTAGTTAAAACTTAGTGGGATACTCCAGGAGAGTTGCCAAGTTAGAGTAGATTCACTTACACTCATAATGGGAGATAAAAGTTGTCCTCATTTGGGTTTATTTTGTTCAGGCACAGGCTTTAGAGGGTGAGTTCAACTTACTAAAGCAAAGGATTAGATGAGAGGAAAATGTGCTTTGATTGAGGACCCAGCTGTGTCAGAAAGTAACAGGGAGAGGAAGAGCGGGTCAAGCCCCACTGTGAGCACCTGATTATGGCAGACTCTGGAGGTGACCTGACAAAGAAGAGGCTCCTCAGGCTCCTCATTCACTAGGGATGTTCAGGGAAGAACTGACTTGACTGAGAGAAGGTGCCGAAATGTACACAGGCTCATTTCTGGAAACATAGGATAATCCTGCTTGATTTTCTCTCTCTATTTCTTTTCTTCTTCTGTCTGTGAATGCAGCCTTGTCCCAGTCAGCTCATTTTGGAGGAGACTTGTGATGGAAGGGAAGGTTCTGACAGAGAGCTGGAAGAGATGCAAGGGCTTAAGGCTGGCCCTACCCAGCAGGTAGCGTCAGGGGCCTCCAGCCTGGCATGGGGCCTCCAGCCTGGCGTGGGGCCTGGTGTGGTTCCTAACTGGATCGTGCTCTCCCTCCGTAACAATTCCCACAGGCCCTCTGGCGGGGACTCTTTTGTGGCAGTTTCTGGCAATCTCAAATGTGGCTCGTTGTCAAGCCTCTGGACCAGTGCCCAGGAGCCTGTTGGAAGTCCAGATTCCCAGTCAAGAAGAACAGAATTAATTGGCCAAGTGCCAAGATAATATTTTCCCTCATAATCAAAAACTCTGCCTAGGAAATAAGTTCAACTTCTTTCTTATTTCTTTAACTCTTCTTCAATCTCCTTTAGAGTGGTGATCTTTAAAAGACATTTTAAAAATATATTTTATTGATTATGCTATTACAGATGTCCTATTTCTTTTCTCCTTTTTACTCCCCTCTGCCTTGTACCCCCGTCTCAGTAGCCTACCCCCCTCCTTAGTTCGTGTCTGTGAGTTGTACATGTAAGTCCTTTGGCTTCTCCATTTCCTATACAATTCTTAACCTCCCCCTGTCTATTTTCTACCTACCATTTTATGCTTTTTCTTCCCTGTGCCTTTTCCCCATTCTCCCCCTCCCCGCTGATAACCTTCCATGTGATCTCCATTTCTGTGATTCTGTTCTTGTTCTGGTTGTTTGCTTAGTTTTTTTTTTTTTGTTCTTGTTTTCTTTACGTTCAGTTGTTGCTAGTTGTGAGTTTGTTGTCATTTTACTGTTCGTATTTTTGATCTTCTTCTTTTTCTTAGATAAGTCCCTTTAACATTTTGTATAATAAGGGCTTGGTGATGATGAACTCCTTGAACTTGATTTTATCTGGGAAGCACTTTATCTGCCCTCCCATTGTATATGATAGCTTTGCTGGTAGAGTCCTCTTGGATGTAGGTCCTTGCCTTTCATGACTTGAAATACTTCTTTCCAGCCCCTCCTTGCCTGCAAGGTTTTTGGAGAAATCAGTTGATAGTCTTATGGGAACTCCTTTGTAGGTAACTGTTTCCTTTTCTCTTGCTGCTTTTAAGATTCTTTCCTTATTTTTCATCTTGGGTAACGTAATTATGATGTGTCTTGGTGTGTGCTTCCTTGGGTCCAATTTCTTTGGGACTGTCTGAGCTTCCTGGACTTCCTGGAAGTCTATTTCCTTTGACTGGGGAAGTTCTCCTTCATTATTTGTTCAAATAAGTTTTCCATTTCTTGCTCTTCCTCTTTTCCTTCAGGCACCCTAAAATTGGGAAGTTGGAGCACTTAACATTGTCCTGGATATTCCTAAGCCTCTCCCCATTTTTTTTGAATTCTTGTTTCTTCATTCTGTTCTGGGTGAATGTTTATTTCTCCCTTCTGTTCCAAATCGTGATTTGAGTCCCGGTTTCCTTCCCTTTGCTGTTGGTTCCCTGTACATTTTCCTTCATTTCACTTTGCATAGCTTTCACTTCTTCCTCTATTTTGTGACCATACTCAACCATTTCTGTGAGCATCCTGATTTACCAGTGTTTTGAACTCTGCATCTGATAGGCGGTTATCTCTTTATCACTTAGTTCTATTTTTGGAATTTTGATCTGCTCTTTCATTTGGGTCATATTTTTTTTTGTCTCAGCACAGCTATTATGTCGTAAGGGTCAGAGCCTTAGGTATTCACCAGGGTGGGGCAACCCATGTCACTGTGTTGTGATGCTATACGTCGGGGAGGGGTCCGAGAGGGAACAGTGCCACTTGGCTCGGCTCTCAGCTGGCTTTCAGTCACTCTTTACCCACAAGCAAATTGGGCCCTTCTGATGCTGATTCCTGGGTGGATGGGTTTGTGTATGTTCTAGGACCCTGTGGGTCTCTCCAGTGAACTCTCCTGTGAGGCTGGGAGTTTTTCCAGCTGCCAGCTTCTTCAACCCTCACAGATTTTTATAGCCAGAGGTTTTATGGCTTTATTTCCCTGTACTGGAACCCTGGGTTTTACCTCACTCCCCAGTTGTTCCTCCTGGTTTATTGGCACACAAATGTGGGACCGCCTGGTCCACCAGCCACTGCCTCACCTGCCTGGTCCTCTAGCTACGACCTTGCTGCACATCTGCTCCACCTCAGCTGCCTGTCTGCTCCTCCTACCAGTCTGAATGAACGTTTCTCCTTTAACTCCTTGATTGTCAGATTTCTATACAGTTCAATTTTCTGGCAGTTCTGGTTATTTTTTGCTTTTAAATTTGTTATCCTTTTTGTTGTGCGAGGTGGCAAAGTGTATCTACTTATGCCTCCATCTTGACTGGAAGTATCTAAAAAACATTTTTAAAATGCATCTCCCCCCCAATAAAACTTTTTAAAAAGATTTTATTTATTTATTTTAGGCAGAGGGGAAGGGAGATGGGGAGAGAAACATCAATGTATGGTTGCTTCTCATGCACCCCCCTACTGGAGACCTGACCTGCAGCCCAGGCATGTGCCCTGATTGGGAATTGAACCAGCAACCCTTTAGTTCACAGGCTGGCACTCAGTCCACTGAGCCACACCAGCCAGGGCCCCCCAATAAAACTTTTATTTAACAAACACTTAACTGGTACTTCCTTGGGGCCTTACACTATTCTAAGTGTTATACAGATAATAACTTATTTCATACAACCACTGCATGACATAGGTGCCATTATTATTCCTACTTTACAGATGAGGACTTAAAGGTAAGAAAGGTTTACTGGTTTACCCAGGGTCATGCAGCTTATATGTGGTACACCTGAAATTTGAACCAAGGCCATTCAGTTTCAGAGTCTGTGTTCATAACTCTACTAGTAGACTGACTCTTTATATGCTCTTTCCCCCAAAGAAAGCATGGATTGTTTTGTAAAGTGGTATAACATACATACAGAAAAATGCAAAAAGTCAATGCATTTTCAATGAACACACCCAAGTACCCAATCTCCACCCCAAACAGAACATCACCCGTCCCAGAGGAGCCCCTTCACCTCTCCCTAACCTCGAGGATAACCCTTATCCTGACTTTTATCAGCATGGATTAGTCTGAATTATTTTTTAAATTATAAACAAATAGAATCATACAGTATACTTTATTTTGTGTCTAATTTATTTCCCTCTGTATCACCTTTGTTGTTGGCTATAGTCAAAATTTATTTGTTTTCATTGCTATACAGTATTTTAATTTTTGAACATATTATAATTAATATATTTTATTATTGATGAATATTTTGCTAATATTCAGTTGAAGTGGTATGAGTAGGGCTGCTATGTACACATCTTTGGGTGAATTCACAGATGTATTGCTGTTGGGTATATACCGAGAAGGGATTACAAATAATCAGCTTTAGTAGATACTGACAGTTTTCCCAAGTGGATGTACCAATTTACAATCCCATCAGCAGTGTGTGAGAGTTCCAGTTGGTTCACATTTTTGCCAACACTTGGAATTTTCCTTCTTTCTTGTTTTTAGCTATTCTGGCTGATGATGGCATGTGTCACACTTGAAAAAAATAGCCTATTTTTTAGAAAAGTTTTAGACTTAGAAAAATTGAGAAGATATTACAGAGAGCTCCTATATACCCCATACCCAGTCTCCCCTATTATCAATACCTTATGTTAGTATGATATATTTGTTAACAATTAGCGAACCAATATTAATACCTTGTCATTTATGTAATGCTTATTAAACAACAAACACACCTAAGAAATAATTGTTAATTTCTTCTCCCTTTGTCAAATTGAGGACTATTAAGTAACAGTTTCATAGATTATTCAAATGGACCAGGGGTGGGCTGATGACTCTAATGCAGCAGTTTTCATCCTTTTTCATCTCTTGGCACATGTAAACTAATTTCTAAAATTCTGCAGCACACCAAAAAATATATTTTTTGCCGACCTGATTTAAAAAATAGGTATAATTTTCATTCACTCACACCAGATGGCTATTGTTGTGTTGGCTGTTGTCACTTTTTTACTTGACAATCTAAGGGAAAAGAGGTCAGTGCCCCAACTATATAGTCAGGTATTGCATGTTTTAAAAATTCTTGTGGCGCACCAGTTGGAAATTCCTGCTCTAGTGCAATTCTTTGCTTGTTAAAGTCAAACCCATAAGTTTACCTGGTGTAAACCTTTATGATCATCGTCCTTGATCAGGGATTCTCCAAATGTGGTCCAAAGAGGCACATGGTGCTCCTGTTAAAATGCCAGTTCTTGGGCCCCATGCCACACTAAGAATCAAAACCTCTGGAGGTGCAGGCCAAGAATATGCCTTTTGAACAAGAAACTTCAGGTGGTTCTAATGCACCCTAAATCCTGATAACCTGTGTTCTAGACATAGAAAAGCATTCCAAGTAAATAGTACCTATCATATTTTCAATCTAGGGACATATTTTTTTCTGGGATGAGTGTCTATTACTAAGACAGTCATTTAATTAATATTGTACTTTAATCAAATAAAGGCTCCTGGGCAAAATGGCAGCCTGTTTATACCAGAGTCCCAAGGAGGATGACTCCTGAGTTAGGTTTCCCAAGACCTTGTCTAAAAAAGATTGCACTGGAAAACATAAATGATGCAGCTGGTCCCCAGTGGGTAAGGCAGCTGAGACAGAGTGAGAGAGTTAGGGTTCTTGACCCCTTTGGAATCTCAAAAGGAACTTTAATGTCAAAGAGGGTGTGGAGCACAGCAGGAAGAGATCAGTGTGTAAAATATTCCAACGGCAAATTCCAGGAAAGCAGCAGTCAAAGCTAAATGGGACAAGAGACAATACACATTAATTTAAGACTACGTCGTCAATTTAGTGGCATGTTTACTGAAATAGCCCTTCGTGTTCTAAAAAAAACACTGGGGTACAGACCTCTGAATCCCTGCAGGAAACTACAAATTCCTGGGAGGGAGCAGCAGCCCCAATCCTGACTTTAATAACAAAAGGCAATTATTTTTAGTATTTTCCAGTAGATCTCAGCTGTCTGGTATTGTCAGACTCTATTCCTGGAGAGGTGGAATTTAGAGAGATTGAAGTGAGTGAATGGGGAGGGGAGGAGAAAAGGAGGAAAGGAAGTAGAGGATAAAAGAGGGAGAGACAGAGAAAGAATGAGAACAGGAGTGGGAGCTTACAAGCTTTTTTACTCTGGTGTATTAGCTGGCATGATGGACCTTAAAGCAAAATGCCAGTCATTGAATAATCAATGCCAAGATCAAATCTCTAGATACAAATAAAGGGACTCTAAAACAAGCAATTTGACAGACTGGTTTAGGGGTACAGGGAAGTGTAAAGAACCTAGAGAGAAAGTAGGTCAATGATAAACTCAGGTGGAAATACCCAGACACCATTGTGGGTGCTAGTGTTGTCACTAACTAAAAAGTGGTAAAACCATGGGAGGTGCTAGCATCAGAGGGGATGGTGGTGGCAGGCTGTGGAGGAGTGGAAGGGTATGGAATTAATTTTTTAAAGCTGCTTGGAAAACCCAAACTTGTGACTCAGCAGATCTGATGGATGAATGGCTTAGTGAAGTTAAGAAATGGGTACCCTATCTCCTGCCAATTAGGTTTTAAAAAACCATGGAGAAGCGGGAAGGTTGTTAAGTGGAGACATGACTCTGCAGAGCGTTTGTCTTTCATGGCAAGCCGGGTGTGGGGGCTTGTGGAAAGCACAATCTTGACAATTATAGGCCAGAAAATGAACATGACTTCCCTATCAAAATAAAGAGTTAAACACAGAAGGAAAATACTAAAAGATCCCAAGTATGGCAGAATTGTTTACAATGGGAAGCTTACACGTCTTAAATTAAGATAAATGGATTTTATGATGGAAAAGAGCGGTTGTCCTAAAATTACATAATTATTGGGTGAGGAAGGAGAACATTATGTCTAGAACTTTAAAAGATGTTTCTATGGTGTCTTACAAAATCTTGCTTAAAAACTCATTGAGATTGACTGCACAATAGCAGTCTTACTTAGATTTTTAAGTGGCTTAAGGAGCACAGTATGCAGTTGATAACTTATAGAAACATTTTAGCCTGGAGGAACACAACTTCTTCTTTAAGGGTTTGCTGTTAACTGGTATTTCAAATGACCTCACTCTCATATTCCGGGAAAAGAGTAACAACCTGAAAGCTCATTTTAGCACTGTGAGAGAGATCAGCTTCTTATACATAAATGGAGGTTTAAACTTAGAGGTGTTAAGTCACCGTCTAAAGTCACAAAGCTTATTAAAAAACCCAAATCAAAATTTCACCTGCTATTGTTTAACTTTGAGAGTCACTTTCCATTGGTTCTCTCATAAGTTGTACGTCAAAGTTCAAATGTGAAGTATCCCTGCATGCCAGGAAGGAAGCAGGACCAGTAACGAAGTCCTCCTGGAGAGCTTAGAGCCATTGGCTAAGACAGCAAACACAGTTCCTCCTTCTAAATAACACAAGCTAGGATTCCTAAATAACTGATCACACACACACCTAGAGAATGAAACCTGTGTGATTCTCAAGGTGTTCTTTGATGCACTAAGGGGTAATCTAAGCAGTCAGTTTAGGGTCTTCCCAGAAAAGCCTTCTGAATACTTAGAATTGGTGAGACAGAGAAGGGGTGGAGAGCACAGCTTCCTCCCACTAGGCCTCTGGTCTTTGATAGTAAGTAAAGATACTTCCTGTCATTCACCAGAAACTGGGTCAGGTATGCTTCTGTGGAAGAAAAGGGAACATTGCTCTCAACTGGAGATGGCCTAATACACTATAAGATAGTAGGCTCTGGATGGTGCCAGTGAGACACCACTAGAGAAAGATGGCGTTATTTGCTACAGGTTTGAGAGGAGATGTCCTGGTGAGGTATCTATGGCCTTGCATGGGGAGCAATATGGGGTAGCCTAGCGTGGATGCTGTAAGTTCCCTGCTATTTTGTAAACAAGGCAGCTTTTACCTTTCTCTCTCTGAGAACAGTCTTTAAGGAAGGAAAAAAAATTACAAAAATTCTTTACATTTCTTTAAATGGAGTTTCTTTTGTGTGTGTGTGGTGGGGGAGTCGGGGCTTAGAACATAAGGCTACTTGGCAACAACCCAGGTACTATTAACATGTTAAACTTATTAAACTTTTAATTTCTATTCTCATATACATTTGCATAGACACTTGCATTTCTTTTCTAAGGAATTTAGCAACAGTGATTTCAGTCTTGGGGTTTTAAATCAAGATAAACGACTTTCCTTCTTTTTGAAGAGCAGGATTCAACACATGTTGGCCAAGTGCCAGAATAGTCTCAGACAAAACATGCTGTCTTCATTTGGGGACACTGAATTGATACTTGTAACTGTTTCAAACTTCTCTCCAAGATATTTCAGAGCTCAGAAAATAGAACAAAAGGAATTTGCATTCTTTTTTTCTCTTTCCAGAGTCTACAGCTTCTCACGAATGTCTGCCAAACCTACTATATTGTTAGACGTTTATTCAGTCATTCACATTCCCATTATTAATAGCTCAAACAAAGAACATAGTAAAATAAAGTTATAAGTGATAAAAGATGTTTCTGTGACTTCACACCATGACTCAACATCATCCTAATGTTAGTGCTTTCATGGCCAAGTCATTAAGTCTCTTTAGGCCTAACTCTGGTTGCACCCAAAGCTAGACTTGCAATAAGAGAGGGGCACATATTTTAATAAGCTACTAGAGCTTTCTTTGCCCAAATCCCTGGGACCCATAGCCCAAGAGGAAAAAAAATTGGCTTGGTTTCAATCACATCTCAGAGAAGACTATAAACTCCTTTAGGGTCATAAATTTGCCTCTTCAATGACCTATTATCTTCACCCCACAGCATACTACTCCAAGACTATAAGGATGTCACTTAAACAATATTTGTATACTGATAATGATGTATTAATATTATTTTTAACAATAGAGTTAAAATATATTGGTCAAATTAACAATCGTGTACAAATGTAAGGTAAGATATTTTTTGTTAATAAATACATCTCCTGATATGGGATATTTATATCAAGTGAGACGCATGTGAAGGGTACATTGCTTTAGTTCAGTGTATCTATCTGTGGATTCCTTGGGATACTAGTAGATCGCACGCACACATTCTGTGGTCAAGAAGGTTTGAGAAAGCTGGATTAGTTTTTAAAAATATTTCTTTATTGCAGAACTTACCAGAGCCTTTAATATCCTGAAGTACATTGTGGCTCTCTAAAAGATGATCAAGCATGAAGTATTTCCCAAACTCATTAGAACTCTATTAACACATCTATGTCTTGGGTTCTAAGGAACACATTTTAGGAGATTTTAGAAAGCAACTTTCTGCAAGAGTGATCCTTTGCAGAGTAGGCAGCAATGCTTCTAGCGATAGAGAATTTCTGTGACTTCTTAGTGGGAGAAAGGATGGTAGAACTTGGGGAGAAGGAATCATCAGGTATTCAAATAAGCAAGGTGATGACTCCTTGAGGCCAGAAACTCCGTGAGGTCTCCTTGAAGTCACCCTCACCAGCATCTCGCATAAGTGTTTGATATTTGATTGTTGAGTGAATGAATGAATGATTGCTTTCTCAAAGCTTGAGTTCAGCCAAGTCCAGCTGATCCTGATTGTCCTCTGACCCAGGGTCATATGAGAATATAAAATGCATCCTAAGGATTTGGGATCCTTTACAATATATAAACACTGAAATCAGATAAAGAAACATCAGAATCGGTTCACCTTAGGTGTCTCAGAACTGTAGCCTGACCCCAGTAAGCTACTCAATAGCAATGTATGTTGGGGCAAGAGGTGCCTGATGCCTCCTAGTTTGACTTAAGAAAGATGAAAGTATACCTGGTTACATTTTGAGGTGGGCTTGAGGGCAGCACAGGGGATATTCTCCCTGGTCTTATGCTGATATAATGGGTTACTGGTTCTCAGATGCACATCCGGACACATCAGTGTGTCAGTTGTAAGCTCAAGTTGTAAGTCTCAAGTACTTTGTTATTAATGACATGCATTTGAGAACGATTCACTTTTAAATATAAAAATTAGGGTGGATTTAAGGCTACGGCTAACTATGATTCCATTTTGATATGCTTTCTTGAATGAGAGAGAAAACAGCTTATTTACTGGAACAAAATGATGAGGTGTTGTACCACAGGTTAGGGAAGTGCATCCTCCAGAGGATGGTAAGCCAGGAAACCAGTAACAAGCTGTTCTTAGTTAAGTTCTTTAACTGCAGGTCAGTGAATAGCTTGGTTAGCTTTGATTTCCTTCTCTTTCGTTGAGGTTCATAACATATTCTCTGGGGCGTGAATCATGATGCTTTCTTACCATGGGTCAGCTGTCTCAGCACCTGTAGTACGGAAACCCTAAATATTTCTTGCTCATGGTCTTTTCCTCACAGGTTAGCCCTAACCCCAATACTAATCATTCATTGCCAAGGAAGAGCCCCATCTGTCTTAAGATTTCTCGTGGCCACCCTTTGCCCTCAGGCCTGGGTTGGGGTCCAGCTGCTTTGCATTCCATCTTATCCTTGTGTCCAGTTTGCAGAGACTGGCAAGCCTCCTTCTATGGAAGAGTTTGTCACTGTATATAAAGGGCTAACTTAACTCTTTCCCCTTCTCTGTGGAAATCTGTTCTTGTATAACTTTCTAGTTCTGTTGCCCTGGAAACCTGGTGGAGGTGGAATGTCACCTGTGTTACCTGACATTATTGCTTATAGTAAAAATGACCGATTGTTAAATTGCTTCTGGTACATCAGGATTGTAAATGAATTTGAATACCTGTCAGGACACCATACCTTTGGCTTCCCTGAATATGGAACTCTTAGTACCAGCATGTCCCTTATGGTACCTCTGGAAACTATAGTTGCTTCTGAGATATTAGATCCATGGGGCTTCTAAGCCAAGATAGACCCTGTACTCTCTGATGTGCCTCTTGTCTGTTTGCACCTAAGCTGCTTCTTGTGGGGGTGGGGCAGAAGCCCCTGGACAGCATGTGGGTTCCTGTAAGGACCCCTTCAGAGAAGGAACATCTGAAGCTGTCCTGCTGTCTAGTGGTGATTCCTAGCCACTTTTCCTTCTGAGTAGACTCACACCAATGGTGACCTATAGTAGTCTTTGGAGTCAGAATGTTAGTTGAACTGACAGAGGCCTCTGGTAGACATTACAGTAAACAAGAGCATGGGTATGCTCTCTGCACTTAATGGGGCTGACATGACATGTTTAGCTGTCAGGTTTCAGAATACATGCTGGTCTCACCCTTCAAATCTGTTTGTGGCAAGTTGTTTCTCTGTCCTCAGAAGATATTCAGAGTTCATTTCCATTAAAAACAACCCTGTTGATTTATCTTCCTTGAACAAAAGTGATCAGTTGGAAGGGCTGAAAAGGACTTCCACTCTCAGTTTTTCTAGAAGTTTTATGTTTTCTTTTTACGGACTGATTCATCCTGCTTTTAAATCTCTCAAATACCTTGCACTCCCAGAAGCCTCCCAACATACATACTTCAGATGGCTGGAACAGCTTTTCAGAGTTTCATTTTATTCAGTATAGTAACTTCTGCTGCTATTTGTGGACTCAGTGGCAACAGTTCATACTGAGACTCCTTATATAGCAGGATGGGCTTGACAGGAGGAGTTTAATAGCTAACATTTATTGAGCACTTATGAGCGCAGAACTGCTCCAAGTGCTTTACGTGAATTACCACATAAACAATAGCCCTGTGAGGTAGGATCTATTATTTGTTTTCCTCATTTTAATGATGAGGCCACTGAGGCACAAAACAGGTTAAATGACTTGCCCCAGGGCCACATAGCTCATAAGCGGCAGAGCCAGTGTTCATACCCAGGGAATCAAGTTTTCAACCCCGATGGCAAGCTGTCCCTCTGAGTCTTATAATGAAGGCAGGATTTTGTCCATCTTCAGGTAGTTGAGGATTGAGGCTCTTTGAGACTGTACCTTGTGGACCCTGGTGTACTTGGTGGATACAGATGGCAGGTTCCCAATGACTAAGCAGGAAGTAGAAGATATTTTAGTTTCCTGCTTCATAAAGGGAAGTGGAAACACCCCACCACATTGGGATCACTTATCCATTATGCACTTACTAAGCACCTATTCTTAAGAACCGTGGTGGCCATGAAGGGTACAACAGTGAACCAAAGGACCCCAACTCTCTGCCCTTGAAGAGATTCCATGGTGGTGTATGTCCTGGTCAGATTCCCCTGTCTACAAAAATGACAAAGAGGAGAATCAGGGATAAAAAAAAAAATTGGTAGAAAAGCAGGGAAACAGGAGAAAAGACAAATGTTCCAGGATTTTCTGTTGCTTCCCCTTAAGGAAGTTTTCTGTTTTCCGTTATGACTTTGCCACACCCCCAGCAACCAAACAAAGTCAAATCACTGATAGCACCCCACCCAATAAAACTTTCTGCTATTCAGTAGGGTAACCCCTACAGATATGTGGCTATTGAACACTTGAAATGTGCCTAGTATGACTAAGGAACAGAATTTTAAATTATATTTAATTTTAATTAATTAAAATTTACCTATAAAATAGCCCCATGTGACTAACGGCTTCTTTGGTGAACTGCACAGTCCTATAACTTTCCTACTCTAAGCATAGCATCAAGCCCTCTCTTTCTAACCTGGTCTAGGGTATTCTAAGTTCCTAAATTTCACTACAGAATGTTTGACTAGCTGACTATAGCCGTAGCTTTAAAATGTACACTGTTGGATTAAAATTTAAATCCATGAGCATGGGCTGCAAACCCCCACATTCATTGTCTTTTCTCTTAAGAGTTGAATTTCTTCCCACTGCTAGTTACTTTGAACACATTTCCAGGTAGCTAAGTAAAACACAAGCTGCTTAAAAATCATTTTTTTAAAGGCAAGTAGAATGTAAGAGAAAGGACATGAGGGGAGTAAAAGAAAGGCTGATATTGTAGCATCCTACCAATCTTTGTTTCTACATCTCAGCAGCCTTGAAAGAGAACATTAAGATATCTTTTACTCTCTGGCCTGGCTTCCCAGAGAGAGGGAGACACAAATGAAAGCCCACTTTGTGCAGTTATACTGTGACTTCAGAGACAATGAAAAGACGTTTTTTTGGATGTGTGTGTCTGTGTGGAAGCTCTTGTCACTACAGCACAATCTCACAATTAGCTACTGTTCACCTTCTTGGCTCTGGTCTTTCTAAAAATAATTATGATAGTAACTTGTTTAAATCTGCTGTCCACATTCAGGGCAATTTCTTGGATCCTGAAGGATTTAACAAATAGTACCCAAAGCCTCAGGCTCTAGCCAACCTAATCGGCTTGAAATCTGAGCAATTTTTAAAGACTGAATCAGATATGGAGCACCCTTCACTGAAACCCTGACCATTGGGCTATGGCCAAGGTTCAGTTAGGATGCATCAGCCCAGCCAGGAATCCATTGGACTGGTCAGTACCCATACCATGCACTTGTTAAGTATTATGAATATGAACCCTGAATATCCTGGCTGTGCCAAGTCTACAGGAAATGAAATTATTTCAGTGAGGAGGCACTGAGCCACTCCATCATTGATTTATTTAACACCAAATTGAGTTAGACGGTGAGGGAGACAGATATGCAAACAACTACCTAATGGAAAAACTTAAACCAATGCTAAAATGCAAGTATTTATAAAAAGCTGTAGGAGGCCAGAGGGGAAACTCATTACTTTGACATTGGGGTATCAGGGAAGTTTGAAGAAAGTGATATTTGATATGGGTGTTGAAAGATGAGTAGAAGTTCACCAGGACACAGAACATTCTAGGCAGGCAGTGCAGTAAGTGGAAGGCAACAAGGGGAAAAATATCAGACAGAGTAATTACAAGTACAGAGTTTTTGGAGGATGTAGTTTGGGTGGTGATAGTTGGGGAGGTGGTACAATAGGAGATGAAATGGGGGATCTATGTTAGGGTTATATTCTGAAGTGCTTTGAATGAATGCCATGCCAGAAAATAGACTTAATTCTGTAAGCAACAGGGAGTCAATAAACTTTATTTTAGCATGTAAGTGATGGTTGTGTTTGATTTGAAGGAAGATGATATCTAGAGCCATGTGACAGAGTGACCAGAGGGGAGAAATGGACCAGTGTCAAGGAAACTAGTGAGAAGGCAACAGTTAACACGAGAGTTAAGGGAACCATTGGGTTCTGGCAGTAGCTGAGGCAATGGAAAGAAAAGACTGGATGGAGTTGAGAGCCATTACAACATAGAATCAATAGGGAGGAGATGAGGATGATTCTGAAGATTCCAGCTTAGTGGACGTTCTTAACTAAGATGTAACACCTTTGGGTGAAAATGTAGTACTTGGCTCTGGATAGGAGACTTTCGAGGTTCTTGTTCCAGAAGGTAGTTGGTAACCCATCAACATGTTTTTCCAGCCCTACTGTTGGGCATGGAGACTTCTCTCTTTCAGTTCTTTTTGAGTTGTTAATGATCTTTAATATTCACTTGACTTTTCTTGTGCATTATACAATCAAATAATCCAGGTCCCATGGTGACTGCAGAGTTTCTACCTAAGAAGGACTTAAAGCCTAGCTGGAAGGGAGTTTTTCTGGAAGCTGTATGGCATAGGAAGCACATTGCTTCTAACAGAATTGCACACTACAGTTGTATAAAAATTGGGCAAGGAGAAAGAACAAAAATAAAATAAAATAAATCGTTACAGGAATATTATCAAAACACAATTATTTACTTCCTACACAAATGATGTCATCCACTGCCCAGGACTCATCACACAGTGAAACAAAATAAACACAATTAATGAAAATGTGTAGCTACCTTCTTGTTCTTATTCAAATGGATACTTAAATGGGTTGATAGGAGCAGAATTATTATTTGTTCATTTCGGGTGGGTTTTGATAGGAGTCTGATGGAGTTTTGCAGGATTAACACTCCTCCAAGCCATCCTTTGGTGCCCCAATGATAAAGACCTCATTCCAATATGTCAGGCTGAACAATTTCTGTTCTGATGTCTAGATTTATCAACTCGTGGGTGCATTCCTTCTCGAAGATCCTGTTTCAACTATAGAGATTTAGCTCCTGGAGCTTTGCTTCTTTCTGCTGGGTTGGATTCTAAATCTATTGAACTGTTTCTGTCATGAATCATTCACAGGATATAGCGAAAGTAATGTAACTTTGTCCCCCTTTATTAAGGCTTTTATTCCCCCTTGTCTGGGCAGAGATAACACTTACCTCTGGACAGACTGTGAGAAGTCATTGTATACAGTGAATTTAGATACCTTTGTGGGTCTGTGATCTGCCAACTTTACTCTGTGTAATCACATAGATCTGTAACCACTACTCATGTATGAACTTTGGTGAAGTCTGCTAAAGATTACAGCAGATATTCCCATTTAGAAACTTTTACTGGCTACTGTTTTGTTTCAGGATGGCTGGTGGAACCACAAATTGAGCCTAAAATGTATCTTGAAACCCTTTAGCCATGCCCCACATTTGATCAGAATCAGTCAACTCCTTTGAAAGTTATCATGAAACAAATAGGGGAGATAAAAGCAAAATGTTGAGTGGCTGAGGTGAAACAGACCCCTTGTTATGGTTGGTTATTTGATCTCAACCCATATCCTGTCATTAGGTACATTGTCAGATTTAAGAACTAATTCCAGACTTCCATTTATATGAGGGAAACCAGTGAACACAATAGAGGGGAGGGGGAAACCCACACAATTCACTGGATTCCTTCCCACCCTCTGTTTTCCTTTTCCTCATTGTAGAGGCACCTCTTCTGCATTCAGGTCCAAGGCTATGCCTGAGGCACATAAGGACCTAGATCAGTGGGCAAACTGATCTTAGATAGTCATTGGCTTTTAGCTCTCCCATTACTAAAACAGAATATTTGATTTTGTTGTTTTAAAAAAAAAAAGTCAATGGGAAGAACTATCAAAGGGAAAGAGACATTTAAAAAATTTTTTTTAAACCTAATAGAAATTTGCCTGGCTTTTTCATAATAAAGTTGACTTAGCAATGTTAGTTCCATTTAAATTCCCATTCGTTGGAAATTTAGGGAAGACTGTAGGGCAAAACTCTCAAACTTCCAATATTTTCAGCAAACTAGAGCCAAATTGTTGGTACCCAGGAACTTCGAAGAAGAGATGAGAGAGCCTTTATCAGGTGGTTAATTTAGGAACTATTGTTTTACCAGCAGAGAGCACTTCTCTTTGTTCCTATCTGACTGTGTAGACTGTGTCTCCTTGGGAGTGAAAAGCAAAGGTCTTGAAATCCAGACTATCCAGCCATCAAAGCTGGGGACCTTGCCAGATTTGTGTGTTCTCAGGGAGTATAGACACAACCAGTTAGAGAACAGCCAGGGAAGCAAATGTAAATCTGGTTTGCTATTTAGATCCTGTGCATTTGAAATAAACTACAATCTAATTTTCAGAAAAACATATATGCATGAGATTCAACGATGGTTTCTTCTAGGATTGTTATTGCCCAGCATTTTATTAAGAAAAATTTCAAAGAGGCAGCACAGTTTTTCCAAAGGACCCAGCATTACCCAACTGGAACAAACAATAGAAATTTGAATCAAATGGATTCAGACACCAAATTTACTTTGTGTATTTTCCCTGAACTTTTAGGTGATTTTCATTATTGTGAAAACATGGTGGTTCATCTTGTTGAAATATACAAACATTGCCTTCTGGCACTATATGTTTGAAATATGCCCTCTCCTGCTCCTTCCCCCATGTTTTGCCAGTCATCCCCCCATGTTCCCACATCCCAGACTTCAAATTTCAGAGCCACCTTTGGTGCACCCTGTCCTTTTCTTCTCCATGTCCACCCAGGTCCTGACAGGTCTCCCTTGGAAACATCTCTCCTAGCCTTCTTTGCTCCTTTGGGTTGCTACTGCTCTACTGCTCCGAAATTTGTTGAGTTTTTTCTGTGCCAGATCCCATGCAAAGAACTTTCTGTACATTATCACATTTGATTCTCACAGCAATCCAATGAAGAAGTTCACTATTAACCCCATTTTACAGGTGATAAAATAGATCTATATCACTTTATGCCCAGATTGCTGTGCTATTCTCCACTGCATCCTGGAAATGCCTAGAATCTTCCCATTTCTGGGCCACTGTTTTTGTGCTGTGTGTGCCTTCATCTACTCTCTACCCATCCAAATTCTGCTCTTTCCCCAGGCCAGCCCTGGCTTTCACAGCTGGAAGTGATCTGTCCTTAAATTATCGCTCTAACTGCCTGTACCATTTCCTGGGTTACCCTCAAACACAGCCTTCCAATCATGTTTCCCCCATGTGCATGTCTTATCTCCCAAACTAGATTGCATCCCCTCATCTGCCTGTGTATAATAGATATGCTGTATAGATGTATTGATTGATTATTTTTCAAAAGTAACCACTGTTGTCATCACTCTTCCACACATCTCACAGTAATGGCACAATAATGACCTTGCATAAAAAACTACTCATGCTAAGGAGGAAGTGAGGGCAAGGTCTCAGCATCCATCTTTACTGTGGTATTCCAGTGCTTCCAAGTTTCAGGTTCAAAATCTGAATGGCCATTTTTACTAAAAGTAATAACTCCTCCAGATTTGGTTTATTTGGGGACCTGGCTGCGTTTCCTTTAGACCTTCCACTTGTTCTGATTGTCATAATGTTTTGAACAAGAGCTCTTTCCTTCTGACTTTGCCTGTGATAAAAGCAACATTTTTGGCCCCCTTTTTAGAGCTTCAGGCACTGAGTTTCTGAAGGCACATGTAATGGCAGCAATAGGGGAAACACAATCTCTGGTGTCTGATTTCAACCCAGTTTTCTGTCTTCAGCACACTCCCCTTCTGTTTTCATAGCTGTGGCACTGGGATAAATGCTGAAGAGTACAGTTAAGCTCTAAGGACTTGCACTTTGGCTAATGGTTGACTAAATCATTCTGACAAATGGGTCTATTGAAGACAACTAAAAATAATGGATAAAATATAAAGAAGCTTCAGATCCATCAGCTTCTCTGAAATGGAATTAATTAATGGGTTTGTGGTTAATCTGCTAGAAAGCCTTTTATTTTGCTCAATATATATTTTCTTTTGGGGGTGGGAGCAGAAATATAATGTTAGGTTTGTTCTTGTGAGATTAAAAGAGGTGCCTGGTATCACTTAGTATCAACTGGGGTGGGAAGTAGTGTAAAAATGCTGAGCATTCTTCAGAAGAAGGTCTGCATTGTTGAGAAATGATATGGAGAGAGAAAGGATGAGTGATAGCTATAAGCAGTGGCCCTCCCTTTTCAGAGGCACGGAGCTGTTGACAGAACAAATAATCACGTCTAAAAGACTTTGAAGCTCCCCACATGGTCAGCAGACAAGGGGCCACAAGGCTCAGCCATAAATACTGGAATTAGTTCAGAGAGCAGGAGGAAGGACTTGCCTTTTCTTGAAGCCAAAACCATTCTGAAACCACAAAACCTCAGCCTGAGGGCTAGGCAAAAAGCTTGCTTTTGAAACCTGAGCTCCTTGTTGCTATGGGGGCTTGGAGAGGGGGTTGGGGAGATTGGTGTCTGTTCCACTTGTATAAGCAAAACCTCTGATAATTTTGACCCCACAAAAATTACATAATCCTTTCATCACAGCAGGTTACATTTTCTAAGGGCACAGCTTTGACTTTTAACTGATTATAGGTATATTGTTAGGACTCCAGCACCCATGCTTAATATGTGTTTGTTTCATTTCCAATGTTTTAAGTATTAAGTGTCAACAATCTACACTCATGCTACCTCATGTTTGAAAATTAACTCAGGAAATCCCAAAATGAAAATATTTACCCCCTTGGCAATTTCCCATCTTCATTGTGTGGTAAAGGTTTTTGGTAACAGCCAAGTACAGCACTAGGCATACAGTGGGTGTATGATCTGTGGGTCTGTTATCAGTATCTTGTGTTAATCCAGGCTTTCTTCCAAAGAGTTTGCAGTGCTATTATTTTAAATACACGACATCCTGTCAAATCTGTTCTTCCTCCTGTGTTCTCTAATCATGTTTAATGACAAAACCATTATCACCATCTTGTCTTCCCTTACTGCCCTGATAGCCTAATATTCCTCCACTGTGCCTTTTGTATATGCCCCCTCTTTGGCAGGTTTCTTTCCCTGTCCCAGGTTATGCTCTTGCCATTTCTTGATTGGCATGTTGCCATGGTCTCCGTGAGCCTGTCACTCCGGTTTTCTAAAACGACACTTGGTCCCAACTGATTCATCTGGTGTTCCTGGTTCTTGATCACCTGGTCTGTTTGGACTTTTGCAATCTGATCTTTCAGGACTTCTCTCCTTTTTCCTTCTTTACCATCCCTGAATGCACCATGCTCATACCTACATCCTTTTTCTTGGCTCAGGCTTTTTTTATCATTTGCAATGCTTCCTCCCCCTTCCCCAGTGATAAAATCCTCCTTGTCTATCATGGTTCATCTTACATGTCAGTGCATAGAAACCCCACCCTGATCTCCATAAGTAGAACTCATCAGTCTTTACCCTATCCTTCTGGAGCTCTTTGTTTTGAGCTCAATTTTAGCATTTATTTTAGCCTGAAATTAACTAACTAGTTTTCTAGTTAGTTAATTATGTGTTTGGAAACAAGTAGACCACAAGCCCCTTGCGCCCAGGGATGATGTATCATTTGACTCTGGGCCCGCTGTAACACTCAGCAAGTGGTCTGACCCTAAGGAGAACTCAGTAAATGAACTGAGTGGATGAATGATATCCATGTGTTGGAGGTAAAGAGAGATTAGCATTTCCTGCTGTAATGACAGATAAAGGGATTCATTGTCTAAAGTTCTTTGAAGGACAAGTCAAGCCGAGGACACTGTCACTTCTGTCACAATCCTCAGTGGCTGGGTGATACCACCTCTTCAGAGGTCTTGGTACTAGGTGTTCAGTTGCCATTTGTTATTTTGGAGGGGGAACTGTATGTATATGCGTCTATGGCAAGGACTCGGGAGGCAAGTAGATGGTACCTGTCTGAGTGAGGCTCTTTTTACTCTTCAGTATGCCTGCTCATAGAAATACAGTGTGAGCCACAGATTTACAGGCATATCTTGTTTTATTGTACCTGGCTTTATTGTAGTTTTTACAAATTGAAGGGTTGTGGCAACCTTGCATCAAGCAAGTCTATTGGCGCCATTTCCCCCACAGGCTCAGATGATGGTTAGCATGTTTTAATAACAAAGTATTTTTTAAATTAAGGTATGTGCATTGCTTTTTAAGGCATAATGCTATTGCACACTTAATAGACTACAGTATAGTCTAAACACAACTATTATGTGCATTGGGAAACCAAAAAATTTGTGTGGCTCACTTTATTGTGATGTTTACTTTATTGTGGAAGACTGAAACCAAACCTATAATATTTTCAAAGTATACCTGTACTCAAATTTAAAAAGTAAAAAGAACTGAAATTAATTTTAATAATATATTTTATTTGACCTGATATATCCAAGCAATTACCATTTCAGAATGCAGCCAATATTTTAAAAATATTAATGTTTCACATTTTTTTACTAAGTCTTCAAAATCTGGTGTGCATTGTACACTTACAGCACATCTTAATTCAAATGCTAAATTTTCATCAGAAATACTTGATTTGTGTTTAGATTTCATAAAATTTACAGTTGAAAAAGTAGATTCACATGTCCAAGTACTTATAAACATGTTTAAACCTTTTCTAATAACTGAATTTAACAGCAGCTTTTAAATTTAAACTTAACTAATAAAAATTAAATAAAATTAAAAAATTCCATTTCTCAGTAGCTATACTTTCATTTCAAATGCTCAATACCCACATGTGGCTAGTGTCTACTATTCCAGGACTCACTGCCCTAGGGTTCAAAGATTTGTAAGTATCATTTAGCACATTCCTCTGCTCCAACTTAATTTTAAAAAAAGAAAAAATGTAATGAGGAGAGTTATTAGAGAACTCCTATTAGTCAGCCTTGCCACCAAGGTCTTTGTGAAACTGGAGCCTGCTGGTGACTTCCTCGGGCTGTCATGAAAGGTAGTGGGGTACTGTTGGCGAAGCACTTGAAATCCCAGGGCTGAAACAACCTGTGTAATTCCCAGGCTTGTTGGCCAGGCTGGATTATGGACTGGGATCTGTGTCTACACAGTTGCTTCCCCCTCACAACCACACTGATCTGTGCTTCCTTCTGCAGTCAAGGTCTACACCAGCATTGGATAACACATATGTCAACTGAATGTGTCAGTTGCATATTTTATCGTCTGCAGTATAGGGATAATAGTTTTAGATGCTCATGGCTTTTATAAGATTAGAATATTTTTGAAGTTTCCATGATTAACTACTTTTGAGTGATTAAATATGTGGAATGTGTCTTTCTTGGCCAAACAGCATATTTTCCAAATCCAAAATATTTGAATATATTTCCCCAATCCAAAGTATTTGAATATATTTCCCCCTTCTTTAAGATTCCTACTAAATGGCACTCCAGAGACCAATTTAAAGCCTGAGAATATTGGAGTAAAAATACTTTGGAACAAATAAAAATGAGGTGTGTCACCTAACCCAGTATCTTGCCACCCATGCCTCATGTAAAACCATCTAAGCATTCATCGTTATTTATAATAGGAAACCAGGGTTAGGAATTGATTTCCCTAGAATTCTGTGAGTGTGAGGCATGTCGCTGTGGCTGGCTCTGATGTGAGATTTGAGGCCTAAGGGGAAACTGAAATTACTCTAGACCCTTAAGGGTTTTGAAACAGGTGCAGTCTCTCTTCTTGCCCTCTGGAAAGCGTGCTGTCCACAGTTGGATGAGTGGTTCAGCAGCAGTTCACTGAGCTCTTGGATGAAAATGGCAAATTTCTCCCCAAATGAGCTTATTATCTGCTGCTGTTGGGTGCAAAGCATCCTTCAGCTATGGCGGGAATTACAGCTTCCATCTGTTCCCTAATGTGAAAAATGTGTGCAGGCCTCTGTGCTACCAAGCTACATGAACTTTAGACATACAGATCTGCTGACACATTTGAGTCACAGCCCTTGGAATGTCTTTTGTCAATTATTTTATTACATATCCAAATAACCATTCTGAGGGTGGTCTGGATTTGTGATCTGTAGCAGTGTGGTGCTGACACATTTCTTGCCCTTGGAACTATCTGTTTTTTGGCTTTGTTTAGGAGTCGATGATATATAAGTACTCAGTATATTTAATAACTATTACTTTTGAAGTTAACACAGTGCCGCCAATATGAAAAATTCTTGGGCACAGTTACAGCCAAATTCACATCATTAATTCTTGGCTTCTTCCCAATGTCTCCAGTCTTTCACCTTGTTCCATCATTTTGCTCAGACAAATCAAATATTGCTTTGTACTTAGAGATCAACTTTCATCAGAAAATTGCAAGACCCTCTGTAAACTTTTATTTCTCTAAGTACAAATAAATATCTTCAGAGAACCATGCATATTTAACTGTGTTTATTCATACTGGTGTTTTTTTCAATGGGCAAGAAAACTATGGCTTTCTATGGTGTTCACTTTGGAAAACAGACATGTAATATGAAGACTTAAATTTGGCTTGACATATTTAATAAATATCCCTTGAGTAAGTGATTAGATATAGCATCAGGTATGCTCTTGGGAATATGTCTGGGCATTAGTTTCTTCTACTAATTTTATATACTTGAACATTTTCAGCATTACATCCTGTACATTAGATGGAAAAATTATTTCCATCAATTAATAACTGTTTCTGACTGTCATCAGGAAGAAAAAAATGTGTTGACTAAATTTCAAGCAGGATTAAGTCACCAACTGAAAAATAGTCAGTTATTTAAGACTTAGCTCATGATTTGTTTGTGGTTGGATAATTAATTGTTTGGTTTACATAATGCCACCAATTCATTTTCACTACATTGACCCATTCTGTACTTTATCTCACTGTTAAGTGTGCCCTTGTGGCAGAGGTTGTGTTCACCCAACCCCGTTTTCTTTTCTTCCAAGATGTATAAACAGACTACATTTCCCCATATTCCTTGTAGTCAGATGGAATCCTGTGAATTAATTATTAACAATGGGTTGTGAACAGAAGTAATGGAATCCTCTTTCAGCCCTGGCCTTGAAATCTTCCCTTCCAGCCTTCCATATACCCTCTCTTCCTTTTCTTGTTAGATAGGTACAGAGAATCTTGTGGAGGACCCTAGGCATCTTGGAGATGATCGGACCACAGACAGTAGGAGTCTAGTTCCCTGAATGACTGCATGGAGCAGAGCATCTCAGCTGAACTCCCTTGAGTGTGACATCAGTACGAAATTTAACCTTGTTGTATGACATCAACAAGATTTGGGGGTTGTTATACCAGTTAGTGTACCCTAACTAATATTCATATAAATGTAGTACAGAATCAATACTATCTTTATATACATTCTACAAATTTCAAGGAGTCATGGAATACACAAAGCACATTGCTGGAATTGAACAGAAAATGTATAACCAGTAACCCATGTGGTTCTCTGATCACCATGTCCAATTAAGCCACATGGTTACTGTGATTTTCTGGTTTGAGTCAGCCTTTTATCTGGGGCAGATGCAACCATGGACAGCTTCATGTACTGAAAACTGATCATTTCAGTAAGTGGCTTCCCCAGAGGAGGGAGGAGAGGGTGCAGAAATCCATGTAAATTACTGACAACTTCAGGCTTTAGCTTAATTTTTTTTCCTCTGAGAAGACTTCCCTAACCCTCAGCCATGTCTGGGTTGCTCACCTCTATCTTTCTCACCCTATGGTCTTGTCACCACCCATGTATCTTCATCAGACTTCTTACCTCACTGGCTGGTAATCTAGCTCTTGATCTGGAAGCTTCCCCTGTAGACCATATATCTTACAGGGCAGGGGCCATTTCAACTTGGCTCCCTGATGAATCCCCAGCATTCCGCACAGTACTTGGCACATACATGTTGTTGATTAAATGATTAAGGGAATGAATGACAATGTGATTTGGGTTATCAGGCATGAGCAATAGCTTTAGGATCATTCATGAGCTGGTCCTTAGACCAATTAAATAAGGCAGGCTAGAATGCATTTTATTTCCTGCTTAGAAATGGAAAACTTAAGGACGTAAACTGAGTTTAGCTTTATCAATAGTGAAAACACAGGTCAGTATTAGAAACAAGAACAGAATCCATTTTCAGGTTTCATTGTATTAGCCACCATGAGTTTTTAAGAGTTGGAGCTCAGTTAATTGATGGCCTGAGTACATTAGTGAAAACACACAAGAACAAACATACAAATAGCAGTTAGAGCCAAATCACCTTGTTTATGGTCCAGGACAGATCCTGATGTTTTACTCTTTCATGCATTCATTTGCCAAACACTTATGGAGCTGCTTCCAGGTCAGAGTCTGGTTCTAGGTGCTAGGACAAATGCTACACAGTACAAAACAATGGCCCAGATCTCAAGGAGGTTCCAGTCAAGTGGGGAACAGACCAAGATAAACAAGAAAATGTCAGGTGGAGATAATGTTCTGGGAAAAAATTTCAAACAGGTCAATGTAATTAAAAATGCCAGATCACAAAGATTCCACCAGTGGTCGAGAAGGCTTCTGGGGAACAATCAGTTTAATTACATGCAAATTGTAGCCTGAATGACAAAAAGTAACCAGCCATATAGAAATCCAGAAACAAAACATTCCAGGCAAAGGGATATCTTAGGGTTTTATTTAACCCTGAGGTGAGAGAGTAACCACTCAAGAGGAGGCAAAGGGTCATTTATGGAGAGCCCTGTTTACTGTTTCCAGTGTCTGGATTTTAGCCTGTGAGCACTGGGAGCCATGAGAAAGATTGTAAGAAGAGGAGAGAAATGAGCTGATGAATACTTTAGGAAGAACATTGACTGCTCTGTGGAAAAACTGTCCCAACCCAAGCCCTAAATGGAGGCCTGAAGAGAGGGAGGGTCTGAAGTTGTCAAAGGAAGCAACAAGTTTCAGAGCTCCTTGGGAGGTAGAATTTATGGCACCTGGAAATGGACTGGACATGGGGATTGAGGCAAGTTGTAATCCAGTGCATTCCCAGGTTTCTGGTTTAGGCAGTGGTGGTGGAGGTGGGGTTGCCCTCCTCTGAAACTGGAAAGCCTGGGGAGCAGTGGGTGTGCATGGGAAGCTGAAGAGTTCCAGACATGGTGAATCTGAAGTATCCATGACATTGCCAACAAGGAACGCGCAGGAGGCAGGTGGATATGTGGCTAGACCAAAAGAAGAGAAGAGGACATTTTAAGTAAGCAATCAAATGTTAACACAAAGGACACAAGGAAAGGCATGCTCACATCAGAGTTTTGAACCCCAACCACTTCATTTTATGTGACTTTTTTTTTTTTTTTTTTTTTTGCTTCCTTGCCCATCTCCTTCTTAAGATGCTTAAGAGTCATTTCTGCCTCTCCAGACTGGTCTGCCCCAACCTTGGCTTCTGGTGTCTGTTCTGCATCTTACCCGTTGGCTTTTATCCTCAGAGATTTTCCCTTTCCTGTTATATGGTCTTGCTACTTTCCTCATTTTTTCTTTGCAACTCTATGCAATGAATCTCCAGATGATGGTTCATGCCCTGAACATTACTGATTGAAGGGGTGCTACTAGAGTCTGTATGTAAGTGTGGATGTATGTCTGAGGTCTGCCATTCTTTAGCTATGTGGTCCATGCCTCCTTTTTCTTATATATAAAATGAGGGAATTGGAGTGAAGAGTACTTTGAGCTTTAACATTTTCTAAGTTGCCTTAGCCCTCAGGGTGAAGTAGCCTCTTCCAGAATTGGCAGGAGGAGCTGCTATAATAGCCATCAATATCTGAGAGAGATTAGCTTTTGTTATTTTGTGTGTGTTAGCTGTTGTTGTTTATTTATTTATTAACTTTTTAATTTATTGGGGTGACAATTGTTAGTAAAATTATATGGGTTGCAGGTGTATAATTCTTTAATATATCATCTGTATATTGTATTGTGTGTTCACCATCCCAAGTTGCTATTGTTATTTTGTACAAGGTCCTGTAGAGGCTGGATGAACTGTAGCTGCTCAGTTTTGATTAAAAACATATACAACCCCCCACTTTGTTTTGGTTTCAAATCTGACCACATCTAAATTTCTAAGAGTCCAGTATACAAGTGAGGAGGTACTATTCTAGAGGCCTAATGCAACCCCTCCTCTTGCTTCCCAAATTTTATACAAGCTCTGTCCAAAAGGTATCCAGCCATGTAATATGAAACATAGAGACATTTATTGAAGAAGATACAAGAAACATGGTACATAGGACAGTGATGTCTCAGTCCCCTTCAAAGTAGGCACCTTGGGACCTCACACAGTTCTCCCAATTGCCATCAGTTGCCCTGTCATATTTTCCTGAATCTCATCAACAGTCTGAAGCCTCTTCCCTTTCAAAGGTGATTTTAGTTTTGGGAAAGGCCAGAAGTCACTGGGCTATAGGGGGGCTGAGTCATGTGGGTGATTTGATGTTTCTCAAAAAAAAAAAAAACCCAACAAAAACCTCTGCACAAGACATGATGCATGAGCAGACACATTGTCATGATGAATCTGCCAGTCCCCAGTTGCCCATAGCTACGGCCTTCTGAATCACCTGAATAGTTTCTGTGGAGGAATGTTCAAGGTTAACACAAAATTTGATGCAGATTCATTGTTCTACATTTTGAATGTGATGACCACACAGCACACCTGCTCACTCAACGGCATCTACTGTCCCCACTGACTAGTACAGTGAAGTCATCATCATTCATGTATGGACATTCCAGTCCATACATGGACACTCTCCTTGGCTGCCAGGTTACATTGATGTTGCACAAACCATTCTTGTTATATTAACAATTGCTGGACTTTTTTTTGACAGACCTCCTTAAAAAAAGGGCAGGAGAGATTTCAAAATCTTAAAGACACACGGAGAGAATGTACTATAGTTTTGAAGCCACTGGCAAGCAGATTCTAGTACACAATTATCTATCCCTAATTGAAGGCTCCTTAAATGCTAATGTGTGCTTATGAGCCCAGTATTTGGGCAAGCATTTGAGTAGCTTAAGAGAGAAAATAGGTCTGTCTGTAATGAAGACAGTCTACCAACTGTCTGTGGTGGTCCTGAAACAAAGTTACCTCATCCAACAAAGGCAGCAATCAGGACCTCCAACCAAAGTCATATTCTAGGACCTCAGGCAGCTGTAATCTCACTTCAGGGTGGGATACTATGGCCTGAGGTGGCGTCCATCCCTGCCCAGGGGGAAGCCTTGCTTCTTAGTCTCTGAGTGAACAAACTGTAATCAGAGATGGGCTGTGATTCAGCAGCAATGTGTGGCCTAGGCAGCAGGGCCTAGAACAAGGATCCTGGCAGATGTAGGATATGATAGATATCCCAGTCCAGTTGGCCACACACTTAGGGCTCTGGATTTACTGAAGTCTGAGAACTCTAGGAGTCTGGGGCATCAGAGATAGAGGCAAGGCACGTAGGAGAGCTCCGTGTCAGTTTTAATGCTGGAGCAGAAGACATCTCAATGGCCTCTTTTATGCCCCCTGCTAATTGTTGTTGGCTCTCCAGGCAGGAACATGGGGATTAATGTGAGGCAGAGGCAGACATTGTTCACTAGTGTCCATGTTCTCCTCTTTCTCCTGGGCATACCACCAGACATTTCCCACTATTCCTTGTGGTTAGTGGAGCCAGGCTGGATGGTGAAGCCTAGGCCCTTTCCCCACCTTTTGTGTGCATGTGTCTGTGTTAGGGAGAGGGGCTGAAACTGAGGTAAAGCTAGGAAGTGTAGCTTACTCCTGATTAAGCTGGAGGCTAGGGTGCTTGGTCTTCTGAAAGATCTTTATAGTTTCCCCACAGAGACCCATGTGAATGACTGGATGTATGCATTAGTCTTGACTGATAGGAAACTCACGCAAAAAGTGACTTCTTGGGTGGGAAGTGGAGGTGGCTGGGGTGGGGGCAGTAGGGCAGGAAATGGAGACAGCTGTACTTGAACAACAATAAAAAACGTGACTTCTTGGCTGGTGAATTGTCCTGGGGACTACTGCTTAGGTCACAGTCATATCCCCTAGACAGCGGTGCCCTCGT
Source organism: Desmodus rotundus (assembly GCF_022682495.2). Lineage (NCBI taxonomy): Eukaryota > Metazoa > Chordata > Mammalia > Chiroptera > Phyllostomidae > Desmodus > Desmodus rotundus. The sequence continues at coordinate 92,329,623 of NC_071400.1, read as the reverse complement.
TATAAATCCTGGCCTGTCACTCTGCCCACCTTTTCCCTCAGAGGGCCCTTGGGAACATAGCACACAACCTGGCTCATTCCTACCCTCCATGCTTTTCTTTCTCATACCTATGCCCTGTCCCTGCCCCTCTCTAGCTGCATCCTTGGCCATCACTATCCGTGCAATGAGCTGAGCCTGCACTGCACAATAGCTCAGGTCACCTCTGGAATTGTCATTTATGCTATAGGCCTCAAACACAAGTGCCATCAGGGTTAGTCAGGTAGCTTAAATGTGGGACAGAACCAGTGTATCATAATAAGCAGTGGTGGAGACTGAGACGCTGTGTTCATTCTAAGTAAATAAAGGCATTCAAAGCACATTAAAACAAGTCATCATGCTGTCCAAGCCAAACAACCCACCCCAAATTGCCTACCCCAAATTAAATCTTTTACTATTTACCTCTCAGGAGGACTGACATAAAGGCAGAAACCATGAGCAATGTCTGAAAATTCTATTTTATCATCTCCTGTCCTAGTGGAGTATGGCATAAAAACAATAATTAATACTTGATTTTTTTTTACCTTGAGTGATGTCTAACATACATACAGAAAAGTGCTCAAATCACACAAATCAATAAACTATTAAGAAATGAACATTCACCTGTACCCATCAGGTAAGTCAAGGCCTAGAATGTTAGCTCCCAGAATCACACAGAGGCTCTTCTTTTTCTGCAAAGGCAATCACTATCTTGATTTGTAATATTATAGATTAGATTTGCCTGGTTTTTAACTTTATAAAGATAAAATCATGCAACCTGTACTCTTTAGTTTCTGGTTTTGTTTATTCAACATTATATCAGTGAGATTCACCCACATTGTTGCACATAGCAGTGACTTGTTTGTTCTTGCTGTGTAGCATTCCACAGTGTGAAAGCACCAGAACTTATCTATCCAGTCTACAGTTGTCATTCAGTTGTTTCTAATTTTGGACTTTCACCAACAGCCTTGCAGCATGAGAGCAAGCCCTCAGGCAGAACAACAGACACCCCAGTGTTTGAGGTGGGAAACTGTCCACTGCAGCTGCGGAGGACTCAAGGTAGACAGAGGAGCTGTGGGATGGGCCATCAACAGCATCTGCTACCAAGCCCTTCTAGAACAGAAGTTCTCCAAGTTTTGGATCACAGGACCCCTTTACACTCTTAAAAATTATTGAGGACCCCAAAGAGCTTTAAGTTGTATGAATTATATCAATATTTATCATTCTAGGGATTAAAATTGAAAAGTAAAAATAATTTATTTGGTAATTTATTTCAAAATTAACAATAAGTACATACTCTAGATTATATATAAATGTGTTTGCAAATAAAATATTTTGAGGAAAAATAACTATATTTTCCACAACAACAAATGTTAGTGAAAAGAGGAATTCTTTTACTTTTTTTTTTTTTTTTGCAAAGCTCTTGAATAGTAGTCTGGCTTAATAGAAGACTGCTGGATTTTCATATTTGCTTCTGAATTACAGCTGGTATGGCATCACATGCCACTCAGCAGAGAATTAGAATGGAAAAAGGCAAAGGATGTCTTAGTATCATTATAACAATAGTTTTGATTTTTCAAGTTCCCTGAAAAATTCTCAGGGACCCCCAGGGATCCCCTGAACAAAACTGGAGAAGTACTACTCTAGAACACTCCAGCCAACTCTAGCATGGAAACACCCAGTGAACAGGTATCCCCAAGGTGACCCTCTCAGTGGAGAGTTTTGCTAACTTACTTCAAACCATCATGGGTTAATTCACTTCTTAGCTGATTAAAAACCAGCATTTTGCCCTGGCTGGTATGGCTCAGTGGATTGAGTGCTACCCTGAGAACCAAAGGGTCACTGGTTCTATTCCCAGTCAGGGCACATGCCTGGGTTGCGGGCCAGGTCCCTGGTGGGGGGCACACAAGAAGCAATCACACATTGATGTTTCTCTCCCTCTCTTTCTTCCACCCTTCACCTCTCTCTAAAAATAAATAAAATCTTTTTTAAAAACTCATATTTTCTCTTCAACACTTTGTAATCCTCACTTTTGTAAAAACACCAATTTGAAATGTTTTGATTTTATCCATTCTAAGTGAGCAATATCCATTAGAAGTATGTGAGCCCTTTATGTAATTTTAAATTTTAAGTACTCACTTAAAAAACTGAAAATGAAACAGGTGAAATTAGCTTTATTTAATTATATTTATTGATTATACTATATTACAGTTGTCCCAATTTTTACCCCCTTTCCCCCCTCTACCCAGCACTCCCTACTCCTCTCAGGCAGTCCCCCCACTATTGTTCATGTCCATGGGTCATGCATATAAGTTCTTTGGCTACTCTATTTCCTATACTGTATGTTACATCCCCATGGCTGTTCTGTGACTATCTATTTGTATTTCTTAATCCCCTTACCTCTTCACCCATTCCCCCCACACCACCTCCCATCTGGCAACCATCAAAACACTCTCCATATCCATGATTCTGTCTCTTTTCCTCTTGTTTGCTTAGTTTGTTTGGGTTTTTTTTTTAGATTCAATTGTTGATACATATGTATTTATTGCCATTTTATTGTTCATAGTTTTGATCTTCTTTTTCTTAAATAAGTCCCTTTAACATTTCCTATAATAATGTTTTGGTGATGATGAACTCCTTTAAGTTTTTTCTTGTCTGGGAAGTTCTTTTTCTGTCCTTCGATTCTAAATTTTAGCTCTGCTGGGTAGAGGAATCTTGGCTGTAGGTCCCTGCTTTTCATGACTTTGAATATTTCTTGCCAGTCCCTTCTAACCTGCAAAGTTTCTTTTGAGAAATCAGCTGACATCTTATGAGAACTCCCCTGTGGTAACTAACTGTTTGTCTCTTGCTGCTTTCAAATTCTTGTTTTATGTTTAATCTTTGGTATTTTAATTATGATGTGACTTGGAATGGGCCTATTTGTACCCATCTTGCTTGGGACTCTCTGTGATTCCTAGACTTGCATGTCTCTTTCTCTCACCAAATTAGGAAGTTTTATTTCATTATTTTTTCAAATAGATTTTCAATTTCTTGCTCTTTCTCTTCTCCTTCTGGCACCCCTATTATGTGAATGGTGGATTGCTTGAAGTTGTCGCAGAGGCTGCTTACACTACCTTCATTTTTTTCAATTGTTTTTTCTTATGATTGGTTGGGTTTTTTGTTTGTTTTTTGCTATTTGTTGTTTTTGCTTTCTTATGTTCGAAATCATTGATGTGGTTCTGGCTTCATTGGCTCTACTATTGTTTCCCTGTAAATGGCTCTTTATCTCAATTAGTGTATCCTTCATTTCTGACTGGATCTTTTTTATGCTGCTGAGGTCCTCACTCAGTTCCTTGAGCATCGTTATAACTAGTGTTTTGAATTCTGCATCTGATAGATTGCTTATCTCCATTTCGTTTAGCTCTTTTTCTGGAGTTTTGATCTGTCCTTTCATTTGGGCCATGTTTCTTTGTCTCCTCATTTTGGTAGCCTCTGTGTGTTTGTTTCTATATATTAGGTAGAGCTGCTATGACTCCCTGTCTTGGTAGCGTGCACTAATATAGTAGGTGTTCTGTATGGTCCAGTGGCAAAGCCTCCCCTATCACCCAAGCTGGGTCCTCGAAGTGTGCCCTTCATATGGGCTGAGTACATCCTCCTCTTGTAGTTGAACCTTTATTGGTGTTGGAAGATCAATGGGAGGGATTTACCCAGGCCATTCAGCTGCATGGACTGGCTGTGTTCATGTACCACCAACCTCCACCCTCCATGGACGATCAGGCGCAGGGTGGTGGTGTTCTGATGTGGTCTGTAGCTGTCCACTGGGTGTGTAGGCTCTGGAGTTTCCTGGGTGGTACAGGACAAGGTCACCCCCCTCCTGTGTTTTCCCCGGGGCCACCCTGCCTGGGCTATAAAGCAATCTGAGATGGTTGCTACTCGTGCTGGGCTTGGAGGTTCCCAGATAAAGCCAAGCTGTGAGTCTAGGCTGGCTACTGCTAGTGCCAGGCTTGGGGCCATTTAACAAGAGGTACGGGGGCTGAGGGCTCACTGAGGCTGGCTATTGCTTGTTTGAGAGGATTTAGGAAGTGTGGAGCATGAGCCAAGAACCAGCTACTCATATGGAAAAGTCACTGTTAACTGTGACAAGCTTGGGTGGGCCCACTATTTGGGTGGGATGGAGTCTCAGGAGATCTCCAGAGCAGGGCAAACAGTGTTAGCCAGGTTGATGGAGTCTCAGATGTGGCACCTGTCTGCTGGTAATGTGGCTCTGTTGGGGGAGGGTTCAGACAAGGGACAATGTCCTCTGCCTACCTCTCTGTCTGGGAGAAAGCTGTCCTCTAGCTCCTGCTTTCATGCCAGACACTTCAATTCCTTCCTGTAAGTCACTGTTGCCTTTCAAGTTGCTCCCCTGGTGCTGGAACTCAGAGGGAGCGAGTCTGAGTAAGTCTGTGTGTGGGTTCTTTAAGAAGAACTGCTTGGGACTCTAGAAGTTTCTTCGACCAACTCAACCCCCACTGGTTTTTGCAGCCAGAAGTTATGGGGAATTATCTTCCTGTCACTGAACCCTGGGCTGGGGGCCCTGGTATGGGGCTGGTACTCCTCACTCCCAAGATATCCCTTTTGAATTTTTATCCACCATGAATTTTTATCCAGCACATGTGGATGTGGGACCAGCCTGTTCCGCATCTCCACTCCTCCTACCGGTCTAGGTGGATGTGGATTGTTTAATTCCATAGGTGTTGGACTTCCATTCAACTCCATTTCTGATGGTTCTGAGTGATGGTTGTTCTATAGTTTAGTTGTAATTTTGATGTACTTGTGCGAGGAGGTGAACCATGTTTACCTATGCTGCCATCTTGGCCGGAAAACTAAAATTAATTTTAATGTATTTTATTTAACCCGATATTTTTAAAATATCCTTTCAACATATAAAATCATCAAAAATAAAATCATGTGAAAATCAAGCCACATAAAATTTTAATGACATATTTCACATTCTTTTTTCATATTAAGTCTTCATAATCCAGTGTATGTTTTTTATTTTATAGTATCTAGTACATCTCAATTTATATGCTAAATTTTCATCAGAAATACTTTATGTTTTTAGATTTTATAAAATACCACAAAATTTGAAAAAGCATATTCACATATTCAAGTTTTTCCACTAATTGGAGTATCAGTATTGAAATTAATTAAAATTAAATGAAATAAAATTTGGCTCCTCATTCATATTAGCCACATTTCAGTTAGTGGCTGCCATATTGGACAGAGCAGATCTAAACTTTATCCTCTGCTTTCCTTATCCTTTGTTTCTTCAGTGCTTAGAAGCCTTATTGGGAAAAGTTAATAATTCTCTGATTTTTCTAGTAAACTGGTACCACAGTGGGTTTCTTCATAAGCTGGTTAGGATATTTGACAGAGAGCTGGGAGTGGTAGAATCATTCTGCAGCCACAGTTAGCAATGTCAGATACTTCCAGGAGTTTATCATTAAGGGTTTTCATGTGCATAGAATAATCTCACATTGTAACTGAAATAGCTATGAGATATACTGCTGGCCCCGGGCAGCCCTGTAATGGACATCTTTCTGGTTGGGTATGGCAGGAACTTAAATGAGACAGTGGCATGAATGATTTAGACCGGGCTGCTTTGCTTATTGGGACCAAACACCAAAAAGTTTGCTAAGTTCTTAGTGATGAAACTCTACATCAGTGTCTTCCTGTCTCCCTTCATTGGTATGCTTTCCGAAAGGTAAAGAAAAACATTGGACTGAAATTCCAGGCAAAAAACACTCAGAGTAAAGATGCAGCACTGAAGTTAGCATCTTATAACTCAAAGGCAGCAAAAATTATTTAAGAAGTTTCAAAGGAGAGAGCCAAAGAAAGGTTATAAAGCACTAAAGACTTTGTTCTGTTTGTGAAATGTATCATGTCGAAACGATTTCATATTCAGGAAAATGAAAAGCTACCCCACTTTACACATTAAGGGCTCTCTTACTTATATTCCCCAAATGAAAAAGACTAGACTCCCAAGTCTAACCATTTGGTCCCATTACTGCAAGTTTTGTGGCTGGTCAAGTGTTTGATTCTTGTCATTGAGTGGGCAAATGAGAAAATGATTTTTATCTCCTTCACCTGTTCTCCCTTCCCCAAGCTGACTGTTTAAGGTTTCAGCCGATCTTATCATTCCATCATATCCATTCTCCTAATGTTGGACTCATTCAAGAATTCTGCACCTGAGTGCATGATGCCATTTTAAACAAATCTAAAAGGAACTAGGAAAGTTTTGGACTTTCCTTATCTAAGGTAGCCAAACTAAATGAACTTAATTCGCATCCATCAGGAGCTCAGTGAAATCTAGCACCATTGTCGTTGAAATGATTTTACACTAAATGACATGTAAAGACAGGTCTTTCTGGACTTCTCCTTAGACTGGATACCCTAACTTTTCTATCTTCAGGTCCTCCATGCAGAGTAACAGAGGAGCCATGACCACACAATGCCAACTGGGCATAAAATGCCTTTCAATTAATACACTCAACTCTTACAATAAGGAAGTACATAACTAAGACAGGAATTATGCCACCATATTTAATACATTCTGATTTGGTGAAGCCAAGGCTTTTCTTCAGCACTCACATTAAAGGAGCCAGAGTAACCAGAAGATAAAAAAAAATGTTAAAGCAAAGCGTTGGAACTGTTAGGGACCTTGGACATTATGTAATGCTGTCTTTCTGTCCCTGAATGGTCTTATTTGTAAAACCATTTTAATGTTCTTTCCATTTTCTGGGTAAAATAAAGTTTTTAAAGTTTCTGAAATTGAATTATTGGACTGACATTGGTTAATAGCATCATCTTGTTATAAGATCTGTATATTGCACTGTGTGCCCCCCACCCAAAGTCAACCCGTCTTCCATCACCACATATTAGGCCCCCTCTACCTCCATTATTCCCCACCCCCTTCTATAAGGATCTTGAAGAAATCATAAGTGAAGTCCTAGCTGGTTCTAGAACTATAGAACTATGATTTCTCCTTCCCTTCCTTGCTCAAATTCTCTTCCACCTGCTGACTGATACCTCTAGTTCCATCATTCCAGGTTTATCCTTTCAGCAGTGAGCCTTTAGTTGCCATTAAAATGGAAACACCCTAGGAAAGTCTAGCACTTCAACATTATCAGGTGTTTTAACTTTAGAAATAGAAAGAGTCAGAGTAAGGTGTCTTGTATCAGTAAGGAAAGGGTGTTGGAGAAAGAGAGTGCCAACCTGGAGGGCAAGTAGCCCCTACTTGGGAATTTGAGGGCTCTGCTTGAGGCTCAACAGACTCTGGCTGCTTCTCCCAAAACATATCCATTTGTATGAATATATCTTTGCACCCCCTGTAGTGATCCAGGTACTTGGTAATTGTTCTTGACCAAATTGGAGCACCTGCCAAGTGGAAGGTTCTGGTACTGAGGGGCAGCTTGGGCCCAGGGTAAGTGTTCCTAGCCTTGCCAGGAGGGTATATTAGTGCCTTTCCCATCTTAGTTTGTGGAAATAGCAGTGGGGAATCATGCAAGTTGGAGAAGTCTTGTTTTCAATTTTATTATGAATGGGAACCCTTTATCTAGGATCAAGGAAGAGCATTGCATAAGATGGTATATATAGTCACCCATGTATGCACATGCATGCACACACCCATGGATGGGCTCTCTCACTCTGTCTCTCCTCTTACATGCACACATGCATGTGCATGCATACACCACACCTACCCCTCCATATGCACATGAATGTTTCTCCTGAAACACTCAGCAAAGCAAGTTACAGGCATTTCCTGTGGGTAGTTAGGATTTCAAGCCTTATTGTTGATTTGGGATTGGGATGTGAATAATGGCAGATGGTGAGTCTGTGCTTTCTGAGGCATGATAATAGGTTCCCTGATCTATATTTTTGGGGTAACCTAGCATAGTGGTTAGGAGCCCAGGCTGTACCATTTACCACCTCCAATGCCTTAGGCAAGTTATTTAACCTCTTCGCACCTCAGTTTTCTGATCTGTAAAGTGGTTGTAATACTAGTATCTACCTCATAGAATTGTGAGAAGTAACTTAAATGGGACATACAGAGCATTTAAAACAATGCCTGACACATATTAGGTGATGAATAAATATCTGCTAAATTAATAGAATATTACTTTTATCTTTATCACGAGTATATTATTACCATAAGGAGCTTCCATTACTTGATGGCTTCAGATTTAGTGGAAAGAGTGAGGAGAACCCTGTTAGGTATTGCAAGTTCTGTTCTTATGGTGGAGCCAGATTGCCAGGCAGACTCATCTGCAGATATTTCTCAGTATATAAGGAAAAAGGAAGAACAACAACTAACTGTTTCAAAACAAACAATGAAATCAGGAATGAGACAGAGAGGGGGATTGACATCTTACAATTAAATAAGGCATTGCCACAGAGCAACTTCTGGAGACACAGTTGAGCCAGGACTGGGTCTTTTATTTTTCTAGCTCCAGACTTTGACTTGAAGTGTTGAGCTTCTTCTTAGATTTGAATAAACCACAAAAGGAAAGCACATCATTACCTTTTTTCAGCACTCCTCACTCCATTTTCTGCTTCCTTTCCTGGGTCTCAGCTACAATATAAGAAATTAAAATGGTGGCACTTCCTGTGTGAGAGCCGAGACTGAACAACTGTGGGCTCTATAGAGGGATGGAGTGCTACATAAACTGTACATGGCTTATCTCCTGATGAAAAGCAAACTGACAGATGGAGAACTGAGGTGTACTTTATCATTGATGCTTCCCATTTATTGACCTTGTGGTAAAAACTGCTTCAATGGATGGACCCTGGCATTAAGCCTGGTGGGGCTGGAACAGTTGTGGGGCAACCCAATCAAAAGCTGGGGTGTACTGGGCTTTTAATTGTTCATACATGTGCATGTATGTACAGCAATACAGCATATGGGCAGCACATAAGTTTGGGTAGCAATCCACTGACAAGTGGCAGTATATCTGAATAAAGTACAGTGTGGCCTGGGCTGCACATTTTGCTCTAGGAGATAGGGACTTAGACAAACAAGGAGAAAAGGCATTCACTCAACTTTTTTCCTGAAATGCCAGAGGAATAAAACAGGTCAGTGGTGAATACAAAATTAGCTTTTGGCCAGTCTCCAAAGTGATTTGACCTATTTAGGAGTCATTGAGAATCAGCCAAAGGAAGTTCAGTGGCCTGCATCTTGATTTGTCAAGGGAGAATAAAGAAGGTACGACTGCCAGGTGGCCAGATTCCCTGAGTCACTTGTTATGGAGCATATGAGTGAATATGGCTGAAACTCACGAGAAGGATTCTGGGACTCTGACTTTGGGGCAACTTCTGGCACAATTTAGCTTGCAAATGATAACCCCAGCAGACGCATTGGTAATCTGGTATGCCAGCTTAGTAGCCCTGGTCACTGAAAGGACCATATAGGATCCTGAAAGCCTTCCCATGGGTTAAACTTTTCTCTAAGGCCCTTCTTTAAAAGGTAATCTCAGGCTGAGTCAGCAAAGTGAGTGTAGACATTAAGTCTTCAGTAGATAGCAAATCTACAAAAATACTGAGGCCAACTCCACTACAGCCTGGCAGGTTGTAGTTGGTACTGGATTCTGTTGCTGCCCTGCCTATATCTCCTTTATCAGCGTGTGTACCCCTCCTTCAGCTGCTGTGAGTGTTGGCTGCCCCTTCCCCAGATAATTGCTGTCTGCCAAATGCCAGCCCTACCAACCCTCCTGCCTCAAGGTGAGACCAGCTCTATGGTACAATTTGTACTCCAGAGCTCCCTGAAGGATCGGGTTGAACCAAATCTCCAGCTGAGGGCACATCCTTACTTAGTTCCTTCTTCTGTTGTACCCTGCTTTTCTTATGCCCCTTCTATTGAGAGCACTCCCTCCATATATCACTTGAACAAGAATCCCCATCTTAGACTTTGCTTCTAAGGAATTCAACCTAAGAGAGAATTGGGGAAGAGGTGCATTTCAGAACAGTCCCAAACCTGACAGCACATCATAATTATGACAGCCCATCATGATTCCTTGAGCAGCTTTAAAAACACAAGTTTCCAGTCCCTACATCCAGAGATTCTGATTCAGTGGGTGTAGAGTGGGACGTAAGATAGTGTGCTTTTCCTAAGTAGACCCTTGGTAATTTTAATGCAGCCAGTCCTTTGACCAATGGGAACCACTCACTCTGGTTCATTGTTCTTATTTCCTCTCTTAGATTTTTAGGAAACATTCATTGATAAGTTCAGGAACAAACCACACAATGTGTCGAAGACATTAAGAAGCAGAGATTTATGTAAAAGGATCCACAGTTTTTGAAAAATTTATTGAAGTCTAGCATACCATGCTGACTCTCAGAACTTTTTAAAGTACTTTGTATCTTGACATTTTTGTGTGTGTGTTCTGAAATCTAAAGGTCTGTCTGGTTGGGAAAAGAGAGACTATTTTCAGGCATTGAGCTGTTATGGAGCTTTCCAAAAAGGGATATCTGATCAAACTTATAATTTAATTAATAGTACCCAGTCTCCATGCTCAGAAGTGTTAACCTATTAACCCCTCCCCCAATACTACAGAAAACCCTTCCCTGTACCCTAGCTGCTTTCTTCATTCAATAAATATTTATTGAGCACTTACAATGTACTAGGCACCATTCTAGGCACTTGGGCTTTGGCAGTGATAAAAACAAAAACTCCTGCTAGCTTAATAGCTGTGTGATCTTGGTCAAGTTCCTCAAACTGTCCTGGCCTCAGTTTCCTCATCTGTAAAATGAGAATAATAAAAAATACCGCACATGGTAATTGTAAAGATTAAGATTCTATGTAGAAAACACAGTCATTGGGCCCCTGGCTGGTGTGGCTTAATGGATTGAGCACTGGCCTGTGAACTAGGGGTCACTGGTTTGGTTCCTGGTTGGGGCACATGCCTGGGTTATGGGCCAGGTCAGGTCCCCATTAGGGGGTGCGTGAGAGGCAACCACACCTTGATGTTTCTCTCCTTCTCTTTTTCCCTATCTTCCCCTCTGTCTAAAATAAATAAAATCTTTAAAAACAAGATTCTACGTAAAAAGAGTCATTCTGAGAAAACAGTCATTGGCACATCATTAATTTTTTTTGACATCATTAAAATGTGAAAACTGGTACCTATCGCTATTATTGTTGTTGGTATGAACACGTCTATCTTCCCCAATAGGTGTAAACTTCTCATGGGCAGGAATAGTACCCAATGCTTTCTGACATCACCCAAATATCTTAACCAGAGCAGGGGCTTAGTAAATGTTGGTTGAGTGGATTAAAAGCATCTCACTGTAGAGAGAACTTCCTGCTTTTTCATGCTGTAGATTTAGGAAGCAGTGAGAAATAGATTAGGCCCATGGGAACTTGTTTTCTTTCCCCCTAATTTAAGGTGTGGTGGGTGGGGTGCTAAAGAAAAACAAGACTGAATAAGATTCGACTCCTCATACTCTCCCAGAAGACTACAGAAAGAAAATATATTCTTTTTTTTTTTTTTACCTTCTCTGATAGGTTTAGTGTGCCAGTAAGTCCTGCTGACCTCTTTTGTGTTTTTTTTTCTGTCTCCTAATTCTCTTTTCCATTCTTCTCTATTGCTCACCTTGATTTCTGCCACCTATGGGAAAAGTGCTGCTGGTCTAGTGTCCACAGAGAAATTCTGGAAGTAAAGAGTCATTGTGCATCCAGGGTCTCAGAGCTGTTGCTTTCTAGTCCCACAGACAGCACCCTACGAAGAGCTAGCCAGCGGTTGCATCAAAACTATACCTCAGGTTTGTTGACTACCAGATTCCCTCCATTTTGTCTTCTCATTCCAGCCTTCGCCCCCCCAACCCCCGGCCCTTGTGCAAAGGCGAAAGGCAAGTTCACAGGATGCAGGGCCTTCTTTCTTCCCTGACATCTGGTTTGATTCTGAGTAGCTAAATAGTGGCTTTGCCATGAACAACAAAAGCTAATTCACTGTGGTTTTTAAACACCAAGTGCAAATATTTTTCCTTTTCAGCTTGGGGTCACTGGAAGGGAAAAAACAGGACTGAGAAGGACATTATCCTTTTAAAAACTATTACAACTTCCCATAGAAAATAAAACAATGGCATCATTTCCTTCCATTCATGAGTCTTTTTATGAGTGATTGTTGTTTGAAACAAGACTAGGGATCTGAAGAAGATTTTTAAATACTGTTTTAGCTTGGTTTTCTACTCAAAAGCCCACCAAGATTGCTTTTAAGAGGCCACACAAATCCCAGTAAAGCCCAGGGCCACCCTCTTTGCTTTCCCTCTCCTTTGTCTTCATCCCTGGCTGGCTTTTTCTCTTCCTTTTCTTCAGCCCTTTGATTTCCTCCCTCATGCAGGGCCCTCTGCTAATGGGAAGGATATGTTAGACAGGAACACTACAATTTACAGTATTTTAGGCAATGGCCATGCCATCTACTGATGCCACTAACAGATGCTTGGAAGGCCGAAGATTCTGTCTGAGTTACTTCCCTAAGGTTCTAGCCAGAATTTCTGTTGATTTGGACTGTCTTAATGCATCCCTAGACTCAGCACCATTCTGTTCATCTTCAGAAATGAAGTCACTTATTTTGACTCTTGTTCCACATGATTAAGGAGCAGAAGCAACCAATGTAAGGAACTGATGTCATCAGCAGAGACCTGATGATTATTAGAAAAAAGCAAGTCTATGTACTTCACTATCAGTTATTTCAATATTCTTTCTGGATGGCAAAACAAAAGCTCTTCTCCACATTTCCATAAATTTCTCTTCTTTCCTTCTTTCTACCCATCTGGCTTTTGCACATGGATTCAGTGCTGGGTTCAGGTGGGAGGTGAAGCATATGCCATGATGACATAAAGGCTATAAGAACATAACTATTGGAGTCCCTAAATTCTCCCCTTCTTGCCAAGAGGACAATCTGAGTAGGCTCCAGGATGGTTGATGTTTGTGAAGAGACTTACGGATTCTTGCCATGTACTATTATTGTTGTTATTGGCATCACCAGAGTCTAACAGGTTGATACAGGTGGTATGTGTGTTGGAGGTAGGAAAGGATAAGAAATTGATCTGCAACATGCAAAGAAAAACTCCATTTGTACCCCCTCCATCCTTTCAGTGTGTGTGCAAACATGTGCAGACCTGTTGAACAGCTCACCCTCACGCTGACCTAAAATTTCACGGCTAAGTGAACCAGCCCCAGGCCTGTGGGAAGAATGGGTGGCAATGTGTGGTAGCCATGGAATGATGGAATGAGACGTATTCCTTCTCATGACTGCACAGTTGACATAGGAGCTGGGCTGTTGTGGCTCCCTGCGTTTTAGTATTTGTCCAGCTTCCCACTCTGGCATCATGGTAATGGTTTCCATAGCCACGTGGCACTTGGCAGAGCTTCTCAAGCTGGTAGGACTTGAGAGTCTGCATTTCTAAGAAGCTCCCAGGTGACGGCTGACCCCTGGCCTATTGCACTTAGAGCAGCGAGGCTATAAAAAAGCACCACTGCATTCTAAACTCCTCCAGGGCTGGAAAAGAAAAGTACTAAGCTCCTCCTCTGGAGACAGGGTGTGTCAGAGGCTGCCCTGGAGTCCTGATTTGCCATTCAAGTGAACCCCTGAGGGATTAGAGGCTGGCCCAGCACTTGGGTGAGACCATCTCCCCCTCTGGGGGTGGGGGGAGTTCTGGAGGCAGCACAGATGTTGTGAGAAAATCTGCCACCCTCCTTGCTGAAGGTTGCCCTTGCTCGCCCTCTGGCCCCCCTGTTTTGCCTGTGACTTAAGCAGATCAGCTTTCAGCGATCTGGGACTCCAAGAGGGCTTTGGATAAAAGAAAAGGCCTGTCCTTAAGAAGCAGAGCTGGAATCCAAGCATGCCTCTCGCCTGCTGCATGCCCAAGAATGCAGGTATTTGGGGTTTGTGGCATTTCCTGGCAAGCCAGAGAGGGAGGGGAGTTGGGGGAAGCCAGGCCTAATGGAGAGGGGCTTGAGCTGCAGCCACTCCCTATTGTGGGGGGACCCAAAAAGTATGTTTTCTTGAAAAAAAAAATTGAGCCGTTGCACAAAACAGACATGAGCAAGGGAGGCTGTGCCTGACTCTCAGTGTTGACCTTGACATTTGGGGTCAGTGGCTACTAAGCTTTGGTTTCTTTATACTGGCTGGCCATGTTTGCAAATTTGCTCCTTCTGAAGTGTTGGTCTACTTAAGACAGAGAGGACCAGGCTTTCTCCCTCCTGCTCTTCCACCATGACATTTGCTGTCTTGTAAGAGGGCCCAGAGGGTAGCCCAAGTTGGGGTTACAGGGTAGGATTCCCCAGGACTGCTGGGAAGAGGCTCAGGCCTGCACCCTGTACCAGATTGCAGTGTGCCCTGTCTGCTTGTCTCTTTCTTCTCCCATCCTGCACTCCCTCCTGTCTTCCTGGAACTCCTCAGTATCCTACCCTCACCCTTATACAGAGAGATTTCTTTATCTCTCTATGGCTCAAAACAGCTCTGAACTGGGAGTCCCCAGACCCAAGTTTCCCAATATCTAGTTTCTTGTCCCATCTTAAATGGCCTCAAACCTTTATGGGGTCTGGCCACACAACCAAATGCTGTTTGAAAAGTGTTGAAATATTTGCAATATTCATCCTGCATTGGAGTTAGTTCTTTCATTTTAACTCAGACTCCTGAATATCAGGGACAGTGCCTGTCTTAATTTCTTCTGTAGACTCACTCTGCTCCCTGCCCTGTCGTAGGAGCATGCAGGGGTGGGCGGTGTGAATGTTGAAGTCTCTGTTCTCCTTGCCCCAGCTAAACTACCTTATTGCACATTTGCCTCCACTGTTTCTGTGGAGACTTGATGCATGGCATGATGATACTGCAAGGGCCATGTGTTGGCCTAACCACTCCCAATACTGTTGTGTGCAGGCCTGCTCCATGAAAGTGTTGTCCTGTCCTGCCATCTCAGAATACACCCTCTGAGTTGGCTTTTCCAGGTGTTGTGATGGGGAGGCACTGGTTTGTGCCTTCTTTGTTACCTAAGATCTTTTAGGAGGGGAAGGGAACATGCTTGTAGACCAGGCAGTTTCTGGTGGGTACCACTCAACTTCTGTCAGTTTCTTCTGGGCATTGCTGTTTCTGAATTTGGAGGTGAAGTTGTTCGAATCCAAATCCCTAATATCATATATACTTATGATGAATAACCATTATTTGTTGTGCAGGCCACACTTCAGATCAATTAACTCAGAATCTATGGGGATGGAGCCAGGCAACGTGCATTTATTAAAAAGCTTCCCAGGTGGATTCCAATGTGTAGCCAAGGTAGAAAACTATACTGACTTAAGTAACAAGTGAGAACTTCACTCCACCTCTAACCCCCAACTTCCTCAGGGAACTGAGTAAGACAATTAAGAACCTAAGTCCACATATTTTCAAAAGTTTCAGTAGATGTAGGGGAAAGTTTTCAACAGCCAGGTAGTAGTATTCATCAGGTCCAAATGACTAAGTAATGGGAGGGATTACCAAAGAAATAAGGTCCCTCCAGGTACCTTCCAGAAGTTTCCAGTCTAAGCTCAAGGAGAAAGATAGGGAGAAGGCATTTAGAATAGCTTGACCCAGTTTACCTTGGAGAGTTGGAGATCCAAGGCATCAGGGTGGCTGGCAGGCCAGGGAGGGATAGAAGAAGCTTGCAGGGCTACCTACAGGGAGCTCAAGCTTCTCAGAGCTGCTGGCACTTTATGAGTTCCGCCATCTTCTGGCATTAGAGTCAGCAAGGTCATGGTACCCCCTGCCAACTCTGGGTAGTACATAAGTGGGGAGATCAGGCCCTTAATGAAAGATGCCTCCAAGTAGGATTTGGCTGGTATTGCAGTCAGCACAAGAAAAGCTGAGGGGAAAATGACTGCTTTTTGACTCAACACAAATTTTATTACACTAAGTTTCATTATAAAAATGTTATAGTGTTGGGTGTGCGTTTACTACATAAACAATGTAGTTACTCTGATCTTCACCATCTTTCAAACCAGAGTCTCAAAGGGAGTTTTATTTATGAGATTTAAAGCCATGGAACAATTGTTTCATATGATTACCTTATAAGCATAGGAATAATTCAGGGGAAAATAAAACTCTGTGCTTTCTTTCCTCCTTAGATCCTGCCAAATCTCTCCAACCTGGAGGCAGTCACAGCCACATGCTGACAATGTTAGATTATAGACATAAAAGGCATAGTGTGGTCTTCAGGAAAAATGAAGCATGGGTTCCTATTGCATCCAGCCTACAGGGCTGTCCTGGTGGCTTGGGCAGGTATGAGAACTACTTAAACTGATCAGGCAAGCTCTCAGGGCCCAGACCCTTACACCAACCCATAGTTAGGGACCAGTGGGCCCAGATCTCAGGACATTCATATTTCCTGGAAGGAAACCATCATGAATAAAGCATATTTACCAATATGAATGTCAGCTCAGGTTCTTTAGTTCATTTCTGGGAACTCCACATTTGGAGGGAGCAAGGTTTAGGCTGCCACCATTTTATGACAAAGTCTGTTTTGTCCATTTTATTGATGTTTTCCATTTTTAATTTATGTGATTTTATATTCATTTACTTGGGATTTTCTTGGTTTTTTTTTTTCTATTTCTTAAATTGAATGCTTGCTTTAAGAAATAAATATGAGAACTGAGAACTATAAATTTATCTCAGAGTAACAGTCTTGGTAATTTCCATTGGTTTTACTATATGGGCTTATTGTTATGGGCTTCATCCTCTAGATAGGTTTTGGAGAGGCAGCATGGTATAAGGAAAATGAACTTTGGTGTCTTTCAGATATGGGTTTGAATCCTTACTCTACCATTTATCAGTTGTGTAACTTTGGGAAAGTTACAGGATTGCAACTTCCTGATTTCTAAAACAAAGATAATATCTGCCTTGTGTATTCATTAAATTAGAATAAATTGAAAGAATGCAGGCAAAGGACTTAGAATTAGTGCATCTAGTACCTGCTCAATCCATAGTAGCTATGAATAATAATCACATTTAAAATAAGATGCCTGCAGCACAGGCAAAAGCTTTGTGGCTGGGAAGCTGTTCTCCATTTGCATGTCTTAGGCAAAGGGCCAGGATAGTGGGTGTCCTTTCTGGATCAACCCACTTATCCTAATGTCCTCCAGAGGCACTGGCAGACAGGACATGAAAATAGCAATAGTGTGCATAGGGAAGGGCATGCAGCCAAATGTTACACTGGATTGAACATGCCAAAATGAGCCAGGAAAAAAACTCGGCACAACACAAAAACTCACCATTGAGAAATTCCTCTGAAGTTTCTTAGTCTCTGTCTCTTGTGGAATGTTCCTCAATAGAATATTTGACCTGTGCTGTCCAAGACCTGGCCTCTTTCCTGGCTACCCAACTAGGTTGCTTCCCATTGCATAGGGCCCTGACTGCTTGTCATGAGCCTTGAAGGAAGTGAACATTATGGGAGCTAAACTTTTTAGAGCTGCATCTCAGTGCTGGGCCCTATGTATAAAACATGCCTAAGACACAGTTCTGCCCTTGAGGACTTCCTAGTCAGGAGGACACTGACTTATGAGTGCCCGAAAGACTGGGTACCTTGGGCCCCATCCACAGGAAGGAGGGACCAACTCTCCCTCCTGGGGTGGCTCAGCTAGCCAACTGAGACCATTGGAGGAGGGAACTTTAGAATTGACTCTGTTATGGAAAATAGGTTAAAGTGTATCAAATTTTAGGTGTATTTTTGTTTGTGGGGTTTTTTTGGTTGTGTCTTATTTTGTTTTATTTTTTAGGGTATGATACAATAAACTCACTCTGATGATCTTCAAATATTAAAAAAAAAGTACCTGGTCTCTAAAACCAAGAGAAACATTTTATAGAGCCAAAAATTTTGCAGAAAATGAAAGCCTGTTTGCTTTGGGTTGATTCTTGCCTTCTCTCACTCTGGAGGGTGGGGAGGTAGAGGTAATGATAAGATTAAGAAAAGATAAAGCTACAGGAAGTTATCAACAACTCTAATCTGCTGTCCACCGTTCTCTCCTGCACAAGCTCTCTGTATGTAAAGGTAGGTGGAAGGTTACTTGTCTGTGTTCAAGGAAGAATCTTCTAGTCTTCTCTAAAGCCCACCCATGCTTCTGAATACTCCACTGGATAGCATGGTTCCCTCCTCATGGGTTAGCAGGAATACTGACAAACTCTACTTTCCTGAGGGATTCTGGCCTTGCCTGTGGCTATACGTTGTGACATAGAGTGTGGTGACAACCACTGGCTCCCAAAATGGCAGAAGATACAGGAAGGAGTTAATCTCAGCCATATCCTCTCACAATTGAAAAACAGGACTGGTTCTTTAGCATCCAGAGGCCACATGTTAAACTCTAATAAGGGTAAAAATGCAAACATTTTCTAGGCTTTGAAGAGAGGCCTCCCAGGAATGTTATCTTTACTCCTTTCTTGCCCTACCCTACAATGGAGCACAGAGGAAATTTTGATTATTCTTCAAAATAGAGAAAATCACTCTTCAATAACTGCCTTGTTTTTGTGTTATACTTTCCATTAACAACTAAGATCCCTCTTCCATCTAAGTTTTTAGCCTTGGAAACCTTCACCAGCAAGTTAGAGCTGGATGATTAATTTGAAAATAAAGATGTGCTTGAGAACAGGCCAGAGGCACACATCAACAACCATAGAACCGTTGGCTTAAATGAGCAATAAATTACTCATCCCAACTAACACAGACCTGTAGCTCCTGTTCTGAAAGACAGGGGTGATGACAGGGGCCACGAGTTTCTAGTACTTTCCATGTGTACCTTGGAAAGCAAGGAAAATGGCTGCCTGGGAAAATCAGTATAATTGTGCATTGAGTGCTTTTCTTTAGAAAGAAGTTGATTTGTAGCATCTGTTGATTAATTGGTCTTTTATTTTTCCCCTCCTGCCCCTTTCCTCTTGGAATTTACTTGCTTCTTTAAAAAAAATTTTTTTTTACACGAAAGACATCATGGGTAAAAAGAAAAGATTTTATTTTGAAGAACAATGATCACATTAACAAGGTGCCAGTAGATAAGCTAAAAGTCACTCCATTTTCTGCCGGGGAAGAATGTTCTTTGCCACCAAATTGCATTCTGCTTCTCTTTGTCTACTCTCCTTTTATCGGAGGGTGGCAGGCCCAGCCACTGATGGACTCAGAAGAACTGGGAGATAAGATATACCCTCGATTCATGTAAGAAGGGAAACTTTTGAGTTAAATGATAAAAAATGACTTCCTTTCCCATTGCACAACATTCTTGTGGCTGGAGCTCCCTATAGGACAGTGGCATTTCTCTGCCCTTGGTCCAAAGTGTCAAGCAGAAAATAATTATAAAATCTAAAACTTGGTCAAGGGCAAAAATCCAATTCTTGCAATTTAATAGATGTCTAGGCCTGAAGCAGATTCTGTTGGTACAGAATCTCCCTACACCCTGCCCTACATTTGGGGAAAACTGAGGACTCCCCTTACCTTTAAGGTATTGGAGCCATACCCAGAGACCCCACCAGCACTCAGTGAAAGAGCAGTCAAAACAACTGGTGTTTGACTATGTCTCCAAATGCATCTATTTAAAAAAAAAACAGGCTTCAAAACAATCAATGAAAAAGTGTATGGGGTATGGAGGAGGTAAAGAGGGAAAAGGAAAGAAGTTTCCTGAAGGAGGTGAGATTTTAGGTATACTTTGATGGATTGGTAGGAATTTGTTAGCCAGGAAAAACATTCTGGGGTTACACCTCTCTTAGCTGGTGTTTCTTCTGCAAAATATCATAGGCTTTTTGTGAGGATTGTATGATGTAATGAAAATAAAGTGCATTGCACAGTGCTTGGTGCATGATAAGGCTGAATGTTTGCTGTTGTTATCATCATCATCATCATCATCAGGAGTTGGTGATTGAAGTGTGTGAGCAAAACCTTCAGGGTCTTTCATAGGGAAATGGTGCTATCAGTCATAGGTAATTAAAATCCTTTTCCCTCTAATTTTACCCCACTTTTTCTGAGGCTAACCCTCATCTTTCATGTATTGGCATACTTTGGTTAATATCAGTTTACCTCTGGCACTGAAAGCACACTCAACCAAGTATCAAAATATGTTTTTAACCCTACTCCATTTCCCAATATAACATTTTATATACTCGTTTATAATTTCAGCAGTGGGTGGCTATTTGAGTGAAGGTGTAAATATAAAACCAATAGCTTATGTTGGCGTTTCTATTGGGTCTTTGTTTTCAACATCTTATTTTGGTAACTTCAAAAAATATTCGCTTAGGGTATGTTTTTCTTCCAATCTGTTTATTCTCCAGTGGTTTCATTAAGGTCACAAAGGAAAGGTGTTTTGGGAAAGAAGCAATGAAACTTACTTCTTCTAAACTTTGAAAGTTAAGACAGAAGGCTAAGTACTTTTAAATCATAAATAATCAAAATAATGTGTTTGAGAGGGGCTTGTCCATTGACATTGGGGGCTGAGGAGATTTGGGACGAGTGGTTAGGAAAAAACCAAGATGTTAACATTAAAAGTAATTTAATGACCCCTTATTATGTGTTCAGCAAGACTATGCTAAATGCTCTGTCATAGTTGATACTGCACAATTATAATGCTCCTTCCATAAATGAGTAAAATGAGGCTTAGAGTATTTATATGCCTTGCCTAAGATTATAGCTCAGATGTTGCAGAGCCAGGACTTGGATCCAGTTCTGTCTGATTCCCAAACCTGTTTTTTTTTTTTTTTGTTTTTTTTTTCTACCATCAGGTTATTCTGCCTGCAAGGGATTGAAAATAATGACCCCAGACTAAACATGGGAGTGGTATTTTTAGGTTATTACACAAGTTAAGAGTTAAAAAGATGTGCTGTGGCCTCTGTACAATCTCAGCTTAGGTCATCCAAAGTAGAAGGAAACTTAGTTTTGATTTGAAGGAGTAAAACCCAATCCACAGAGATGGCCTCCACCAAAATGACACTGCAAACTAAGAAGAGAGACAAGGGACAGAACCAATAGTGTTCTGTGGCTTGAGAAACCAGAGGAGGGTAAGTAAGGTTTTACTTCCTCTTTAAATTCCTATAATGATTCTACTTTTTGCTAATTAACTTGACTGCCTGTAACTGATATATTTATCACCCAGCATTGTTTATCAATGACATATTGTTCAAGTGCTCATTTCCTAGGAGAGGGTTATAAATATCTTCTGGGGATCATAAAAGGTGATGGATTAACAAATATTGGATGCGTGGCAGGTTAGGAAGTTACAATACAGATCTTCCCACACCTTTGCTTGAATGTGCTGGCAGTTCAGCATGAAGAGGTGATGTTTTTCAATTGTGAGAAAGGATATTTCGTCCTCTAATTTCTTAACTTCACATCCTGGTGAAGGTGCTTGCAGGAATTATGCTTCATGTCATTCAAAGTTTTGGAGCAAAGTTACAAGTAACAGATATGATTATAGCTCTTTCTAGAGTTATAAAAAGTTATTTTTAAATGTCTTCTATACATGGCCACCCTCATACCACCATCTGCCTTCCAAAATTTCCCAAAGCCATATATTCTGGATAGTCACCAAGCTGCCCTGGGCCAACAGTACCACCTGTTGGCTAGAACAGAGAACTCTTTTTTTTTTTAATTTTATTTTTTTATTGTTATTCAATTACAGTTGTGTGGCTTTTCTCCCCATCCCTCCACCCTACCCCAGCCAACCCCCCCGTCCCTCCCCCACCTCCACCCTCCCCCTTGATTTTGTCCACGTGTCCTTTATAGTAGTTCCTGTAATCCCCTCTCCTCACTGTCCCCTCCCCACTCCCCCCTGTCCATTGTTAGATTGTTCTTAACTTCAATGTCTCTGGTTATATTTTGTTTCCTTTTTTTTTTTTCTATTTATTATTAGAACAGAGAACTCTTGGACTCAACATCCTTCCTTGTCCTTTGAGATAATAATGCATGTGTCCCTGAAATTCCCTGTACCAGCTGAGTGTTTCAGTCATGCAAAATTGCTTACATGCGCTCATCGCACCATGCTCTCCCACACACCTCCAGGCTATGTACACTGTTCTCTTTCTAGCATCTTTTATGACTTGTTTCACCTGGCCAAGTTCTAGTCAGTTTGGAAGCCTTGGCCTAGGCATCACCTTTTTTGGGAAAACTTTCCTGAAATTGCCCAGGATGATTTAGCCATCTCCTTTTCTATAGTCCATATGCTGTACATGCCTATATTTTAGTGGTACTTCCAAGACCAGAGAATGAACAAGTAACCCTAAAGGGATCTGAGCCAGATGATGGAGACAGAGATGGGTAGAGTTGGGTATGGCCCAAAACAGCCTTCCATAGATCTTAAGATTTCTTTGTAATCATATGTGTCATCCTAAAATTCCTATAAAATTAAACTATGCATTGTTTAACATAAAATAATCTCCCTCAAACAATTATTAGGTAAAACTAGTGGTCCACATTTATCCTGTAGCTTCCTGAACCCCCAGGCACAACACAGTGTATCATGGGAATACATGTAAGTCTCTCTGAAAACCATGTACAGTACAGTGTCTTTCTAGTCTGCAAGTCTAGGGTCTCCTTCAGACTAGGGGCTAGGCCTTTCATCTCTGCTATAATATTGCCTAGTGGATTTTAGATACTCAAAAATACTATTTTGGGGGGAATGAGTGAATCCAGTAATATTGGGCACAATAAAGAACCAGTGTCAATCCTCAGAGACAGATATTCCAGTTGCAGACCTCAACATCTCTATCAATCCACTAGTCTTTCTCTACTTTTTTTCTTGCATTTCACTGGGAATTGGCATTTAAGATTAATTTTTAAAACCATCTTCTGGAGTTGTGTTAATGTTTATTCACTACCATTGCAAATGCATATTTCCACAGAAATATTGTGGAGGAAGTAAACCTTAATGGGCAAACCTGTAGCTCTAAATGCCATTTGTAACTTTTTCCCATGGAAAAATGTGTCCTGAATTAAAAAGAAAAACTTACAAATGAACTTCGGAATACTCCCCCACATCCTGTAGCTTCAGTTTATATGGGTTACTGCCTACAGGCTGAAGTAGGGGGAAGGAAGAATAAAACCACAGACACAGAGTGACATCCCAGAATTACTGGAGTGGGCATGAGGATCTCAGATTGGTTCTTCCCTGATGTCTCTAATGATTCTACCAGCATCATCACCGGGCTGCCTTTAACCTTTCCAGGAAGTCACAAAAATTCATTCTTACAAATGCTACTGACATTTGCCTCTATATGATCATAAAACTGTTCCCTCTCTGAGGCAAATGAATACCTGAGCCATCTGTTGTTTCTCCATTAAAAAAAGTCAATTTAAAAAATCAGGTTTATTAGGAAATATTTATGACTAAAAGAGTTCCCCTGGGTGAAAAGTAACTTTTTAAATTTATTGTGAAATTATTCTTTGGAAACTTCCCACTGTTTCCCCTTTTTTCTTTTAGGAATGAATTACTCTAAATCAAAACCCTTCAAGAACAGGCCAAACCATGTCTTGATTCTTCTCCATGTCATACTCCAGGTGGTAAAATATGAATAAAGGACTTATGACAAGAAGGGTAGACTTCTCTAGTATAGCTTCTGGTATATCACAGGGACCATTGATTCTCCCCACCTGGTCATTTCTCTTTCTGTTGTTCAATTTGACCCTATCCTTAAAGTTAAAGCATCTTCCCTTCCAATTGGTACATAATACTATTTCTATGTTAACTCTGATCTGAAAGTTTCATTTTTGATTGTACCTGGAAAGCAACTAATGGAGGTGCCAGCCTAGAACCTGAATCCAGTGTCCTGGTCACATTCTTAGACTGTGAAAGCTGTTGGCAAGCAAGTTCAGAGCCTGAACTGGAAATAAGAGTAAACACTGGTATAGAGAGTGTTTTTCTTTAACTCATAAAGTTTCTCAGTGAAACATCCCCTTTTCTAGAATGTAATTAGTATGTGTTTAACCACAAATGTAGAAAAATTGCTTACGGTTGGACCAACATATTTTCTCAGGACTACAAATAAAGTTTCTTCTCTTATGTGCTCCTTGTAAAACCTTGCCAGAATCAACTAAAAGGGAACCCCTTTCATTACATACACTTTTCCCCAAGAAGTAAAATGAACTAAATTAATTCATTCACTTACCACTGTAAATACCAAATGAAAAAGCCAGAGACATATAGATGTAAATACTGCTTCTGTAATTATTTTTGTGTTTGTATAACTAGAGAGCACTGAGAGAAAGAAAAAAATAAATTATTCAAAGTTCAATGGTTCCTAGATTTACTAAGAAAATAAAAAAGAAAAAGAAAGCCCAAGTATCTGCATGCTAAGATAGCCAAAGGACCAACTAATATGTTTACCCACCAGCATTTTCTTCAAAAGAAATGGCTTTTGTCATTGGTGGGAACTCCAAATGCAGAACACTTTTTCCTATTAAGTGAAGTTAGTAATTAATGTTGCGATTAAGAGTTTAGGAGTTGATTTCACTATGTTGAAATTGCAACATACAATCAAAGTTGAGAACTACTGCTGGAGGTATTTAATTGTAATGATTATTTTTTTCCTTTCTTAGACAGTTAATTTGGCCCTAATTTAGTTGCAATTATTACTTTCTTCATTTCGAGGGTCTCCGTCTGTAAATTTCCCAAGTGTGTGGGAAGGGGAGGGTGGACATCTCTTTTAACACACCCACCTGTGTTTTTGGATGACCTATATTCTTAAGAAGACAGCAATGACCATTGTTGTTGAATATTACAAAACTGACATCACATCATAGCACACTGCAGTTCTTGTTCCACAGCATTACTCCTCTATTTCTCTGAAGGATTTCAGGGTTATGCATTGGCATTTGTAGTCTTTAAATACATCATCTCTCCTTCTCTTTTTTCTGTCCCCAGATTATCTCTTTAAGCATAGCTCTGGGCCACTCACCTTTGTGATCCTTTTCCCTAAATCACATGACCCAACATCAGCCTGACAAGTCCAGGATTCCAGGAAGGGAGGTGGTGTTCTGGGACTGAAGGTTATCCATAGGAAGCCTCTCTGAACTGGTATGTTAATGGGACATAATTGAGATGATGAGAAGACTTTAAACTATGACAATATTTGGAGCCAAAAAAAGGGATTCATTTTGTTTTAAAGGCTTTAGTTTATGATGTGTGTGCTCAAATCAACACTTCTCACCACTAGTATCTGTTTTGACACATGGCTGGAAATTTATTTCAAAGAACTTGATCAGTTAGCCTTTTCTGTGTACAAATCACCCCAATATTTACTGGCTTAAAATTTAGCAGTCGGGGCTGGCTCGTTGAGCTCTGCAGGGCTTGCTTATGTGTCTGTAGTCACTCAGCTGAGGCTGGATGGCCTAGGGTGACGTCATTTACATGTCTGGTGGTTAGCAGGCTATGGGTCAGATCGAGGCAGGCAACTGGGCCACATGTGCCTCATCATCCAAAAAGCTAGCCCAGCCTTCTTTATAGAGTGGCAGTAAGCATGGGTAGGCACCAAGATCAGCAAAAATAGAAGGTACAAGTTTTTCTGAGGCCCAGGCTCAGAATGTGTACGATGTTACTTCTACCACATTTTGTTGGTCAAATCAAGTCACACTCTTGATGGGAAGAGCTGAAAAGTGCTGTGGCTGTTTTTGAAATCTACCACAATAACCAAGAACCCTTATTTGCAAAATTTTAATGTATAAATTAAAATGAATTTGGAGTTATTCCACTAATAAAGTAACTCTCACTTGCATTCAAATAGACTTTGTAAATGGAAGAGAAAGGGGTGGTAATTGCCTGTGGTTATGACAATGAGTGATCCATGTAAATAGTATCTATCATGTGAGTCATGTCAGAAAAAGATTGCAAACAGCTATCCAAAAGGTAGTGAGTGTAGTGAGGTGAAAGAGCATGAATCTTAGAACTGACAGATCTGAGTTCAAATTCTGTCTCCCCAACTTGTTAGATGAATGGCCTTGAGCAAGTTATTTAACCTCTCTTAAGCATCAGTTTTCTCAACCATAAAACAGGAAGAATAATAATACTTAAAGCACAGGGCTATTGTGAGGATTAAATGAGATTATGGTGTAATGCCCAGCACATAGTAAAAAGCCATTTCATGCTAGCTTCCTTCCCAATCCCCTTAATTTTTTGAAATTCATGTATAGTGGGCATAGTAACTCTCTTCTACTCAGAATCAAAGCTGCCCTGCCAGATACCAGCTTTTCATTTTGTATATATTGCATATCTTTGAGAGAGGACTTTGATATAGTATTTTCCAACCTGAAATCTTGGCAGTGCTTGCAAACATAAGCTTACAGTTAAAAATCCCAAGACCATTCTTAGTTTTGGTGCAACAAATTATTTCACATTTTTGAGTTGTATATAGCTGATTTTTATTTATGGCCTGGATATACCATGGAATTTAGGAAACCCACCACCAGAAAGGAAGGTTTTGAAATAACAGAGGTTGAGCAGCAAGTATGGGAATGGTGTTCTCTCAGAAAGGATGCATTTACCAGACAAGATTTTCAAACATATCTGGGAGTTCTAAGTAGTGAGGTTGGTTCTTAGGGTGAGAGGGGGCCAGATTGGGCAAAACCTCTGCTTGTCCTGTGGTACATTCCATAGGGCTCCATTTTGGCTAAATTATCATAATTCCCACCAAGACAGCACAGAATGATAACGATTTTATTTATTATTTTATATGCATTGCCAGTATATACAAAGCTTTATAGCTTGCCATAAACTGAGAGGGATTATCACAGCTGTTACTTATTTTAACAGGTCACAATACAGTAGTTGATGCCAGATGGTTTTGAGAATTTTGAGAGAGAAATTTTGTACAGGCAGCCATATAGATACAAGCTTGGGTAGTTGAGCCCTGAAATTAATTTACATTTGTTATGATATACAATATATATAAATAAACACATAGTTCCTTATGAATGAGTGAGCCATTTTATAGCAGTGATTTCTTCTGGAAGTCAGAAGGTCTCTTGTGAGCAGTTGTGGGGCAGCAGCAATAGTAATGTGCTGCTGCTATGATAGAGGAGAAATAAGACTTAGCCACATCCATAGATATGTAGGGAATATCCAACTTGCTCTACAGAAATAAACTTTGAACGCAAAACTGGGTTTTTATTATTGGAGCCAAAGGGAATAAAGCAGGGAAGCCATCCTAGGTAGGTGGTGAGTGAGGAAGGTGAGTGTATAGGGAAGAGTAGAGCTGGAATTGGGATCCCCAAGGTCACCAATGAGGTCAGTCTGGGGTAAAAGGTTACCCAGCCTGGGCAGATCACAGAATCTATTGCCCTTGCAGATGCTGAAGTTATATGTAGAGTGGTCAGTTCTGGATGATTGGTAGAAATGGGAAGAAGAAATAAGTATGAATGATCAGAAATCATTTCAGAAGGTGTTTTTGGTTCTAGATTTCAAAGAGCGACAAATTTTCAGAATGGGAAACCTAGAGAAAACCTTATACATCTTCACCCCCCTGGTTTTATAAATGAAGAAATAGACCAAGAGGATTGTTTAAATATAGTCATCTTGGTTCTCTCAATAAACAAGTAAAATCAGACTGTCAAGGTATTTGGACTTTGCCAGTCTCCTCCAGTCTCTCTCCCCTTAATCCATCCCACAAATTTTTCTTCTGCTTTCCACCTCATGCTGGAAAAAGACTACATCCTCACCTGTCAGAATAATCCAAAGACCAGGCCTAAAGCACAGCTGGGTTTTCTCAGTAAAAAACCCAGAGATAGAGTAAAGGTAACATGCCATCCCTGGAACAGGATATGATTATTTAGCATTTTTTAGTCAGTTCTTCCATCTCCTACAAGATAGGGGTCAACTAACATCTGTTGGTATCAACAAAATGATTAAGTAGAAAAGGTGAGTTTAAAACACATGTGAGGCACATAATGGGTATAATCTATGGGTAGAAAATCAGGTAGTGACAGTATTTCAAAAGAAGAACCCATGAATGTCAAGGGACATAAGTAGAACTTCATTATGGACTCCCCAAGATGACTAGTAGAAGAATTAAAGCTTTGAAAATTTGTAAGCTAGATAATTATCAAGATGCCCAACTCTTTTTAGAGATGCTGAGCTTCCAATAACTTTAGCTCTCTGAACACAGCACTAAGCTGGAAAGTAAGTGAAAGGAGCTTCCCAAGGTCGCAAATAGTTGTCAGCAAGCCCATGCACTTTACCACTTAGGTTCTTGCTCAGACCATTAGTAACTTTTTTAATGGATAGATGTTACTCAGCCATGGTGTCTGTTTTCCTCAGCCCACTGTAGACTCAAACTATAGGGAAGGAGGTAGGAGGATGACAGGAATGACAGTAGAGAATTAAATATCAGGAAAGAAGCTTGGAAATTGAAAAAGGAGTCTGAAATGTGTTACCACAGAGACCAATGATAAGCCTTAATAAATACCCTAAGTTAGCAAAGCATTAAATTGTGTTTTTGTATCATCTGATTAAAGAGATAGGGAAGTAAGTTCTTCAAGGTAGGCTAATTCTGAGAATAAAAACCCTAACATTCCAGTGGCTTATTTCTCACATACATTGCAGTCTAATGCACGCCAGCATACAGTCATTTGGGTACCTAGGCTCCTTCCATCTTGGGGTTCCAAGTCCCCCAACCCCCATGGAGCCTCCACGTTCAGCCAGCAAGGCAGAGAAGGGAGTGTCTGTAGAAATGGGTAGGAGTTTTTACAGGCCAGTCCTGGAAGCAAACATCCTTGTGCTCACATTCCATTGGCTAGCACCCAGGTCCACGGCTGAATCAAACTATAGTGGAGGTTGGCTGCAGGAGAAAGAGGAAAACAGTTGAGTGAATAACTAGCCAGTTTCTTCCAGGAAAAGTATAAAATATGTTTTAAAACAATTTGAGGCTTCAAAACAGCTCTTGGTTGGATAAACTACTTATATGGAAATTCACCTATGCAGACTTCTACATCTCCCAGGAATATCAGTTAAAGGGAATAGTTATGTCCTGAGCCACACTGTAGATCAGAGGCTGGCAAACTATGGCCAATGGGCTAAACCTCATTCAGTGTCTGTTTTTGTGAATAAAATTTTATTGGAACACAGCCATATCCATTCATCTATTCCTTACTGATGGCTCCTTTTGAGCTACAACAGCAAAGTGGAGTAGTTGCAATAGAGACTGCGTGGAGCACAAAACCTAAAGTGTTTACTACCTGGCCCTTAGCTGAACAAGCTTACTGATCCCTGCTCTAGATCATTGCTGTCCTAAGAGAAGACACTTTTGCAATTGTTTTCCTCCTGAGACCTGGTACCCTTGACTTCGAATAAAAACAAGTGGGACACTCACATGGACTGGGATACAAACTCCACCCTTAGAATGCTAACCTCAACAGGGCCCAGAGTCTTCTCTACCTCCACAGCACCCCACACAGTACGTGGCATCTAAGAAATGCCCAGTAAGTGCTTCTATTTGAACCATCAAGCCATAGGAAGCATCAGGTACTCTACTTTTTTGGAATAGAGATCCCCCAAAAACTACAATATGAGCGTTTGTGTGAACACCGCAAAATAGGAAGGTACTACCTTCACTGGGATTTTATTATGTTCCAGGTACCATCGTGGTGCTTTATATGTATTATTTTATTTGCATTTCCTAACAACCCCATAAATTAGGTATTCTTTGTGTTCTACAAATGAGGAAACCAAGGTTCAGAGAAGTCATGCTGCTGAAAGATGGAGGAACTAGGATTCAGACTCAGGCCTTTCTGAGACCAGAGTCCAGGTTTTCTTTCTCTATACCATGGGACTTGCTAAAACCTGATTCAAATGTAAGCAATGTAGTTATATTATTATTTTCATCATTGCAGTTAGCAACAACCTCATTATTGTAAAGATCAATGCAAAGGGGAAGACACGGCCATTTTCAATGCTTTATGAAGTTCTGCAGGTCTCACTGACAAGGCTCTCTGATAGAGTAGCCCTGAAAACCCAGAGCAACAGGGTGCATTTCCTTGAGATGTGTGATCAGTGACTTAGCTCCAGCTTCCCATGATCTTGCCAGGGATTGCTGTAGAGGGCAGCCATTTTGCTCACCTGAACATAAATTCTCATTTCAAGGCCTGAGCTGTTTGAGTCCACACATAGTAGCTCTTTCAGTGCCCCAAGTGGAGTCAGTCTGGAAGCTTGTTAATAGAGATGGTCAAGTATCACCCTGAGTCTGATTCAGCCTATCTGGGTGGGGCCAGAGCATGTATACCTCAACCAAGCTCCCAGGTGCTGCTGTGCTCCTGGTCCTTGGATGAGCAAGGCTAAGGGAAGGATGTCCCTTCTCTTTCTTGAAGTTCTAACTGACCTTCCCACCCACCTCACACTTCCTACCAATATTCACTCCATCAGGTCTTCCTGAAGACCAAGGGGCCCAGGTCTGCCCTTGACAGGCAAAACTACTTCCGCTGACCTCTCAGTTACATTTCACATTCTTGATCATGCTGCCTTCTTGAAATCCTTTCATGCCCTGGTTTCTGAAATGGGGTTCTCCCTTCTTCCTGGTCTCTTGTTTCTCTGAATCATCTCTCTGACTAGTGGCCTCTGTTTTTCCTCAGCCCCCTTAAATTTTGGGGTTCATGCATCTCTTCTCACGCTCCCTGGGGAGTGACCGCACCATCCCCCTCTTGCCTATCCTTCCTGTCCTAGACATACTCTGTCTTCCAGGGGGACTCTAGCCAGATTCTCCATCTTCACTGGCAGCTGGCAGCTCTCCCAGGGGTGGTGTGAGTGGGGTCAGAGGAGAGCAGCCAACTCAGACTTAACTTGGGTTCAGTGTGATACTTCATATGACCACAATCATAATTCATAGTAATGTCAATTAGGAAATGCTCTTTACCAGTGCTTATGCAAACCCTGTGATTTCCTGTGACCTTGGCAAGTCCATTGTTTCACCACAATTCGTGAATTATGGAGGAGTCACAGGGCTCATGGACACAGTACTGCCTGCTCATGCGAATCTGCCCAGGGCACGAACCTCCCTATTTGAAAATAGGTGGCAGGGTCAGAAAATAGCCAAGTTTTCCCTAAATGGGTTTATAAGGCATCAAGACAAATTACCAAAAACTGCATCCCACAAAGTATCCTTGGATAATTTCCTTCACTGATTTTCTCTCCTTCTTATATATTAGGATCTATCCCATAAGTGGTGTGTTTTAAGTGGCCCTAAATGGCTTTCTGTCTTCTGCATGTGGTTGTTAATATATAGAACCTGCCCGCCTAAGGCATGGGCACACACTGCCATGGTTTTTTAACCCTGGTTCAATCTCAGAGCTGGTTTAGTAAATCACCCTTCCCTGGAGATTAGCACATCGCAGCGAAGGCATTGCCTTTGCAGTGTTTTTAAGCCTAGGTAGGGTGAGTTGTGTCTAGAATGCAAGGAGGTTTCAGGTCTGGAGATGAATAGGGGGAGGGGACGCAATGTTACAATTGTACGGTCGCTCTATTCCTGTTACACGCGGGCACATGCTCCATGCCAGTCTCTGTCCTCCCTCTTGCCCAGGCTGGAGGAGTTGGCATGGTCGGTGTCTCTGATTCCTCTGATGTTAGCTAAAGCCCCGAGAAAAGGGAGGTGAGAAGGGAGCCACCGGGGTGCGGTGCTGAGCAGCCGTGGTGGGTCCAGCCTGTTGGGGATGTACCGAGCCCGCCGCCACTCTGGGCATGGGTAACGCGCAGCACAAGTGGTTGCGCTGCCGGAGAAGGAAACGCATAGTTACCAGAAATCCGGATTCATGATCCTCCGTAGCCCCCAGCTTGTTTAAGCGCACAGGGCCCGCGCTGTGGCCAGAGCCAGTGCGCGCCACCGAGTTTGGGGCTGGGGGCTGAGTCCTGCAGCTCACTGCGGCTGGCGGCAGGGGACGGATTATTTTTAGTAGGTTCCCTTTAGCCTGGTGGAGCCAGGAGATGTTCGCGGAGACGGTCAGCTGTCTGCAGAGCGTTGGTGCAACCCTGCCGGCTGCCCGAGAGGTTTGGCTGCCGCATTCCCCTCCATTCACTGGACTGTAAATCGAAGCTGTCTACACTGGCAAGGCGCTGGATCCCTGCGAAGCCTGCGTGGCCCTGGGGCTACGTCCCGCCCAGGTCTCCTGGCACCTGATTTCCCAGTGGTCAATTAGGTGTCTCAGCCTGCAGCATTGAAGCAGTGGAGGGGCCAATGCCCCGGCTTTGATGGAGCGCGCCGTGTGCAGAGACCTCCCCAGTCGACTTCCTCATCAGAAGGCAGCATCCATTCATAATTCTCTCCTTGCCTGTGGACGGAGTTAGGCTGGAGCTGGGCATGGACTCCTGCGATCTCCCTTTTTGCATGTGAAGGAGAAACTAAGATAAAAGGGAAAAGGAAAGGGGAATGCGGTCCTAACGCAACAAGGCGCTGGAAACCCCTGAGAGGCCTCTCCTTTGCGGGGAGAGAAAGAAGAAGCAGATCCCGAGCCCAGCGCTCCAGGCAGCTGCTGCTTAGCTGTGGAGCCGGCACGCATGCCTACCTCACCTGACGGCCACATTCCCGGGGAGCCAGCACGGGGCCCCGCAGCGCGCCCAGGGCGCACGGGCGGTAGGATTTCTGCACCGGGGGAACGATGCATGGGCGGGCTTCCCAGGGCCCAGCCCGAGCCTACGCGGGTGCTGGGAGAGGCTAGCGTCGGTGCAGCGCCCCACCGCAACCCCCCGGGATGCTCCACGACTAGCAGCCCAGGCCACTCGGGTGTGTGTGAGATGGGACCAGCTTGGGGGGAGGGGGTGTGGACAGGTGACATCAACTGAAACTAATTTTTCACACCTCTGGGTGGTGGGTGAACTTGGGGGACTGACTAGGCAAGCCCCGCAGCCCCAGCGCGTGCTAGCCTGAGAGGAAATCCCTACGACTGAGGTGTGAGAGCCTGGTCCCCTTGGCAGAGCTGAGTGAGGGTGAGCTGGCGGTCAAGGTGGACTGCACACAGCTCCAAAAGGCATGGGGAGCACTCTGGCTTTCAGGGGTCTTTTATTTTTTAAAAAAGCATATTGCAGCTGCAGCTTTGAAGTTTGCCGCCTCCTCCCCAACCCCCATTCTGGATTTTGGGGCGGGGCTGTACTTTTCCACACGGCTGCCCAGGCCCTTACCAGCTGCGTGGAGGGGGCTGCAGGGGCTGCAGTGTCTGGTGGTGGGCTTTCTGCAGAGGACACAGGAACTCGAGGGCACTGCGAGTGGGAGGGGGCCGGGAGGCTCAGCCTTTTGGGAGCTCTGAGGGCTGGGGAGAAGTCAAGGATCCTGCCTGGTGTCCCATCCTGTTTTCTTGCCCTGCCACTTGGTTTTGAGTGACATTTTGCCTATGCAGGGGTTTCACAGTCATGGAGCTGTCTGTGATGCTGTAGGGCAAAGGATGTTAGGATGAGATAGAAAAGAGGCAAGAGAGCGGGAGCTTTTCCTTTTGTGGCAGTGTTAACCCCATCCAGCCTGCTTCCTTGGCACACCTGTCCTCCTGGGTCACTATCTGTGGGTGTGAGTTGGAGTGCCTGGCTGACTAGCCCTGTCCAGGGGCGGTGGACCAAAGCTGGACTTGTCCAGGGCATGCCATGCCAGGAATGTGTGGGCAGTAAAAGAGCAAAGCCCCACCTGGCGCCCCTTCTGGAAAAGGTTAAGCAGGCCCTGCCATGATGGTGCACAGTATTTTGGCCATAGTATGGTCTGCTCTTGAGTTTGGGAGCTCCTGTTTTATGAGGTTTTTATTTTGCAGTTTCGTGCTCCTGGTCACCAGTTTGTTTTTCTCAGCTGCTTGTGAGCATGGCAAAGATAACAGCATCTAAAAATAGCCCTGCGGCTGGAGATGCGGCTTAGCTTGACCCTACTATTACAAAGATGGGGTCTCCCTTCCCAGCTGTGTTAGTGTGAGCCAAACTTGGGTCCCCAAACAGCCTGAGACTAGATCCACACATCCTTCAGAGCAGTTAACACTCCAATCTCAAGGCAGGACAGGGATGATACCGGGGTATTGGTCTGTGTGAGAAGGGCAGCAGCTCATCCATTCATAGTGAGGCCCCAAAAAACTGAGCTGCAAGATTGGGGGATGGGATCTCCAACAGAGACCCCTTCCCCACCCCCAGCCATGGACATCTATGGCTTTATATTCCGTATGAGTTCCAGCCAGCCATATCTATGGGGCTTCTTCCTCTGTGCTTTAGGGGCCAGCAGGCCACTCCCCGCCCCCAAAGAGTTTGGCCCAGAATAGTGAGAGACCAAAGGGTCCTGGGTGTAGATAGTAGCTGGAGTGTAATGCTTTCCTTTCTAAATGGAAAGCCCTGGATGGTTGAGCGAGGAACCTCTTCCTGATAAGCAAGCAGTACCCAGTCTGCCTAAAGCGGGTGGCCCCCAGCTGAAGGGGGAGGTGCCACAGGAATGGAGACTTTTCAGTGTTTGCAGTAGAAACCCAGGTCTCTCCTCTGGCGGGTCCTGGATCCACAGAGAGCCTGCTGGGCCTCTCCCATTGTTTATTTTCCAAAGATTTTACTTCCCCTATGTTCACCTTTTCCTTGGCAGCAGAGGTGGCAAAGCTCAGCCTGAATAAAAAAAAAGTTATTGATTTGGTTGAACAGTGGAAATCTTTTTTTTAATTTTTGCAAAAATGCACCAGTAACTGCTGAAAAAATTTAAATGCCTAATTCTTCTACAGTGAAGGAAACAAACTAAAGAGCATGGGAATTTATGAGGGAGGGTGTGAATCCCCACCATCAGCTCTCTATTCAAATAGAACCTACCAGGTGATTCTCCTATCCCTTTCAAAGTAGACTTTGATTTTTTAAAATATATTTATTGATTATGCTATTACAATTGTCCCATTTCCCCCCCCACTCCACTCCATCCTGCCCACCCCCTCCCTCCCACATTCCCCCCTATAGTTCATGTCCATGGGTCATACTTATAAGTTCTTTGGCTTCTACATTTCCTACACTATTTTTACCCTCCCCCTGTCTATTTTCCACCTATCATCTATGCTACTTCTTCTCTGTACCTTTCCCCCCCTCTCCCCCTCCCACTCCCCTATTGACAACCCTCCATGTGATCTCCATCTCTATGGTTCTGTTCCTGTTCTAGTTGTTTGCCTAGTTTGCTCTCGTTTTTGTTTTAGGTGTGGTCGTTAATAACTGTGAGTTTGCTGTCCTTTTTACTGTTCCTATTTTTGATCTTCTTTTTCTTAGGTAACTCCCTTTAACATTTCATATAATAAGGGCTTGGTGATGATGAACTTCTTTAAGTTGACCTTATCTGAGAAGCACTTGATCTTCCCTTCCATTCTAAATGATAGCTTTGCTGGATACAGTAATCTTGGATGTAGGTCCTTGCGTTTAATCTTGGGTAATGTAATGATGATGTGCCTTGTTGTGTTCCTCCTTGGGTCCAGCCTCTTTGGGACTCTCTGAGCTTCCTGGACTTCCCAGAAGTCTATTTCCTTTGCCATATTAGGGAAGTTCTCCTTCACTATTAGTTCAAATAAGTTTTCAGTTTTTTGTTCTTTCTCTTCTCCTTCTGGCACCCCTATAATTCGGATGTTGGAATCTTTCAGGATGTCCTGGAGGTTCCTAAGCCTCTCCTCATTTTTCTGAATTCTTGTTTCTTCATTCTTTTCTGGTTGGATGTTTCTCTCTTCCTTCTGGTCCACACCATTGATTTGAGTCCCAGTTTCCTTCGCATCACTATTGGTTCCCTGTACATTTTCCTTTGTTTCTGTTTGCATAGGCTTCATTTTTTCATCTACTTTTCGAACAGATTCAACCAATTCTGTGAGCATCTTGATAACCAGTGCTTTGAACTGTGCATCCGATAGGTTGGCTATCTCTTCCTCGCTTAGTTGTAATTTTTCTGGAGCTTTGAAGTGTTCTGTCATTTGGGCCTTTTTTTTTTTTTTTTTTTTTTGGTCTTGGCGCTTCTGTTACTTTAAGGGGCGGAGCCTTAAGTGTTCACCGGGGCTGGGTAATGCTGGTCGCTGTGCTGTGACGCTGTATGTGGGGGAGGGGCCGAGAGGGAGCAATGGCGCCCGCTCCACTCTCCTCCGGATTTCAGTCTTTCACTCTGATACCCACAATCAAACTGGGCCCCTCTGGTGCTGGTTCCCCAGTGGGTGGGCTTGTGCACACTCTAGGCCCCTGTGGGTCTCTCCAACAACCTCTCCCGTGAGGCTGGGAGTCTCTCCTGCTGCTGCCCCAACCCCCACGGGCGTTTTCAATCAGAGGTTTGAGGCTTTATTTCCCGGAGCTGGAGCCCTGGGTTGCGCAGCCTGCTTCGCCCCCCGCCGTTTGCCTGGTTTATCTGTGTGCGAATGTGGGGCCACAGGGTGCTACCCGCTGCTCTGCCTGCCCCGTTCTCCGCCACTCTGAGTCCGGCCCTCTCGGTTTATCTGCACAAATGTAGTGTTGTAGGGTCTGCTAGTGCTCGGACTGCCTGCCCTGTTCGTCCCACATTCCGCCAGTCTCAGTCCCGCCATGGCCACCTGAGTGGTCTCCACCCCGGTGCCCGTCTCCGCCCCTCCTACCGGTCTGGATAAATGTTTATTTTTTATTTCCTTGGTGTCGGACCCCCTTGCCGTTCTATTTTCTGTCAGTTCTGGTTGTGCGAGGAGGCGCAGTGTGTCTACCTACGCCGCCATCTTGGTTCTCCTAGACTTTGATTTTTATATTTTTACCTTTATTTTATATAGGTTATAAATATAATCATTGAGTAAATGTTAAGATAGAGAGCTTGGTCCTGCCTGGTATGGCTCAGTGGGTTGAGTGCCACCCTGAGAACCAAAGGGTCACTGGTGCTATTCCCAGTGAGGGCACATGCCTGGGTTGCAGGCCAGGTCCCCAGGAGGGGACACACCAGAGGCAACCACACACTGATGTTTCTCTCCCTCTCTTTTTCCTTCCCCCCCCACTGTCTAAAAATAAATAATAAAACCTTTTAAAAAAACTTAAAACTAAAAGATAGCTTGATTTCGGGGAAAGAAGAGACCAGGAAACAGCACTTCTGAGAAATCCACCATTCCTCTGGTCTCCCAGTAGAGACTTGAGAATAGTTGCTGGTTTATCTATAAAATGCTCCCATTCTTTGTGTTTGGGGATTACTGATCATCCAGATTATGATGATTTAATGTAGCAAAAAGGCCCAGTGCAATAGTAGCTAACTCATTAGCCCACTTAGAAGAGTAGATAGGAAGACCATGAGTTGGGGATTCATATTTATAAAGATGTCATTGATTTGACTCTTACTGTAGCAAATAAGATGCTGATGATCCGTTGCTCTTATACAGAAAGGGCCTGCTTCCTTTTGAAGCCCTGAACCTGAATCAGCAATTAACTAGAGACTCGCACTGAGTGTATTGGTCAAGAGAAGCTAAATAGTATAACAAATAAGCCCCAAATCTCAAGAGTTTAACTCAATGCAGTTTATTTCTTATCACATAAAGTCTAATCAGCTTTCAGCACGTAGTGACAAAGAACTTAGTCTCCTGCCTTCTTGTGGCTCTACCATCCCCTAGGGCCTCAGAGTCCCTCCTGGGTTCCTCTGCATCTAGCCAGCAGAAGGGCAAAGAGAGAGCATGGAGGATTAGAAGTAGCAAACCTCATCCCCACCCACATTCCACTGGCCACAACTCAATCACATGGCCACACTTAACTGCAAGGGAGACTGGGAGATGTAGTCTGTGCCATGGCAATAAGCTCTATCACTGAAGACCCTCTTTTAGCTCTGCTTTAGGATTTGGATTTGGCTCTGAACAACTCATGTGGCCAAATATACATCTCCATCTTAAAAATGGTGGTAATTCCACCTGCCCTTTCCTGTCTCAACAGGGATTTGAAGAGGTATTGAAACGTAAAAAGGCTCCTAGAGGGACCATCTGGTCTAGCCTCTTTAGGCAAGGTCATTGTCATTATCCCCATGTTATAGAACACTTGCCCAATATGACACAGCTAGTTTATGGCAGGTATGGAATCAGAACCTAGATCTCCTTCTCTTGGCTCAGTACTTCTTCCGCCATGAAAACAGTTACATAGGATATACTTTCAGAAAGCTGATATACAGTCACTGGACAGCCTTTAATCTTGTATAATCACTAAAAATAGCTATGCATATTACTAAAATTCCATGTGAGTTTTTTCCAGTTCTTACTGTAGAACTACTTATTGTCAGACTCAAAATAGCCAGGCACTAGTCTATGCCCTGTACATATATTAACTCATTTAACCCTCACAATAGTCCTTGGTAGGCAGGGACTATTATTATCCTTACTTAATACATGAGGATGCTGAGGCACAGTGAGGGTAAGTAACTTGCCCAAGGTTTATGGCTAACTAGTGACAGATCTGGGATTTGATCCCAGGTGATCTGGCTCCAGAATCCAGCCCTGGATTATTTTACTACACCACATCTCTGA
This sequence comes from Desmodus rotundus, assembly GCF_022682495.2. NCBI lineage: Eukaryota > Metazoa > Chordata > Mammalia > Chiroptera > Phyllostomidae > Desmodus > Desmodus rotundus. The sequence continues at coordinate 92,291,220 of NC_071400.1, read as the reverse complement.
TCTGGTGGGCTCCATGTCCAGCCCTCTCTGGTGTGTCCAATTGACACAGACCCTGATACTCAGGTTTTAATAATATTCTGAGTTTCCTCTCTTAGTGAGTGACCTTGATAGGTCTGACAGGGAGTCATTTGTAAATTTGCTGAGGCATGAATTTGAGCCCCAAGCATATGAAATTGATACAAAGGATTAAGTTACTTAGCTAGTAAGGAAGCCCAATCCCCAACCTCCAGTTCTGACAGCCCAGTGAGGCTTGTTTTTTTTCTTTTTAAAAAATTTTGGTCGACTCATCACTGGGTAGGTAGTAACTATTGTGAAGTAATAAAAATGTTTCTTTCCTTGTGAAAAGCGGCCATCTAATGAGGAAGGGCTCTTCTGTGCAAGGTTAAAAGGCAGTTGATTTGTTGGGGGTGGGGCAAGGCGAGCACAATCACTTGACTCTTGAGTAAATTGGTAGTTGGGCTTGTTTTGTCTATGTGTTGTTCATAAGAAACCACTCCCAAACTTCCTGACATAAGAAACAACAGTCAATCTATCGGTTTAAAATTCTGCAGTCTGGGATGGGCTCACTGGGCAGTTCTGCTAATCTTGCTAGTGGTCAGTCATTTTGTATGGCACCTGAGGGCCAGGGCTAGGCTCAGCTGGGGCTCTGGGCTGGCTGTGCTTCTGTCTCTTTCTATGTAGTGTCAGGGCTTCTCCCTTCCCAAGCAGCTTCTCCATGATGTCTTTCCATATAGTCTGTCCAGCAGGATAACTGAACTTCTTACCTAGCTGTGTAAGGTTACCAAGAGCACAAAGGCAGAAGTTTCCAGGGCTCAATGGTGGGCCTCTGACTTGTTTTACCAACAGAATGAGACAAGTCACGTGTCCAGCCCAGACTCCAGGGCAGGGAATTAACCAGGAGTGTGAATACCAGTAGGCATGGAAACAGACCACCACAGTGGTGAAGTCTGAAGCTTCCGGTATTTACAAATCTGAGGATTCCCAAAGGTATCAGAAGTTAACTGTACATTAAAATGTAGGTTAAACAAAGTCCATTCTTTTTACTCCAAAGGAGAGAGGCTGTTTTATATGCTTGGTTCTTTCTCCATCTCCAAACTAATGAATCATTTATGCCTATGAAAGTATCAATGCTATAGATGTAACTGCCCAAAAGGAATGGGAACTGAAGTGTGTGACTTCTGCTCTCTTGCCCTCCTATACTGTGTCTCAAAGGTTATTAATTTTTAAAAAGATATCACTACTCACCCTCAGATATAAACAAAGGATAGTTTCTGAAAAGTCAGGAGCATACCAATTGGATCAGGAGACAAGACTATTTTTGATCTCTATCTACTCTTTCCCAGCAAGTCACACATTCTGAGGTGCCTTAGCATGCACAGCAGAAGCCCCTGGCTGCCTCAGAAGGTAGAGCTGCTCTCCTGCAGAAATGGGTTAGTAATTTCAATTGTCAGGGTTTCATTGTAGATCATCTTCCCCAGGCCCTTGAATCATTATAGTCATTATCACCAGTCAGGGTGCAGTGGCTACTTTGATGCACCATTCCCCAAGCACTCATTTGTCAGATCTGGAGACTAGTGGCTGACAGTTCACAGCCAAATTTCTCTTCGGAAATTGTCCTTGACTGGAGAGAGCTATCTTGCCTAAGGTCATTCATACCCCTTCCTAAGTCAGGACACATCCAATGATTGGTCATCTTGCCTCAATTCAGGATTCTGCAGGGCCATCCCAGCTCCAGAGCTCCCCCATGGGACTGCCCAAGCCTTTCTTGTGACTGTATCATGGCCTAACTTCTCTCTCTGCCCAATCAATTCCTCCATTGGAGTTGGCCCAAAGAGCGTTTCCTACTAAATTTCCCACACACTAATGTCTATCTCAAAGTCTGCTTCCAGGGAACCTGACCCAACATAAGAGCCTTGTACACCAGATTACTTCCTACTACAGATTGGGTTCTGTATGTAGCACGCACAAGAGCAGGACACACAACGTGGACCTTCCTTAAACTCTTTCAGTTGGGAAGAGATGACAGATACTTAGGCAACAATATGAGAAAATGAGCAAATATAATGTAACAGAGCCATAAGTAAGTCTGATGCCTCAATGATATTTTGCCCTCCTTACTCTACCCCTCACAACTTCCCCCAAAGTTTTTTTTTTAGTGGATGGGTGATGCATGACATTGATTATATGGTTAACAATTGTGCCTAAGTGCTCTCCCACCTGATTATTTCTTCCTTTGGGCATGGCATTGGCAATCAAAATTTATCTTTCAAATTAAGGCTATAATTATATTTTGATAAAGATCTAGCAATTCAATGAGGATGAAATTTTGAGGGTTGCTAGGATACGGATGACTCTGGGTTATAGAGAAAGGTTTGCATGCAGAATACTAATAGGTGGTTCAGCACTCTTATCTAGACCTTTCCAATAGCATCTGATAATGCAGACCAATCAAGTACTGTTTCTCTACTATTATTCTAGGAGGATAAAAGTGATGAAAGATATAAGCAGGGTTTTATGAATGAAAAGATGATTCATCAGATGTTTTTTGGTCTTATCTCACTAGAGTTAAGAAACAGAGTAATAATTATTTGGTGTTACCTAAAAATATAGGAGACAAAACTTTCTCTTGTTTTCTTGTCTCCTTCTTCATTATAAATAATAGCAAGATTTCTTAGATATTGGGTTATAGTTTTGGGACATAAGGACCTGCGTTTGCAATGGTGTTGACTCCCAGGAAAATAGAAAAAGTGGAAATATGTGTCATATCATATTCTCATTTTTATTTACCTTTCCTTTCCCTTTTATACTGTCTGATTATTATTCATTCATTCATTCAACAAATATGCTGTCTCAAGGTATTGTGCATGTCCTGATAAGGGATCTAAGAAGTTTTAAAATGGATAACCACATATGAAAATAATAAATATGTGTAACAATACAATACAGTAGCACCCAACATGGTTTTGGGAGAAGGAAGAAGCGGGTAATGTTTTTTTATTGAGATAACACTCACATACAATTCAGTTCTATACAGGTCTTAAGTGTTTAGTTCAATGAGCTCTGACATTTACATTTGTTAACCACCTCCTGAAATAATATACACATAGGCATACCTCAGAGATATTGTGGGTTTGGTTCCAGACCACCTCAATAAAGCAAGTAACACGAATTTTTTTCATTTCCTAGTATGTATGTATATATATGTATGTTATGTTTACACTATACTATAGTTCATTAAATGTGCAATAACATTATGTCTTAAAAACAATGCATATACCTTAATTAAAAATACTTTATTGCTAAAAAATGCTAACCATCACCTGAGCCTTTAGTGAGTTGTAATCCTTTTGCTGGTGGAGGGTCCTACCTTCAATTTGTAAAAAATGCAGTATCTGTGAAGTGCAAGAAAGTGGAATGCAATAAAATGAGGTATGCCTGTATAGTACATTTCCATCACCCCAAAATTTTCAGTACCCCTTTCCAATCTTCCACCCTCTTTGGCAACCACTGTTCTGAGTTCTATCACATAGATTAGATTTGCCTGTTCACAAGCTTCATATAAATTGAATCATATAGTATGATTTTAAATAAATGTCTGGCTTCTTTCATTCAGCATAATATTTTTTAAATTCACCCATGTTGTTGCATGTACTAGTAGTTCATTCCTTTTTATTGCTGAGCACTAATTCATTGTAAGAATATACTACAGTTTGTTTATTCATTTACTTAGGCTGTTTCCAGTTTGGGGCTATTATGAATAAAGAAAGCTGCTACAAATATTTTTGTACAAGTCTTTTTGTGGATTTATGTTTTCATTTCTCTTGGGTAAATATTGAGAAGTGAAATTGCTTAGTCATAGGGTAAGTGTATGTTTAGCTTTATAAGAAACTGGCAGAGATTCTTCCAAAATTGTTGTACCATTTTACACTCCCACCAGCAATGTACCAGAGTTCTTGTTGCTCTGCATTCTCCCAAACACTTGGTATGTCAGTAGTCATTCCAGTGGCTGTGAGATGGTATCTCATTGTGGTTTTAATTTGAACTTCTCTGATGACAAATATTGTTGAATACGTTGTCATGTGCTTATTAGACATTCATATAACTTCACTTGTGAAATGTCTAGTTAAGTCTTTTCCTCATTTTTAATTGGGTTCTTTTTATTATTGATTTATAGTAGCTGTTTATATACTCTGAATGAAAGTTCTTTGTCAAATATATGAATTGCAAATATTTATTCCCAGTCTGAGCCTTGCCAATTTATTTTTAATGGTGTTCTTTTAATGAGCAGGAATTTTTAAATCTTAACAAAGTCCATTCATCACTGTTTTCTTTTATGGCTAGTCCCTTTTGAGCCCTGTCAGAGAAATCTGCTTCCCTCAAGTTCATGAAAATTTTCTCATGTATTTTCTTCTAGAGCTTTTGTAGTTCTACCTTTTATGATCCTTCTGTAATTACTTCTTATATAGGAGTGAGGTAGGGGTTGAAACTCATTTTCTCCCCATGTGTATTATTCAGTTGTTCCAGAACCATTTAGAAAACAACAAAGAAACCAAAAACTTTTCTTTTCCCCCATTGAATTGATTTAATGCCTTTATCAAAAAAAAAAAAATCAAACAATTGTACATGTGTAGGTCTATTTCTGGACTCTTTGTTCTCCTCCATTGATCTATATGTCTTCTCTTGCCAAAACCACTGTCTTGACCTCTGTAAATTTATAGTAAGTCTTGAAATAAGGTAGTATAAATCCTCCAAACTTTTTCTTTTCTTTCAAGATTATTTTAGTTATTCCAAACCAATGCATTTTCATATACATTTTAGAAACAACTTATCAATTTCTTCAAAAAATGCTGGGCTTTTTTTTTTAATATATTTATTGATTATGCTATTACAGTTGTCCCATTTCCCCCCCCTCCACTCCACTCCATCCTGCCCACCCTCTTCCCTCCCACATTCCCCCCCCATAGTTCATGTCCATGGGTCATACTTATAAGTTCTTTGGCTTCTACATTTCCTACACTATTTTTACCCTCCCCCTGTCTATTTTCCACCTATCATCTATGCTACTTATTCTCTGTACCTTTCCCCCCCTCTTCCCCTCCCACTCCCTTATTGACAACCCTCATGTTCTAGTTGTTTGCCTAGTTTGCTCTCGTTTTTGTTTTAGGTGTGGTCGTTAATAACTGTGAGTTTGCTGTCATTTTTACTGTTCCTATTTTTGATCTTCTTTTTCTTAGGTAACTCCCTTTAACATTTCATATAATAAGGGCTTGGTGATGATGAGCTTCTTTAACTTGACCTTATCTGAGAAGCACTTTATCTTCCCTTCCATTCTAAATGGTAGCTTTGCTGGATACAGCAATCTTGGATGTAGGTCCTTGCTTTTAATCTTGGATAATGTAATGATGATGTGCCTTGTTGTGTTCCTCCTTGGGTCCAGCCTCTTTGGGACTCTCTGAGCTTCCTGGACTTCCCAGAAGTCTATTTCCTTTGCCATATTAGGGAAGTTCTCCTTCATTATTTGTTCAAATAAGTTTTCAATTTTTTGTTCTTCCTCTTCCCCTTCTGGCACCCCTATAATTCGGATGTTGGAACGTTTCAAGGTGTCCTGGAGGTTCCTAAGCCTCTCCTCATTTTTCCGAGTTCTTGTTTCTTCATTCTTTTCTGGTTGGATGTTTGTTTCTTCCTTCTGGTCCACACCATTGATTTGAGTCCCAGTTTCCTTCGCATCACTATTGGTTCCCTGTACATTTTCCTTTGTTTCTCTTAGCATAGGCTTCATTTTTTCATCTGTTTTTCGAACAGATTCAACCAAGTCTGTGAGCATCTTGATAACCAGTGTTTTGAACTGTGCATCCGATAGGTTGGCTATCTCTTCCTCGCTTAGTTGTATTTTTTCTGGAGCTTGAAGTGTTCTGTCATTTGGGCCATTTTTTTGTTTGTTTGTCTTGGCGCTTCTGTTACTTTAAGGGGCGGAGCCTTAGGTGTTCACCGGGGCGGAGTAATGCTGGTCGCTGTGCTGTGACGCTGTATGTGGGGGAGGGGCCGAGAGGGAGCAATGGCGCCCGCTCCACTCTCCTCCGGATTTCAGTCTTTCACTCTGATACCCACAATCAAACTGGGCCCCTCTGGTGCTGGTTCCCCAGTGGGTGGGCTTGTGCACACTCTAGGCCCCTGTGGGTCTCTCCAACGACCTCTCCCGTGAGGCTGGGAGTCTCTCCTGCTGCTGCCCCAACCCCCACGGGCTTTTTCAATCAGAGGTTTGAGGCTTTATTTCCCGGAGCTGGAGCCCTGGGTTGCGCAGCCTGCTTCGCTCCCCGCCATTTGCCCGGTTTATCTGTGTGCGAATGTGGGCCCCCGGGGTGCTACCGACTGCTCTGCCTGCCCTGTTCTCCGCCACTCTGAGTCTGGCCCTCTGGGTTTATCTATGCAAATGTGGGGCCGCAGGGTCTGCTAGTGCTGGGACTGCCTGCACCACTTGTCCCACACTCCGCCAGTCTCAGTCCCACCACAGCCACGCGAGTCCTCTCCACCCCAGTGCCCATCTCCGCCCCTCCTACCGGTCTGGATGAATGTTTATTTTCTATTTCCTTGGTGTCGGTCCCCCTTGCTGTTCGATTCTCCGTCAGTTCTGGTTGTGCGAGGAGGTGCAGTGTGTCTACCTACGCCGCCATCTTGGTTCTCCAATGCTGGGCTTTTGATTGGCCATTGATTTTAATTTATAGATGAAATTGGGAAAAATGGACATCTTTAGCAATGTTGTGTCTTCCAATCCTTGAATATACTATAGCTTTGGATCTTGTAGGTCTTTAATTTCTCTTATCAATGTTTTGCAGTTTTTATTGTAGATGACTTGCACATCTTTTATTAGATTTATTCCTATATATTTGATATTTTTATGATATTATAAATATATTCATTATTTTCCAGTTTTTATTACTAGTATGTATATATGAATATATTTATTTAAATACAGTTGATTTTTATATATTTACCTTATATCCAGTGACTTTTCTAAATGCAGTCTTTCTAGCAATTTCTGTAGATTTCATATGGTTTTTAACCTAAACAATCATTGTCTGATATTGACAGTATGTACTACTTCCTTTCTTATGCCTTTATCTTATTACAGATGTCTTTGATCAGATTTTGGTATCAAGGTTTTACAGGTTTCATACAATGAGTTGGGAAATGTTTTCTCCTCTATTTTATGAAAGAATTTGTATAAGTTGGTATTATTTCTTCCTAAAGCGTTTTATGTAATTTGTTGGTGAAGCCATCTGGGCCTGGAATTTTTTTTTGTGGGAAAGGTTTTGATTAAGAATTCAATTTATTTAGAAGATATGGGACCATTTATATTTTTTATTTCTCCTGTGCCCCTTGCTAGATTTTTCAAGGAATCTTTCATTTCATTTAAGTTGTTGTATATATTAATACTGAAGAGAAGAAGTGGGGACAAGGAGAGGAGTCCTTGGGAAAGAATGATATGAGAAAAGACATGGGAGTGGGATCTCAAATGGTGTCCATTTTTGGATGTGGTTTATGCCAGTCTGGTTGAAGGGGAAACTTTGGGTGAAGGAGAAGTGGAAAATAATGTTTTTTTTTTCTTTTTGGAAAATAATGTTTGAAAGATAGCTTACAACTGGATCAATGCCAAATTGAGGAGTTTTAACCTTTTGTAGGCAATGAAAAACCCTTGGGTGATTTTCAAATGGGCTTGAACTGTAGAAATGGTACTTCAAAAAGATTGATTTGAAGTGATGGGCTGATAGAAAGCAGAGAGCAGTGGTAAACTTGATTCTTTTAGAACTGGTGCAATATGCAGGGGTGAGCACTGCCTAAATGAAAGGAGTCTGCTAAAGAAGGAAACTTGTAAGGGTCTAATGCTTAAAGTTTTCTAAAGGTAAAGGTCACTGAATGTTTATTTCTCTGCACACAACACAATGTTATGCACCTAGTATACACTTACTACACTCTTATTATTATTGCCTCTGCTACCATATCTACCTCCTCACCTAGATATTCAGCTCCTCCAGGGGAAGAACCCAAGGTTTATCCATGCTAAAGTACTAGTATCTAGCCATTTAGTAGCCTGTGAATACCAAGTGAATGAGTGGCATCTGAAAGTACGAATGAATAAATGAATGAATGAAAAGGCAGAATAAAGAAAAACTGTATAGTCAGGATAGGCTACACTATGCTATGATAACAGATAAACCAACAGAAGTTAGTGCCTTAATGCAATAAAAGTTCTATTTCTTCCTCACAGAAAGTCTGATGTAAGTCTACAACATGTAGTCACCAAGCAGTGGAAGAAAAGAGAGAAGCAAAGGTCTTGTAAAGACCAAGCATCAAAGTGGTGTACATTACTTCTGTCCACATCTCATTAGCTAGTAACCAATACTCTGTCATTGGTCCCTAATCTGACTTCATAGAAAGTGGGAACATGTAGATGTGTACACGGATGTTTGGTAAATACTATGAAGAACAATTAGAAAAGAGTAAAAGGGAATCCTAAAAACTATTTGTTATTGCTATCAGTCTGAGAGAACCCTAAGACCCAGAGACAGTAAGGGACTTAGTGAGGACTACCCACATAGACCACAGACCAGTTTTGCCAACAGAGCTCAGTCTTCCTGGACTACCTTTTAGGCCTTAATAGTTATCACCTCAGAGCTTGCTTATTGCTAATTTTTATGTGCCAAGTCCTCAGAAGGAACTGTGAGCAGAATGAAGCACTAATAGACTTTGCCAGTCAGTAGCTCTAGCCAAAAGCACAAATGCAGAGAGGCATGATATGGGTCAGGGTGGAAAGTTTTGATGATGAACCTCCCAGGAGGCAGCAAAGCAGTCCTGCTCCAGGAGGCATCTGAGCTAAGCTCATGCCAGCTGCCTAAAGAGAACTCCACATCCTCTGTGATCTGGAATCTCCTGTTCTGTATCAAAGTACCTGCCTCGGCAGGACCCAGAATGCGTGGTGAAGGTACTACAGCTGCAGGAATCACAGCTGGGCTGTGTCATGTGTAGCCAGAGGTGTAAGAGGAGGGCCTCACCTGCTGCAGGGCTCCAGGAGGGTGAAATAGGAGGAAGGTTTCCTCCCTGGGCTGGGTTGTAGTTATTGTTTGATTTTCAGAGCTAGTGTGAGGGTCAGAGATGATGAAGGCCAAGCAAAGGGCACAAGGTTTGGCACATAAGGGGTTCTCAGCAGGTGTCGTTGATGAAGATGATGATAGCAATGGATAGGAGAAAATGAAAAGTCTTATCTTTTAAAAAATTGGGGATGGGGTACTACTGAAGAGAGCCTGCTGCTTTTCCCCTGGAGGCTGCCTCCCTAAGCAGGACTGTGCACAGTCTTCCAGTACCCCTGCACCAATCAGTGATAGACATATTTAAAGAGAGTGAAATAAAAAATGAAAATAAAATTGTAGAACTCTCAGAAAATGAGCCATCACAGAAATGAGAAGTGAACCAATTGGAAGAAACAGTGAGAGAATGGATTAAAGGAGATATTGTAGCTATAAAGTGAGGAAAGTAAGAAAGACATGTTCTAACCCCTTTCCCTCACCCATTCTGTTCCTGAACGCTGGCTTTGCTGTTCCTCAAATACTCAAACATGATCCCACCCAGGGCCCTTGGGTTTTCTGTTCTCTATACTTGGAATTCTTTCACTGTACATTTTCACTTCACTCCCCCCTTCATGGGATCAAATATCTGTTCAAGTGTCACTTTGGCAGAGAAGCCTTCCCTAACTACCTATTTTAGTTTGGGTTCCCTCAGAAGTAGACCCTGAGACAAGGATTAGAAGAGGTTTATTTGAGTTTAAGTTCAGGTAACACCTGTAGGGGAGAAGGGAGGAGAGAGAGAGGAGGGAACAGATCAATAAAACATGTGCTATCAAACAGTCACCATGCAATCAGCTGGAGTTCAGTCCTGCTGAGGAACTCTGGAAGAGGTGAAAACCACACTTCTGAGTTAGCTTAACATCAGAGGAGGGCATATGTCACTGCTGAGGACTGCTCTCAGGGGTATACATTTTCTAATACTTCTTCCTTGCCCTGCTTGTGGGCCAAGCATTCTTCCATTGCCAGCAAAAAAGAAAAAAATCACCCCGGGGCCAAGTCTCAGGGGTTCACAGGGACTGCCCTTCAGAGTGTCTAGATGAATATTAAGGGGATGCTGGCAAGGAACTGAGCTTATCTGCTACACACCATCCTCTCCAAAACAGTGACCCTACTACTCTTTATCCTCTTACCCCATTTGCTTACTTTCTCACAGAACTTATACCACTTAACATCATATCTGTATGATTATTTGTTATCTGTTTCTCCTACTAGACAGCAAACTCCAGGAGGACAGAGACGCCATATGTATCTCAGTGCCTCATGCAGGGATAAACTCAGTAGATTCTCATATCACTATCACCTTCAGCACATGAAGTTGTGTGAGAAGCGTGGCAGAAGTAAGTTGCAGGAGCAAAGGTAAAATTATACAATGGAGTGCCAGGCAGGTTCCTGATTAATATTTATTAGTGAGCAATGCCATTGTTTTATTTTGTTTTTTTAATGGGTAAAGAGTGAAGAACAGGGCATGACTAGTCATTTCAGTTTCTTAGTCTGATTTTTCTGGATATTCAAGGATTTCATTTTTTAAAAGATTTTATTTATTTACTTTTAGAGAGAGGGGAAGGGAGGGAGAAAGAGAGGGAGAGAAACATCAATGTGTGGTTGCCTCTCACGTGGCTCCCAACAGGGACCTGGCCTACCACCCAGGCATGTGCCCTGACCGGGAATCAAACAGGTGACCCTTTGGTTTGCAGCCTGTGCTCAACCCACTGAGCCACACCAGCCAGGGTAGGATTTCATTCTTTTCATAGTCATGAGAGCTATTACTTTTGCCCTATATACCAAATGGAGAAAACTAGCAATAACAGGAGTTTCCTTATAGGCTGGAAAATGTAATATATCTTAAAAAGGGCAGGCTAGTCTTGGTCTGTTAGAGGGCCAGGCCCTCATCAGGGACTACAGGGAAAGGGATATGAAGGGGACAGGGAAAGAAAGTAGAAGATAGTGATGGAGAAAGCACAGTCTAGCAAAACAGCAGGCAAATGAAGGCCCTAACAATCTTTAAGTTCACAATAACAATAGAAATTCAACTGGGATTTTCATAATTTTTGAGATGTGCCTTTTGGAGTCTATCCCAGCCCAAATCCCTAAACCCATACTTTTTACTAAAAAGGCCCTGATAGACCCAACAGTTCAGTCCCTGAACTGTCTGCTCCATAGAATTCACCCAGGAGGAGTGAATGTCTAGTTTGTTACCCCTGAAAAAAGTTTGCTTGGGCAACCCCAGTAGATAACACTCTGTGTATTTGCAGAAAGCCCTCCCCACGGAGAACACTAATATTTCCGAAATGGGCTTCAGCCAATACCCAATATCTAAAAAGACCTGGAAGGACACAATGGTAAGCTAACACAATGGTGAGAGAGATGGGAATCTAGACACCTTTGTGTATCACTTGTTCCAAGTGGCTTTTGCTCTAGAAAGAACAAACCTTTACCTGGGTGGATAAAGGCAAATAAATGTTGTGCTCACCAAAGCTGTTGGTTTGACAGCCTTTAAAAGAAAGTGAAAAAAAGAATCAGAACATTGGCTGAACTTCATTACCAAGTTGAGCCCATTCCTTTCCTGATCTCTCTCTTTTGCCAAATTGGTCTGGCCTTGGTGTCTCTGATCAGTGATGCTCTGCACTCTGACTCTCAAAGAAAGTTGATATTTAGGTCAGGTCACTGTGAAGGCAAGAGCCCGTGTGGGGTTGGCCAACTTGGTCTGAGGGCACTGAAAAGGCATCTCAGCATAGATTAGCCACAGTTACTCCCTGGAACCCATTCGTTGCCTGAGGTTGAAGGGAAATCCTGTACAGCGTTGTGGCTAACTGGGTGCTTGCAGCTTTCACTGGGTAGGTGACTTACAGACGTGTGCCTCAGAACAAAGACTGCCTGTAGAGTTGTAGAGATGATTTGAAGGTAGAGTTTGGGAAGAAAGAGCAAAGGAAAATAAAAAGCCAGCACTTAGCAGAGAAGCAGGAAAGCAGAGTCCTATTTAGTGTGCCCTCCCGCACAATCTTCATTTCTGTGGATGCTGCGAAGCAACCTGTAATTCAGCCTGACTTCTATGCATCTAGTTTTCAAGGTAAAGCTTTTGTTAACACTGAAAGTAAATTGAGGGGTTGGCTTTAGAAATGCTTTCTGAAGAACAGAAATGTTTGCAGATTATTTCCAAAGCATACCAGGGTATTTTATATATATATATATATATATATATTTATTGATTACGCTATTACAGTTGTCCCATTTCCCCCGACTCCACTCCATCCTGCCCACCTCCTCCCTCCCACATTCCCCCCTATAGTTCATGTCCATGGGTCATACTTATAAGTTCTTTGGCTTCTACATTTCCTACACTATTCTTACCCTCCCCCCTGTCTATTTTCCACCTATCATCTATGCTACTTATTCTCTGTACCTTTCCCCCCCTCTCCCCCTTCCAATCCCCTATTGACACCCCTCCATGTGATCTCCATCTCTATGGTTCTGTTCCTGTTCTAGTTGTTTGCCTAGTTTGCTCTTGTTTTAGGTGTGGTCGTTAATAACTGTGAGTTTGCTGTCATTTTTACTGTTCCTATTTTTGATCTTCTTTTTCTTAGGTAACTCCCTTTAACATTTCATATAATAAGGGCTTGGTGATGATGAGCTTCTTTAACTTGACCTCATCTGAGAAGCACTTTATCTTCCCTTCCATTCTAAATGGTAGCTTTGCTGGATACAGCAATCTTGGATGTAGGTCCTTGCGTTTAATCTTGGGTAATGTAATGATGATGTGCCTTGGTGTGTTCCTCCTTGGGTCCAGCTTCTTTGGGACTCTCTGAGCTTCCTGGACTTCCCGGAAATCTAGTTCCTTCGCCAGATTAGGGAAGTTCTCCTTCATTATTTGTTCAAATAAGTTTTCAATAGTTTGTTCTTCCTCTTCTCCTTCTGGCACCCGTATAATTCGGATATTGGAACGTTTCGAGATGTCCTGGAGGTTCCTAAGCCTCTCCTCATTTTTCCGAGTTCTTGTTTCTTCATTCTTTTCTGGTTGGATGTTTGTTTCTTCCTTCTGGTCCACACCATTGATTTGAGTCCCAGTTTCCTTCGCATCACTATTGGTTCCCTGTACATTTTCCTTTGTTTCTCTTAGCATAGGCTTCATTTTTTCATCTGTTTTTCGAACAGATTCAACCAATTCTGTGAGCATCTTGATAACCAGTGTTTTGAACTGTGCATCCGATAGGTTGGCTATCTCTTCCTCGCTTAGTTGTATTTTTTCTGGAGCTTGAAGTGTTCTGTCATTTGGGCCATTTTTTTGTTTGTTTGTCTTGGCGCTTCTGTTACTTTAAGGGGCGGAGCCTTAGGTGTTCACTGGGGCGGGGTAATGCTGGTCGCTGTGCTGTGACGCTGTATGTGGGGGAGGGGCCGAGAGGGAGCAATGGCGCCCGCTCCACTCTCCTCCGGATTTCAGTCTTTCACTCTGATACCCACAATCAAACTGGGCCCCTCTGGTGCTGGTTCCCCAGTGGGTGGGCTTGTGCACACTCTAGGCCCCTGTGGGTCTCTCCAACGACCTCTCCCGTGAGGCTGGGAGTCTCTCCTGCTGCCGCCCCAACCCCCACGGGCGTTTTCAATCAGAGGTTTGAGGCTTTATTTCCCGGAGCTGGAGCCCTGGGTTGCGCAGCCTGCTTCGCCCCCCGCCGTTTGCCTGGTTTATCTGTGTGCGAATGTGGGCCCCCGGGGTGCTACCCGCTGCTCTACCTGCCCCGTTCTCCGCCACTCTGAGTCCGGCCCTCTCGGTTTATCTGCACAAATGTAGGGTTGTAGGGTCTGCTAGTGCTCGGACTGCCTGCCCTGTTCGTCCCACATTCCGCCAGTCTCAGTCCCGCCATGGCCACGTGAGTCGTCTCCACCCCGGTGCCCGTCTCCGCCCCTCCTACCGGTCTGGATGAATGTTTATTTTGTATTTCCTTGGTGTTGGACATTCGGATATTGGAACGTTTCCCTTGCCGTTCAATTTTCTGTCAGTTCTGGTTGTGCGAGGAGGTGCAGTGTGTCTACCTACGCCGCCATCTTGGTTCATACCAGGGTATTTAACAACATTAAATAACCTTATTTATTCATTCAGCAAGCATTTATTGAGCACCTACTGTGTGCCTGATTCTATGGTTGGTGTTGAGATACATAGAGAAGAAATACTTTGTCCTGAAAATGTAGAGTCTGACAGGGAAATAAGCAACTACAACAATGGCTGGGTAGTACTGTCATATTGACCCTGGCCCCACCAATTCAGAAATGATCATAATATGGGGAAGGATTGAGATAAGAATTGTAATTGTATTTCTAGAAAACACGTATTTTAAGCAAACTAAAAGAGAAAAGATGGAAGCATTGACCATTCCCCTACCTAAAATACAAATGACTTAAAGGACCATAAAAGCATCCATTGGCTGGATGCAGTGAAAATAAAATCCTGCTTTGGTGAGTAGATACGATATCAAAGCATTCCCTTAAGAAGAGCAAGCCTCTGACTGCACTGTGGCTATCTCAGTTGATGGGATGGGACCTACAGGAAGGAAAAGTGAACTGAAAGTACAGAGGTAAACAGTAATACAATAGGAACTATGTCATAGGCCCAGAAGGGGCCAAATGAGTAGCCATGGCAATGATACAGTAACTTAAGTGAATTAGTGTAATGTGAGCTGCTGTAGCAAATAGCCTCCAACATCTCAGTGACTTAATAAAATTCAGATTTATTCCTAACTTGCATAATGTCCAAAATGGGATTTTCTTCATTGGTGACTAGCTCCTCTCCTGGCTGAAGTTCAATGATCTAGGTTCCTTCTATCTTACGAATCTACCATCTTCAGTATATGGCTTCTAAGGTGTAAGAATATGAAGGAGAATGTGTGGAGGTTTTTTATGGGCTGTGCTGGAATTGGTGCATATCACTTCTGCTCACATTCTACTGCTAGACCTAAATACATGGCCACATCCAACTGCAAAGGAAGCTGGGAAATGTCATCCAGCTGTGTACCCAGGAATAAGAGGAAATGCTTTTAATAACCAGCTAGGCCAGACTGCCACGATGAAGTAGAGTAAGAGGTCATCCCACTGGAGGTCAGCCCCATATGGATAGGGACCTTCTGTCTCTCCCTTACCTTGGTACCTCTGATACCTAGTTGAGAATCTCATGCCTTCCTGGTCATTATGTCTCCACTGTCATTTCCTCCATGCTGTGCCTCCCACTACCCTTGCTTTCTCTCACATCCCCCTGGTTTTTTTTTTTTTCATCAGAGTGATTATTACTACCTGATGATATGCTTCCTTATTAATCAGGTTATTTTATAGACTTCTTCCTACCTGTATATAAGCGCTATGAGGCCAAGGATTGTGTGTGTCATGTCCACCACTGTATTCTAGTGCCTAGCACAATGCCTGGCACATGGGAGGTCCTTAATCACTCATTGCTCAATGAATGAATGAATCAACTGGGCCCTGGGGATCTTGAAGGGCTTCATGAAGGAGATACAACTTGAGCTGGGTATTGAGTAGAATTAATTTATCTGGGAGGAAAGAGATCAGGAAAAGAAAGGAAATAGACTAACAGACAGAAAGGGCCATAAAATCCATAGGTTAAACCATTTATGGAGTTTAGCCACATCCACTCAACCCACATGCTTGAGCTTCTATAACATATCAGTGTTCTAGAGAGTACAAAAATACATAAGAAACCCCACCTCTATCCTCAAACAACTTGTCTTGAGCTCTGCTTTGGGGAGCAAATAAGACATTCTCTATTATGTAGCAGGTTCCTCATCCCAGCCACCAGGGCTCTCCACTGAATGATTTCAGTCTTCCTTTCCAGGATGACCATTGTCTTCCCAAATGGACATCGGGTCCTGTGTAGGTTAGAAAGTAGGGTAGCAAGACAGAAAGTAGAGATCAGATGTACTCACTTCAAGTCTTGGTCTAGTATTTATAATCTTTGAGTCATTGGCCAGGTTTCTTAACCTCTCTGCTCATATTCAGTAAATTGGAGATAATCAAATGTGCTTCCTGGGTTTATTGTGGGAACCAAATGACATTACCTCTGTCAAGAGCCTAACCCAGTGCCTGGTTCATACACATGCTAAGTGGTATTGTTTTCCTCCTTGGCGGCCTCTAAGCTGCCTCCCTCTTCACACAACTTCACACAACTCCTGATCTAGCTACAGTGGTTCTTCTGGGAACTGGACTGTGAGACTCTTTCCAACCTTCATATTGGGTTGCCTCATAGGAAATTGCCAGTATTCAAATCTTTCTTACCTCAAGATGGAAGTTTCATATGCTTCTCTTCCAGCATTTTACAGCCTCCCTACTAATCCTATTCATCAACCCTCCCCCCATTTCAAGGTTACCTATTCCCTGTACTCCTTGCCGAACCACACAGCATTTCTCTGAATCTGTGGCACTCTGTGCCTCTCTTAGGGTACACACTTGATCCTACCTGGGATTATCATCTAATCTGTTTTATGTGGCTACCAGGTTAAAAACTCTTGAGGGCACTGATAACATCTCTTTCTTCTTAAAGTACATCTGCATAGTACCTTGAACTTAATGAGAGGTGCCACTGTTTTTTTTCAGACTCAAGTGCAATTAGACAGGGATTCCAGTACACTCAGAGATTTGTTGGTGGATCTCTGAACCATGTTGGCCATGACTGGGGCCCAAAGCCCTTGTTCTATAACGAGACCCTCTAGAGTCAGTTGCCTTTCCTCTCCCTTTTTTTTCCTTTCCTCTCCTTTCACCTCTGCCAGCCTCCTTAGCAAATCAAACTGAGAAGAGAATCTTGACAGATATGCCTTGAGCCTGGGAGGAGGAAATAGGAGGTCATTTATCCATTTTGAAAGATTATTGAGTTTTTGCATCCTCATATGCTTATTTAAGAGCTATAAAGTTGAACCATATGAAATTGACAATGCCTAAATATTTTTCTTTAATTTTTATTTTTTATTTATTTTAGAAAAAGAGGAAGGGAGGGAGAAAGAGGGGGAGAGAAACATCAATGTGAGAGAGAAACACTGATTCGTTGCCTCTTGCACACGCCCCAACCAGGACTGAACCTGCAACCTGGACATATGCCCTGACTGGGAATCAAACCCACAATCTTTCATTTTTCAGGACAATACTCAACCAACTGAGCCTCACTGGTCAGGTCAATTCCCAACTATTTTGATCTATAAAAATATCCAATTCATATGGTTCAACCTAATGTTTGGTATTTGGGCTCATTCACAGTCAATAATAGGTGAAATGGTCTGATCCCTGTGTGTGGTCCACTTAGACAAATTCTTAGCAGAGAGATTCCCCAGAGAGGCTTCTCATAGCTTCTGATGGGTCCATGACCTTCGGTAGATTCTGCCATTGCTTATGGAGTTTCCATCATAGGCTCTGTGTTCAAAAATGGCTTGTTCACTTCCCTTTTCCCTGCAGGTGCCAACATATGTGTTTGATCTCAGGAATAAATGCCAAGACCTCCAAGCTTGAGTTTTCAAGTCTTCTGTAGATCAAAGGCTGTCTTCATCACTACATGGGCTTCTCTATGCTGTTACTCAACAAACCCAGTATAGCTCCTCTGAGGGCCACTGGCTGAGTTTCCAAGAGGCGAGGAGGGAAGGGAAGAAACTCCTAGTTTTCTAAATATTGCAACACATGGGGCAGATGAGCATGCACAGCAAGAAGGCTTGTATGTTTTCCTCAATAAACTGTAAATTAAAAATGCAGAAACTTTAGATGGATTTTAGTTATTTATGAACTAGATCCACCTAAATTGGGCAGCCAGGAGCCTCTCATAGTTACTCATTTTATATACCTAAAGGAATAGACAGGCCTTCAATAATCATTGTATTCAACACCTTCAGTCATTTCATGTGACTTCTAAACAAAGTACTCTTTATCGTCCATTTCTAGTAAATATCCTAAAGACAAAAGGAAGCCAAAAAGAAATCTAAAGCTAAAATCAGTTGTATAATTGTAGTCATTTTGAGACTATTTAAATAAGAAATTGTGTCATTGTCATAAAGAATCAAGATTTTCAACATAAGAGAAAAGAGATCAATTGTAAAATCAAGGAAGTTGAATTCAAACCTGTAATGTTAGATTTGAATTGGAAATACTCTGAACTTATGATTTATCTTAACCTTCTGAAACTTACATATTTTCTAGTTCTGTCTATTGAAGAAGTCTAGAGTCAATGGCAGCCCATCAACAATGACTACCCCTGGCATGTAGAATGTGGTCTCTAAAGCCTGATCCCTTCAAGAGGAGCCAGGGCTTCTTGGAGATAGGGCTGATTTCATGTCTGGGGCAGCTAATGTACAGGATGAACGTAGGACACTTTATCATACCTGAATCTCTGACAGAGGAGAAAACAGACCTCTAGAGACCCAGTGACCTGCTTAATGCCATACAGGAAGCAGGACTCTGGGAATAGCGAGGGTACCTTATCCATACCCCTGCAAAAGTCAGTCTCCCCTCAGCCATGCCTCCAAGCCACAGTCTTCCCAGCTATTGCTCCAACCAGCATCCAGAGCTATCTGATCAGGACTCTTCACTGCCATTTTGGGAGACTCTAATAATAAATTTATTTTTAAGACACTTTGGCATTAGACAACTTTTAAAATTGGCCAGCTGTTGCCCTGGCTGGTTTGGCTCAGTTGGTTGGAGCATCATTGTCCCATAGACCTAAAGGTCACAGTTTCAATTTCCGGTCAGGGCACATACCCAGGTTGCGGGTTCGAGCCCCGGTCAGGGTACATACAAGAACTCAACCAGTCAATGTTTCTCATGTTGACATTCCCCTCTCTCCCCCTCTCCTTTCCTCTCTCTAAAAACAATGAAAAAAAATGTCCACGGGTAAGGATAAAATTAGCTAGCTATACAATCAAGGTATCTGAAATTTGAAATACACATGCTTGTGTGCTGTGAGGGTTACATTCCTAAAACCCCCAAGACAATATTGGTGCCCTGCCTATATTTCCTCATCCTTATCACTTCAGTGCACAGCAGCCAGACTTACATCTCCTAGGACTTGCATTCTTGGCCTGAGGGCTTTCTCGGGTTAGGGAGCCTACTTTTCTTAAATTACCAGGGAAATATTGCTCTGGTGCCTAGGCAGCCCTCAACCAATGACTGAAAGGAAGTGGTAGATAAACATCCCAACTTCCTTGCCTCTAAGGAGTGTGTGTGTTCTGCACTGGCCCCTGATATGATCCAGCCCCACTTATCCACACTGATAACATGCTCTTAAGCATATCTTTTATTGGTTTCCTTCCCTTCCATTTTTTCACTTTCCTGCTCACTCTTTTGGTAGCTTTCTAGCATTACCTCCTAAATAAACTGGTTGGACCTGAACCTTTGTCTCAATTCCTATCTTGGGGAAACCCAAACTCTTATTTTCATTCTCTGAGCCTGTTTTCCATGGGCAGATAGAGAGGGAAACAGCCATTGACCATGGAAAGTGGATCTCCCAAGGTATCACTGCAAACTCAGCTAGACTCAGGCTAACTGAGTCACAAGAGAACACATCTTTTCTGGCTCAGGGTCAGTGTATAGTGCCCTAAGTTTCCTGCAGTCTTATAGCTTAGGCTGTGTGTCTTTTATAGAGAGCACAGAACTCATAATAAATGTCTAGGCTTTGGGGGTGGTAAAGTCAGAAAAGAATTCCATTTGGCCTGCAGGTTCATGTATTTATAGCTTTTTTGGGGGCCCAATAAATGGCATCACTTCTCTTCTACCTACAAACATACTAATTAGCAAGTAATAATTCTAACAAAGTGCAGTGGGGGTGGTATGTGGGACCTTTTGTAAGTATTTTTAAATTTTGTTGTTGCTGATAATCTCTAAGTAAATTTTAAGAGACTCATCTCTACCTAAAGAGATTTATTAACATATGTAACTGGGTGTCACATGCTAATTACTTTACTGCTTCACAAATTAACCAAGACAAGGATCTGTCCAGGAGGACCAAAGAGGCTCCATGCACCATATTGGAAACAGAACCCTTTCCTCTTACAGCCAGTGGCTGTGCACAATTTCTCCTGAATAAAAAGGTGATTTCACATGGTTTTTCTAAGTTGCCCTTCCCACTCCAGCTCTAATTTCTTCCCTAGAATGTCAAAGGCACCCATGTTCATGACATCACATCTGGTTCGAGCGGGAGAGAAGAGACTTAAAATCATATTAATCTTTGTGGGCAGAGTGCCATCTTTCCTCTCAATTTCCATGCCTTCAAGGAACTAAGAGTACCATAGGATGATATTCATGGTCTTCCCTATAACGAACCATGTCTGGTTCTTCTCAAATAATGAAAACATTTGTGACATTCACCCTTTTCTGAATCTTGGAAGCATTTCTTAACTATCCATTTGGTTCTCCTAAAAGATCAAATTTCTTATTTCTAATTAGTATTATCTTGCCTTATATTTTAACATGTTTGTAAACTTTTAAAACTGCCAATGTCTGTTTAAGGGGTATGGGGCTAATGAAGCAAGGATTGAGCCAAGCTCCTATTCCTCTCACTCTGATTTAAGCTTGGTCATAAAAGCCTTGAAAACTGGAATAAATGTGTCATGATTTGGTGATAGGCTGGCTATTTTCAGTCCAAGTTGCTGAAAAGCAAGCACTTTGTCTAAGATCATGATGGCCCCTCTGGTAAAGCTAACTTGAAGGTTGATGTAATTATTGGATTGAGCTATCAAGATAGTTTTTCTAGAGCAAAACAGTTGACTATCACTAATTTATTATTGTTCAATCTAACACCTGCCTTGTAGCCTTGATCTCTCACTCTTTATACTAGTGCTACTCAATATGAGATATGCTGACTGGTGGTGATGTCAGCATCCCCAGAGAACATGTTCTTCATTCCCTGGGGTGACATGCTCCTGAAATCCTAAAATTAAAATGCTGTTTCTTAGAGAACAAGTGAGAAAGTGTGTTTTTAATTTGGAAAAATAGCCTGATAAATGTAATAAGTAGCAAATCACAACAGAGAGAGATGAAAGGTGCAGCATCCAGGCTGAATGTTGGCATGGGAGGAAGAGGTTGCCAAGGGAACTGCATGGACCCAGGGTTGGGAACCTTGACCTTTGTTTTTGCTTCTGCCAAATATCAGCTCTGTGATCTTGGGTCAAATTTTTGAACCTCAGCTTCCTCATCAGTGCATGAGAATGGTGGCCTAAATTGTAGCTGTCAATGTGCTGACTGCTACAAGACAACAAACACATTTTTACATCATAATCCTGCATACACACACATACACATACACATGCACACACATAATAGAAACAGTAGCTTCACAAAACAATACTTACTACATGCAGTGCATTTTGGTATTTTTCTACTCTCTTCTATTTCATTACTTTTAAAACGCTATTTTTGACCTGCTGAATGGATTTCACAATCCACTAATGGGTTATGCCCTGAGGTTTGAAAAAACACAGAACTCTATAATTTCTAAGGTCCCTTCCAGTG
Source organism: Desmodus rotundus (assembly GCF_022682495.2). Lineage (NCBI taxonomy): Eukaryota > Metazoa > Chordata > Mammalia > Chiroptera > Phyllostomidae > Desmodus > Desmodus rotundus. The sequence goes on along the minus strand of NC_071400.1, from coordinate 92,269,624 downwards.
GTAGAATCCAATGACTCTTCTAGCCACCCCAAGGAATTTTTTAAGAACAATAGCTGAACTGTAACAGATAGCTACATGCTTACATTCTGGAGGAAGTGTGTAGTGTAGAACATGGCAGCAGAATGACCCAAAATTAAATGAATTATAAACTGCTTCCAAGGAGGATGTATAGTGCTGCACCTCTGACAATGACTCAGAGAATTAGCATCTCCAAGTCATTACACTGAATGCTTCCCAAGTCAATAACATTACAGATTAAGGACATCTGACCTGTCAGAGAGATCACAGGCTCTCTGGTAGTGGGCAGCCATCTTTTCAGTTTCCATATGATAAGACACCCCTCCTTCCCATCAGAAAGTGATCTGTACCCTCTGGTGCTGGTTCCTGAGTAAGTGGGCCTGTACACACTCTAGGCCCCTGTGGGTCTCTCCAACAACCTCTCCTGTGAGGCTGGGAGTCTCTCGTGCTGCCGCCCCAACCCCCACGGGCGTTTTCAATCAGAGGTTTGAGGCTTTATTCCCCCCCCCCCCCCCCCCCCCCCCCGTGCTGGAGCCCTGGGTTGCGCGGTCTGCTTTGCTCCTCGCCGTTCGTCCGGTTTATCTGTGGGCGAATGTGGTGCCGCTGGGTGCTACCCGCTGCTCTGCCTGCCCCGCTCTCCGCCACTCTGAGTCTGGCCCTCTGGGTTTATCTGTGCAAATGTGGGGCCGCAGGGCCTGCTAGTGCTCGGACTGCCTGCGACACCTTGAAATGTTCCAACATCTGAATTATAGGGGTGCCAGAAGGAGAAGAGGAAGAACAAAAAATTGAAAACTTATTTGAACAAATAATGAAGGAGAACTTCCCTAATCTGGCAAAGGAAATAGACTTCCGGGAAGTCCAGGAAGCTCAGAGAGTCCCAAAGAAGCTGGACCCAAGGAGGAACACACCAAGGCACATCATCATTACATTACCCAAGATTAAACGCAAGGACCTACATCCAAGATTGCTGTATCCAGCAAAGCTACCATTTAGAATGGAAGGGAAGATAAAGTGCTTCTCAGATGAGGTCAAGTTAAAGAAGCTCATCATCACCAAGCCCTTATTATATGAAATGTTAAAGGGACTTATCTAAGAAAAAGAAGATCAAAAATAGGAACAGTAAAAAGGACAGCAAACTCACAGTTATTAAGAACCACACCTATAATAAAAACAAAAGCAAACTAAGCAAACAACTAGAACAGGAACAGAACCACAGAAATGGAGATCACATGGAGGGTTATCAATAGGGGAGTGGGAGGGGGAGAGAGGGAGGAAAGGTACAAAGAATAAGTAGCATAAATGATAGGTGGAAAATAGACAGGGGGAGGGTAAGAATAGTGTAGGAAATGTAGAAGCCAAAGAACTTATATGTATGACCCATGGACATGAACTATAGTGGGGGAATGTGGGAGGAAGGGGTGTGCAGGATGGAGTGGAGTGAAGGGGGAGAAATGGGGCAACTGTAAGAGCATAATCAATAAATATATTAAAAAGAAAAAGAAAAAGAAAAAAAGAAAGTGATCTGTAGTGGCCTCATCTTTGTTTACATGTCACTCACCAAGAAGACAGGAGAATAAAGAAAAGAGAAACTTGGAGAGTTTCAGACTTTCGAACTTAGACCCCAATCCTGGTATCTTGGTCTTCTTTTGTTTCCAGTCCAGGAAAGGAAACTAACATTTGGTAAGCAGTGACATGACAAGGACTTTATCGTTACATTGGATTCTCAGAATTGTTCTATAAAGGCTCTAAGATTCCCACTTTACAGAGGAGGGTACAGGGGCACATTCTGGATCCACTGCTGCTGTGATGAATCCCCAGTTTTCCATCCCAGAGCCCAGGGTCATTCCCCAAGATCACCCTGCCATACTTTGAATACAGAGTCCTTCAGGGTAGATGATGCAACCTCACTTAATTTTGGTGACTAGTAGAAAGCAGAAGCATAAACAGAGCAGGACAGAATTCAGAGAGCAGGAGGTCCAAATCCTCATTTCTAAAGATGGGGAACTTGAATCCTAGGAAGGTTTGGTGACAAGCACAAGGGCACAGAACTGCAAGTAGAACCCAGGCTTCTAGTGGCCTTTCCACAGGATGTCGGACATTAAAACAACAATAGTAACAGTAATAATTAAACAGTATTCTGGTATGATGCACCATTTTGTTTTAGAATATGGGGGAATGTTTCTATGGGAATATTGTTCTAGATCTTTATAGTATATAAATAAATACACAGACATGTTCTATTCTGTGGGTGCTGGAATGTTTTAGGACACTGAAACTTGTCATGAAGCCTAAATTTTTCTGATGCTGAGGGGATCATGTTGGATGCTATGTCTATAGTGGAGAACAAGTCTGAATTATTGTGGTTCTATAGAATAGGAAGCCCAATAGGGACAGACTGTGGGAACCTGACTCTGGTGTTGGGCTGCTCCACAGGTGGCAGAGTTTTGGTGCTGTCTACCCTGTTCCTTCCTCCACGCTGCCAAGCAGAGTGGGCAAGGGGCTGGTTGCCAATGAAGGAAGAGAGGTGGGAATGAATGGTTTCACTTGGAGAAATCCTCTCCCTAGTTCCCTAACAGATCTGAGAACTCAGGCAGCAGCAACAGAGACCCTGAGTAGGGTCTATTTTCATTTTGCTTACCAAGCTGATGACTGCTGAGGTTTGGCTTATGCGTAGCAGGGATCCATGGACCAAATCTGCGACATGTCTGTGACACTGACTATTTCAGATGCTCATTAATATATTAACGTGCTAACGCACTCCTTGCTGCTTTCTGTCACAGGGCATTAGAGTGGATGGTTTGTGGAGAAATGTGTTCCTGGCAAGACAGCTGTGTTATGGGGGTGGGTGTGATGGGTGGAAGGGCAGGAAGGTTTACAAGGTGTATGTGGGTAGTTAATCCTGTAAGTACTCTAAGAACATTTTTAAAAAATCTCTTCCCTCCCTCAAAGGGGTAGAAATTCCATTTCTGAGTAACTTTGCATATTCTTCTGAATTGTTCACCACATGTAGCATTCAAACTTTGATTTCAGCTGTCATCTTCCCCCTTTGAAAGTCTTGAGAGTCTGGGAGAAGGAAAAAGGAATAGTATGGGGAGAGAGCCAGTGGCAGGAGTGGAGACTTGAGGTAAAGAGGCTTTCTAGGAAGAAAGACCAAGAATAAGCATTTTGTACTTCTCCCGAGGTTAATAAAGCTTTAAGGGAGTGAGAGGCTCACAAAGCCAGGGAAAGCAGTGTTGAACAAGTAGCAATCCTAGCAGGGTAGGAGGAGACTGAAGACTGGAGAGGCTATGGGCAAGATTATATGTGCCTCTGATTTTTACCCCTTCCCAACAGTTCCTAAGCTCAAGTCTCCTCCTGGCCTTTCCAAGACAGTGGGAGCCATTAGTTTTCCTCAACTTCCAAGTCAGCTCATTTCAGATGAATCCAGTGACCATATCCATACTTTCAATACATTACTCTGAATCAAGGTCTAGGCAATTCCATTATCCCCAGAGTTTGACAGGGGAATGAATTAAGTTCAGTCTATAAAGACTTCACTGCTCTGTGGACATTTCCTACAATGGCATTTTCTTCCAGCAATTTGGTGCTTGTAGTGCTGTTCGTATTTCTATAATATGACAAATGTGCTGGACACTTTCTGAGAGATTCACTCAGTTCTTGGGTACAACTAATTCTATGGATGACACAGAAAGTAACAGTTCTGAGTCCTTTACTTTGATTTTGAGAAGCACTAAATACTTTTATGTGGCAGACAACCCTCTCCTCCTCACTTTCCGATCAGTCTTAGCTTAGACAAATTTATTTCAATATTGGTTTTAGAAAGAGAAGCAGCTTGGAAGCCAGAGATGGTTTCTAATCCCAGATCTTCCACTTACCAGATGTGTGACTTTGGAGATTTACTTACTTTCTCTGAGTTTTGGTTTCCTTATTTGCAAAATGGGAGCAATATTGTAATCTTTGGGTTATGTGACCATGTCACGAATATAATGTACCTGGCTTACACCTTGGCATATGGCTGGAGCTCTCTGCAAGAGCCTACAGCCTTGGACAGGAGAAATGATACATCCACATAAACCTTTTTCCTGCTGTAGGGGATGAAAATGAGACACATAGCTCTATTTCACACTGTAACCCATGCCATTATCTGTCCCTTCCTTGGGGAGTAGTAACAAAGGGAGGAGAGAACAAGTACTAGGTAAAGCAAGCAACTGGCTCTAGGAAAGTAGATAAAATAGTGGGAAGGTGTGTTAGTTTTCTGTTGTCATGAAAAATTACCACAGACTGAGCAGCTTAAAACAACACTCATTTATGATCTCACAATATCTGAGGGTCAGGATTCTGGGCACAGGTTAACTGGGTCTACTGCTCAGGATCCCACTGGGCCGCAATCAACATTTTGGCTGGGGCTCATTTATTATCTGAGGCCTGGGGATCTCTTTCAAGTTGATTGTTGCTAGAATTCAGATCCTTGAGGTTATAGGACTGAGATTTTCAGCTCCCAGAGGCTACCCACCATTACTTGCCTTCATGTGACCTTCTCTATGTTGTTTGTTCTTCAAAGCCAGCATTAGTGTCTCTTCTGCTTCTTGTCTTCTTTTAAGGACTCACATGATTAGGTCAGATATACTGAGGATAATTATCTTCCTTTTAATTAACTCAAAGTCAGCTGAATGGGGATCTTAAAATCCCTTTTGCCTGGTAGTACAACAATTCACAGGTTTCACCTACACTCAAGGGGAGGGAACTATACAGGATATGTACATGAGAGGGCAGGAATCTTGGTGGCTATCCTGGAATTCTGCCCACCACAGAGGGATGGATCCCTGGATGTATCCAAATAATCAGAGGAGAAACCTTCTTGCTTCGCTTTGTATCATATTCATGAAAACAAACATTACTGGGAGTACTAAGCGTGCTATATTTCATGGCTTAGCCATGGTGAAATTGTTAAAAACGGAAGGAAAGGGGCAAAGGTGAACCTGAAGGTATGGGACAGCCTTGCAATGACAGTGGTGCAGTGAGCTAATGAATGAGTGTATTCAACTTTTGCTGGACTGTTACTTAGAAAAAGAGAGATTTTTTAAAGAAGGAAAATGGGATAGTTTTCCTTGGAAGAGCTCCATTAGTGCCTATCTGTCTGCCTCTGGTAGACACATAATAGTAGTTAATGCTTTATAACCAAAGTACAAAACTGAAAGCAAAGTCATTACAGAGTTTACCTTCCCTTCCCTGTCTAAGAGATAAACACTATTGTGGCAAATGATGAGTGAAATATGCACCTGTTAATGTGTGGTAGAAATCCATTATAGCTTCTCAGCAGATAAAGAAAAGACTTGAGATAGGGAAGAGGTGAGGATTCCTAGCCCTTCATGAAGGCTGTCATTGCAAGAGCTGGTTCTTCCCAGGAACCATGACTTGGCTGCCCATGCTGGAACTGATGCATTAGTCTTTGTGTCTGTAAATCCACAGTCCTGAGTCACAGGCCAATTAGCAGCCCAGAGACTCAGAGCTGGGTTGTGCAATAGGCACAGTAAGAATGTGTTTAGGGTATCGAAAAATGCTTTTTTTCAAATAATCTGATATTTAATAAGGAGAAAAGAGAACTTGGCTGAACTTCTTTACATTTATTTTATGATATGCTAATTTATCTTTTACTTTGGGATTGTCTGATGTGGAAAGGTGGAGGTGGACAAGTGGGGACTGTATAATCTCTTCAGTGTTTCTGGCCTTTAGAGTCTAGAGGACTTAAGCAATCCCCAGGGGATTGTATAATACCATAACAGGAGGAATCTGCCAGAGGTCACATCTACCATCCTATAGCTTCCAGGTAGAATCACACCTAAACCATTTCACAGAGAACCAGAGAATGTACATTCCATGCAGGCAAGGATTCTTGTGTTATTTTGTTCTGTGCTATATCCCAGCACCTAGTACTTTGCCTGGGACATTATAACTATTTAGAAAATGTTCCATGGGTGGATGGATGTTTCCGTTTTCAGCAGTTTCTTCCCTTTCCCCATGTAGCCCATCTCCCTTCACTTCTGGAAGATCCCAAGGCATCATCAGGTAACATTTTGTGTATCTCAAATTTGTCCGATGATAAAAAATAATCTAGGGGCACTTCTCAAATATACAGATTACTAGGCCTCTCTGTTGGAAACTTTGGTTTAGGAAGTCTAGGTTGGAACCCAGGAATCTGTGTTTTTGACAAACACTTCTGATGAACTGATGAGTTTCCTCTTCAGATCAATATTGAGATAAATAGCAGGAGCTCAGCTCTTCCCCACACAAAGATTGAAGAGCCACAGCCACTTGACCCAGTTTCTGAGGGGCTATCAAAAGTTAACACTCTGAGCTTCTGTTCAGTGGTGCTCAGGGAACGAGAGGCTGTAACAGTTTTTCTGGTCTACTCCCAAGCCACCTGGGCCCAACTCCGGATGCTGGCTCCTGCCTTCCTGAAGGAGTGAGCCTAAGGAAGCACTCAGAAGCTACTCTTCTTCTGGGACTGACCACTGAACCTCTTGCCTCATCTTTCCACCACACAAGCCTTCTGTTCTGTCCCTTATCCCAGCCATCACTAGCACATGAGTTTACAGCCACCTGTATTGGGTTTGGTAATGACCTTTGCCCTGTTGGGTGGCAGTTGACCTCTGCATCCAGGGAGAGGCTGACTTTTTAGCTAATGATGGTCATTGAATCCATGTGTTCCTCTGAGGGTAGCTAACTAAAGCCTCTGTCTTCAGCACATCCCCATATTTTATACTTGAGAGAAGGAAAGCTCTGATCCAGATATGGCCTGCCCTTTCTATCCCCAGGCCTCCCATACTCATCTGAGGCCAAGAAGAGGGTGGCTTCTCCCTCAGCAATTCCTCCTAGGTTTACTTATCCCCCAGACGCAATGACTCCTGACTGGTTCCCCAAGCACTTATAGTTTCCAAAGAAAGGGCTGATGTTATAGAAAGAAAACTCAAGAAAGAAAAGTTGATGCCTTTATTCTTGGCCCCATAGAAATCTTCCCTAAATGTACTATCCCCTACACAGGAAGATAATCCTGAGATCACTAACCTTTGGGTTTGAATTATTCTTGGAGATTAAACACCAAGAAAGGATAAATCTAGGTGAAACAGAGTAATGTGCTCTGTAGGTGAAGGTTAGGGAATATAACAGACTATTTATGATTATGACTGTCTAACACAATAGCCACCTATGGCTATTTAAACTTAAATTAATTGGTTAAATTTAAAAAATAAAAAATTAAAAGTCTTTAATAGCCAATGTGGCTAGAGGTTACCACATTGGATAGCACAGTTATAGATAATTTCTTCATCACAAAAATTTCTGTTGGACAACACTGTTTCAGAGAAATGGTGTTGCCCCTTTGACTCTGTCCATGTGGTGTTTCTTTAGCACCTTTGCAAATATGTCTTTGTTTCTATTGGTGCTCCTTTGGGTATGATGCATTATTCTACAAAAACACACACTATTGATGATTGCATTAGAAAACGAAAGCAAAACCAAAAAGAACTGCCATAAATACAGTACTCAGTGAGGTAGGGGTGGGGAATTCATTATCAAAAGGCTGCATTTGTCCCAGTTTTCTTTCTTCTTTTCCCCCTCTGCGAAAGTATTCTTCCTTCTTTTTCATTTACCTTTTGTTCTATCTGTAGAGTATCTTGTCCTAGGTATGGCTTCTCAGACAAAGTCAAATGGTAGACTAGACCTCAAAAAGAAAAGGAGCAGAGAGAAACTAAAGCCTGTTTGGGGTACAGGAATACACAGTTGGGCAGAATGTCTCCAAATCACACGCTGGGAAAAAGAGGAAAAGAAGCAGAAAGAGTCAGTGAGACTGGGAGGAGCCAGTGAGCCCAAGACGGGGTCTGGTCTGTATAGTAGGTCTGGAGGATAAGGCAGAATGGGCCAGTGCTCACCATTTCTGAGGCTGGCAGGTTGCCTAGGTGCTTAGGAGTTCCTCTGTGCAATAATTTCCTCATCAGAATCCTCTTGCTTAGGAACAGCTCCTTCCATAAGAATGTCTTTGACTCATGGGCGATCTCCATCTGAGGCTCAGTGTGTGCATGAAAAAGACATAGTAGGTAAATTTTTGTGCTTTGGGGAAGGAGGCCTCTGTCCCTGATCTCTTGGATGAGTTGCAAGTTCTGTGCTCCTCTGCTCACCAGCACCTCTGTGGTTTCCCTCCCTTAACACCCATCACCCATGAAATGGGATCTTTAATGTTTGTGTTCTCCTGTGGATGAAACTAGGGAAACGGAGTAATGCTTTGAAACATGGCAGGCAATGGGGTTAGCAGGTGGAAGGCAGGATAAGGTAAAATAGTGAAGGTCATGGGCCAAGGGTCACAGGAGACAGAAAGCAGGGCCAGCAAAAAGCAAAGTTCAGGTGAGCATCAGGAGCAGGTGTGTAGAACTATATTTCTGAGGCCCTGTGGCCAGAAGACAGGAGCTGGGACAACCTTTTAGACTCATCCTTGAGGCTTTTCTCTGCTTTCTTGGAAGGCAGGACCCACCCCCTACCCCCAAGCATGGCTGGCCAGGGGCTTGTCCAGGTTGATGAACGGCTGACAGAGTAGAAAATGAAGGTGTGGATAAGTTAGCTGGTTGATGTCCTGGGGTTTCCCATTCCCTGGGTTGTAGCAAAGTTGTCCCTGTCTCTGCTCTAAACTTCAAACCTTTCTTTAGCCTTGAGTGAGTTCCCAATATAAATGCAGCAGTCTGGAATTGCACTCCACCCAGACCCCACACTTATCTCCCTCCCCAGCCTGGAGTCTGCCAAATACACAGTTTAAAGCTACTCAAGTATAATGCCCTGTTTCTCTGTGTTACAGCCGTCTCCAACCTGGACATCGAGAGTAAGCTGAGCGTGTACTACCGTGCACCGTGGCACCAGCAGAGAAACATCTTCCTCCCCACCACAAGGCCACCCTGTGTGGAGGAGCTGCACCGCCACGCCCGGCAGAGCCTGCAAGCCCTGCGCAGAGGTGACTGATCCCAGGCTTTTCGGGGAGGGAACTCAAAGCATGTCCCATCCAGGTCCAGGAGTTGTTCTCTGTTCCACTAATCCCAACACCTCCTCTTGTTATAGCAAGTACTTAGAAACACTCCTTTTTCTACCCTGGAATGAATTAGTGGATATTATAACCTACTTATACACCCTATACACATACAGTCTAAATATGAAAATAAAGAGAATTTTAAAAGAAAAATATTAATATTTGCAATATGCAAATGACTAGGCATGACTGCACTAGAAGACATAATGAAGCAGTCAGATGTTTGCACCTATCAAAGTAGGTTTGAATTAAGTAAAGACACTCAGAAGCTATTCTGAATAAAAAGTATAAGGAAACAAAGGGGTTGAGGGGCAGGAGGACACCACAAAAACTGATGCATTAACAGTACTTTAAACATGAGCAAAAAGAAAAAAAAAGCCAACCACCCTTGGATTACAATTAACAAGGAATTAGGTTTGATTCAGAAATAAGTGCTAGACTCTCCCCTTATAAGAAATTCTTGTGGGATATTTGTGGGACCTGAGGTGCTATTTCATTGTTCAGGACTGTTCTGTGTGTTCATTGTAGGATAGCTGCCATCCTTGGTTGGCTCCCTCCCAATCATCAAACCTCTACCAGAGGGCTCTTTTGCTCCTGTTGAGAACCAGTGATCTGGTCCATTCTACAGTGGAGCATGTAGAGGCCTAGAAATGTCAGGAAACTTGCTCAGGCTCACACATAGCAGGTTAAGTACAGTGCTAGGACCCAGACATGGGCCTCCAGACCCTCAGCCAGAGCTCTTTTCCTCTTTACCATACACTGTGCTCTAGGGAAATAACTAAATATTTCTACTTCTGTTTCTCTCACAATCCTGAGAGTGCCAGAGATAGGCACATAGCAGCCAAGGAAGAAGAGACAGCCCTTTCTTACACTGGTTAATTTTCAGTGCCTTAAAACCATAGTAATTAGGACAAGGAGATTAAAAACTGGCATCATCCTCTTAGATCACCCTAAATTGGATGTCAGAAGTTGGCAGGCCAGCTTTTTTGACCTTTAGATTTTTGCTATGGAGACAGATAATGTCTATACCTTCAATGTCTTTGTTCCAAATTCCCTATGCTGCTTTAAAAAATTGTATTTTGTAAAATTATTAAAATTCAAATAAAATAATTTAATGTCACTGTCAAGATGGGGAAATAAAATGGCAGATGTTGTTTTTAGGTTATAATTTCACATGTGTATGACTTTGCCTTTTCCCCAATCCCTAGTCTTTTTCCCCTTTAATAAAAGAGCTAATGTACTGATATCCCTAACACAATTGTTGCTAAAAATTCTCCTTGGTTATTAGTGCAGATACTGTGACACTTATAATGAAAAGTGATGATCAGTATCCTCTAGAAGTATCTCTGGCATTCTTCTTATTATTTTTAAATATATTTATTGATTATGCTATCACAGTTGTCCCATTTCCCGCCCCACTCCACTCCACTCCATCCTGCCCACCCCCTCCCTCCCACATTCCCCCCCTACAGTTCATGTCCATGGGTCATACTTATAAGTTCTTTGGCTTCTACATTTCCTACACTATTTTTACCCTCCCCCTGTCTATTTTCCACCTATATCATCTATGCTACTTATTCTCTGTACCTTTCCCCCCCTCTCCCTCTCCCACTCCCCTATTGACAACCCTCCATGTTATCTCCATCTCTGTGGTTCTCTTCCTGTTCTAGTTGGTTGCGTAGTTTGCTCTTGTTTTTGTTTTAGGTGTGGTCGTTAATAACTGTGAGTTTCCTGTCCTTTTTACTGTTCCTATTTTTTATCTTCTTTTTCTTAGATAACTCCCTTTAACATTTCATATAATAAGGGCTTGGTGATGATGAACTTCTTTAACTTGACCTTATCTTCCCTTCCATTCTAAATGATAGCTTTGCTGGATACAGTAATCTTGGATGTAGGTCCTTGCCTTTCATGACTTGGAATACTTCTTGCCAGCCTCTTCTTGCCTGTAAGGTCTCTTTGGAGAAATCAGATGACAGTCTTATGGGAACCCCTTTGTAGGTAACTGTGTCCTTTTCTCTTGCTGCCTGTAAGATTCTCTCCTTCTGATTCATCTTGGATAATGTAATGATGATGTGCCTTGGTGTGTTCCTCCTTGGGTCCAGCTTCTTTGGGACTCTCTGAGCTTCTTGGACTTCCTGGAAGTCTATTTCCTTTGCCAGATTAGGGAAGTTCTCCTTCATTATTTGTTCAAATATGTTTTCAATTTTTTGTTCTTCCTCTTCTCCTTCTGGCACCCCTATAATTCGGATGTTGGAACGTTTCAAGATGTCCTGGAGGTTCCTAAGCCTCTCCTCACTTTTTTGAATTCTTTGTTCTTCATTCTTTTCTGGTTGGATGTTTCTTTCTTCCTTCTGGTCCACACCGTTGATTTGAGTCCCAGTTTCCTTCGCATCACTATTGGTTCCCTGTACATTTTCCTTTGTTTCTCTTAGCATAGGCTTCATTTTTTCATCTGGTTTTTAAACAAATTCAACCAATTCTGTGAGCATCTTGATAACCAGTGTTTTGAACTGTGCATCCGATAGGTTGGCTATCTCTTCCTCGCTTAGTTGTATTTTTTCTGGAGCTTTGAAGTGTTCTGTCATTTGGGCCTTTTTTTTTTTTTTTGGTCTTGGCGCGTCTGTTACTTTAAGGGGCGGAGCCTTAGGTGTTCACTGGGGCGGGGTAATGCTGGTCGCTGTGCTGTGACGCTGTATGTGGGGGAGGGGCCTAGGGGGAGCAATGGTGCCCGCTCCCCTCTCCACCGGATTTCAGTCTTTCAGTCCTCTACCCACAATCAAACTGGGCCCCTCTGGTGCTGGTTCCCGAGTGGGTGGGCTTGTGCACACTCTAGGCCCCTGTGGGTCTCTCCAACTACCTCTCCTGTGAGGCTGGGAGTCTCTCCTGCTGCTGCCCCGACCCCCACGGGCATTTTCAATCAGAAGTCTGAGGCTTTATTTCCCCGCGCTGGAGCCCTGGGTTACGCGGTCTGCTTTGCTCCCCACCGTTCGTCCCGGTTTATCTGTGCAGGAATGTGTGGCCACAGGGTGCTACCCACCGCTCTGCCTGCCCCGTTCTCCACCACTCTGAGTCCGGACCTCTCGGTTTGTCTGTGCGCGAATGTGGGGCCACAGGGTCTGCTAGTCGTCAGACTGCCTGCCCTGTTGGTCCCACACTCCGCCAGTCTCGGTCCCGCCACGGCAACGAGAGTCCTCTCCGCCCCCGCTGCCCGTCTCTGTCCCTCCTACCGGTCTGGATGAACGTTTATTTTTTATTTCCTTGGTGTCGGACTTTCTTGCCGTTGGATTTTCTGTCAGTTCTGGTTGTGCGAGGAGGCGCAGTGTGTCTACCTACGCCACCATCTTGGTTCTCCGGCATTCTTATTATTCACTTTGATATTATACCTGGCTAAAAAGGTCTTCTTTACCAAACTTTTGGTGCAAGTCACCCTCTGGAAATCTTCCTTAATACTCTTGCCATTCCTTTGCAGCTTTGATTAGGCACCCTTTCCATAATATCCTGTGCATCTTCCCATTATGCCACTTTATAAGCTTATATCATAACTAAACACTTATGGGTCTATCTTTAAGCATTAATCCATGAGCAACTCAGGGGCAAGGATATTTTTTATTCCAAACACTTAGCGTGAAACTAATAGGTCCTCAATTAATGTTTGTGCAACTGAATAAAACTGTAGAAAACTGGTTAAGCATTGAGGGCACAGAATGGCGACAGAGGAATGTGATCACTCTCACTAAATACTTTCTCTGATCCCATCATTAGATAGCTTGAGTAATGTTAGCCCTTTAGCCATAATTATTTTTATCTTTTTATTATTATTCATAAGTCATCATTGATTCAACTTTTCCACATTCAACCAGATAGCATTGAGCTGCTCATAAGCTATCACATTTCACTGTGTGTCAGGTTTGGACTTAATGGCAGAACTGAAGATAGCAAGTGCCAATATCAGTTTTCTCCAAACTTCCTCCTAGGGGCTGACAGGGATGTGGGGCCTCCTGGGGTTTGGAAGGAAGACCCTACAGCTGTATCTTGCCTCCACAGACTGGCTGGTTTTCTGGTTGTCTCAGTAAGAAATCTTGGGTGTAATGGTTTTAATAGCACTGCAGAGAGTCATAAACAGGAATTATAGGCATCATAGAATTAAAAACATGCAGTGTAGAATTAAAATTAGAAAGTGACTTTTTTTTAACCTTGTCCAACAAACACAGTAGCTTAGTAGTGTGATCATCAGAAAACTACTTCTGCCATCTGGTGGCCATGACTAATTCTAACCTATCCAGGCAACAGCCTTGTTAAGCAAATGCTGCAGTAACTTCCCTGTAGGTTATCTGTTTGGACAGCTGGAATATCCTGGCTTCCACCGAAGGGAGTGGATAATGAAGCTATAAGGAGGGAGCTGGAGTATTAAGATCAAAACCTAGAAATTGGCTGCTTTCAAGATCTGTTCAATAGGAGACCCCTCAACAAAGCCTATTGAGGACCAGGCATTGTGCTAAACTTGGGATTCAGAGAGCTATAATGTATGGTCCCTGCCCACAAGGAATTCCTGATCTAGTAAGGAAGATGACGAGTAACGAGGTAATTTTAACACAGTGATATGGGGACTCAGAGGAAAGCCATTAATCATGCCATGGAGCTTCAGGAAAGGCTCCCCAGAACAAGTAGCACTATAATGGATTTCAAGCTATTTAGAATCTGATTCTCCTCCCCCCACTTTTTTCTTAGCAATTCTTTATAGTCAGAGTCAATAATGGCTTTAAGTGGTGCCATTGTTTATGTTTGTAAGCTAGGGAAAGATTACGAGGTGGCTATAAAGAGATATTTATATTTTATATTTCCTTCCTTTTCAAGTTTCAGGGCTATAGTCTAAGTTCTATTCATCTAAGGTAATAAGAACCAAGAGTTGACTCTAGTAGACAGGCTCTAGCAGACAAATGTTCTCCCCACCCCACCACCAGGAAAAAGGCATTATTAGGGGAGCCATTAATCTAGCCTACCTACTCCTGACCCAGGGTGAATGAAAAGAGATATATTTAAGAAAGTGTAGGATAGAAGCAATTGAATGGGAAATTGAGTTGTCTCTCTCCAGACTGTTACCTTCCTTCCACCTTTTCCTAACCAGTGACAACTGTATTTTACATTTCATTATGTATTTAAGGATGTCAAAGTTTTTCCTTGCACTGCTCATTTAGTAAAAAGCCCACTGTTTGCTTGCAGAGAAAAATGAGGGTAGTACTGGAGGTAGACAATTTAACAAGGAAAGCATTTATCTAAAAAGAAGTATTTAGTTCCGTTTCTTGACAAACATTGGCTGTGAAGGCACTTTAGCAAAGACTGCCTACATGGTGATGAAGAATTTTACTGTTTGTGAACAGGAGTCAACATTTGTCTAAAAAATCTCAACCAAAGTAAGATGAGAAATACTACCATGTTTTCTGGCCATGGACAAAGTCAGCAGTTCAGGCAGTGAGGTCCACAGACAGCCAAATGAGACATGGAAAGAAATCTGAAAGCTCAATAGTGTTCAGGTACATTTAGTGTGCATCACACTGACTACAGCAAAGGGGAAAAGGGTTGGCATTACCAAGGCCAGTGGACACAAGCAATAAGACCTAGAGAAGGACCTACCAGTCAGTAAAAAAGATAGAGATAGGCCATACCCAGTATGGAATACTCTCTAATGTTAAAACACTAGACTTTGACAAAAGCATTGATTCATTCTTCCTTTCAGTCATTCAACAAACATTTACAGAGACCACACTACATCTCAAGCACAGTAGGGCACTGGTATCAAAAGCTAAAGAATATATAGTCTCTGTTTTCCTTCTAGTGAAAGAGGCAGACATAGACAGATATCTTGATTTTTTTTTCTTTTTTAATGTATTTTATTGATTATGCTATTACAATTTTCCCAATTTCCCCCTTTGCCCCCCTCTACTGGTACCCTTCATTCCCTCTGAGGATCCTCCCCCTTAGCTCATGCCCACTGGTCATACATATAAGTTCTCTGGCTACTCCATTTCCTATACTGTTCTTAAGGTCCCCCTGTCTATTCTGTACCTAACAATTTGTACTTTTTTTTTAAAATTTATTTTTTATTGTTATTCAACTACAGTTGTATGCCTTTTCTCCCCTTCCCTCCCCCCACCCCAGCTGAACCCACCTCCCTCCCCCACCCCCACCATCCCCCCCGATTTTGTCCATGTGTCCTTTATAATAGTTCCTGCAATCCCCTCTTCCCACTGTCCCCACCCCACTCCCCCCTGGCCACTGCTAGACTGTTCCCCCCCTCAATGTCTCTGGTTGTATTTTGTTTGCTTTTTTCTTTTGTTGATTATGTTCCAGTTAAAGGTGAGATCATGTGGTATTTGTCCCTCACCTCCTGGCTTATTTCACTTAGCATAATGCTCTCCAGTTCCATCCATGCTGTTGCAAAGGGTATAAGCTCCTTCTTTCTCTCTGCTGCGTAGAATGCCATTGTGTAAATATACCATAGTTTTTGGATCCACTCGTTTGCTGATGGGCACTTAGGTTGCTTCCAGTACTTGGCTATTGTAAATTGTGCTGCTATGAACATTGGGGTGCACAGGTTCTTTTGGATTGGTGTTTCAGGGTTCTTAGGGTATAATCCCAGCAGCGGAATTGCTGGGTCAAAGGGCAGTTCCATTTTTAGTTTTCTGAGGCAATTCCATACTGTTTTCCACAGTGGCCTCACCAGTCTGCATTCCCACCAACAGTGCACTAGGGTTCCCTTTTCTCCGCATCCTCTCCAACATTTGTTTGTGGATTTGTTTATGCTGGCCACTCTGACTGGTGTGAGATGGTACCTCATTGTGGTTTTAATTTGCATCTCTCTGATGGCTAGTGATGCTGAGCATCTTTTCCTATGTCTCTGGGCCCTCTGTATGTCTTCCTTGGAGAAGTGTCTGTTCAAGTCCTTTGCCCATTTTTTAATTGGGTTGTTTGTCTTCCTGGAGTGCAGTCGTGTGAGTTCTTTATATATTTTGGAGATCAGGCCCTTGTCTGAGGTATCATTGGCAAATATGTTTTCCCATACTGTTGGTTCTCTTTGTAATTTGGTGCTATTTTCTTTAGCCTTGCAGAAGCTTTTTATTTTGATGAGGTCCCATTTGTTTATTCTTTCCTTTATGTCCCTTGCTTTAGGGGATGTGTCTGTGACGATGTTGCTGCATGGAATGTCTGAGATTTTCCTGCCAATGTTTTCCTCAAGGACTTTTATGGTGTTACAACTTATATTTAAGTCTTTTATCCATCTTGAGTTTATTTTCGTGTATGGCGTAAGTTGGTGATCAAGTTTCATTTTTTTGCACGTAGCTGTCCAGATCTCCCAACACCATCTGTTGAAGAAGCTGTTTTTGCTCCATTTTATGCTCCTGCCTGCTTTGTCAAATATTAATTGACCGTAAAGACTTGAGTTTATTTCTGGGCTCTCTGTTCTGTTCCATTGGTCTATTTGCCTGTTTTTATGCCAGTATCAGGCTGTTTTGATTACAGTGGCCTTGTAATACAGTTTGATATCAGGTATTGTGATCCCTCCTGCTTTGTTCTTCTTCCTCAAAATTGCTGCAGCTATTCGGGGTCGTTTATGCTTCCATATAAATTTCTGAAATGTTCGTTCTATATCTGTGAAATATGTCATAGGTACTCTAATAGGGATTGCATTGAATCTATAAATTGCTTTGGGTAGTATGGCCATTTTGATGATGTTAATTCTTCCAATCCATGAGCATGGTACATGCTTCCATTTGTTTGTATCTTCCTTAATTTCTTTCTTCAGTGTTGTGTAGTTTTCTGAGTACAGGTCTTTTACCTCCTTGGTTAGGTTTATTCCTAGGTACTTTATTTTTCTTGTTGCTATATCAAATGGGATTTTTTTCCTGATTTCTGTTTCTGCAGTTTCGTTGTTGGTGTACAGGAATGCCTTTGATTTCTGAGTATTGACTTTGTATCCAGCTGTTTTGCCAAATTCATTTATTAGGTCGAGTAGTTTTCTGGTGGAGTCTATAGGATTTTCCATGTACACTATCATGTCATCTGCAAACAGTGACAGTTTCATTTCCTCCTTTCCAATTTGGATGCCTTTTATTGCTTTTTCTTGTCTGATTGCTGTGGCTAGGACTTCCAATACTATGTTGAATAGGAGTGGTGAGAGAGGGCATCCTTGTCTTGTTCCTGATCTTTGTGGGAAAGCTCTAAGTTTTTGTCCATTGAGTGTGATGTTGGCTGTAGGTCTCTCATATATGGCCTTTATTATGTTGAGGAATGCTCCCTCTATTCCCACTTTGCTGAGGGTTTTTATCAGAAATGGGTGCTGTACCTTATCAAATGCTCTTTCTGCATCTATTGATATGATCATGTGATATATTATGTTTATTGATTTGCGAATATTATACCATCCTTGCATCCCTGGGATGAATCCCACTTGGTCATGGTGGATGATCTTTTTAATGTATTGCTGGATGCGGTTTGCCAATATTTTGTTGAGAATTTTAGCGTCTATGTTCATCAGCGATATTGGCCTGAAGTTTTCTTTCTTTGTTGTGTCTTTGTCTGGTTTTGGGATTAGGATGATGCTGGCTTCATAAAAAGAGTTTGGGAGTCTTCCATCAGTTTGGATTTTTTCAAAGAGTCTGTGAAGGATAGGGGTTAGCTCTTCCTTAAATGCTTTGTAGAATTCTCCTGTAAAACCATCTGGTCCAGGGCTTTTGTGTGTTGGGAGTTTTTTGATGACTGCTTCAATTTCCTCTGCTGTTATTGGTCTGTTCAGGTTTTCTGCTTCTTCTTCATTCAGTTTTGAAAGATTATATTTGTCTAGAAATGTGTCCATTTCACCTAGGTTTTCGAATTTCTTGGCATACAGTTCTTCGTAGTAATTTCTTACGATCCTTTGTATTTCTGTGGTATCAGTTGTAATCTCTCCTCTTTCATTTCCAATTGTGTTTATTTGGATCCACTCTCTTTTTTTCTTGATGAGGCTACTTAAAGGCTTGTCGATTTTGTTTATCTTTTCATAGAACCAGCTCCTGGATTCATTGATCCTTAGAATTGTGCTTTTAGTCTCTATGTCATTTAGTTCTGCTCTGATCTTGGTTATTTCCTTCCTTCTGCTTGCTCTGGGCTGTCTTTGTTGTTGTTCCTCCAGTTCTTGTAGGCGTAGGGTTAGGTTGTTTGTTTGAAATGTTTCTATCTTTTTAAGGTAGGCCTGTATTGCTATGAACTTCCCTCTCAGGACTGCCTTTGCTGTGTCCCATAGGTTTTGGGTTGTTGTGAGTTCATTTTCATTTGTTTCCGGGAAGTTTTTGATTTCTTCCCTAATCTCGTTCTTGACCCATTCATTGTTTAATAGCATGCTATTCAGTCTCCATGATTTTGAGTGTTTTGGGTTTTTTTCTTTGGGGTTGGTTTCTAGTTTCAGTCCCTTGTGGTCAGAGAAAATGCTTGATATGATTTCAATTTTCTTGAATTTGTTGAGGCTTGCTTTGTGTCCTATCATGTGGTCTATCTTTGAGAAAGTTCCATGGACACTTGAAAAGAATGTGTATTTTGCTTCTTTGGGATGAAAAGCTCTACAGATATCAGTTAAGTCCATTTCCTCTAGGGTATTGTTAAGTGACACAATATCCTTGTTGATATTTTGTCTGGAAGACCTGTCCATTTTTGATAGTGGGGTGTTAAAGTCCCCTACTATAATTGTGTTGCTGTCAATATCTTTCTTGAAGTCCTCCAAGATTTTCTTAATGTATTTGGGTGCTACTATGTTGGGTGCATATATATTTACAATGTGTATGTCTTCTTGGTGGATTCTTCCTTTGAGTATTATGAAGTGACCTTCTGGGTCCCTCTTTATGGCCCTTCTTTGGAAGTCTATTTTGTCTGATATGAGTATTGCTACCCCTGCTTTTTTTTTCCTGTCCGTTTGCTTGGAAAATTTGTTTCCAGCCCTTCACTTTCAGTCTGTATAAGTCTTTTGTCCTGAGATGGATCTCTTGTAGGCAGCATATGTGTGGGTCATGTTTTCTTATCCATTCAGCTATTCTATGTCTTTTGATTGGAGCATTTAATCCATTTACATTTAAGGTTATTATCGATAGGAAGTTATTCATTGCCTTTATTCCTACCTGTGTTCCTCTGTCTTTCTCTTTTCCTTCCTTTCCTTAAAGCAGTCCCTTTAGCATCTCTTGCAGAGCTGGTTTGGTGGAAGTGTATTCTTTTAGACTTCTTTTGTCTGGGAAACTCTTTATTTGGCCTTCTATCTTAATTGAGAGCCTTGCTGGGTAAAGTAGCCTTGGTTGCAGGCCTCTGTTTCTCATTACTTGGAATATTTTTTGCCATTCTCTTCTGGCTTGGAGCGTTTCCATTGAGAAGTCAGTTGCTAACCTTATTGGGGCTCCCTTGTACGTTACTTCCTTTTTCTCCCTTGCTGCTTTTAAGATCCTCTCTTTGTCTTGGAAATTTGCCATTTTAATGATGATGTATCTTGCAGTGGGTCTATTTGGGTTCCTCTTGCTTGGGACTCTCTGTGTTTCCTGGATTTGGGTGACTTTTTCTCTCCTCAGATTAGGGAAATTTTCCATCATTACTTTTTCAAACAGGTTTTCTATCCCTTGCTCTTCTTCTTCTCCTTCTGGTATTCCTATTATACGGATATTGTTACGTTTCATGTTGTCCTGCATTTCCCTTATTGCCTCTTCATTCTTTCTGAGCCTCTTTTCCTTTTCTTGCTCTTTCTGGGTGTTTTTTTCTACTTTGTCCTCCAGCTCGCTGATCCAATCTTCTGCTTCATCAAGTCTGCTTTTAATTCCTTCTACTGTGTTCTTCAATTCAGAAATTGTATTCTTCATTTCCTCTTGGCTCTTGTTGATAGTTTCTATTTCCTTTTTCATGTTGATGTAGTTTGCAGTGAGTTCATTGTAGTTTCCCTGTAGTTTCTGGTAGTTCTCTTTGAGCTCAGAGAGCTCAGTGAGCTTCCTGATAACCATTGCTTTGAACTCAGTATCTGATAGTTGACTTGCCTCTTTTTCACTTAGCATTCTTTCTGAGACTTCCTCCTTTCCTTTCATTTGGGGATTGTTTCTTTGTCTTCCCATTGTTTGTGAGACTCTTCTTGTTAGCCTCTGCTTCTTAAATTCATCTATTCTGACTCCCTGGGTTTATGGTATGAACTTCTATGGTAGAATGCCAATGGGATTCAGTGGTGCTGTCTCCTTAATCTCCTGTGCTCACTGGTCTTGAGCTGACGTTTATGGGTGGAACACGGTCTAACTCTAGTCTTTTCAGCACTCCAGGTTTTGTTGTCTCACCTGTGGGAAAAAGAGAAAGGGGGGAAGAAAAAAAAAAAAGAAGGGAAGGAGGGAAAAAGGAAATAGAAAAGGAGGAAAGGAAGGAAGGAAGAAGGAATAAAGAAAGATCAGAGGCAAGATAAGAAGGAATTTTTTAACAAAAATTAAAACAACAGAATAAATAAAAGAAGGCAGGAAGAAGGCATAAAAAAGGTAAAGGATGGGAGGAAGAAGGAATGAAAAAAAAAAAGAAAGGAAGAAGGAATTCAGGGGGAAAGGAGGAAAGGAAAAAAAAAAAATCTTCTGCTGGCTTTAAACCGGTCAGATTAGTTGTGCTGGCGTCCTGTCTGTGCTACAGGAGGGGGTGGTTGGAAGGATTGGTTTCACTTTTCTCCCTTTCTGGGCCACACTCTTTGCTGTTGTTCAGCCTGCAGTCTTCCCTAGCCCTGCAGCTCCCCTCTGCTGGGTGTTCTGCCTTTGTGCTAGAGAGCTAGTAGGCCCTGCAGGGTGCGCAGGTGTTAGGTTGGCGTTGTAGGTGTGGTCCCTGGCAGGCAATCAGGCTGTTGATCAGCCAATCCAGCCGCTTTGGCTTGGGACGCTTGCGTGCAGGCGGCGGATTCAGCCGCCTTGGGGTTAGGACGCTCGCAAGCGGCTTTGTGCTTGGAAAACGTGCATCCAGCCGGCCCTGCGCTTGGTGAGCGCGCAGCCAGCCGAGCCAGCAGCCCTGTGCTTGGTGGGCCGATCCAGCCGCCCTGGGCTTGAGTCTCTCGGGCGGGCGGGGCAGCCCTGGGACTGAGTCACAAGGCACTCGGGTCCGCAGTTTAGGGCCTGTGGGTGGAACAGCTAGCCTCTGCTCCAGATGCTCTCCCACCTGAGGTTTCAGGTGTGGGCGCCCAGTTTGCTAATCTGCGTGCGCGCAACCGGGCCTCAGGTGAGCCTCAGGTGAGCACGGGGCTCTGGGGCTGCTTCTCCCGCGCTCGCAGTCCTGGGGCGGAGGGGGGAGGGGCTCCAGGGGCAGCGGCTGCTGCCGAGAGTTCTCTAACCAGCCCCTGAGTGCCTCTATTTTCTTTTTCTTTTTGAGAAATTCTTCCTATTCAAGCCCCCCTGGTCCAAACAAGCACCTGGCTGCTCACAGCTCAGCCTGGCCCCCTCCTAAGACTCCTGCAGCAGCCCCTGCGCCTGGGCTGGCGCTTCTGCCGCCCTTGTACCTCGCGGGTCCTGGGGACCTTATTGTCCTTAAGCACTCTTCTTACCGTCAGATCTTTCAATGTCCTCTATCTTTGGTCTCTGATCTTCATATATGCTGGAATACTGTTGGCTGTTCGCTCTGCTCCTCAGATCAGCTAGGTATTTCCCTGGCGTCGAGGGGAAGTGGACTCCGCTCCCACCTATGTTGCCGCCATCTTCCCACAATCGATATCTTGATTTTTATGAATATAATGATACCGATGAAGTGGGGACTGGGCATTTTTGGGCCTTTGGAGAAAGGGCTTCCTTCTGGTATCACCTGAGAGAATCAGTGTAGTTAGTTCCGTTTCCTAGCATGGGTAAAAAGGTAAGTAATGTCTTATGAGCTGCCAAATATCCTATGTTCTATTATCAATATTCAAAGAATTAGAATGTGATAAAATATAATTTTAAGCAAATACTATCAAACCCAAGCAGTCTTGCTCTGATGAGTGAGAAAGTGTGTTAGGGCCTTACAGTGTCTATAGGTCAAGTAGTGGTGAAGAGCACAATCCTAGGCCCTGAGCTTGTTTAGGCATCTGTAAAAGAGGGACAGTGTCAATGCCTACTGTTAAGATGCACATAAGAACTTGAGCAAAGCATCTTTGGCATGTGGCAATTGCTCAGTAAATATTGGGTGTCATATTTATTATTATTGATGTGCTGAGTAATGATGATTTTAAATAATAGAAGGGCAACAAAAGAAAAAAAGCAAACAAAATATAACCAGAGACATTGAAGTTAAGAACAATGTAACAATAGCCAGGGGGGAGGAGAGAAGGGAGAGTGGGGAGAAGGGTTTTCAGGAGCTACTATAAAGGACACATGGACAAAACCAAGGGGGAGGGTGGAAGCTGGGGAGAGAGGTGGCTTTGGCTGGGGTGAGGTAGAGGGGTGGGGAGAAAATGCAGACAAGTGTAATTGAACAACAGTAAAATAATAAAAAACTAAAATCAAATAAAAAAATAGAAGGGCAAATTAAGAAATCTGCTGCACAAATTTGTACCTTTGTCATGATAGGATCATGAGATTTCAAGCCCTGGGTATGAGTACAGGCCAGTTTTTGGCAGGTGGGATGGCCTTTGATGCAGTCAGTGTGTTGGGCTGAGTGTGCTTTGGGGCTTTCTGAAACACCCAGAAAGTCAAATTGTGCTCTTTGTGCCTCAGTGATTCTTGCTATGAAGTCAGGACCACTTTATCCCACACATGGAAATTTCTTGGCTTTTCTCATTTAGCTTTATTCCTAAATCAGACAACTGCTGTCATTGAGATTCCTTTACTTTCTCTAGGAGCCCAGGATTTCAAAGCCCTCTGAGTGTTGTGGGTGACCTGCAATTGTGTGCTGGTCACAGGCTCTCTAAACAAACAAACAAAAAGTAATAAAACGAATAAACAGAAGCCATGATATATAGCTCTCACCAATATCTGTGATGCAAACGCTCCCACCATGGCCTACTTCAAGCTACCGACAGTGTAAAAATTAGCTTGCACAATTCCTGAACACATAGCACTCAGCACCCCTGAGTCCATATGAGCTGGCTTCAGCACCTCCTGGATAGTTGTGAGCATTTGTTCCTGGTACTCCTTGGGTAACTCTGGCATTTGTGTGCCAGCACATCTTCCACCAATGTTCTGGGTTTTGGTTGAGGGGGCTTATGTCTTTTTGAAATGAGGCACATTAAAAAATAGACTGCTTTTTACAAACTCAAGGGTGAGCCATCTTGCACAAAGATTATGAGATGGACCCACTGAAATGTAGGTGTCTTACTTCATATTAATATGAACTGAGAGTTTAGTTCAGAAACATTCTGAAAATCTTATTTGGTATACAAATGAGCTAGATTAGAAAAACTCACCTTTCTTCAGCACTTTGCTCATCCTTCCCAGTGGGACAAGAGAAATTGCAAATGTCAAGTATCTTTATGTATTCTTGCTTTTTCTGCCCCCAGAACATCGGAGCCGGACTGACCGCCGGGAGCAGAGAGCCGCTGCCCCCCTTTCTGTAGTTGCTCCTCCACTGCCGGCCTACCCCCCAGCTCACAGCCAGAGGAGACGTGAAGTTAAGGACCGTCACTTCTTAACGGTGAGCTTGGTGGCCAACCTGCAGCCACCAATCGGGAAGCACAAGTGGGTCTTGGGAGTCAGTTTCCCTCCTAGTGAAGGAGGAGGTGGGCTGCCACAGAGAGTAAATAAATCATAGGCATTTGAGGACAACTTAATTTTTTCCCCTTTCATTCCTGAAAGTAAAGCCTCTTTTTGGCATAGAGTGGGGACATAGATATATATTTTTTTAGTTAACTGGTTGCACAATACAGCAATGCAATAAGAGTTAAGGAAATCTAAAATCAGGGGGAAAATTTGCTTCAAATCCTAGTTCTTCTGCACACAAGCTGAAAGATTTAGGGCAGGTTACTTAACCTTCTTTACCCTCAGTTCCCTCGTCTATAACATGGGACTATTAATAGTATATAGCTTATAGTGTTTGAGGGTTAAATGATATAAGAACTTAGCACAGTGCCTGGCACAGCATAAGACCTCAATACAAGTTAGCTACTACAATCACCACTCTCATTCATAGTCAAGTGAGGGTTTGGCTGACTCAGTGGGATGAACTGGGGGAGGACTTAACTTATGTGGAAATTTTCCATTTGAACATAGTTTATCTCATCAATTCCTGCTTCCCTATTCTATAAGGGAGGCTAGTTCTTCAGAGTAACAAATTACCAATGGTGGATTCAGCCTTGCCTGGTTGGCTGTGGCTATAACTTAGCCCAAGCCCCAAGTATGGATCACAGACGACGAAGCTAAGCCCAGCTCAGAACACCTACAAGCACCTGGAAAGTTTTCAGCAGCCAATACAAACACTATCACCCCAGATGTGCCTTCTGGGACCTCAAGGGAGACAACTTTGTGCATCTGAGTAGCACATCATTAATGTGAAAAGCTACGGTTTCTGTGACCAAATCAGCCTATACTGCCTTCCCGAATGGCTGGACCCCTGCTCTCTTGTCATTCTAGTTTGAGACCCAAAGCCTAAAGAAATTATAGCAATGTGGTTACACAGTGAGGTTTTAATTTGAATTAAATTGGAATGAATGACAATAAACCCTGTACCCTTTGGGCTTTTACACTATGCAAAATAAATGCAAATTATTTGGGTCACATGATGCCAAACATTCAGATGAACAGACTTCATCTAAATGAATCTGCATGATGTAACATATCCATATAAAACAGTGAGTGATATTAGAACGTACGTGGATGTTTTTCCTACTTGTGACTGGACAGTAAGCTTCATGTCCTTCAGGCTCATCAATTGTCTGCTGAATTCCATGTCACAATCACTACATCGCTGCAGTCCAGCCCAGGAGTAAGAAAAGAAGCCTCTTACAAGCCTCTTAGAACTTTCTAAGTCTTAATGTAGAACAATTACACATGCTGGTGATTTATCATAAAAGCCCCTGCTCAACAAAAGTTTATATTAAGCTCAAATCTGCTTGCTGAAGCATTTGCTTTTAATGAGGCATTTTCTGCATGAAATGCTAAAAATATTCTCCCCATTCATTGTACATGTTTTGTGGCTCATTAAATTGGTTTTCTTGGGGGTGGGGAACAGAAGGTAGGAGAGAAGATTGTTGAGCAATTACAGAAATGATATAAAAATATTACCCTTTGTCATATTCTGCATAATTTTTAATGTCTAAATATCAAAGTAAGACTATAGGAAAAGGCTTAAAATAATGAATAGAAATGAGGGTATTTACCCAACAAACATTAATAAGAGAAGAATCTAGATCATACTTATGTAAACTCCAGGAAATTTACCCATCTCAAATGACAATTAATATTTGAATAAGCTAGGGAAATTGAAACTGTTTCATTTGTTCCATTTAGTTTGGGTCACTAGGTTCGTGGGAAGATTTTCCATTCAAGTTATATTCCTCAGACTTGGAACTGACTCAGAATAGAACATGGTTCGATGCATTAAGCTTACAGGGCTATATGTTGCTGTGAGAGAAAAAGCTGTATGAATAGGGACAGGAAATTCGCAGCCAAATTGCTAGATATACATTTGTTAGACAGAAAATTGATTGACAGACCTTTTCTTAGATAGTAACTCTTGTTTCAACTATGAAACTTTAGATTAGACATTTTTTCCTCCTTTAAAAAGCATTCATAATGAGATTCTGACACACAATCTTCTACAACTCTGCAAACTCTTATACTGTAATTTGGTCATTAGTGGCATGGACTATGAAGACAAACTGCCTGCATTTGAATACCAGCTCTACCATTTACTACTTGTGTGACTGGACAAGTTAATAATTTCAGTGTTTCAGGGATAATGTAGATTAGTACCTCACAAGTTTGAAACAAGAATGTGTTAATACATATAAATGGTACCTGATACATAATAAGCTCTCAATATATATTAGACATTATCATCATTATTATTAGCCAATCAGGTCTCTGAGGTATCATTGATATAGGGATAATATTATGGGTCTAACCAGGTTTAAATCCCAGCTCTACAACTTCTTGGTTATATGACTTGGGAAACCTCATTATATTTTTCTGAGTCCCAGTTTCTTATCTGCAAAATGAGGATAATAACTTCAGTTTTACAAGGTTGTTAAGAAGGCTTAATACAATGTTATATAAATACAATTAAATTGTGTGTGTGTGTGTGTGTGTGTGTGTGAAAGTATCAGCACAGTGCCTAAAATGCATGAACATCTGAATCTATATTCCTAGTCACTTAAAATCCTTAACATTAAATGAAAAGCCTATGATGTATACTCATATAAGACTGGAGGATGTATAAATTGTCCTACCCTTTTTAGAGGGCAATTTGCCAATATTTGTCAGAACTATAATATATTTATAGCCTTTGATCCAGCAATTCTATGTCTAGAAATTTACCCTTAGGCAATAATGAGAGTGATGAAAAGATTGATTCACTAGGATGTACACATCAAAACACTGTGTATAATAGGGAAAATAATTACAAATATCTTAAAGTCCAACAATAGAGACTAATTTAATGAACTCTGATATGTGCATAGGATAGAATACAATATCAACAATGTACTATAGAAGAATATAATGACATGGAAAATGTATATGTTTTATCATCAGGGATTTTTAAACAGTGTATAGTATGGTCTCAAAAATATCTATGAGATCCTGACTGGTGTGGTTGGGTGTCATCCTGCAAACTGAAAGGTTACTGGTTCAATTCCCAGTCTAGGCACATGCCTGGGTTGCTGGCCAGGTCTGCAGTTGGGGGCGTGTGAGAGGCAACAGATTGATGTTCCTCTTACACATCAATATTTCTCTCCCTCTTTTATCCCTCCCTTCCCCACTCTCTAAAAATAATAAAATCTGGCCTGACTTGTATAGCTCAGTGGATTTAGCACAGGCCTGTGAACCAAAGAGTTGCCGGTTCGATTCCCAGTCAGGGCACATGCCTGGGTTGCAGGCCAGGTCCCCAATAGGGGGGTGCACGAGAGGCAAACACACATTGATGTTTCTGTCCCTCTCTTTCTCCCTCCCTTCTCATCTCTCTAAAAATAAATAAAATCTTTTAAAAAAGACCTTTAAAAATTAAAAATAATAAAATCTTTTAAAAAATCTATGAGTGTATATGTGTGTATACACACATGCATAGGGAAAAAGGCTGGAAGGCTATATACTATATACAGTGGTTCCCAAACTGTATGATGAGGTAATTCAGGGCACTGTAGTGAAATCGTAAGTGTGCCTTGAGTTATTTAAAATTTTCAAGGGACACAGTGTCATCTGTCTAGTGACATCTAGCGATGGCTCCAAAGTAGCCTCATAGCTCTCAGAAGGAGAAAGAGGGGATGCTTAGTTCTTCATATTTGATTCCTATCAAAAGTTCTCCAAAGGGAACTCACAGGAAACTGGTTAACCAATTTACCATAGCTTAAAACCCTCTGTCAGTTGAGAATTTAAGGGGTGTCTCCTAATTAAAGCCCATCTGGGGTTCCTCCCTCATCAAGGGTATCAAAGGAGGTGATTTTGGGCCCAGATGGATTCTCAGAGGAATTCTACTGAGTCTTCAAAGTCCAGGTTATCCCAATGCTCTATAAATTGTTTCAGAGCATTAAAAATGGAGTAGAACTTCCCCCATTTCTTTTATGAACCTTTTATAAACTTTTGATACCTAAAAATGATAAAGAAAGGCAGGAAGTAAGAAAGAAAGGAAAGGAGGGAGGGAGACTACAGACCAATATCACTCATGATTATTGATGCAAAAATAATAAATTAAATGTTAGCAAAAAGAATGTAATACCACATTAAAAATTAATATACCATGACTAAATGGAATTTATTCCAGGAATGGAAGGTTGGTTCAACATTAGGAAATCTATTAGTATCAATTAACTTTTTATTCTTAAAAAACACTCAAGAAAATAGCCCTGGCTGGTGTAGCTCAGTGGATTGTGCACGGGCTGAGAACCAAAGGGTCACCAGTTCGATTCCCAGTCAGGGCACATGCCTGGGTTGCAGGCCAGATCCACAGTGGAAGCCATGTGAGTAGCAACCACACACTGATGTTTCTCTCCCTCTCTTTCTTTCTCCCTCCCTTCCCCTCTCTCTAAAAATAAATAAATAAAATCTTTAAAAAAACACTCAAGAAAATAGGAATTGAGTGGTACTTCATTAACATTCTATATATATAAGGTAGAATCTCTCTCTCTATACACACACACATATATATATATCTTAATTAATGGGGAAATAGTAGAGGCATTTCCACTAAAATCAGGAACAAGGCAAGGATGCTCACTATCTCTGCTACTAATTATCATTATATTAGTCAACGTAATTAGACAAAATAAATCAATGAAAGCCATAAAAATTGGTAAAGAACAATGGAATACTATGCAGCAGAGAAAAAGGAGCTCCTGCCCTTTGCGACAGCATGTGTGGAACTGGAGAGCATTATGCTAAGTGAAATAAGCCAGGTGGTGATGAACAAATACTATATGATCTTACCTTTAACTGGAACCTAATCAACAAAACAAATAAGCGAGCAAAATATAACCAAAGATATTGAAATTAAGAACAATCTGGTTATATTTTGTTTCCTTTTTTTCTTCTATTTATTATGTTCCAGTTAAAGGTGAGATCATATGGTATGAGGAGAGGGGATTACAGGAACTACTTTAAAGGACACATGGACCAAATCAAGGGGGAGGGTGGAGGTGGGGTGGTGGGATGGGGAGAAAAGGCACACAACTGTAATTGAATAACAATAAAAAATTTTAAAAAAAAGAACAATCTCACAGTAACCAGAAGAGAGGTGGGAGGGGATAATGGGGGGAAGGATTTTCAGGAACAACTATCAAGGACACATGGACAAAACCAAGGGGGTGTAGAAGCGTGGGAGGGAGGTGGGTTTGGCTGCTGTTGGGGGGACTGGTGGGGGTAAATGCATACAACTGTAAGTGAACAACAATAAAATAATTTTTTTTAGTCATCTGTATTAAATTTTGTTATAATGTAAAGAGATTCAAGCCTTGTAAATAATGATATGGAAGACCCTGTGCTGTACTTAAAATATTGCTGCTTGATTATTTGATTTTTACATCAGAGCTTTATAACACGAACTTTTGTACAGAATTGTGAGTTGTGACCATGTAACATGAGAGGTTTTGCTAGGATCTATTATTTTTAACCACCATTAATTAGTTGGGGTGGAGTTTACTGTACTGTGAAATTTTCACATTTGAATTTTTTAATTGCCTGGCAAAAGCTGGTATCCGTTCTAAAATATCAGCAGAATGATTTGCTGAATTCATTACAACCCCGTTATGTCACTTTAACAATAAAATAATTTAAAAAATTAAAATTGGTAAAGAAGAAGTAAACCAATATCTAGTTGCAGATGATATGAAACTATACCAGAAAAATCCTAGAAAATCAATGATAAAGCTGACTCAAACAAAAGAATTCAGCAAGGTAGCAAGAAATAAATGCACAAAAAACAATACCCTTCATTTACACAGATGATAGACTGCTAGAAGATCTAGTGGTAGAGAACGCTACATTTGCATCAATAACAAAGAAGATTAAATACTGAGGAATTAATATACCAGAAATGTATAAAACTTATATGAGAAAAACTTTAAAGCATTCTAAAGGCACAATATTTTGTTTTCTCAAATGTAAGGATGTTCCCTGTTCTTGAATAGAATGATTTAGCCTTATAAACAAGTCAGTTCTCTCTAAGTTAATTTATAAATTTAAATCAATCTCAATAAATTTACCAATAAGCTTTTTAAAAAAAGGAGTTAGACTCACCGATACTAAAGTTCTTATGGTAAAACAAACATACAAGAATAGCCAGGAAAACACTGAAAAAGGAAACCCACAAAGGTCAGTTAGACCTCCAGACATTAAAATATCTTTAAAGCCTTTATAATTACAATACTGTGGTCCTGGCAGATGAATAGAAAAATATACCCATAGATTATTTCACTTAGCATAATGCTCTCCAGTTCCATCCATGCTGTCGCAAAGCATAGGAGCTCCTTCTTTCTTTCTGCTGCGTAGTATGCCATTGTGTAAATGTACCAAGTTTTTTGATCCATTCATTTACTGATGGGCACTTAGGTTGCAAAACAAACAAGCAAGCAAAATGTAACCAGAGACATTGAAATTAAGAATAAACGAATAGTAACCAGAGGGTAGATGGGAGAGGATAATGGGGGGAAAAGGGTGAAGGGTTTGCAGGAACAACTATAAAGGACACATGGACAAAACCAAAGGCGGGTGGAATCAGGGGAGGAAGGTGGGGATGGCTGGGGTGGGGGGGAGAGGTGGGGTGGAAAGGTAGAAAACTACTTGAACAACAATAAAATTTAAAAGTATTTTTTAAAAAAGAACTCATGGATGTGAATAATAGTGTGGTGATTGCTGGGGGGAGAGGGTATAAGGGGACAAAATGGTAATTGAAAAAATACAATAAGGATTTTTAAAAAGGAAAAAAAAGAAAAAGATACCCATAGAATAGAATACAAAGTCCAGAAATCAACTCAAGTATATATGAACACATAATATATGATAAAAGCAGTACCTGAAAAACACTTAGACAAAAGGTGGAGTTTTTTAAATGTTGCTGGAACAACTGGGTAGCCACTTGGTAAAAGAAAAACAATTATCAGAGTTTTTCAACTTTCGCACTGTGGACATTTTTGGTCTGATAATTCTTTGCTGTGGGGGCTGTCCTGTGCACTGTGCAATGTGTAGTAGCATCCTTGGCCCACTAGATGCCAGGAGCACTCTTCCCCATAGGTTTAATAACCTAAAATGTCTCCAGACACTGCCAAATATCTCCTAGGGGGACAAAATCACCCTCAGTTGAGAACCATTTAATTAGATCCATACCTCACACCATATACAAGATTAAACTCCAAATGGGTCTGGGACTTAAATATAAAAAATGAAATGAGACAAGTACTAGAGGAAAATAGGGGTGAATTATTCTTGACCTCAGTCCAGGAAAAGGTGTTCTAATTCTTACTCAAAATGCAAAGGCAATAAAATAGAAGATTGATAAAGTTGAATAGTAAATATTTCTATATACTCAAACACCATAAACTAAGTCAAAAAACAACCAAAATCTGGGAGAAAAGATGTGTAACATATACCACAGAAAAAGACTAATATCACTAATACATAAATACCTTTTAAATATTGAGGGACAAAGAAAGGAGCAAAAACCTGGTGGGAAAATGGGGGGGGGCAACCTTGAACAGACAATCCTGAAAAAACAACAACAACATAAAAGTGTTTCTTAAACTTAAAAAAATGTTCAAACTGACTCATTAGAGAAATGAGAACAATACTGAGATGCCATTTATTACCTATTAGATTGGCAAAAATTAAACAATATGACAATATATTCTGCTGGTAAAACTGGGGAAAAACAGGCACTCCCATACAGTGTTGATAGAAATGCAAACTTGGTACAACCTATCTGGAGGGGAAATTGGAAATAATCTAAAAAAATTGCATATGCACTTACTATTCGCCCTAGCAATCCCACTAAACTTACACCTCCAATAATACAAAAAGGTTATTCATTGCAGTGTTGTTTATAATTACAAGGTATTGGAAACAACCAAGGTGCCTATACATGGATGTATGTATTTAAGAGTTATTTACCCATTAGTGATATTAGCCCTTTTTCTGTGATACATGTACATGTAGTAATAGAATAAAGTGAAAAACATCTACTCAATGGTGTACTATGCAGCTGTAAAAAATGAGGAAGATTTTTGTGAACTAATAATGAGTAATTTCCAGAATATACTCTTAAGTGAAAAAGGCAAAGCACAAAAGAATATCTGCAGTATGCTACCCTTCATGTTAGAACCAAAGATATATAAGAAAGTATACAGGTATCCACTTACTTGTGTAAAAAAAAAAAAATAGTCAATTCTGCTGTAATACAACATAAGTATCCCTTAAAATCTCCACACTATGCAAACTTGCCAATAACATTAAAGGGTTTATGAAGAAAACAGGATACAAACACTCAAAAAAAAATTCTTCTGTGACATACACGCAGACAAAAATAAAGATAGGAACCTAATTTAAACAACAACAGTAGCAGTGTTTTATATATTTTAAAGGATTAAGAAATACAGAATACAATAAAAGTGCCACTTTACCTGGAAAAAGCCCTGAAGGTTGCTCTGGAGTGGGCATCAGGACTGTAGCTTGTGAGTTACTGCAAAAGAGTAGGAAGAGAGGTGCCTGAAATCAGAGTGAAGGATGGAGCCTCAGATGTAGATGAGTGTGGCTCCCAACACGTTAGGTAAAGTGAAGGAACTTAGAGGTGTTTGAGGTGTGTGCACTCTGTTTATTCTTATACAACTCAGGTCATCTGGGTACAGTTTCTGCATTCTTACAGAGTTTCTCATGCAGGAAATCCTGCATAAGCAAATGTGAAATTCTTATTAGGCTTAAATTGTTCTCTTAGATGTCCTTCACATTGGAACAAATTCACTTTTTCAAAATAAACAATAGACAAAAACTGACAGTACAGGAAGGATAAAGCAGAAACTAATGAGATTGGTTTACCAACAGGGGTGGGTAGGGGGATGAGAAGGTGGTGGTAGGGTCAAGGGAGAACGACACTACTCTGGATATATTTTTTGGGTAGCTCTAATTCTTAGAACCCAGGTAATGTTTCACATACCCCTCTCCAATAAATAAATAACAACTAGAATGTGAGGAGAACCCAAAGTGAAAGACAAACAGTAACAAATAAACTGAACTATATTATAAATGAATATCATAACCACAGTGAAGGAAGTGGGGAAGAAAATAGCTAACCTAAGTAACTTGGAAAGAATATTTTTATTGTGTTTTAACACAAATATTTATTGATAGGTTGATGAATATAATTTTAAGTACAATAATAAGCCACAACTGTGGATTAAAACAATTCATTATACCTCTAAAAAGAGGAAAAAGCCATAACTTAGGAACTTTAAATATTTAAGTCAAAGATCCTCTGAATTACCAACCAGATAAGTACCAGATAATTTTCCCTTGTATACAATTTGTATAGTACATCACTTGATCACAAAGCCAGGATGATACTTCATACAGAATTCCTCATTCCTTTATACTTGAGCTGTCCCACCTGGCTACTATTCTATACCCCACTCCTTTCCTTTCCTTTTGCAATGGTATTCTTTAGCCATTCCTTTCCTAAAGAATTGTGCACACATCTTCCCTCCCAAGCAAGGAAGCCAGAAAACAAGGAATGAGTCAGAGAATGTCAGCCACATGCAGATATATGAATGAATAGACTTAGACATTAGGATGGCAACAGACTGGTTCCATGAGGTCTAAACTAAACTGGCTTTGGCCAAGAAGCTGCTCTGGCTCACTGAAAGGTCTGTAATGCCACCTCAGGTTTTGCCAACACCGCCAGACCCCATGTTTCTAAGAGATTAGCAGTGGTCTACAAAAGGAGGTAGAAAGCCAATGTAACCAGACAGCTAATGTGACAATACAGTCAATGCTTTGGACCTCTACTGGGATATTCTAGCATAATCATTTGCTAAAACCTTCAGGATACTAAGGCAACCTTTAAACCTCTTGGACAGGATAAGTTAGTCACCTCCATAACTCTAATCTTTCTCCTTGGGCATGTGAAGTAAAAAACATCCAAGGGCATGCAACACTGAGGCATAAAACATGTTGCAGAAGTGGAAATATAGGAGGCTTTTAAGGTGACCAGCTTCCTTGTTCAAAAATCCATGAGAAAGTCCCTAAGGATATTGTCTGAGCAACCATTCTGTTGGTGACAGTGCCCCAAAGCTGAGCAAACCTGCAGGCGCACGGCTATTTTCTGAAGAGCAAACACTGTAATAACAAGAGTAGCCATATAGGTACTCTACATATGGAGAATAAAAGGCCAGAGGTCAAGGGATCTGGGCAAGCCACCTAGAAGACTTGGCTCCACACTTCTCACCTTTCAAGAAGAACATCTCCATCCAGCAGCCCTTTGACTTCAGGAGACAAAAGAGATGGTCAAATTCTTCTGAGAGAAGTGCTGGTTCTTGAAAAGCTCCTGGGGAGACAACATCCTAGAGGCTCATTTATAAATGAAGGTAAATAAAAACTGCAAGACTACATAACTATCTGCTCAAGTTAGACATATATTTAACAGGCATAGCTTGAGGTATCTGGTAGAACAGAGGGCATTTTGAGGCATAATTAAAAAGCAGGAAGACCAAAATATCACTGATTGGTAGGTTGGATGACAGAGAGGCAGGAAGCAAAGACAGAAGGGAACAGTTGAAGGAGCATGCAGAAGACCAGCTGGAGGGAAGGCAGCATGGCTAGTCTACATCCAGTGAAAGAGCTTGCTTGGCTGGTTCTTGACATGAGTCCCTCCATCACTTTCTCAGACAGGATGGACATGTGGCATTCAGCAGTATAATTAGGGGAGATTTTTGTAAATGGGGAACTGGTGAATGGATACTGAAGAGAAAAGACTGAGTGTGCTGTCCCGTAATGCTCTGTTTACACCAAAGGCAGGTTTGAGTTGACAGAGCACACATGGGGGTCTCATGCAACAGTAGCAGTATCATGGGAGAAAGGAGATAATAGGGTAAAATTGGGGCTGGTAGATAGGAAAACTCTCAAGTTCCAGTTCTTAAATACTAGAGAGCAGGAACAGTTCAGTCTTAGCCTTGTAGTCAAGAAATCAGATGCTCATTTTCTGTTCTACATCCGCCTTCTCCAAACCTTAACAAAATGCAAAAGATATGGCCTCATCCCCATCCTAATCAGCTTCCTGGATGGTCCTGTCTGTGATGCTGCTCATTTGCCCATCAGAGATATTCACTCCAACCATCATGCACAGCATCTGGAACAGCTCATCACAGGAGATCTTGTCATCTTTATCTGAATCATATAGTCAAAAAGAAAAGTACAGTTTGCTGCTTCGGCTGTTGAGTGGTTATGATACATTCTTATCTTTGCTCTTTGCACTATCTTCAATGGGTTAGAAATGAGCCAAAATTTTTTATGAATCCATGGAAGTTTATCTATCTTCTCCCTTTGGAAGGAAGGCACTGATGAGCTGGTCCCCCAGTGGGCTGATGACAAGTTCTGGAATCCGCTGGAAATCTTTCCACCTGAGGGCCCCATTCTCACCTTTGACCAGGTTGGTGAACTAGCTTTGGAGGTGGGTGCTTTGACTCTAGGAAAAAGCCAGTGTTCTTTTTGATCTCCTTGAGCTCTTTCCTCCACAGTGGCATGGAGGCCTGAGACATATCTTCAAGTGGGAGCTCCTCCTGGAGCAGCTGCACCTGAAGCAACAGTGTAAAGCTAAAGACAAAAGGAATTGTACACAAATATTGTACTCCACTTGGTAAATCTGTTCTTCACAAGAGAGTGAGTTAGAAATTCTTGAACTACTTTATGTGTATACTAGAATCCAGTAAATACACAAATATGTGGTACATGACAGTTTGTCACTGTTGAAGAAAGGAATTACAGATAAGGAAAGGGGGATATCTAGAATGAATCCTGTGGTACTAGATTAGAATCTAAAATATCAGTATAGTCCTGGCTGGTGTGTCTCAGTGGATAGAGTGCCGGCCTATGAACCAAAGGGTCACTGGTTCAATTCACTGTATAGGGCACATGCCTGGGTTGCAGGCCAGGTCCCCAGTTGGGGGCACGTAAGAGGCAGCCACACACTGATGTTTCTCTTCCTCTCTTTCTCCTTCCCTTCCCCTCTCTCTAAAAATAAATAAATAAAATCTTTTAAAAATATATCAGTATAAAATCATACACATATTCTCACACATTCACATACACATACATGTACTCATGTATGTGCAGATGGTTAGGCATAAAATAAATATGTGTATGTGTATATGTATATGTATGAATATACAAACATATATTCCCTAGATGTCATCTGAGAGAACCTTAAAAGAAATGACACTCTGGTAACATTGAGAACATCTAGTGCACAGATCTTGTTTCTAAATAGAATTCTCTAATAAAAGAAACCAGGTTCCCTGGACAAATTGTTTATATGGTAAAAAGGGAAATACCAGATAATCCTAGACTATCTTGAGATGCCAGATATCAAAAAAGTGCTGAGAAAATAATAGAGGGCATGTCACAAAGGCATAGGAGCCAACATAAAGGAGATCCCAATGGCTAAACCTGGGACACTTTGAGAAATGAAATAAATAATTATAGTAATACGTTATAATACAGAGAATAAGATAAATATCCATAGTCTATAGTAACATTAAGTAAATTGAGATAAGTAAATAAATGCATGGGGTTGGAGTAGCTCTTTCTCACAGAAGAATTCTAATTAATAAATGTAGAAGTATTGATAGAAATTTAAAAAATCACCATTACCCAAATATGACAGTAACGATTTCTGCAGGCAGTAATTATCAATGGATGCTAAGATTAGTTGGGTGAAATTATGTTAAAAAACAGGATACTTGCATAAGTCTCAAAGTTTCTCCCTACAAGGGAGAAAATAATTTGGAAGCTGCAAAAACCAGACACCATCAAAGTTAACATCATCAGTAATACGGCACACCTATATATATATGAACCTCCTAATATGATGTCATTGAAATGACACTTCTGTAGGATTTTTGCCAAAAATGTATAGCCTCTGTCTGATCATAAGAAACCATCACACAATCCCAAATGGGGGACATTCTAGAAAATAATTGGCTTATACTTTTCAAAAGTGTCAAGTGCATGAAAGGCAAAGATTGAGGGACAATCACAAATTGAAGGAGACTAAAGAGATTTGACAACTAAATGCAATGTGGGTTCCTGAATTGGATCCAGGACTAGAAAAAGCACATTAGTGGGAAAACTGGAAAATGCAAATAAAGTTAATAGATTAGTTAATAATACTTATCAATGTTCATTTCATGGTTTTGACAAATGTATTATGGTTGTATAAGATGTTAATATTAGGAAAAGCTAGATAAAGAGTAGTATATGGGGACCCTCCCTGCTATTTTTACAACTTCTCTGTAAGTATAACATTATTTCAAAACAGGAAGTTAAATTCACCCCCCCCCCCCACACACAGAGTTAGCTATGGATATTTCACAGTTCCTAGGTTGGGACTTATACCATAATGCCTATGAAAGATATATGGCTTTAGTAAAAGATAAGTTCAATTGGGAAATGCTTAGTTCAGAACTTCTTTATTTTAAATAGCAAAATTTAGAAGACCACACAGAATCTCAGATGATTAGAAGTTGCCATAGTATGATATGACACTTTGTCTCCAGTGCACCATCATGACTTAGATTCTCATTTCAGAGTATGGAGTCAGTTTATCATAACAGTTCCTCTTCATCCCTTCCTGAATGCTTAGGAGTGGAATGCTTAGGTCATCTGTTCTCATCAGTCAGGTCCCTTGGTCCAGGCCCAGATATGCAAATACTTGGGACATTCACCTGCTGTTCCCCTGTGCAAGCCTAAGGCAAGCATTACCAATAGATTACAGCATTCTTTCCCATATAGTCCACACAGCCGGATCAGAGTTGGCACTTGAGCTGAAACATCTATAGGTGCATTCAGCCTGTAGTCACATCCATGGGGATCCTTAAGGTCTAAGTCCCTGCTTAGATTTGATATCTAGATGTACAACCATGGATGTCATCCTTCCTCATATGTGGTAAGTGATTCCAGCATTCTTACCAAGTGTCCCTCTCCAAGCCTCATAGGTGATCTAGGGGTAGAATGTCTAATGGTATCTGTAGTGTTGGAGGAAGATGTTTGACATGACGTGGAGCCCTATAGCAACAATTTATCAGGTTCTAGAGGAACATTCAGGCCTAAATCCTTATCATCAGGATAGACAGTTTACAATGTATCGTGTTCACAATTGTATTCCTTGTCTGGCTTGATAAAACTAGCTAGGAAAGAATATCAGGGATTTCTTGTCATTTCATACCCTGATAGTGGTTTTCTAACTTACCACACTGTAATGTCGAAGGATTTTAAAATAAAAGTCTGTCAAATCATGCTTTTCTTTTTACCAAAGAGGTGCATTTGTAGGACAAGGGGCATTTCTACAGCCTTCTTGGGAAGTAAATGGAGGAAATCATTCAAACTAGGACCCAGACCTCCTTGCTCATATTCCAGAGCTATAAACAATGACAATGTTTATTCTTCCATTTTATATGAGGAAGAAAAATTGGTTTATGAGAAAGTAGCTTCTTAGAAAAACTAAACTAGCTTACAGAAGAATCAGAAGAGTGAGAATGGACTTCTGAACCAGGAAAGAGGATTAAAGACAAGAGCTGACAAAAGGGGTAGTTCAATACTATTTGACCTATCCTGGGATAAGGACCTTCTCACTGCCTCAATCTCTCTCCCCAGATCCTCCCCTTCCCTTTTTCCTTGGGTCCACATTAGAGATTTTTTATATTCTATTGGTTTATAAGAGCTGGGGCTAAGAAGCACTGACCAAGACTTTCCTTTACTGTAAAAGAATTACACGTATCACAGTGTCCTAGATGGGTCTTGTTTTGCTTTTATAAACTATATTTATGGTGTTGCAAGCTCTTTCAGAAGTATTCCGTTGATTTATGACCTATCTCAAAATGGTTGTGTCTATCCCATCTCTCTTGCTTAACCTTAGGTGATTGCCCTTGTCTTACCTAGTTTGCTCCTTTAAACCAGTTAGGAATAATTAACCTTGGTATGAGAACCTTTGACGTACAAATTCTCTAACCCTAAGCCTTCAATGGCTTCATTCTACCTAAAGAAATAAGTTCAAATCCTTAGTTCTACTCTCTAGCCTCTGTACAATCTGATCCTAACTTACCTTTCCAGATGGATTTCCCACAAATTGTTTGTACAGACCTTAGACCTCAGCCAAACCAAATTATATGTGCTTATCTAAAAAATATCCTGCACTCTCAAAACAGTATATCCACTTGGAATGCCCTCTCTCTCACTGTGGCCTCTTACTTATTCCTTCATTTTGAAAAAAAAAATAACTGGACACCTGCTGTTAATAAGTATTAAAGGGATACAAAAATGAGTGAGACATAATCTCTGCCATCCAAGGAAATTATATGGTATTGAATACAAGGTGTTAATGCCTAACTCGTGTGTGGTGTTAGAATGGGGTTGGATGTTAGGATTAAACTTCATGGCAAAGGTAGCATTTGAGAATGCCTTGAAGGATGGGGTAGATTTTTAATGTGAACGCTGGGAGGGAAAAGATTAAAGGCTGAGGAAACCATAAGAGCAAGGACACAGAGACAACAGAAAGTGGAGTGTGGTATACATGAATTCAAATACTTTTTTTTTTCTCTGTAATGCTTCAATCTTGAAGGATCTCGAATGTCAGACTAAAAAGTTTGAATTTATTCCATAGGCATAGGAAATTATTGAAGGGTTTTGAGCTTGGAAGTAACATGATCAGAAAGAACGGTGTGCTTTTACTGAAGACACTAGACCATGTGTATATAGGATTAATTTCCTCAATTTCCAGAGACTTTTTTTCTTTTTCTTTTTCTTTTTTTTCTTTTTTTTTTTTTGGTATAGTAGGGAGAGAAGGGCCTGCCATTAGTTTCAAGTATATGATTGCAGGAATGGTGATATCTATCACACTATCCATTTAACTCACCTGTCTGGTCTTTGCAGAAGGTAGATGGATCTTGGATACTGGCTGTAAATAGCTTGTGACTTTCATCGTAGCTGCTGTTTCCATATGGTATTTTACTTAGAGCAAATCAACACAGCACTTAGCATGTACAATGATACAGCTATTGACCCCAGCAAATACTTTTTTCCCACCATACCCATTTTTAAGGGTCACCAGAAGCAGCTTGCTTTTGAGACTATGTCAGCTCTACTTCCCTCTGTCATAAGCTGCAGAGATTATTGTCATCTTGACACCCCACAGAACATCACACTGCTTCATATTTTCCTCACTAGACTGAAAAACTGGAAGTAACAAGTACTTGAGATAACTCAGAAACAGCAAACCAGGGGTGAAAGCCTGTATCATGTATTTTGCCAGTCAGGGTCCAGTCAAGAAAATAGAAACCACAACAGTTATTGTAACAGAAAAAATGCAATATAGGGGAGGTATTATAAGACTGACACAGCAAATAGGAAACTGATGTGACTCAGAGATAGTAACTACAGAAAGGAGCTGACACTCCTAGGGAAGAACCTAACAGAAAGCAGCTGACAAGGAAGAAATGTTTGCAGAGTCCCAGCAGAATATAAAAGCAGAATATGGCAGAACAGATTTGGAGCTGACAGACAACTTAATAGCCAGCACAATAGCTAATGGAAGCATTAGCTAATGAGTCTGGTTAATATTAAACATTCTGAGAAATAAAGAAAATTCCTTGTTTCAAATTTTAGTATTAGAATTCTTTCTTTTAAAAATATCAGCCTGGCTGTGGAACAGCCAATAAAATTACTTCTCTGTACACATCATTACAGAATATTCTCAGATTGACATTCTCTTGCATGCCTGAGACATTTAATCCATTGTTCAAACTATAAGCAGATAATGGAATACTACTCACAATAAAAAGGAACAAATTACTGATACACACAACAACTTGGGTGGATCTAAAAGGCATTACGCTGAATGAAAGAAAGCAGTCTCAAAAGGTACGATTTCATTTATATGACACTTTCAAAAAGAAAAAACCATAGTGATGCAGAACAGATTAGTGGGTGCCAGGGTCTATGAGTGGGAGGAGACTTTGACTATAAAGGGATAGTGTGAGGGCCTTTTTTGGGCATGGTGGCAATGTTCTGAATCCTGATTGTGGTAAGGTTATGTGAGCCTATATGATAACATTTACAGCACCATACTCAAAAAGTGTCATTTAAAAAAGGGAAAAAAGAAAACAGAAAAAGTAAAAACAGAATGTGCATGGCTTGTGTGAGAAGATTTTATCTTTTTTTTTTAAATTGCTGTGGTAAGGTCAAGTATGACCCTACTGAGCTTTTGCCACATCTAGCCTAACTTTTGAGGGAAAAGTGTCACTTGGAGTGAGACCAAATGTGCAACATGTCTTCAGTTTGCACACATCCTTGGAGCCCCCAGCTGAGGGCAAAGCACTGAGGTGGGTGAGGGAGGAAGTCTCCCTGAATCTCTGGCCTGCTGCTGGCTCCTGTGATTTGGGTGAGTGTATTTGTGCTGTTTGCAGCAGTTCAAAGTCTCCTTTTTCCCTTCCCTGCACTTCAAAGCCTGGCCTGCCTTTTCCCTACTCATGGCTTTTATTTGGTACTAGCAGCCTTTGAGTATTGAAACTGAGTGGCCCTTGGCAGTGACCCCACTAATTGGCAAAGCTGCCTACAGGGGATGAATAAGCTACTCACTGGCATCAACATCACAGTGATCATGGTCCATTGGACCTTATGTTGTGTTGTTCTTGACAGTCCAGAGCAATTCCTGTGAATAAACAACTGAGTGGTATAGGAAGTGTTCTCCCAGTCTCCCTAGAGCCCTCTTTTCCATTCATGCAAGTACTACATGATTCAAAATACAATTCTGTTATGCTCTGCACATTTAAATTGTTTCATTAGCCCTGGCTGGTGTGGCTCAGTGGACTGAGTGCCAGCCTGTGAACCAAGGGGTCACCGGTTCGATTCCCATTTAGGGCACATGCCTGGGTTATGGGCCAGGTCCCCAATGGGGGGCGTGTGAGAGGCAACCACACACTGATGTTTCTCTCCCTCTCTTTCTCCCTCCCTTCCCCTCTGTCTAAAAATAAATAAATAAAATCTTTAAAAAAATAGTTTCATTAATAGAACTCCATTAAACAAATTGTTCCTCAACTTTAAAATACATAAAATCATTTTACATTCTGTCATCCTAAGAATTTTTGTTCAGTTCCAGCTGAGATCAAAAGGAGAGAAATATTCCTTTGCAGTTACACACTGTCTTTCAGAAAGTCTCTTTGGATGAAAATTGCACCATTGCCATTGCCATGCAAGCTGTGTTCACTAGCAGTCGATCTTATACCGAAAACATCTATCAGCCTATTACAGGATGAGATTCTAAAGTGAAGGAGCATGTACTCTTTTGTGTTTGGCTTCTTCAGCTCCACATACTTTTTTAAGGTGGATGTTGCATGTATCAATTGTGTTTTTTTTATTACTGTGTAGTATTCCATTGTATGAAT
Source organism: Desmodus rotundus (assembly GCF_022682495.2). Taxonomy (NCBI): domain Eukaryota; kingdom Metazoa; phylum Chordata; class Mammalia; order Chiroptera; family Phyllostomidae; genus Desmodus; species Desmodus rotundus. The sequence continues at coordinate 92,227,277 of NC_071400.1, read as the reverse complement.
ATAGTACTTCACAGTTTGTTTACCCATTCTGTTGTTTGTAGATATTTGAGTCGTTTCTAGTTGTGAGGTGTTGTTTTTTATTTTTTTGGTGGGGGCTTTTATGGCTAAATCTGCTATAAATATTTTTGTGTAAGACTTTTGATAGATATACTCATTTTTAAACTTCTATATACCTAAAAGGGAATTAAAGGGTAGACATACGTTTAAGGTTATTAGCTACTGCCAGTCTCTCAAATGGCTACACGATTTTATACTTCCCTGAGTGATCTATGAGAGTTTGAGCTCTGCATCTTTGCCAATACTTGGTATTATACATCTATTTTAATTTTGGCCCCTTTAGTATATAGTAGTATATCATTGTGGTTTTAATATGAATTTTCCCAATTAAGGAATAATGTTGAGTCTCTTCACATATGCTTATTGGCCTTTTGTATATTTTCTTCTTTTAATTCTAAATTTTTTGAATTACAGACTATAGTCAACATTATTTTGTATTAGTTTGAGGTGTACAGCATATTGGCCACACAAGTATACACCTCACAAAGTGTTCCCCCCTGACACCTCTTGCACTCAGCTGGCACCACACATAGTGACCACAACACTATCAACCACATTTCCCAAGCTTTAGTCCACATTAACATGAGTATTTTGTAATTACCAATCTGCACTTTTCAATCCCTTCACCTTTTTCATCCAGCTCCCCAACTCTCCCTTCTGGTAACAGTCTGTTCGCTGTATCTATGAGTCTGTTTCTGTTTTGTTTGCCCATTAATTTTGTTCTTTAGATTCCACATAAGTGAAATCATATGGTATTTGTCATTCTCTGACTGACTTATTTCACTTACCATACTACCCTCTAGGTCCATCCATGTTGTCACAAATGGTAAGATTTCATTCTTCTTTATGGGCAAGTAATATTCCATTGTATATATGTGCCACAGCTTTCTTTATCCACTCATCTATTGATGGGCACTTGGGTTGATTCTGTATCTTGGCTATTATAAATAATGCTGCAGTGAATATAGTGGTGCATATATTCTTTCAAATTAGTGTTTTGGGTTTCTTCAGATATATACCCAGAGATAGAATTTCTGGGTCATAAAGAAGTTCCATTTTTAATTTTTTGAGGAACCTCCATACTGTTTTCCACAGTGGTTATACTAGTCTGCTTTCCCACTAACAGTGCATGAGGGTTCCCTTTCTCCACATCCTCTCCAACATTTACTGTTTGTTGATCTGTTGATGATAGCCATTTCTGATAGGTATGGGGTGATACCTCACTGTAGTTTTAATTTGCATTTCTACAATGATTAGTGACATTGAGCATCTTTTCATATGTTTATTGGCCATCTGTATGTCTTCTTTGGAGAAGTGTCTATTTAGGTCCTTTGCTCATTTTTTAATTGGATTGTTTGGTTTTTTGGTCTTGAGTTGTATGAGTTTTTCATAAATTTTAGATATTAACCCCTTATCAGATGTATCATTGGCAAATATGTTCCCCCCATTCAGTGGGTTGTCTTATTATTTTGTTAATGGTTTCCTTTGCTGTGCAAAAACTTTTTAGTTTGATGTAGTCCCACTTGTTTAATTTTTTTGTTTCCCTTGCCTAAGAAAAAAATATTGCTAAGAAAAATATCCAGGATTTTACTGCCTATATCTTCTTTTAGAATTTTTATGGTATTGAATCTTACATTTAAGTCTTAAATCCATTTTTGAGTTTATTCTTGTGCACGGTATAAGAAGGTGACCTAGTGTCATTTTTTTGTGTGTGCAAATTATCTGTCCAATTTTTCAAACACTATATTGAATAGACTGTCTTTACCCCATTGTATATTCTTGCTTCCTTTGTCAAGTATTAATTGATCATATAGGCATGGGTTTATTTCTGGGCTCTCTATTCTGTTCCATTGTTCTCTATGTCTGTTTTTATGCCAGTACCATGTTGTTTTGCTTACGATCATCTTTAAAAAAAAATTGAAGATCTAACTGGCTTTATTTAAGCGGTTAATGCATTGGGCAGCATCCCATCTATCAACTACAAGGGTGTGTCCTGTAGCATTTTTTTTTACTTTTTTTTATTGTTGTTCAACTACAGTTGTCTCCATTTTCCCTCCACTACTCCTCCCCACCCCAGCCATCCCCACCTCCCACTCTTACTATCACCTTGTAGTATAATTTGATATCAGGTAGCATGATAACTCCAACTTGGTTATTCTTTCTCAAGATTGCTGTGGCTATTTGGTGTCTTTTGTGGCTCCATGTACATTTTTGGATTATTTGTTCTAGTTCTGTGAAATACAGCATTGGTATTTTGATAGGAATTGTGCTGAGTCTGTAGATTCTTTGGGTAGTATGGACATTTTAACAATGTTAATTCTTTCTATCCATGAGCATGGTATATGCTTCCATTTATTTGTATCTCCTTCAAGTTTTTCTTCAGTGTCTTATAATTATCCAAGTACAGGTTTTTTACCTCATTTATTTATTACTAGGTATTTTATTTTATTTTTTGATGCAATTGCAAATGGGATTGTTTTCTTAGTTTCCCTTTCTGTTCATTATTGGTGTATAAACCAGATCGTGAAAGACAAATACCATATGATTTCACCTATAAGTGGAACCTAATCAACAAAGAAAACAAGCGAACAAAATATAAGCAGAGAGATTGAAATTAAGAACAAACTGACAGTAACCAGAGGGGAGGTGGGAGGGGATAATTGGGGTAAAAGGGGAAGGGTTTTCAGAAGCATGTATAAAGGACCCATGGACAAAACCAAAGGAGGGTAGCATCAAGGGTGGGAAGTGGGGATGGCTGGGGTACAGGGGAGAGGAGGGAGGAAAATGGAGACAACTGTACTTGAACAACAATTTTAAAATGTGGAAAAAAATTTTTTTAAAAATGCAACTGATTTCTGGAGATTTTTGTTGTATCCTACTACTTTACTGAATTCATTGATCAGTTCTAGTAGTTTTTTTTAATGGAATCCTTAGGGTTCTCTATATGCAGTATTATCTCATCCATTAATAATGATAGTTTTACTTTTTCCTTTCCAATTTGGATGCCTTCTATTTCTTCTTCTCATTTGATTGCTGTGGCTAGGACTTCCAGTACTATGTTGAACAAGAGTAGTGAAAGAGGACATCCCTGTTTTGTTCCTCATCTTAAAGGAAATGATTTTAGTTTTTCCCCATTGTGTATGATGTTAGCTGTGGGTTTGTCATATATGGCCTTTATTATATTGAGATATGTTCACTCTATTTCCATTTTGCTGAGAGTTTTTACCATAAATGGGTGCTGGATTTTTGTCAAAAGCTTTTTCTGCTTATATTAATATTTTGTTTATGTGATATATCATGTCAACTGATTTGTAGATATTGTACAAACCTTGCATCCCTGGAATAAATCCCACTTAATCATGGTTTATGATCTTATAATTCATTGCTGGATTTGGCTTGCTAATATTTTATCGAGAATATTTTAACATAATATTTTATGTTCATCAGGGATATTGGCCTATGGTTTTGTTTCTTTGTACTGTCTTTAAATGGTTTTGGAATTATGATACTGCTGGTCTCATAAAATGAGCTTGGGAGTTTTTCCTTCTCTTAAATTTTTTGGAATAGTTTGAGAAAGATAGATGTTACTTCTTCTTTGAATACTTGGTAAAATTCACCTTTGAAGCCATCCAGTCCAGGACTTTTGTTTGTTGGAAGTTTTTTGATTACTGCTTCGATTTCATTAGTTGTAATTGGTCTGTTCTTGATTCAATTTTGGGAGATTGTACATTTCTAGGAATTATTCATTTCTTCCAGATTGTCCAGTTTGTTGGCATATATTTGTTCATAATATTGCCTTATAATCCTTTATATTTCTGTGGTGTCAGTTGTTACTTCTCCTCTTTCATTTCTGATTTTATTTATCTGGGACCTTTCTTTTTTTCTGGATGATTCTAGTTAAAGGTTTATCAATTTGGTTTATCTTTTCAAAGAACCAGCTCTTGGTTTTATCGATCTTTTGCATTGGTTTTAGACTCTATTTTGTTTATTTCTGCTCTGATCTTTATTATTTCCTTTCTTCTACTCACTCTGGGCTTTGTTTGTTGTTCTTTTTCTAGATCCTTTAAGTATAATGTTAGATTGTTTATTTGAGATTTTTCTTGTTTCTTGAGGTAGACCTGTAATGCTATGAATTTCTCTCTTAGGGCTGCTTTTGCTGTGTCCCATGGATTTTTGAGTTGTTGTATTCTCATTTTCATTTGTTTGAAGGTATCTTTTGATTTCTTCCTTAATCTCATTTTTAACCCATTCATTGTTTAATTAACATGTTATTTAGCCTCCATGTCTTTGAGTGTTTTTCTTTTTTTTCTTGTGATTAATTTCTTGTTTAAACCATTATGGTCAGAGAAGATGTTTGATATGATTTCTGTCTTCTTAAATTTATTGAGACTAGTTTTGTGCCCTAACATGTGGTCTATACTAGAAAATGTTCCATATGCACTTGAAAAAAATGTATATTCTGCTGTTTTGGGGTGTAATGCTCTGAAGATATTAATCAAATCTATTTGATCTAGTGTGTCATTTAAGGCCACTCTTTCCTTGTTGATTTTCTATCTGGAAAATCTATCCATTAAGGTCAATGGGATGTTAAAATTCCCTACTATGACTGTATTTTGTATATTTTCTTTTGCAAAGTACTTGTCCAGAGAATTGAGGATGTTTTGGTGGCAATATCTGTTAGGGAAGAAAATTAAAGGTGTAATTTGGAAAAGCGGACTTATCAATGATAAGGTCATTTTCCCCATGAAGGCCCTGGCTGTGAAAGGATAAACCAGGAAAGGGAAGAAAGACTTGGGACATAGAAAGCATAGGATGTCCCCTAAACTTTTATTTACCTCATCATTTTCCCCCACAGTTGCTCACTTTGTTAATATTGGAGCTGAGGAAAGGGAGAAGCACAGTATGAGTTTAAAATAATGTTATAAAGCATATTTGGAAGACAAGAGTACAGTGCCAGTTAGTAGGAAACTTTGGGAAAATCTCAAGGGAATAAGAGTGCTATGTAATTGCAGCAGCAAAGTGATAAGTGAAGAAGTTACTGCCAGACTCCTTTAAGACTTCAGAAGGATCAAAGTAGTTCATATTTATGTGCAACTCATATAAACTGTCCAGTGAAGAAAAATGTGAGGCAAACAAGTTCCCCTCCATCTCACAGACAGGTCATAAGCTGTGCAGAAATGTGGGGACTTGGTCTAAGGACAAACAAGCCTCAGAGTACAATGAGAATAATATCCCAGATCACCTCACTAAGAACCCAGTGTGCCTTGCAATAGCCATCTTCAAACTAAGGTTTTATTCCTGTATTCAAATGTACCACAGTGTCCATTCACCATTTACTATTTCTCATGTTTAAGAGAAACAGCATGATAGAAATAAACAAGCTCTGAAAGTTGACTCCTGTAAATGCCATGTGGTATCGGTTAGATCACAAACCAAAGCCAATTTTTCAAAGCATTTCGTGCCTGAATACCCACAACATCTTAACAGATGTCTTTTGGAAAGTTTTGAAGCAAATAAGCCTCTATCAGCATATAAAATAAAATTAAAAAGAAAGTAAAGTGTGGAGGGATGATTTTTTTTTCTTTTGTCAGTAAGAGAAAGGATAGGGAAAATCTTGAGATGTTTGGAGAAATAGCCACAAAAGTGAAGAAATGAATTTTTCTCACACACTCACCATACCCAATAAAAAAGATTGGGGTTTGGAAAATATTCTTTCTTTATTCACTAAAAAAATGCCTTTGACTTCTTTCGAGTATAATGCATGTCATTTCTTGTTCTGAACACCCATCATAAGTATAACTCGAGCTTTTGTTGAAGCAGATTCATGGGAAGCTAGGGAAAGGATTTGAGGGTATAACTGATGGGCCAGAGCAGGGACAAAAATGGGATGAAAACATCAAGGAAATATCTTCTGTTAGGGACAAGATAGGCATGACTGGTAGTGGCTGATTCTAAAATGGTGCCACTTAAACTCTGAGGCTTCTCAAAATCAATTGTAGGAGTGCCAAAGTGGGAGCCTGGGAAAGGAAGGATAAAATTTGTTTTCATTTTGATCCAACATTTTATTATGAAAAATTTCAAAATAACAGAATAGTCAAAAGAATTATACAGCGAATATACATATACTCATGAGGGAGATAATGTTTAATATGTCTCCACTGGGGCTGATTTTTACCCTCATCAAAGAAATGTTCTTGAATGAATGAATGAGTGGTCTAACAATCTTCCCACACACTTATTCGGGAGAAGCCAAGGTTGTTCACTGCTATTCCTGCATGGAGTGGCAATTCCAAAAGCAGGAGTCCCTGTGGGTCTGCTTCTATCATCTGTTATCTGAGATGCCTCTTGCTCATGCTGTCTTCTCCTTGCCTCATTACCTCTGACTTTGTGCTGGATGTTGTACTGAAAAATTATTATGTGGACATAATTTGATATTATTCCTTGAGAGAGGATTTTTTTGTTTGCTTATTCCAGGCACATGGGGGCACTAGCAGTATAACAAATATTTATTGAACATTACTGAGACAGTGGGAATAGAGTTATGAACAAGAAATGGCTCCTGCCCTTACAAGTCTTACCCTGAATAAGCAATAGGGTTCATTTAAATAGAGCCTTTAAAGAATAATTCAGTTCATACCAGTTTGATCAGTGTGCAGCCTTTCCTAACCTTATCCATCTGCATCCATTAAGGAGTAGCATGTGGAGCCATGTAGACATGCCCTGATGTAGCAGTTCTTTTGCAGTTTTATTTCATAGATAATTTAGGGAAAAAATCTATGAACTGATTATTGCATTTATCGCATAAAAATCTTATCAGAAATAATCAAAACAATTTTACTTCCTTTGACCAAACACCCAAGAAAGATGATGCTTTAAAACATTACACTAAGGCAGTTTAATTCGTGGCAGAAATAAAACCGTAGCCCATTTTAATATTATAAATCAAAATACTCTAAATTGACAGACCATCTGCAAGGATTTAAGTGCTTGTGTCTAGGTGGTAGAACCAAAAAATACAATCCTCCCTCACACAAGCTCAAGAGTACCTAATTTTAGCCCTCACAAGCTGGAGGTTGGAGTGACTATAAAAATAATGGCGAGACTGAAGAGTTGAAAAGGAATCTTCTGTGGAGTGTAATACACAGAGACCTTGACTTAATGATGATGGCCCAAACTGAACAGTCTGTGCTCGCTGTCTCTCTCTCTCTCTCTCTCTGAATTTGCTATCCTTAGTCATTTCCAGGTGTTACCTCATGCTTGTTTAATGGGATGGAGGGAGGCAGTTCTCAAACAGATGAAAAATAAATTACTCCTCATCTCACATTCCTGGAAAAAAATACTCGACAGGAGAGCTGACTTAGGAGACTTAAGACAAACTACCAAAGTTAATATATTAATATCATTAATATGTTTTCTACCCTGTGATTTTCTGCTGTTTGATTTTTTGAAATCCTTTTGTAAGACACTGAAGCCTTTGGTTTCTTCAAAACAAATTCCTGTACCATACAGCCTTTGTTTTCAAGCTCCTTCTTTCCTACTTTTGTGAATTTGCTCTCTATTTTGTATACCCCAGTGTGTTACCTGCACATCACTATCTGTGACTGATTCTTATGAGAGAATTAGGTTAAGTGTCTGAATTCAGGCCACATATACCATATCTATCAAAATGACCACTTTCAGTGGGGGAGCCATAGACCCTACAAAGTCATTTGTCTTAAATAAGATCTAGGTCAAAGTTAACTATGCTTGAGGAGATGGCATTTGCTGTACTTAAAAATTAATGAACAATCCTGGCAATTAAAATTTAGAAACTTAGAATAGCATTAGATCTTGAGTGCCCTCAAAAAATGTATTTATGCTATAGGCTTAATAATAACTAGAATTAGCATATGTAAATACTGAGCCTCCAATGGAACCAATGGTTGCTTGTGGTTTGCTCTTTTTGTTTTCACCTACTTGCACTAAGAGGGTAAGTTCTGTTGGATTCTGTGGTGCCTGCTTCCTCCTGAGGTCTTGAGCATAATCCTTACTTTATTTGGGTTCCCCATCACTGTTAAAAAACACAGAACTGGTATTGTTAAAGTTTACAAATAATTTGTTAGAGCTCTTACAATGAGGAGTCATTTTATTGGCATCACAGAAGACTGAAAGGAAAATGAAATATGGCTCCTGACCTCTAGGAAATAGTAACTTAATAAATGAAAAAGACACATCAGGGATAATTCATGTTACATTAAAGCAATGCTACATGGAAAGTGCTGTAATAGACGCCTAATTGAACCCAGTGCTGACATGGTTTAGAATTTAAAAGAATTTTAATGTCTTCCTCAGTAGATCCTGAAAAGGGGATTCTAGTTACCAAATTATTCTACAATCAGGACTAGCTACATAATTTGTGGGTCCCAGTGCAAAATGAAAATACAGGGTCCCTTACTCAAAAACTAAGAATATCAACACAGTGACAGCTTTAAACCAAGTGTAGAGTCCTTCTCAGTGCGGGATCCTGTGCAGCTGCAAGGGTCACATTCACATAAAACTGGCCCTGTTGTCAAATATAGTCTATGAATATGAGGAAGAGACAGTTTTTGAACAGTCCAGAGGAGGAATCTATACACAGGAAATTCTGTTCCAACTAGTTCATAGGAAAATAAAGTCACTCTAAGGAAAGAAAACAATTCAGTCTTTCCCAAATTAGCAAATGGGATTGTGATACAAAAGATAGAAGGTTACAATTTGCAAAAACAATTTTACAGCTGCAAGATTTTTCACAGCTACAAAGTAAGGGTAATAATAATAGTGGTAGTAGTAGCTGATGCTAACATATAGAGCTTATTATGTGCCAAGACTCTTCTAAGTCTAGTATGCTATGTACTCATTTAATCCTCAAAACAGCCCTGAAGGGTAGATACTATTATTTCTCTATCCTACAGATGAGGAAACTGACCTTAGAGAAGTTGAGAGATTGCCCAGGTTATACAATAAATAAGTGGTAGAACCAGCATTTGAACTCTGTCTAGCTCCAGAGTCTGTGCTGTTAACCACTATGTATGCTACTTCTCATAAAATGAAAATGAGGAAAAGAAGGAAGGAAGGAAGGAAGGAAGGAAAAAAGGAAGGAAGGAAGGGAGGAAGGAAGGGAAAAGAAAAGAGAGGAAGGGAGGGAGGAAAGCAGGCGTTATCCCATTATATTCATTCATTAATGTCATAGACAAGGGTATACTATGTGTTGTGTGCATGTTTTAATTTTTTCTTTTTTTGCATTTCACGTTCATAGTTTAACAGCACCCGTTCGCCCTCCCCCACTGAATGTTGCCACATGACCCCATGGAGTAGAAAGGTACTGGTTCTGAGAACATTCCATTGTACCCTATCCCACTCTCTCCAGACACTTTCACTTTTCTTCTCTTTTAATTTTATGGCAAACTCTGTTGTTTCTAACCAACTAAGAGGTAAATTGATTCTTTTAAATCAATTTAAAGAGTAGGTATTTTCCTAACGTGAATTAAATAAAATACAATTTAGATAGCCATGGCATTGGCTTTTTTCCCATTTACTTCACCCTGCCAACGCACACACCTCTAAGTTGCAAATAAGGCTCTGTTCAAGATGGGCATCACCTAACTCTTCTCCTGGACTTTGTAGTTGGGAGGAAAAAAATTCCAACTTGCCTTATATTTATCAGAACTGTAAAGGTTCAGCTTCTCAAATCAAAAAAGAAAACAGGACAAAAGGATTCTCTGGCAGTCAGTTGTCGCTGTCACCATTAAATAATAAGTGCTTTTGGCTTCTGGTCAGAGCCTTTAGTCAGGTCACTATTCTTTCTTTGTTTCCCAGTCCATTGTTATTCAAGGAAGGAATCGCCTACAAAATGTGGCCTCTGGTGGTGGGGGTTTCTCTCCAGCTACTTGTGCTCTCTCCCCTTCTTTCTGTCTTGTTTTGCATGCACCAAACTTTTTTTTTCCTTTTTGGAAGTTACCTAGGAAACAAAGTCTTTTGTGCTCCAACTTTATTTGAGCTATTCGCTTCCCTGGGAATAAACAGCTGAAGAGAGAAAGAAGGTTGCAATGTTTTTACTAAAACATTCATGGCAAACACATTTTTCTCAAGGAGGGGGAATCATATCCTGTTAGGTGTGTTGGGGTCTTTGCAGATACTTTTAACAAGGTAAGCAAATGCTGGGGGTTAAACAACTGGTTCTGGAATCTTCTCTTTAAGGGGACTTAATTCATTTGACAATATGTGAAATCCTGAGTCAACAGGGCATGATGCTTCCAAATGTGAGGATAAGAAATTTTTTTAATGGTTCTGATTTTAGGATAGAATATTATTAAAATCTAACTAGAATAAGAGGAAAAAATTATTTTCTACAACTACCCACCTTTCTCCAAATTGTAGGAAGAAATAAAACTAGTTTCAGTACTGGAAACTAGGTCTTTTAATAATCTGAAATCAAAATTAGAATGGAGCCTTTTTAATAATCTGGGCTAGGATCCCAACCCTGAAATCAGTTAGACAATATTTATATCTATCAAAGGTTTAGATGGAGAATTTTCAATTGTCATATAGAAGTAAAAATCTCTAACTACACAGCTGGAAGAAAAGCTTAGCACTGCAAAGCCAAAAGAAAATGAACAAGGACTGTTTTTGTCTTCCGAATTTGAAAAAAGAAACCCACTTGAATCCACCCCAACAGCTTTATATTTTTCACTATAGTTGGTGGGGGGAGATTCTTCACATTTGCTTTTCCATGTGCATAGAGTGTTTTTTTTCTTTTTAATCATTTTTTATTAACATTCAAATACAGTTGTCTCCATTTTCCCACCACAACTTCCCCCCACCCCACCCATAGTGGTTTTAAAATGTTATTCAGAAACGCCATAGTCCTGCAGTAAAATTAACTCCTTGTGTTTTAATCCAACCTCTCAATTAGGTTGGCTTGTCCTTTAGATGATATATTCAGGAATGTCTTCTGATTCCAGGTTTTCTGGCACATTTTCCAAAACATTTCATAGGCATCCAAATCATCTTTTCTCTTTGATCCTAGTCACTAGGGCTCTCAAGACTTTCAGTAGAATTTATGGTAAGATGGATATAGAGAAAGTGATCTACCTCTCACTGGATTAGAGACTCATATTTTTCTTCAGTTGGAAGTTCTGGCTGCCTTGTCTCTTGTCTTCTTAATTCCATTTGACCTGAAAAGCATGTTTATTGAAATTACAACTTTCAATTAGTTATATTTACTAATTATTCCTAGGATTCTTCCTTTGACCTAAAAGCTTATTTCTGACCAAATCTTTCTTAACTAAACTGTGAAATTCCTCATATGTTTGTTTATGTATAAACCATGATGGTTGAGTCTGAATGTACTTCATTTGCAGTCCCATCCCCTGGAGGATGAAGATACAGATGTCATGTTAGGGCAGAGGCCGAAAAACCCAGTACATAATATCCCCTCGACACTGGACAAGCAGACCAACTGGAGCAAAGCACTACCTCTCCCAACACCAGAGGAGAAGATGAAGCAAGATGCTCAAGTGATTTCTTCTTGCATTATTCCCATCAATGTCACTGGTATTGTTTTGTTCTTTTCTTAGGGGCAAGAGAGTCAGAATATTCTGTGTGTTAAATATGTTCAAAAGCTATGCTGCTGGGGGTACCAATTAAGAATACTGCTTTGTGAACAAGTAATACCTTTTTATCAGAATACAACCCAGAAGATGTTCAATATGCCTTTGTCAGGTTTTCAACATCAGTTTGCATGTGTCATTGGCCCGCTTGTTATATAAATGACAGTTTCTTTTTGAAAAAAAGTCACCAAATAGTTCTTTGGCCATAGCTGACTGAAATAATTGAGAGAGCGGCAGTGATTAATCATATGATAATGGTGCGTGACACCACAAGAAAGAAAACGGCAAACTCTGGATTCCTAAAACTGCAAGTAATGATCCTGTAGACCAAGTATAAAATCTGTTTTCATGCTTCCTTGGGTGAAGGTAGGCTTGTTGAAAATATTGTTTAGAATTCTGCAGTGATTTTAGGGATTTTTCACCTAAAAGTATATGGATTCATAGATGAAAGCTGAACTCTACTCTAAAGCCAGCAAGCCTGTCTTTCATACACTCTGCTTTCCTCCTCTTGTGTTCAATACACAAGAGTGAAGATTAGTCTAAGACAATTGCAAGCCTGTCCAGACTTTTCTGGAAAAGTTTATTGGCAGCAATTGCAAATTCCAGAATTGGATATGGTAATCTTTGTAAGTAAATTAATGTTACAAAATATTCTAACTTTCAAAGATGGAAATTAAATGATCTGTTTATTGTGCTTTTTTTTGAATATCTCTAATAGTTATATTTAATTTATTTATATATTCAAAATTTCAAAATGGCCATATTATGACTGGTTTTCATCCTGGTACTACATTACTAAAGATTGCATGTTACTTGAGATGCATTTTGCACACAGGTATTATTAACCCCACTCAAATTTCTCTCATATAAAGTAGGGAGCAAATGATGACCTGGTATCTGGCATAGCTATTTCCTTCCTTAAAAAAAAAAAAAAAAAAAAGGAGTTCTAGCTGTTCAGCTGGTTGTGAGCTTGGGGTTAATTTTCCTGATGACCTATTCAACTTGTAGGATAAATTATTCTAAGGATGTGTACTTTATCTGATCTCCATAATCTAAATGGGATGGATTAGGGGAGTTCAGCTGTCAAAATGGATCATTTTGGCATCCTTATAAACTAGTTTTCAGTTCTGGGGACATCTGATTATTAGCAACATGTGATTTCTTCATGGCGCTGTAAGTAAAATCTTGTTTTCAAATTTAGTTCTTTGATTATGGGCCTTGTGATTCAGGAAAAGGGAAGATCTTTCCTTCTGCTTTATTTCAGGAACTCTCAGACTAAAGCCTGGATTATCTGTTGATTTCAAGAGCTTTAATTAGCAAGTTGTTGATTATGCCCATATAACACAAAATATCTGTCTGTATGCCATGTATTCTGTAATTATTATGATTAGAATGAAGGATTTTAATTTTTGATTGAAACTAAGAAAGGAAAATTCCATTAGTACAAATTCTCTGATAATATTGTAATTATTCATCATGTGATAGCTCATACAGATTTCTCAAAGAGTTCTACAAACTGTTGTCACTGTGATGCTAAGCAAAACTCCAACTGATTCATTATATAGCTGAACAAGGCTTAACATGCCATCTTGCCCCATGCTTAAGAATCAGGATAAATGATGAGACAACCAAATTCCAAAGTACTTTTGGTATTATGGCTTCCTGAGGCAAAGCTTACTCTGAAAAATGCATGGCATATGCCTATGCCAGATGAATTTGGGTACTCACCTTCTCCCTCAGCATTCTAGATTGGATAGGACTCCATGTAGTGTGCATAATGTGGTTATGGAGAGAGAAACTAACAGGTATCATGATTTTCCCCTGTATTTATTTATTTATTTTAATTAATTAATTTATTTTTATGCCCCTGTATTTATTAAAGCAAACATACACATGTTGTAACAACTGGGAATTCCAGCGTTATTTACAGTTGGTACAGAAGGTAGATCCACTTAAGTGCGGAACTGGGGGCTCCCTTTTATTGTTATTATATAGTGATAAGGCACTGGTGATAAACTAAAAAGTGTTCAGTTTACAAGCAAGGAAAATATAACCAAAGACACTGAAATTGAGAACAGGCTGACAGTGACCAGAAGGGGTAGGGGAGGGGATAATGGGAGAATAGGGTGAAGGGTTTACAGGAATAACTATAAAGGACACATGGGCAATAACAAAGCGGGGTGGAAACAGAGGAGGGAGGTGGGGAGGGCTGGGGTGGTGGGGAGGGGTGGGGGGAAAAGGCAGAAAACTGTACTTGAACAACAACAACAAAATTTTAAAAAACCACTTTACACACACACACACACACAAAGTGTTCAGTTTAGTCAGTAGAAGAAAGTAGACAGAATTGATTATTTTAAAAAAATCTCTAGGCTGTTGTTTCCTCCCAGCATGTGGGTATGTTTTTTTTGGGGGGGGGGCAGAGTGAGTAGAGGGGAAAAATATAAAGATCTTTCAACGAAGAGATAGGTCAAGATATGTTAGCTGAACTAATTCAGGTTAACATCTTGGCTATGGATCTACTATGCAAAGATATCGGCTTCAGAGAGCTCAGAAATAGAGCAGTAAATAGTAATAACTAAAAGTTTAGGTCCTTAAGGAGTCATTTCTGTGTGAGGGTTATTCTTTGATGTTATTTTTCTCTCCTTGTTCTTTTGAGTTTCCTTCTTTGCTTGTTACTTTCTGCAGTGCAAGCTGTTGTGAAGAGCTGTATTCAGAAATAAAGCTTAATGTACTGCAGCATAATTTAAATAAGAGCTGAATAAGGGCTCCCTTATTATTTGTTTACAGGCTTAATCTAAACTATTCCTTTACTTCAATAAATGTCACTGTGTTCTAAGCAAATGAAAATGTGTTTGCCATTTCTAACAGCTAATGAGATTTATTTGTGGGTTGTAGGAGTTGGTTTTGACAGAGAGGCTAGTATACGTTGCTCTCTTGTTCATTCACAATCCGTACTACAGCGGAGACGAAAACTGAGGAGGAGGAAAACCATCTCTGGTATCCCCAGAAGAGTCCAACAAGAAATAGGTGTGATATAAAACTGTTCATTGTCAACATTCTGTTCTGTGCTAATTTTAAGGAGATGAAACAGAAGCTGACCTTTAACCAGCTTCTTAAAAAAAGTCAATGTTGTAACTTGTAGAGGTTTTGAAGTGGAGTATATTTGTTTTGTGTTCAGCAAGACAGGTATATGACTTTTTAAGTCTCTGTTTTTGACTGAGAAGGTTTGACCTTATAGATTTAGTCACATACATTCAGGTCTTATGGCTGAAATGTAATTTCAGCTAATTTTGCTAATTTTTAAACGTTTTATTAAGGTGGAAATTAGGAATAAAAAGTAACAAGATTCAATGAAAGATTCATTTAGGAAAGTATACCTTTATTGGAAGAGAGATATACTTTATGATATTAATAACTGAAAAAGGTAAATATCAAGTATACTAAATTAAATATTGATAACATGATATCCTTGATGACATTTTTATATATATTTTGTTAAATATGTTTAGGGTATCTCTTCCTAGTTTACTATAATTTTTTCATCTCTTATAAGTAATACTTTTATTTCTTACAGTGAATTCTAAGATTTTTATTTCATTGTGTTTATATTATAAAATAAAACTGAATAGTGCTCAAGAAGTTAAAATAGACTTTGGTTTAAAAAAACACTAGTCACTTGTTAGGGCAAAGTAATTTGATATTGTAGAGGGAGAGAATTAACAAAAGATCTAAAAGCATATCTTCTCAGTATATATATATATATACACACACATACATATATATAGTGTGTATATCTATATCTATTTATCTATCTAGAGAGAGAAAGGGAGAGACAGAGAGAGATTATGCAAAGCATTTTAAATTCTCCAAATTTTATATGCTGATTTTTTTCTGTAAGAACAAGTTCCAACATGCTAGCACCCAGATTTGTGAGTGTTTCTCAGAATGTCTGTTAATATGCTGTTGTATAAAATATCTCACTATGCTTTCAATGTGCCCTAGATTCCGATGAATCACCCGTGGCCAGGGAAAGGAACGTGATCGTACACACAAATCCAGACCCTTCCAACACTGTCAATAGAAGGTCTGGAACCAGGGACTCAGAGTGCCAAACTGAAGACATTCTGATTGCTGCTCCATCCAGAAGGAGAATCAGAGCTCAAAGGGGTCAAAGCATTACAGCTT
Organism: Desmodus rotundus; assembly: GCF_022682495.2. Lineage (NCBI taxonomy): Eukaryota > Metazoa > Chordata > Mammalia > Chiroptera > Phyllostomidae > Desmodus > Desmodus rotundus. The sequence goes on along the minus strand of NC_071400.1, from coordinate 92,211,405 downwards.
CCCTTTCACATTCCGCTGGCAACATTTCTGCATTGGCAGACAAAGGTGACACCATGTTTACGACTGCAGTGAGCAGCCGCACAAGATCTCGGAGCCTTCCCCGGGAAGGCAATAGAGGCGGAGATGCTGAGCCCAAAGTTGGTCCTAAACCCTCAGCATATGAAGAGGGGGAACCTTTTGTGGGTGATCGAGAAAGAACCCCTAATGATTGCAGCGAGGTCCCCAGCAGTCCAAGTGCCCAGGAACACCAGCCTGCTTTGGGTCTAGCCTGTTCTCAACATCTTCACAGCCCCCAGCACAAGTTAAGTGAGAGAGGGAGGTCACGTCTGTCCCGAATGGCTGCTGACTCTGGCAGTTGTGACATCTCCTCCAACTCAGACACCTTTGGGAGCCCCATCCACTGCATCTCCATGGCTGGCGTCCTCCTCAGCAGCCACATGGACCAGAAAGATGACCACCAGTCATCCAGTGGCAACTGGAGTGGGAGCAGCTCCACATGTCCTTCACAGACCTCAGAGACAATCCCTCCTGCAGCTTCCCCTCCCCTCACTGGCTCTTCACACTGTGACTCGGAGTTGTCACTAAACACGGCCCCTCATGCTAATGAGGATTCCAGTGTCTTCGTGACAGAGCAGTACAATGACCACTTGGATAAAGTGAGAGGCCACCGGGCAAACTCCTTTACCTCCACTGTGGCAGATCTTCTGGATGACCCCAGTAATAGCAACACAAGTGACAGTGAGTGGAATTACCTACACCACCACCACGATGCCTCCTGCCACCATGATTTTAGTCCTGAGCGCCCCAAGGCAGACAGCCTGGGCTGCCCAAGCTTCACAAGCATGGCAACATATGACAGCTTTCTGGAAAAGTCTCCATCAGACAAAGCTGACACTAGCTCTCACTTTTCAGTGGACACAGAAGGATACTACACCTCCATGCACTTCGACTGTGGTCTCAAAGGTAGTAAGAGTTATGTCTGTCACTATGCAGCCCTGAGCCCAGAGAATGGCCAGGGCATTGGAGTTCCTCCTACTCTTCCGGACTGTGCCTGGCAGGAGTATTTAGACCACAGAAGGCAGGGGAGACCAAGCATCTCTTTCAGGAAACCAAAGGCAAAGCCGACCCCACCTAAAAGGAGCTCATCATTGAGGAAGTCTGATGGAAATGCAGACATTTCTGAGAAGAAAGAACCAAAGATTAGTGGTGGCCAGCTCCTGCCTCACAGTTCCAGGGAAATGAAGCTGCCTCTTGATTTCTCCAACACTCCTTCTCGAATGGAAAATACCAATCTTTCCTCCAAGCAGGAACCTTCTTGGATTAACCAGAATGAACATTGTATTAAGGAACCTCAGTTAGATACTTCAGATATTCCACCATTCAAAGATGAAGGTGCTGAATCAACTCACTATGCAGACCTCTGGCTTCTAAATGACTTGAAAACAAATGATCCTTACAGATCTTTATCTAATTCAAGCACTGCTACGGGTACCACAGTTATCGAATGCATCAAATCTCCAGAGAGCTCTGAATCCCAAACATCCCAGTCAGAATCAAGAGCTACCACCCCATCCCTTCCCTCTGTTGATAGTGAGTTTAAACTGGCTTCACCAGAAAAGCTGGCTGGCTTAGCATCTCCATCAAGTGGCTACTCAAGCCAGTCTGAAACACCAACATCCTCTTTCCCTACAGCTTTCTTTTCTGGTCCATTGTCTCCTGGAGGTAGCAAAAGAAAGCCAAAAGTCCCAGAAAGGAAATCCTCACTACAGCAACCCTCTTTAAAAGATGGAGCTCTATCACTAAGTAAAGATCTTGAACTTCCAATTATACCTCCTACCCATCTTGACCTAAGTGCTCTTCATGTCTTGAATAAACCATTTCACCATCGTAACCCATTGCATGTTTTTAGTCATAATAAGCAGAACACAGTAGGGGAAACACTGAGGTCGAATCCTCCACCATCCCTTGCAATTACACCAACAGTCCTGAAATCTGTTAACCTTAGGTCAATCAGTAAGTCTGAAGAAGTTAAGCAAAAAGAAGGCAACAATATGGAACTCCCCTACTTAGAGCAAAGCACTCTCACAATGGCTGCCCCGTCTCCAGGTAAGATTAGGCCACATATAGCTAAGAAATCAATATCACGTCAGTACTCCACTGAAGACACCATATTGTCCTTTTTAGATTCCTCTGCAGTTGAGCTGGGACCAGATAAACCACAGTTAGAAAAAAAATGTGCTTTTGATGTGAAGAATCATTGTGATCCAGAAACAGTAACCTCAGCTGGTAGCAATCTTTTAGATTCAAGTGTCACAAAAGACCAAATACATGTGGAGAGTGAGCCTATTCCAGAAAACATACCAAATAAAAATTGTGACTTTCTCACAGAAGGATTTCAGAAGGTCTCTACTGCCCACCCAAATGATTTGGAAGGTAAAATACTACAATATGGAGTTGGTCCAGATGGAGCCCTAGTACAGGTCCAGAAGGCATCCTCTGTAGATCAGGAGGAACTTGCTTACCCTGAGTCTGTGGATGTGCTCACACCTCAGTCAAACTCACCAACTAGAGCCACAGACATAAGCAATCAACTTAAGCATCAACTTGGGATGAGCCGCCACCATGACAAAGTGCCTGGGAATATCAGCTATGAAACAGAGCTATCAACTGTAAATTTATACCCTGAAAAATGTTCTGAGCAGGAAAATATTGCTTCAGGTATTTCAGCCAAAAGTGCCTCTGATAACAGCAGAGCAGAGGAGACCCAAGGAAATGTGGATGAGGTTTCATTGAAAGGTCAGTTTGTCACTATGGAAAGGGGTCTCATGGCACTTCCTGAAATTTTTCTTTCTTACATTCCCCATAACATAGTAGAGCCCTGGGTGTTGGGTTCCCTCCACTATTTCTTTACACTTATTAAAACAATTGAGATAAACGTTTTTGCTATTGAGGGACTAGGCTGTGACAGATATGTCTTGCATTTTAAAAATGGCAGTAAGGTAACTTATTTGTTCCCTGAGTACAATTGTGCTGGGTAACTTCCTCCTAAAGATGCTTTTGTTCTTAATTTAAGAATCGTCACCAAATGATGACTCTGTGATTTCACCACTTAGTGAAGACTCTCAGGCTGAGGTGGAAGGTGTGTTTGTGTCTCCAAACAAACCTCGAACAACTGAGGATTTATTTGCAGTCATTCACAGGTGAGGCAACAATATGAAAGGTTTTGCTTCTTATGGTACTTTTCATTAAATGGAAATAATGAGAAAGCCTTGTGTACTTGTAATACAGTCAGCAAAAAAACAAAAGCAAAGAATAATTATTTTTCCAAATCATTACTCAATAGACTTGTATTCAAGTTGGGAGATATAAGTCTTTATATATAGTTAGATTGACCTTAATTGACAGAGTTTCATAAGAACTGCTGAGAGAAGATGTTTTTTCCCTAGGAAAGGCATTCTGTTTCAAATGTTTATTTGAAAACAATTTGGTTAAGTAACTGAGAGTGAAAGTTCAAACTCTAGTGCAATCTCTAAATTTTAAATAATTTCTTGAACCTAAAAAATATTCTCAAAGCTGTAATCTTATATTAACAGAGATAAATGGACGTTGATTTACCAACAGAGCCCCAAATTTGAGACAAGACAGTATATTACAAACCTGCCTGTATCACAGCTCAGAACAAGTAACCACTGCTCCTTTTTTCCCTCTTTTCCTAAAACTTAAATTTCTTTAATAACACCAGCCTTCTCTGAAATGAATGTTTTACACCCCTCAAACAGGGGATGTCCTTTGGGCTGCTTTTCCAGGACAGTGTTGTGTCAGTGCTGTCCTTTCACATCCTCTTATCCTTCCCCTGCATCCTTGTGGTTGGTCAGTGTCTATATTTGCAAGAATACTCCTTACAATCTGTGACTGAAAAACAGAGCAGGAACTAGCCCTTGGAAACTGAACCCATATCAGGCTGAGCTATCCAATCATGATGTGCCTACTCCTTTCATAACTGTGACTGCCTTCTTCCACTAGGCCTCAGTGACTTAGATGGGACTCCCAAGGGAAAAAACTTAGAGACTATCTTTTCTACCTCATGAAGTTAACACTTTTTGAAGCAAGTTCTTTGCAAGCAGCTTACCTTTGTATTTTCTAGAATTCTACTTTTTAAGGGAACTTAGGTTTTCTCTTGGTGTGGTTCTCTCATAAAGAAGGAGCACTAATCTTCAACACACTTTTGAAAGGAGCCAATTAGAAACACCTTCTGTATATACATTAGGCTTGTTTTCTCCATTAGGATAGAGAAGAATCCCAATGCTGCCACTTCTTATGCAGTCTTGAGTCAGTTAAAACATCTGTACCTAACCCCTTACTGGAAATGGAGACACTTATAGCTCACATTCTCAGTTTTCATGATAAAAGAATGTTTTAGTGTCTAGAATATGGTAGATGCTAAAAACAAATGTCAGCTTGAAACTCCTACCCTATTGGAGTGCTGGACACTGGCATACACAAGATAACAGCCGTAAAGTTTTCAGTGAACCCAAATTAGGCTGGTTTCCAATTGCAAAACTGACATTTTCTCTACCCTATGGATTTTTAGAATATTTATTAATGAACTGAGTCATGCTGAAGATTCACTGAATTTAAGCTGGTTTACTAATCAAGAGAAATAATATGATGATAGGTACCTAGGTTTGGTAGACTTACTGAGTTTGGTAATCTTAGATTTGCAGTTCTGTTGTATGTATGTGTGTATTTATGTGCAGCACAGTGACAAGAATGATTTTGTTTTTTTAAGGGAAAAATATTTTTAATCTTCCCTTTTCCTGCTTGCAAATGCAATGCAATTCAAACTTGAATTATAAAAAATTCAAACTTGAAAAAAGTATTTAACATAGAAAATAGAAATTCTGTCATACTAAGGTAACTACCATTAAATATGGAGTATATTCCTTTATATTTTCCCATGCATTATAAATACATATTATATTCTAACTTGTATTTTCTGTTTTTTCAATTACAGTTGATATTAGATACTGTATTATTTTCAGGTGTACAGCATACTACTTAGACATTTATATAACTTACAAAGTGATTATTCCAATAAGTCTAGTATCCACCTGGCACATTACACATTTATTACAATATTATTGACTATATTCCCTATGCTGTACTCGACACCCCCTATGACTATTTTGTAACTGCGAATTTGTATTTCTTAATCCATTCACCTTTTTCACTCAGTCCCCCAATCCCCCTTCCATCTGGAAACCATCAGTTTGTTCTCTGTATCTTTGAGTCTGTTTCTATTGTTTATTCATTTATTTTTTCTTTAGATTCCACATATAAATGAAATCACATGGCATTTGTCTTTCTCTATCTGACCTGTATCACTTAGCATAATACTATGTAGGTCCATCCATGTTGTTGCAAATGGTAAACATTTCATTCTTTTTCATGGCCGAGTAATATTCCATTGTATATGTACTACAACTTTTTTATCTTCCATATCTTGGCTATTGTAAATTATGCTGCAATGAACATAGGGATGCATATATCTTTTAAAATTTGTGTTTTGGATTTTTTTTGGATAAATTCCCAGAAGTGAAATTTCTAGGTCATCAAGTAATTCCATTTTTACTTCTTTGAGGAACCCCCATACCATTGTGGCTGCACCAATTTGCAATCCCACCAACAGTGCACAAGGGTTCCCTTTTCTCCATGTCCTCACTAACACTTGTTTATTGATTTACTGATGATAGCCATTCCGAGGTGATATGTCATTGTAGTTTTAATTTGCTTTTCTATGATGATAAGTGACATTGAGCATCTTTTCATATGTCTATTGGCCATCTGTATCTCCTTTTTGCAGAAATGTCTACTCAGGTCCTCCGCCCATTTTTTTAATTGGATTTTTTTGATGGGTTTTTTTTTTTTGGTGATATTAACCCCTTATTGGATAAATAATTGTTGAATATCTTCTCCCATTCTGTAGATTGTCTTTTTGTTTTGTTGATGGTTTCCTTTGCTGCACAAAAATTGTTTAGTTTGATGTAGTTCCATTTGTTTACTTTTCTTTTGTTTCCCTTGCCCGGGGAGATGTGAACAAAAAAATATTACTAAGAGCAATGTCAAGGAGTTTGCTGTCTATGTTTTCTTCCAGGAGTTTAATGGTTTCAAGTCTTATATTTAAGTCTTTAGTCTATTTTGAGTTTCTTCCTGTGTGTCGTGTAAGAAGGTAGTCTTGTTTCATTTTTTTGCATATTTCTGTATATTTTTTCTCAACACCATTTATTGAATAGACTGTCTTTACCCCATTGTATATTCTTGCCTCCTTTGTCATAGATTAAATGACCATATAGGCATGGCTTTGTTTCTGGCTCTCCATTCTGTTCCATTGATCTATCTATCTGTTTATGCCAGTACTATGTTGTTTTGATTAACATAGCCTTGTAGAAAAGTTTGATATCAGGCAGTGTGATATCCTCAAATTTGTTCTTTCTTAGGATTGCTGTGGCTATTCGGTGTCTTTTGTGGTTATATATAAATTCTAGGATTATTTGTTCTAGTTCTGTGAAAAATGCCATTGGTATTTTGATAGGGATTGCATTGAATCTATAGATTGCTTTGGGTAGTATGGACATTTTAACAATGTTAATTTTTCCTATCCATGAGCACAGTATATGCTTCCATTTATTTGTATCTTCTTAAGAATGATTTTTTAAAATATATTTTATTGATTATGCTCTTACAGTTGCCCCATTTCTCCCCCTTCACTCCACTCCATCCTGCACACCCCTTCCTCCCACATTCCCCCACTATAGTTCATGTCCATGGGTCATACTTATAAGTTCTTTGGCTTATACATTTCCTATACTATTCTTACTCTCCCCCTGTCTATTTTCCACCTACCATTTATGTTACTTATTCTCTGTACCTTTCCCCCCTCTCTCCCTCTCCCACTCCTCTATTGATAACCCTTCATGTGATCTCCATTTCTGTGGTTCTGTTCCTGTTCTAGTGGTTTGCTTAGTTTGCTTTTGTTTTTGTTTTAGGTGTGGTTGTTAATAACTGTGAGTTTCCTGTCATTTTTACTGTTTTTTTATCTTCTTTTTCTTAGATAAATCCCTTTGACATTTCATATAATAAGGGCTTGGTGATGATGAACTCCTTTAACTTGACCTTATCTGGGAAGCACTTTATCTTCCCTCCCATTCTAAATGAAAGCTTTGCTGGATAGAGCAATCTTGGATATAGGTCCTTGCCTTTCATGACTTGGAATACTTCTTTCCAGCCCCTTCTTGCCTGTAAGATCTCTTTTGAGAAATCAGCTGACAGTCTTATGGGCACTCCTTTGTAGGTAACTCTCTCCTTTCCTCTTGGTGCTTTTAAGATTCTCTCCTTCTGTTTAGTCGTGGGTAATGTAATTATGATGTGCCTTGGTGTGTTCCTCCTTGGGTCCAGCTTCTTTGGGACTCTCTGAGCTTCCTGGACTTCCTGGAAGTCTATTTCCTTTGCCAGACTGGGGAAGTTCTCCTTCATTATTTGTTCAAATAAGTTTTCAATTTTTTGTTCTTCCTCTTCTCCTTCTGGCGCCCCTATAATTCGGATGTTGGAACGTTTCAAGATGTCCTGGAGGTTCCTAAGCCTCTCCTCACTTTTTTGAATTCTTTGTTCTTCATTCTTTTCTGGTTGGATGTTTCTTTCTTCCTCCTGGTCCACACCGTTGATTTGAGTCCCAGTTTCCTTCGCATCACTATTGGTTCCCTGTACATTTTCCTTTGTTTCTCTTAGCATAGCCTTCATTTTTTTCATCTAATTTGCGACCAAATTCAACCAATTCTGTGATTGGCTATCTCTTCGTCGCTTACTTGTATTTTCTCTGGAGCTTTGATCCATTCTTTCATTTAGGCCATTTTTTTTTTTTGTCTTGGTGCACCTGTTAGGTAAAGGTGTGGAGCCTTAGGTATTCACCAGGACGGGGTAATGCTGGTAGCTGCATTGTGATGCTGTATGTGGGGGAGGGGTCCGATAGGCAGCAATGGCGCTTGCTCCACTCTCTGCTGGTTTTCAGTCACTCCCTCTGCTACCCACAACCAAAGTGGGCCCTTCTGGTGCTGCTTCCCAAGTAGGTGGGTTTGTTTACATTCTAGGCCCCTCTGGGTCTCTCCAAAGAGCTGTCCTTTGAGGCTGGGAGTTTCTCCCGCTGCTGCCTCAGCCCCCACAGGTGTTTTCAATCAGTGGTTTGAGGCTTTATTTACCCACGCTGGAACTCTGGGTTGTGTGGTCTATCACCCGATCCACCAGCTGCTGCCTCGCCAGCCAGCTGCAGCTTTGCCCACCCTGCTCCACAATCCGCCACCTTGTAGCGAGTCCTCTCCACCCGGCTGCTTATCTCCGCCCCTCCTACTGGTCTGGATGAATGTTTCTTCTTTATCTCTTTGGTTGTCGGACTTCCATACAGTTCGATTTTCTGTCAGTTCTGGTTGTTTTTTGTTTTTAAGTTGTTGTTGTCCTTCTTTTGGTTGTGTGAGGAGGCACAGTGTGTCTACATACACCTCCGTCTTGGCTGGAAGTCCTGATTTTGTTTTCTTAATAGCTTACAGTATACAGAGCTTTAAGATCTCCAGGTGTGCTTTATGTTTTCAGCTCCTCACAGAAAGTTGGCTTACTGACTAATATACTTTTGATGTTCCTAGGCAGCTATGGACAATGTTATTTGTAGCCCAAAATGGATTTATTTATTTAAAAAGTCATGTAAGAAATTGTTTTATATGGAGGAATTTAAAAAGAAGACCAATTAGTATAATATACCCCCACCCCAACACATACATCCATCACCCAAGCCTGTTAACCAGCAACTATGGCTAATCCTGCCCCATCCACAGATCCCTCTACTTTGCTCTTCTGGCATTCATTGGAAGCCAACCCCAGACATCAGATCATTTTGTCTGAATTGAAGAGAGAGAGAAACATCTCGCTCTTTCTTAATAAGAAACATCTACACTCCTTCACCATCTACGCCAGACGTGTCCAACTCACAGCCCTCAGGCCACATGCAGCCCAGGATGGCTGTGAATGTGATCCAACACAACATTGTAAATTTACTTAAAACATTATGAGATTTATTTTTTTGTTTTTGTTAATGTTTGTGTATTTAATGTGTGGCCCAAGACAACTCTTCTTCTTTCAGTGTGGCCCAAGACGCCAAAAGTTTGGACACCCCTAGAATCAGACAGCAGTATTTTCTTATACTAAAACATCCCAATAATTCCTCATCTGGAACCTCTAGCCTCCACATTAGCCATTATTTAAAATGGTCATTTCCAGAACCTAATTAATGTCCAGTGGTTATCAGAGAATTTCCCTTAGGCCGTTAGTGCTACAAGGGTAAGGGCTGTATCTTACTCCTCATCTCCATAGCCCTGATACCTGGTATCGGATCAGAGAGGGTGCACCAAAATGCTCATTAAGGAGATCTGTGAATGTGACTTAACACTTTCAGTTTCCTAAAAATGTATCTGGACTGAGATTCTTCCTTTTCTTAAAAGGTCTAAGAGGAAAGTACTTGGAAGAAAAGATTCTGGGGACATGTCCGTTCGAAGCAAATCAAGAGCTTCTCTTGGCAGCAGTAGCAGTAGCAGCACTGGTTCTGTCACTTCACCCAACAGCAATGTGACCACCCAAAACAGCCAGAGGTCTCCTGGCCTCATCTACCGAAATGCTAAAAAATCCAACACATCCAACGAAGAGTTTAAGCTGTTACTCCTCAAGAAAGGCAGTCGTTCGGATTCCAGTTACCGCATGTCTGCTACTGAGATCCTGAAGAGTCCCATCCTACCTAAACCTCCTGGGGAACTCACAGCTGAGCCCCCCTATAGCATCCATGAGGCCTATCAGGGGGCATCTGGAGCTGAGGCATTATCCCCACTCTCTCCATGCTCCCCAAGAGTTAATGCAGAAGGGTTTTCGTCAAAGAACTTTGCCACCTCAGCATCAGCAAGGGTTGGACGTTCCCGGGCGCCGCCTGTGGCCAGCAGCAGTCGCTACAGTGTCCGCTGCAGGCTGTACAATGCGCCCATGCAGGCCATCTCTGAGGGCGAGACAGAAAATTCTGATGGGAGCCCGCATGATGACCGATCCTCCCAGAGCTCAACATAGGTGTCCTGTGCCAGACTGGCTGACAAAGGCCAAAACCCTTAGTCATATGAGGATGGGGGAATAGAAGAGAAGACTAGGGAAGTCAGCACATCATGGGGTACCATCACTTACTACCAATGAATTTCTAAATATTTGCTGGGGAAACAAAAGGTTGTTTGGTCTTTCTTGATTATTTTCCTTGTTTTTAAGTAGCACTGTCTTTCATATTTTTCTTTAGCTTAGTTTGATTTACCCAATGTCATTCCTTTTGATAGTATAGGATTTTAAAATTCTGCTTTTCATAAAACCTAGAAAAAAGTTTTCCCAGAGCTGCCTATTCAGAAAACAACCCTCACTGTCATAATTCTTAAGAAGATGAAATTACTCTGGAGGTTTGGTATTTTTTTACATTAAAATGAACTAAAGCAAAATTTAGAAGAAAGAACTACACACATGTAAATACCATATTTTTGATAAAAATGTGTAAATAGATTTATCAATGACGAGTGGACATGTGGCAAATTATCTACTGCACACCAACTGTTTATACAACACAACAGATAAAGTGTAATAATTGTATTCTGTGAATACCATTTTCATATCAAATACCATATTTAAATGTCCACTAATATGATTTCTAAGTGATAAACCTCATATATGAATTTTAAACTGGTGATATAAAGTAAATCTTGAGGTCATATACTGAAATGTGATTAATTTAAAATAATGAATTCAGACCTAACCATTTTTGTGACAAATTGCAGCACCAAACAAGCTAATAGTAGTAATCATGTGGCTGTGATTTGCCATGTGGAAATTGAACAGAATGAAAAGCATGCTTTTGATTTTTTTTTAATCAATGAGAGAAATCATCATTATCAATACAAAGCCCTGAACAACAGCATTTGACAGTGTCCTTTAAACTTTAATTTTTCAGTGGATTACTTTAAAGAGAATGAGTAGGGAAAACTAGTTAATTTTAGGTTATGTTTTATATTAGGCTACTGGGGACATAAACAGTCATAATCTAATGACTATAATCTTAAAACTCCTAAACAGTCTAGCAGTTAGCTCCAGGTTCTTTAACGAAAATGAAACATAAGCATGCCACAGAGCTGTTGATTTAACAGTGAATACCTGCAATGAGTTTTCAGTGAAGCTTCTCTCTGTGCTGATGAGATTCGTGCTACCTAAAAATGAACAGAAATGACACTGTGAACAATGTAGTTGGGAAATAGGTAAGTGTATATGCATTATTTATCTTCACTGTTAAGCTGGGAATGGGGAACAGCTCTGGTTCACAATGCTACATGCAACTGAGTTTTTGTCTGATTTTGCTATGTCTGCTTGATGGCAAAAGGGGAGGGGTGGTGGGTGGGAAAGGAAATGTCAGGCAAGTGCTCTGATAAAATGAAGGCAGGGAAGCAAGCTGAATTACTTGAAATTACTTGAATTTTCTTGTCTTAAAACTGAAAAAAATGTAGTTACAAGTTGAAATCTGCAAACAGTTTTTACACCTCTGATTTTAACATGAACTGATGCTAATGTTTGAAATATGTCAGAAATATAAGCAGTTATGTACTTAGAATATGTTTTTAATGGGAGAAGATAGAAAGTGGAGAGAACTAAAGAAGGATATCGCCTATAAAAGAAGAGAATGCAATTAGAATGATAGAACACACCACAGTTACCAAGAAATTGATATGCAGCTGGCTTTAAGCTTATGCAAGTGGTTTTTGGGAAAGTAGGATGTGTGAAAGAGGGGTTGTGGTTTTGATTTAATTCATGCAATATGAACAAGAAAGCCTGGTCTAAGAACATGCTGTCTTTCAAAAGAAACACTTTCGAAGATGTTACAGATTGAGAATTAGACAATCTGATTGTTGTTGGGTTGTTTGTTTGTCTGGAAAGAAAAAAAACAAGTTTGGCTTCTGCTATTTGTTTTCATTATCAAATTGTGTTTCTTAATTTCTCGTCATCCTTGTATGTAAAATGGGTGCTGAGGGTGGAGGGGTAGAGGAGGGAGGATGTATGTATGTGTGTGCACGTGTGTGCATTCGCACGCTCTTGTGCTGGGATAGATAAGCTACCTGGTAAAGGGTACATTTGAACATTTACAAAGTGTTATACTTTTTATTAAAAGAAAAATATCTGGGGGTTTGAAAAATGGACCATCATTTCTCATTGGAACCCATTAGTTTAAAAAACCAGCATGGTTTGACACCACATGGAAACATGAATATCTTTTTCTCATGCTTTGAAAAGTACACTTGGCAAAATTTTAAAAATAAAGTTTTTAGACAAATAAGAAACAGTCATTTCCAGTCACAATAGGTGATCTTTTGTAATTTTCATAAAAGCAGTTCGTTTGCAGTATGGCTTTGTGTAGTTAGGGGTTTTTTAAGCATAAAGCAAGGTATGTGGGCTTTAAAAGTGATTCTGTATCTTGAATTGAAAACATGATTGGCTTTAATAAATATGTCACCTTTTTATTATTGATGTTAATTTAAGTAATGGTACCATGTATATTTTAAAATACATATTGACTTGAATTGTGAGGCAATAAGATACATTCTGTATGTAATGATCACAGAACTAACCCTTATAGTTTTACTTATTTTGTTTACTCTAAAAATCTATAGCAGAGTTTCTCTATTTTATATTTCATAGATTAAAAAACCCAAATAAAGATGGATTTTAAATTCACTGTGGAAAAGAGTATTGAGTAACAAACAGTAAAAAACAAACAAACAAGGAATTCCTTAGTAATGTGGAATATTCTACATGGCTTAATTACATAGCATATAAGACCAAGATTTAGAGGACTTTTTTCAACATCACTGCCATCTTGAAGCAGGGTACACACATTAGGTATTGCAAAAAACATCAATCTAAACTTTTCTCCTGTTGTTTGCACTGATGGTAATTTTTTTTTAATCTTTGTACAACATGTCTATGTTATGTGGGAGAAATCTTTTTCCTTACTTTTGGATTTTTTTATGTTTTGGCTAAGTAGAGGACATGGACTAGTTGCAGCAAACAAAACACACTGTTTGCCCTTGCCAAAGGTCAGTGAGTGAGTACATTAGCTACAGAGGTGGAAGACTTAGAAAACTAATCATGACAGAGATTTAAAATTATAAAGAAGGTTACAGTGTAACTATTTTGGTACTAGAACCAGTTCATGCTGGCCAAAAAGACAATGGTTTATGGACTTGCATCCATTTTGTATTTTTGTAATATTGTAAATATGAACTTTTTAAATTGTTGCAAAAATGGTTTCTTTTGTAAGTTTTCAACGTTTACATTCAATTCAAGCCTTTGTATATTTTAGAGCTGTGCAACACTTTAAGTCTTGTATTTATTTTTAGTAAAAATGGTGACAGTTTTATTGTGAACCCCTCTCAAAAAATGTACCAGGAAAGTTTGATTACCTAGAAAGTGTGTATAGAAACTGCAAATAAACGTGACTGCAATTAAACAACTGGTTTCTCTCTTCATTGTTATGTAATTGCATTCTTGGGGTTTCCCAAACACACGGTTTTACAGGGAAATGAAAATAAAAGAGGGGAACTGCTATGGCAAAAGTATGAGCAAAATAATAATAAATAGTAATAAATAATAATAATACTGTCTCTATAATGGCTCTAATCCAACTTTGTCTTTGAGAGGAGAAAGAACACATTTCCAATGTTGGATATACTTTCCTTGTAGCTCCTCTCTCTGGGCCAGGAAAAGATTTCTGACTTGACTTTGAAATATTTACCTTTGCTTCTGATAAGTACTCAGACTGTGCCTCCTTTCCAAGATGCACAGCCTCGAGACAGATATAGATAATGTCCCACGAAATAATGTCATGTACCCTTTATTACATAGCAAAGTCATGTACAAAAATAACTGTTCTACGTGCTTTGCCTACTCTAACTTATGTAGTTCCCACATTGTGCCCATTTTACAGGTGGGGAAACAAAAGCACAGAGCGTTACTTGACTTGCCCAAAGCCATAGAGAGATTAAGTGCTGGGGCTGGGCTTGTGACCCAGAAAATCTGGCTCCAGAGTCTGCTACTACTAACCGGGACAGCTAAAGCCCATTGCTTAGGCCACGCCCCTCTCCCCCTCCTAATTCCGTTACTGAGGAGCACACTTAGCATCCAGTCAAAGTTGATTGCTGTCTTTGGCGCCTCGTTAGAGGGAGGGGGAGGAGCGGAATTATGTTAAACAGAAAGCTTCAAACAACCAATCAGTGTCAGTGGAGAGGCCAAGCGCCTAAACGCCACACCCACGTGAGCCACCTGCTGGAATCTTCTCAGCCGCGGAAGCTGTCACGTGCGCGTGCACGTGCACGCGCTGGGACCCCTTCACATCCCCAAAACCCCCTTTCAGTATTGCAGGATCGCGCCTGCGGACTAGCACCGGATTCCTATCCCACCAGCCTCTGCGAACGGAAACGTGGGATGCAGGCCTTGGCGCTGCGCAGTAGGGAAGCAAAGTCTCCCTAGCAACATCCTGCGCCCCAAGGGCTGCGCATGCGTCCTCGGGATTGCTAAGTAGCTTTATGCAGCGGTGGTCCCCGGATCGTGCGTAGGTCCCTAGCTTGCGTGAGGCGCCCGGGCCTGACGTCACGTCATCTGCTCAACTTCCGGTGTGATCTCGAGTGATCGAGAGGGCGTTCGCCGTGGACGCTGAGGCAGACGGTCGGCCGGCAGCCGGTTCCCACGTCTCCTGGAGGCCGGTGTGACGGGATTTGAAAAGGTTTTTCCAGCGGCATTTTTCCCTTTCCTTGAATTTTCTTGTCGTGTCTGTGGGCAAGAAGTAGTTGAGTGATTTTAATGTCTGACGAACTCCGGGTAGTAGAGTGGGGTGGGTGAGAGGATTTGCCTGAGAGGAAAATTTTTTCTGGAATCACAAATATACAGTTAAACTTCAGCAGCGCTGCGGGATGGGGGGCGGCGAGTGAGTGTGGCTAGTTTCGCCGGGTGCCGCCGGGTCCCGCCGGGTGCCGCCGGGTGCCGCCGGATCCCGCCGGGTCCCGGCAGTTCGCACCACCTCTCGCGGATGCCCGCGCTTTTGAACTTTTGCGTTTTGGCCATTTGTTGAGTAGTTCGTGCTGACTTTGGGGGACGAGTCGATCTTTTCTCATCGTTTTTTTTCTTCCTTGGCAGAGGTGGGTGGGCGGCGAGGATGACCAAGATTCTTAAGTCTCTGTCTCTTATATGCATATATAGTTTCGAGTTTGAGTGATAAAATAGCGGATATGTTATATCTCTTGAGATTGCGATGTTGTTTTCGAGGCTTTGATGGTAAATGCGTTTGATCGAAGATAGTGTAGCCTCGCTGTTTTATCGTTAATAACGTAAACGAGGAGAAAGAAAATAAAGACCCAGGTTGAGCACGGTCGTTTGATAACTTAGTCTTTTCAGGATCGCTTCCTTCCCTCCCTACCCTGCTCTCGCGGAATTAGGACTGCTACAGGGTTTGAAACTGGTATAATGTTTATAAATCGTGATTTTTCCAGGCAGCTTTTCTGCTTTTATAAAGCAAGGGTATAGGCTCTTTTCAGTGCCAGGCAGTGTAACACGTTTTGGGTAACACTGTCCCCAATCTGGCTTATTTTGTAGTCTGTGGAGTTTTCGTATGGACAGAAGTGCTACTTTTGCAAGACCTGATAGGAATTTTAGAAAGTGATTGTTCAGTGTGTTAACACACAGTTTTGTTGTTAAAAAAAAACCAAAAAAACAAAAAACAACCTTGGAGTGGCCTGGCGTAATCTGCCCTGTTTTGCTGTGTATTCCTTCAGCTTGTTTTCGGGTGAAAGGCCGTTTTCAACCTTCACCATTCTGATAAGTTGATGGCAAGTGAATGCCTTGTGCCTTGGGAGCAGAATCTTCAAATGACTTGAAAAATGTCTTTGAAATGTTTTTAATGTCTAAAAATATCTTTTTAAAAATTATTTTATTGTTCAATTACAGTTGTCTGCATTTTCTCCCCACCCCCCCTACCCCATCCAAACCCACCTCCCTCCCTTGCTTCCACCCTCCCCCTTGGTTTTGTCCATTTGTCCTTGATGTCTAAAAATATTTTATAAAAACCAGATGGCTTTTCGTTCGTACGTTATCAAGAATTTAGATTTTCTATGGTAAAATATGAATGAAATTCATTTTATGTAAACTCATTTTGCAGGATTTTGAATTTAACGAAGTATATTAATTTTGCCAAATCTAGCATGATTGGGCTCTAAGAAAATGTTGCACAAACTTTAATTATTTATTTTGTGGGAAGAAGCAAAATGGAAAGTTTATACTGTGCCTGCTATGAACCAGACATGATGCTGGGTGCTTAACTGTGTCATTTGGTCTTCACAGCCCTGTGAAGTAGATATTCCAACTATACAGGCTAAGAAATTGAGGCACAGAGAGATTAAATACCTGCCTAAAGTAAAATAGCAAATTTTGCAATTTGTTTTTAGATTTGAGTATTTCTTAAAGCCCAGCTCTTTGTACTATGCCCTAGTATTTCAAATTTGTTTAGAAGAAATGGTTGCTGTATCTGCAGTGTCCAGGCGCAAAATGACTCAGATTTATATATTATGACCCCAAGGATTTGTTGCACATGTGCTCCATGATGAATAGTTCTTCTGGGAGGATGTTGTGAATACCCAGGTAATAAAGTAGTAGTAGCCAACAGCGGTACCCTTGCTATGCCAATCATTGTTCTAAGCACTTGACACTTAATTCTTTTAATTCTCATAACTTTATGAAGTTGGAACTATTATCCCTATTTCACAGGGTTTTTTTTAAAAAAAGTACAGAGACATTAAGTAAATTGTCCAAAGTCACACAGTAAGTGGAGGACCTTGGACCCAAAGCCAAGGTCTAAGGACTTAATGGTATTTGAAATTGCCTCTCATGTAACTACCCAGTGTAGGACAATTGCCTTAAAAGTATTGAAGTATAAGTGCTCTGTACTGGGGAAAGCAGTGTTACTTCCAGATGTGGTAACATAGCTCTTTGCTTTGTGGAGATGGTACTTGAATTAAGCCATGAAATTGAATAGGTTTTCCCAGGTGGAGAGATGGCAGGATATTTGGGCAGAGGGCATAACAGGAGTAAGAGGTTCAGAGTGCAAGATTGGTGTTGATTTGTGAATGGGCCACAGAGGTAAAAACTGAGTGGTAGACTCAATGCTTGCTGCTTCTGGTTTAGCTATAGCCAAGTTTTTGCAGCATTATAATTTTCCAGGAGGGGATTGTCTGGTTGTAAGGGTCTCTAACAGTGGTTGGCAAACTTTGTCTACAAAAGGCCAGATAGTCGACATTTTAGGGTTAGAGCCCCGGGGGCAAGTGGTTAAGAGGTGACCTCCTGAGAGGTGTGGAGGCTTCTGACTGCTTTGTAAGGACCTTGTAGGCCTTAATAGGAGTTTGGATTTTATATTTTTATTGTTATAGAAGGGATTCCATATGATTTAAATGATGAAGAGTATGTGAAGCATGTAATGTGGTGCAGTCCAGCTCCAGTCTTAACTAGCTATGATAGTTAGGTAAATTATTTAAACTTTCTTTGCCTCAGATTTCCTTTAAGGAAAATGGGAATAATTCTAAAGCCTGCCCTCAAGGGTTGTCAGGAATACTAAATGAGTTAACACATCTAGTGCTTAGAACATTGCCTGGCAGGGTAAACAGTAAAATATACTTTAGATACTATTATCTGTACCTTGTGTTATATTCCAGATTTTCTATAGTGAAACTGTATTTAATGAAAATTTGTATATCTAAATCTATAAAACAAAATTGTTAGAAATACAGTGAGAGTATAAAATACTATTAGCGTTGGAAACTTTAACTCACTGTTCTCATTGTGTGAGATTTTAAGCAGAGGTATGAGATTGCTCTGCAGTGCAAGAACAAAACTACACAAGTGACTTGAACATCCATTAATAGGGACGTGTTAAATGAATTATGGCTATCTGCATGGTGGGAAACTTGTTAAAGTGACTGTGGCATATCTAAAAGTATAGTTTAGAAATTCTTCCACTATTGATTGCTTTTGCCTGTGTTTGAGCTTTAGATCAATTGCATCATACGCTATATTCTCTTTAGTATCTGGCTTTTACTCAATTTTACCGTTGTGTGATTTGTCCTGTTTGTGTGTAGCAATAGTTAATTTATTCTCATTGCTATATAATCTTCCTGTGTCAAGAACACCACTGTTCATTGTTCATAGCTTGTATTAGTCTCATAATCAGGAAAAATACACGTAGTCTAAAACTTGATTGAAGTTACAGCTCAGATTGGATCTATTTTATAACTTTAATTTTTCCACAGTATTAACCTGCATTTATCTTGAATTAACTTGAGTTCTCCGTTCATCCTGACTGTCATCACTACCCTGGCTCAGGATGGATGGAGGGAATTTGCACTCTCATTAATGCCCCCCTTCCAGTACCATGATGCCAGCTACGGTTCAAATCCCTACTACAAGATATAATATGATGGTATTGTACTCTGTGTCTTTTCTAGTTGCAAAGTTAAATGACCCAGAACCATAACTGAGCCTACATAATTCTAGAAGATTTTTAGCTTATATTTCATATACATTGGGTTTGATATAAAGTTTAACTATGGAAACAATCATATTCTTAGAGCTGAAATGGCCTTAGACATAATCTCAGCCAGTTTTCATCTGGCAGATGAGGAGGCAGTGTCTTGAATGGTCTGCCTAATCTACACCCTGGTTGGGGCCCAAGCTGGAACAGACTCCTGACTCGTATTTGGAGGCCTAATGGGCTTCCTTTACAAAAGCAGTTAGGAATCATGTCCTCTTGTTTTCAGTACTTATTCTGTAGCCTTTAAATTGTGGAGCGTTCACTTCACAATTTGGAAGTGTGTTTGATCTTGATTCTTGTTCCTATGCATGAGCAATATTGCCCTTTAAGTTTAAAAGGTTTATTCTAAATCATGAATGGAGAATTTCTAAAATTCAACCAGTACTCCAATTCAGTTTGAGTTGGCATTGTGAGGACGTAGCCATACTAAGTTTATTAAGGTAATTTATAAAGTAACTTTTTTATGCATTGCTTTTCAGGAGTAGAAGGTTTACCAGTCTTAGGTGACCAAATAAACCCTCCAACGAGTTTAAAAATAATTAGGCCCAACTCAGAGAAGTGGAGTTGCTCCTGTTTCACAAAGATGTCTAGCTGCTCCAGTGAAGTCGATGTGGTTTGTATTTCAAATTGAAAAAAAAAATGTCCTTGTTCTTTTCATTGTGTTATATTTCTTTTCTAAATTGAATTTAATTTCACACAGTGAAATGCAGAGATCCTAAGTATACAGTTCATGAGTTTTGACAGTGATCTGTAAAGCTGTTACGAACATTCATGTATGAGTTATTTTTGTGAACAGATACTAACATTTCTTTTCGGTCAGTGCTCAGGAGTTGAATTGCTAGGTCATAGTGTTGATGTAATTATAACTTTAAGAATCCACCAGTTTTTTAAAGTGGTTATAGTCTACATTCTGTCACATTCTGTTTCTTGATCCCTGAAGTTGAATAAAAATACAGTTTTTTAAGCTACATATAATTCAGCTTAACAGAAAACATATTACTTACATATGGATGTAGATATTACTGCCACCTAAGTGGTATAGGCAATTTTTAAAACTTCTGTTAGTCCTAACATTTTTCATCTTTAAAGATAATGTTAACTGCCTACAGAGAGTTATTTTTTCTAACATAATCATGTGAAACCACTGGGGACAGCATAAGGTACTATACAAAAGTAAGGTGGTATATTTTTATAAGTACTAATCTATACCAATTCCATATTACTTTTGTTAGATCTTTTGAAACAGATATGCATAGCTTCAAAGTATCTTTATTTTAAAATTATTCTTATAGCTCATAATTCATTTTTAGAATAAAGAGTTGTTAAATGAAGTTTAATGGTTATTTACTATCTATTTATTTAAAGCATTCCAAAAATTATTTTAAGGTGATTTAGAGATTAATTTATTAAGAAAAAGGCGAATGAATTGAGAAGTACAGATTGGTAGTGACAAAATAGTCATGGGGCTCTAAAGTATATTGTAATAACTGTATGGTGTCAGTCGGATATGGGAAACATCAGGGGGAGCACTTTGTAGAGTATATGATTATCAAACTACTACAGTACACCTGAGACTAATAGAAAATAATAGTGAATGTAAACTGTAATCGAAAATTTTTTTTAATTAAAAAAAAAATGCTCCTGAAAAGAAAGAAAAAGAAAAGAAAAGCTTTGGTAAAATATTATGTAGAAAAACCTAGAATTTAAGATGTTTTTATGATTATTTTTTACTAGCAATAATTAACTTTTGTGCTGTTAGTTAAAACAAATATTTGTTAATCAGGAAAAGAAAGGTTTCATAAAAACTAGAACAAAAAGAAATAGTTACTTAAGTGTTTCCTATTTTGTCCATAGAGTGGCACTGTTGGGTGGTTTAAAAATCAAAAGCCATGTAACATGGTTCTAGGTGTTAAGAAATATTTGCTGTTACAGCAGTTTTGGTGCCAGATTACTAGAAGACTAGACTTTCTACCCTTAGGTACACAAGAGGTTAAGCTTGATGAAAACATGTCATAAGTGTAGTTGGGTTAATGAAGCAGTTTTGTAAGTACTCTTTTTTTTTGTAGTAATAGTATTTATTTATAATGAACAAACATCCTTTAATACCACAGGTAGACTTTTGGAGTTTCTTGAAATTGAAATTGAAATCCTAAATTTTTTTGTGAGTTCCTTTCATGCTTGCTTTTAATTTATTAATAAATCTTCCTTAGATAAAAACTCGCATACGTTCTGGTGATGATGAGAACGAGACTCTTTATGCATATGAACCAAACCCTGCATATGTAAACGTAAGTAATATTAATTGCTATTTGCCAAATTAGTAACATTTAACCATTTTAAAGGAAAATATTTAAATTCTCTATATATGATAGAGTGCCTCTAAACCACTCAAGAAAATATTACTCTGTCATGAATTTGTTTGGCTCCTTTCACTAGACAATGAGCTTTTAACCATTTTACTTCCCTCTTTTCCTTATGTAGTAGGAAATTGAGAGCAATACTCATTTTCAGTACAAAATTCTAAATGTAGATCGTTCTGATGTAATAAATTCTTACCTTTCTCTTAATTAGCAGTTATCATTTCTATTATAATAATTTTATTTCATCTCTGCTTTAGATGAAAATTTCTGAAACTGAAAAGTTGGTTAAAGTAAAAACAATTTAAATAAATATAAAGTGTTTTTATTCTATGTTCAGTTTGGTTCTTACAGAAGTAAACCATTAATACTTAACATTTAAAATCTTAGCAGCAAAGTGTTCAGTCTGACACATCCTCCGACGAGCAACGAAAAGCAATTATGGATGTCCTGAGTCGTTGCCAGGTACAAAAGTTCTGTCTGTCAAATGTAGTTTTCTAAAATACTAAGCTGAAATTCTCTTTATTTCATATAAAATATACAATTAATTGAAATTTCGCTGTATTAAATTATGTATGGTTGTCACCCCATTGTGATAATTTCTAACAATTTTTAGTTTGAATAGCATCTCTGGGTGAAAATTTCAAAGTAGCAATATGTAGATTTTATAGCTTTTTTTTTTAAGCCCTTAACTGATCTAATGTAGTTATGTCTCTTTCATCTCGATTATTCAGTATTTAATTAATTTTCCCTACAAAATTTTCAAAGTAAATTAACTGATTTGGATGAAATTTAGTATGTTATCTAAATGCATATGAAGATACCTCAATTGAAACAAAATGGCAGCCAACCACTGTTTTTAAAAGAGTACATCTTAGATCATTTTTGAGGGGATTTTGTAAAAATTAACATGTTGGTAGAGGTAGATAGAAATATGTAATTATCAAGGATTTTGTGGGCTGCATACCCTAGAGGTAATGAACATTTATTTTAAAAAATCAGTGTTTCTTAAGGGATCAAGTGTCTTTAATAAAGTGAGCTAGCATACTTTGAAAAGTAAATAATGTTTATATGAGCCTTGATCATTATTATTACTGAGAACAAGTGGAATGCTTAAAGAGGACACATCAAGTCCTCAGGGGAAGATGTGCAGAGGGTGGGCCATAGAGGGAGGGAGAGGGTTCTCATTCTGAGCAGGGCTATCCCTAGCCTGCCTTACCTAAGCATCCAAGACCACGTAGGTACACACTGCTCTGCCAGGACCTTCTGAGCAATTGTGCAGGGTGTGGTGGGATGTAGCATCTCGGATAAGACATGCTCAGGCCCCATGAGGGATCCAGTCTGTCCCCTAGTGTGTTAGCTCTCTCCTTTCTTCAACTTCTTCCCTTACCAGTCTAGAAGGCATGGTGCAGCACTTTCATCTTTTCTTTTTTATCCTTGCCCTCATCCTCTACCCCAGCCTTGTCCATGCTGGAAAGCAGAGGGGAGGACTTCTGCTGGAACCTGTCAGCTGTCTGGTCTGTAGTCAGCACCCTCTCCCATGTCCTCCAGGCACCTCCATCCTCGCCTCTTGTTTAATGGAGAAAATGGGGGGGGAGGGGCAGAGGCAGAAATCTTCTCCCCACAGCCAACAGACTCCCCTGGGATACATTCTTCTGGTGTTTCCCTCTGTAAGGCCAACACCTCCGCTAGCTTCTGCATCTCACCCTCTTTTTCCCTGTGCTCAGACTCCTCCCTTCATGCGTCATCCCTCTCTCTCCTGGATCTTCAGCCTCTGTGTCTATCACTCTCAGCATGTTCTCTCGTGGTTTTAAAAAAATCACTTGTGCCCTGGCTGGTGTAGCTCAGTGGATTGAGCGTGGGTCACTGGTTCAATTCCCAGTCAGGGCACATGCCTGGGTTGCAAGCCAGGTCCCCAGTATAGGGCACGTGAGAGGCAACCACACATTGATGTTTCAATCCTTCTTTCTCCTTCCCTTCCCCTCTCTCTAAAAATAAATAAATAAAATCTTAAGAAAAAATCACTTCTTTTAGCCTCCCAGCCCTCTCCCACTGTCATCCTTCCTCTCTCTTTCCCTTAATAACCCAGCTCTTTGAATGTCAGTTATGTTCATTTTGAAACACCTGACTTCCTGTTTTGTCTGAGTATTTTTGAATACTGTTCTGCCCTGTATGCCCTTCCATGCATCTTTACCTAATGAACACCTTCTTGTCTTAATTCTCAGCGTAGACATTTGCTTCTCTGAAAAGATCTGCCAACCTCCGTTAGGTCTTTGCGTACACTTAGCCTCCTGTTCTTACCTGTGCCATGATAGTCATAATAATAATATTCATATTAATAGATGATGAGCACTATTGGACCAGTCATCGTGTAGTATTGCTATTATGTTAGTATGAACGTAATGCCATAGCACCTTGCTTTGTCCTCAAGAGAACTCAGGGATTTTCATCCCAATTCTCTACACCTCTACACGAGGAAATTGAAACACAGAGAAAGTCAAGTAACTTGACTAAGGTCACAGAGGTAGTAAGTGGCAGAACTCTAATACTTAAATCCAAGCTCCTTCCCCTGGAGCACAGGTGGCAAACACAAGGCCCGCAGGCCGAATCCGGCCCTCCACCTTGTTTTATCTGGCTCAGCACCTTGTTTCTACCCAGTGGCAGTGCCGAGCACTCACTTAACTGTTAAGGAGTAGTTACATTTGTACAGTCCTAAAATTACATTCGGCCCTTTGAAGGCAACTGTGAGGCTGATGTGGACCCCGGTGAAAATGAGTTTGACACCCCTGTCCTAGAGTCTGCGCTATTCAGTGCTGTAGGTCCATCACTGGTCCTCACACTTGATGGGGCATCAGAATCACCTGGAGGGCTTGTGAAAACACAGATGCTGCCCACACTCTGAGTTCCCAATTCATTCGGTCTGGGGTAGGAGATTTTGTGTTTCCAGTGAGCTAGTGTTGATGCTACTGGTCCACAAATCCATACTTTGAGAAACACTGCTCCAGGTTGCTAATTACTTTCTCTATTGAAATCTTCTCTTCACTCGTCTCTCTCCCGCTAGAATAGGAGTTCCTTAGGACAGGAGCTGGTTGGGATTTTTGTTTTCTTACCATCCATGTTTCCAGCATCTAGCAAAGTAGTTCTGACAGGTGATATGCCTTCAGTAAATATTTATTGGGATGAGAGAATGAGGAAATGGTTCTGGCCTATTATTTAAGTGTCTTCTTTTGCCTGAATGAAATTTCTCTGTATTTCAAGAATTCAGTCACATACCTGATTGGCATATAGGGGATATGTACTCAAAGATTTTATGGCATTAATTGTTGATTTTATGATTTTTAAATGCTTTGAAGCCAGAAGTTACATCTGATATATCTGGCTCACTATTCTTCCCAGAGTGGAATGTTCACTGCCTTTTAGTTCATGTTGTCATCATATGGAAAGAGGTTCTTTGGATTTTCAGCAGATTTGAACATTTATTTCCTAAAGTAGTACCTTTCTTGATGTAAAATGACTCCATTAGGAATATGATGGGTTATAGGAATTGTGGTACACATATTTTCCAGAATTAAAGCTTCTCCAAATGCCTGTATGACATGGAGTAGTTTGCATTGGAGGTTGGGGCTCCTTGTGGTCAGCCAGCTGGGCTCTCTGTCACCAACAGCCAGGCATCAAGGTGGCAAGCAAGACATTTCTTATGGCATGAGAACTTTCTTTGTTCCTAGCAGTTAAAATTGGCTTAGTGGTATTTTCTTATATGTTACATTTCTTTTGATGTAGAACCTGCTAATAGATTATATTATTAATAGGTCATCCAGGATACTGTTGAAAACCTGGATAAGAAATTTGATGTCATGAATGTAAAGGTTTCAAGAATTTACCGTTTTCGTGCAAAATTAATCTGGGAAAATCGCGTAAGTGTCATAAAAATATTTTCACAACTATAATAAACCTCTGGTTTCTGAAGATGCCTGTCAGTTAAAAGTGAGAGAGAAGTAATAAGGCTGTGGGATTGTGTGATCCATACTTGTAGCAGTAGATGAGAGACTAAACCTCTAGGAAGAATGCTGAAGCTTAGGTTTGAGAAATGTATTGACAATGGGTATTTTTATATTTGTATCCATAATGTATAAAATGCAATTAAAAGGTAGGGTTGAAGAGGAATAAAAACCATATAATTGAATAGAATATTAATCTTTAATAATAGCAAGCAATGTTGCATGGATAATAAATATTGATGTGTTTACTACTTTCCTTTTTTGTTCACTCTTGGTTGGTTTGTGTCATTTCAGAAGCCTCTTGGATATGCATACAAACATTATACTCACCTGCTTTCTAGAAGGGTGAAATTGCAGAAAACGAAGAAGGATGTGCCTGATGAGCCTGCTGTGCCTGATGAGCCTGTTGTGCCTGATGAGCCTGTTGTGCCTGATGAGCCTGCTGTGCCTGATGAGCCTGCTATGCCTGATGAGCCTGATAATGAGTCTGAAAGGCTTTATCCCCTTTCATTGTCTCGTAGTCACAGTTACAGCCCAACTGTACCAGTGAGAAGACCAACAGATTACCAGGATAGCCCTTTGGGAACATACTCTCACTCACAGGATTCCCTTACTCAGGATCACCGTTCATTCTATGAGGGCCAAAACATACGCCTTAGCCAGAGTCCAACATTTCGTGCCTATTCTCCATCATATCCGTCAGGTTACACACCCAGTGATCTAGTGCAGGGCTCCTCTTCCATGCCCCGCTTTGGCAGCCCAGGGTCTCACAGCACCACCAATGTTATGTCAGCTTCCACACCAATACCTGCAGCCATGCTGGGCCAAGGCAGATACAGTGCAGCACACAACCGTGATATGATGGCTTACCCACCCTTGCTGCAAAATGAGAGCCTTGGCCATACTGCCTCATCTCTCTGCATGCCACCTGACTTTGGTGAGTGTGAAACAACACATATTACTATTTAACCTATATTCCTCAACATCCTTCGTGCAAGCTAGGGGAAACTATTTGTTTTGTATTTTGAGGACTGATTTTGGGTGATATTCATAATAATAACTTAACATTTATTAAGTATCTGTTATATGACATAGCACTAATCAGCTGACATGCCTCTTCTCCATTAATATTATAATGATACCATTGTGAGCTTTTTAATCTTTTGTTTTTCTTTACCCTTTTCCTGAGTAAATATTCAAAATTTTCCTGAAATGGCCAGAGCCCAGATGATAGGAAAGAAAAGGTACACCTTTGGCTAATTCACACACAAGAATGATTAAAATTGTGTTGATGGTCCTTAGTTAGAGAAACAAATCTTCCTAGGGATTTATAAAACTGCTTCTGTTGTCACAGACTATAGAGTTGAGTGCTGTAGTTGGAAAATGAATAGTTGTCTAGACAGAGAAATTTCAGCACAACTTAGTGAACATCACAGCTAAAACTTTGAGGTATGAGCACTTCGGTTGTTTTATGTCTTAATTTTTTCAACATATAAACCTTTAATCAGAATAGGTATTACTGTGTACTTAAACTCAAAGGAGTTGTTGAATATAATGTTAAAGTTACTTCTGGCCTAGCTAAGCAGATTATAATCTTGTTTTCCTCAAAATTCAGGTAATTTAGACAGAAATTTAAAAGACACAGGAATTTAAAAGAGTAAAATGATGCTTAAAGTATCCATAATGAATAAATACATTGGAAAGAGTCAGTAAAGAACTAATTTGGGTCTCAAAGATAATAGGTTTTTGAAATTCATTGATTAAAGTGAATAAATTTAAGCAATTATAAAATTAAATTTGGGGAATTTCCATTGTATTTAGCTAGTAAAATAAACCTAATCTACACAGAGACCAAGAGGAGAGAGATTGAGAGAAATTCACTGAAATACTTAGAGAGTAATAGATTAGCTTAGATTGACCTAATTAACCCAAGTAACAGATCTTTTGCTGTGTTTGTGGCCAAAGAGACCTTGGGTGGTTCAGTCTGTTTTATGATGTTTGAAGCTTCCTGGTAACTTCTGAAGCTGCTTTTCTTGTTTGTGGGCAGTCAGATGAGACATTCGTGGGTACCCATCCTCACGCCATCTTCATGTAAGCTTTTACTGGATTTTACACTTGGGAGTCCTGGGTCCTTGCTGGGCTACTTAACAAGTGGTTCCAGGAATGAGACCAACACTCCCTACTTAAGTAACATCTCTTCTTTTGGAATAATGATCAGGTCAAGTGTTGGGTTAGCCAAAAAATCTGTATGGTTTTTTCCATTAAAAAGACATTTTTCATTTTCACCAATAACTTTATTGATTATGGATATTTTGAGTATGTCAGCTGTCTCCCACATGGTATAATGTTGATTGTTCTCAATTAATGTCTCAATTTGATCACTATCAACTTCAGCTGGTCTACCCAACTGCAGAGCATTGTCTAGTGAGAAATCTCCAGCATGAAACTTCACAAACCACTTTTGACACTTTGATCAGTCACAGCACCTCCATACACTGAACAAATCTTTGTTAGTGTGTGTTCTGGTTGCATTTTTACCTTTTTGAAATAATAAAGCATAAAATGCTGAAAATGTCACTTATTTTCCATCTTCAGTATTAAAATGGCTACAGAAAAATTCACCAATTTCGATGTTTTTTAAATTCATGCTGATAAGATAGCTGTCACGATACAATGTAACAAAATTGTTTTGAATGACGTTAAAAACAACTAAGTGCTACTAGAGCCATCTTACAGAAGCAAACAAATGACCTTTTTGCTAATCCAATATAATTTATCTTTTTCCCCCTTTGAAGCTACAAGTTCATCAGTTGGAAATGACCCAGGTGTACTACAATACCCTTACTATGCAGACCCTGCAGATTGGTCCGTAGAGGAAGTGATCCTGTTTCTGAAAGAAGTAGATCCTCATACACTCCTCCCCCTCGCTGACCTCTTCAGGGAACATGTAACGTATCTTTTGATCTGGTTTTCCTGCCTTTGAATGACCTCTGTGCAGGCTTCTTCAGTTGGATGCTGATTAGTGTGGATGGGGGAACCCTATCAACTGATTTTTCCTTATGTGAGAAAGTTTACTTTGCTCAAAGTTAGATCCATAAGTGGTAGAGCCTTGATCTGTGCTTTAAATGGTTACCCAAGTACCTAAAATACTAGAAGTCTTCAAGTTCTCAAGAGAAGATGATTCAACCTGGTCATTCACTCTCAGGTGTCTTCTCCTTTGTAACAACAGCTACGACAGTTCTTGTCATGATGCTTGATGAATCCAGCAGCTGATCCCATTTGCTTAGTTCTGTTAACCTTACATGGTTATTGAGGGTTTGGGATGCTGATACTCTCATGCCATTTACAAAATGACATCCTGGGCTCCACTTTTATAAGTTCTAATTTCTTTAACTTCCCAGTTTTACTTAGTAGAAAAAGTATGGAAGGTGCCTAACAAAGGCAGTACTGTATGGGATTTCAGATGGTTTCAGTTGGTGATACACATACATGATTCAGTAAATTTTTATTTTTAAACCAAATCTCATGAAAACCAAATTATATGCCCCAGCAGCATCAGTTGTTTAATTAATATAATAAAGATTTTAAGGAGGATACCTGTATCTATCAAGTCATATTCTTTCAGTTTTTGATAATGGATAAAATTAGTGGCCACGTATCTGATACACCCTTCTAGATATGGTACAAAAATCAGTAATTTTAGCATCTTTTTAGCTTCAGACAACTGATGAGCCTTCACCATGAACACAACCCTGTATAGCACATTTACAGTTTGCATTGATGCTGATGTGCTCATATTCCCCACCTTTCTAAGAAAGTTAATGACCGTCTGAAGTCCATTTCTACCATTCGTAGTTTTTATTCTTTTTGTTATAGCTATGTAGGATTTTATTCTTTTTATTCTTTTTTGTTGTTGTTCAACATAGGATTTTATTCTACATACAGTATCTAAAATTAGGTAGTTTGACACTAAGGACATTTTTACAATACTAGGTTAAATTTCCTTTCTCTTAAAATTTGAAGTAAATTTACTAATTATCAAATGATGCGTCAGCTATAAAAATTATATCTTAAGTAGTTTTCATCAAGCAGGTGCATATTCAGAGAATATATATCTGGAATGAGCTGCCTTCTAATTGATGTTACGTATTCTTATGTATAAAGAAGTGACTAATTTGATAAAATGTGAAAAGATTATTAATTATTGTAATTTTCTTCTTTGTAGGAAATTGATGGGAAAGCTATGCTGTTACTCCACAGTGATGTTATGATGAAGTATATGGGGCTAAAGCTTGGGACAGCTCTGAAGTTGTGCCACTACATTGAAAAGCTTAAAGAAGAAAAATGCATCGTCGACATTTGAGAAAACGTTTCTGTAGATGTAGATTGGACCTAATTCTGGGGAGAACAATGCTATCTTGCTGTAACATCATTTTACTGCCCTTAGAAATATTTGTGTTGTAGAAGGTTCCTCTAAAAGCGTGTTACATCCAGAATCACAGAGCTACGTTACAGTCCAGTCTACTTACTTCTTTAGGAACCATTTAGTGTGTTGTTATTAGCATATTCAAAAGGGCAGTTTCTGCTATAATCTTTATTGTTGCCATTTTGTCATTTTTACTTCATATAAGAAACAGAGAAATACCTTTGACTTTGGTTGACGTTTATGTATAGAACCAAAACAGCTAAATCCCAAAGAGAAAAAGTATTAGGGATTGAGAAGTTCTCTCATAAAATCTGTGAGAAGTTTAAAATTCAAAAATATAATTGCAGATATCATCTCTTTCTCAAATATTGTATGTCTGTAATAGCAGTGTTCTCACGTTCTACCAGTTTCCAGAAAGAGAATAACTGTGTAACTTAAGTTTCCTTTTGTTATTATTTCTGTTTGTTTATTTATTCCCAGTTAAAGAAAAAGTAACCTTATAAGGTTTCTAAAGTGTTAACCAGTTTTTTTAATAAATTATTAGATAGATGGAATGGTGGTTTTATGCAAAAAAATCACAGGTGGCAAACACAAAGCCCATGGGCCGAATCCAGCCCTCCACCTTGTTTTATCTGGCCCGGCACCTTATTTCTACCCTGCGGCAGCACCTAGCTCTCACTTAACTGTTATAGTCACATTTATACAGTTCTAAGATTACACTTGGCCCTTTGAAGGCAACTGTGAGGCTGATGGGGCCCCCAGTGAAAATGAATTTGACACTTCTGCAATAGCTCTTACACTACAAGGATATTTTGGGCGAGTCTGGCTATATGCTTTTCTATTAAATACATGCTGTTTTAAAACTTTTAATATATTTTGTTTAAGCTCTGATATTTAGCCATTTGTAGTTCATATGTCTCTCTCTGAAGGTGCCTATGTCCAAACTCTTAAAATATGCATATTCATGTTAATGTTTTATTCTAAATGTGAAGTTTACACACAAGTAATTTTTTTTTAATTTAAAATGATACTTTGCACTTATACAGAGATAAAGACTAACCTATAGTGAGATGTCTGAACTCTGTAAAAAATATGCACATCATTTCCCATCACTAGTACCTTTCAGCTCACTCTTCAGAGTTTACATACAGGAAAGTTCTCAGTCCTGTGCAATGTTTCTAGTTACTTTGCTTTCTGAGCCATTTTGTCTACTAAACTATGGAAGGTACATTAGTTTGAATTTATCATTTTGGACTTTAAGTACTGGAAATTTCAAGAAAAACACTTCATTGTTGTTTGTTATTTATTACATTGTTATATTGTATAACATTTGTTACAATGTTTATAAGCTATGAGAATTGGTGCTAATTGTATTAGCCATTTGTTGTAAATGCCAATAATTGTTTGCCATGGGCCAGAATGTACATTTACCTTTTAGGGAACCAAGTGTCCTTTATAT
Source organism: Desmodus rotundus (assembly GCF_022682495.2). Classification (NCBI taxonomy): domain Eukaryota; kingdom Metazoa; phylum Chordata; class Mammalia; order Chiroptera; family Phyllostomidae; genus Desmodus; species Desmodus rotundus. Next base: position 92,180,432 of record NC_071400.1, on the reverse strand, counting down.
TTGTAAACAAATGCAATTATTTAATAGGCATTTGTGATCTAAAGAGTGGTTTTATCTATGTTATTACCTCTGTGTTACAAGACAAGATTCTAATTCGTACTTTAATCTCTCAAATTGTTTGAGTAAAGATGATATGTCCAGTTGAACAGTGCTCAGGTGTTTATACAAATACTATGTTTTTACAGTTTTTGGACTTTAAAATACAATAAAGTTAAAAATATCTGCAAAAACTAGTGTCAGAACCTTGTATGTGGTTTGCTTTTACCTCGTTACATTTATGTATGAGTTGGTTATATTGAAAAAGAAGTGCTCTGGTAAGTTTGTGGTTTTATATGTCCAAATACTTGAGTTTTAACACGACCTCATTCTATGGGTGAACAGAGTCCTAGGAGCAAAGGCTGGTCTCTTGTGGGGGCCTCCAGCGAGACCCCAGGGGAACAGTCAGAAGTTAAGTCACTGAGCTCTATCTGTGCTCAAAACTATTGCTTGCAATGTTGTTGATGAAGCGAGCATGCTAGAAAATGCCAGTGCCCCCAGATATCGTCCCACCTGAGTTCATACGTCTGGTTGGCAATTCTGGCTGCTGCTTTGCCACCAGGGCCAGAAACCATACTGCCCTTCTGCCTTCAGCTCTCCCAGCTTACACAGTGGGAAGGCCTTAGAGGCTCAGGGTTGTGGCCTTGTGTATCCGACCTCTCAGCCCACCCGCCCCAGGAGCCATTGCTCAGTGCCTGGGAACCCAGCAACTTCCTGCTGTTGCTTCTCAGCAGCCTGTCCCATAGTGCAGTGGAGGACTCATGGCCATAACAGGCTCCAGGGATGATGCTCAAGTGACTTGAATGGGGCGGCCATTTGCTGTCTGAGACTTGGGTGATTCAGAACCACTTGCTCTTCACTGAGGGTTTGTAAATTATTAGCGTAGAAAATATCATGTTATATGAGCCTCCTGTGAACTTGCCAGGCTTTTTTTTTTTAATGTTACCACTTTTGTTACGAGTATTTTCCCATTAAAAAGTCTGTGTCATTTTTTAAATTGTATTTTTATTGATTATGCTATTATAGTTGTCCTGATTTTTCTCCCTTTATCTACCCCAGCACCCTCCACTCCCTCAGGCAATCCCCCCACATTGTTCATGTCCATGGGTCATGCCTATAAGTTCTTTGGCTACTCCATCTCCTATGTTGTGTTTTACATCCCCGTGGCTGTTTTTAGAAAGACTTTATTTACTTATTTATTTATTTATTATAGAGGGGAAGGGAGGGAGAAAGAGAGGGAGAGAACCATCAATGTGTGGTTGCCTGCCATGCGCCCCCCACTGGAGACCTGGCCTGAAACACAGGCATGTGCCCTAGACTGGGAATCAAACCAGTGACCCCTTGATTTGCAGGCTGGCACTCAACCACTAAGCCATACCAGCCAGGGCCCCATGGCTATTCTGTAACTACTCATACTTAATCCCCTCACCTCTTCACCAATTCCCCCACACCCCCTCCCATCAGGCAACCATCAAAATGCTCTCTGTATCCATGATTCTGTCTCTGTTCTTTGCTTAGTTTGTTTTTTAGATTCAATTGTTGATAGATTCGTATTTTTTACCATTTTATTATGCATAGTTTTGATCTTAAAGAAGTCCCTTCAACATTTCATATACTAATGGTTTGGTGACAATGAACTCCTTTAGTTTTTTCTTATCTGGGAAGTTCTTTACCTGCCCTTTGATTCTAAATGATATCTCTGCTGGGTAGAGCAATCTTGGGTGTAGGTCCCTGCTTTTCCTGACTTTGAATATTTCTTGCCAATCCCTTGTAGCCTGCAAAGTTTCTCTTGAGAAATCCAGTGACAGTCTTATGCGTACTCCCCTGTAGGGAACTAACTTCTTTTTCTGCTTTTAAGATATTCTCATTATCTTTCACCTTTGGTATTATAATTATGATGTGTCTTGGAGTGGGCCTCTTTGCATCCATCTTGCTTGGAGGTCTCTGTGCTTCCTGGACTTGCATGTCTATTTCCTTCACCAAATTAGGGAAGTTTTCATTATTTTTTTTTTTCAAGTTTCCAATTTCCTCTTGTTCTTTTGGCACCCCTATGATGTGAATGTTTGACCTCTTGAAGTCCCAGAGGCTGTTTATACTGTCCTCATTTCTTTTTTATTCTTTTTGTTCTGATGGGTGGTTTTTTGCTTCCTTATGTTCCAAATCATAGATTTGATTCTCGGCTTCATCCAGCCTAGTGTTGTTTGCCTGTAAATGGTTCTTTATTTCAATTAGTGTATCCTTCGTTTCTGAGTGGATCTTTTTTATGCTGTTGAGGTCCTCACTAAGTTTCTTGAGCATCCTTATAACCAGTGTTTTAAGCTCTGCATCTGATAGATTGCTCATCTCCGTTTTGTTTAGCTCTTTTTGTGGAGTTTTGATCTGTTCTTCATTTGGGCCCCGTTTCTTTGTCTCCTCATTTTGGCAGCCTCCCTGTGTTTGTTTCAATGTACTAGGTAGAGCTGCTTTGACTCTGTGTCTTGGTAACATGGCCTAATGTAGTAGTAGGTGTCCTGTAGGGCCCAGAGGCACAGCCTCCCCTATCACCCAAGCTGGGTACTTGAGGTACTCCCTTCATGTGGGCTGAGTACACCCTTCTCTTGTAGTTGAGCCTTGGTTGCTGTTGGAAGGTCAATGGGAGGGATTTACCCAGACCAGTCAGCTGCAAGAATTGGCCACCAACCTGCACCCTCCCTGGAGGATAAGCTGTGCAAGGGCAGGTGGTGGGCTCCTTTGTGGTCTGCAGCTCTCCACTGTGTGCACAGGCCCTGGGATTTCCAGGTAGTGCAAGCCAAGGTCAGCCCCCATCTGTGTTTTGCCCGAGGACACCATGCCTGAGCTGTAAAGCAATCTGAGATAACTGCTACTTGTGCTGGGATTGGAGATTACCAGGTGAAGCCAAACTGTGAATTTAGGCTGGCTGCTGCTAGTGTGGGGCCTGGAACTCACTGAGGCCAGCTGTTGTTTGTTTGAGAGGATTTAGGAAGTTGTGAAGCAGGAGCCAAGATCAGTCATTTGTATAGAAAAGCAGCTTGGGTGGGCCTGTAAATTGCATGGGGCGGAGTCTTGGGATCTCCAAGGCAGGTCAAACAGTGTTAGCCAGGTTGATGGAGTCTCAGATATGGCACCGGCCTGCTGCCTCTGTGGGGGAGGGTTTGCAAAAGGGACAACGGCCTCTGCTCATCTTGATGCCAGACACTTCAGTTCGTCCCTGTACACCACTGGTGCTTTTCAAGCTGCTACCCTGGTGGTGGAGCTCAGAGGGAGTGTGTCTGAGTAGGTGAGTCCGTGTATGTGTGTTCTTTAAGAGGAACTGCTTGGGGCTCCAGAAGTTTCTTCCACTGACTCAATCCCCACTGGTTTTTGCTGCCAGAAGTTATGGGGACTTATCCTCCTGGCACTGGAACCCTGGGCTGGGGGGCGTGGTGTGGGGCTAGGACGACTCGTTCCCGAGCTATCCCTCCCGAATTTTCATCCACCACACGTGGGTGAAGGACCAGTCTGTCCTGCATTTGCGCTCCTCCTACCAGTCTGGATACGTGTTGTTTCTTTAATTCTGTAGTTGTCAGACTTCATTTAACCCTATTTCTGATGGTCCTGAGTAATGGTGTTTCTATATTTTAGTTGTAACGTTGATGTGGTTGTGTGAAGTGGCAAGCCATGTCTGCTATGCCACCATCTTGACCAGAAACGTGTTAGTGAGTTTTGATGGTCTTTTTTAAAACTATTTTTTATCGTCATTCTATTCCAGTTGTCCCAGTTTTCCCCCTTTGCCCTCCTCCACCCATCCCACGGCCTGCTCCCACAGTCAGTTCCCACACTGTTGTCCATGTCCATGGGTCACTCATACATGTTCTTTGTCTAGTCCCTTCCCCTTCTTTCCACCATTATCCCCTCCTCTTTTCTGGTTATTTTCAGTCTGTTCAATGTTTCCATGCCTGGGTTCTATTTTGTTCATTAGATTCCTCTTACAGATGAGATCATATGAACTTGCCAGGCTTTTAAAATAATCTTTCCTCTAGTTTTGCCTTTAAGTCCATCCCTGGACATGCTGTAGCCAGCAGCATCTGGGCACATCAGGCATTTGCTTTCATCTGTGTGATTTTGGGTGGTTGGAGTGTCTTAAAGGACATGTTCTAGAGAAGGATGTCCCAGACTTCTGAAGCTGGCCCCTCTGTAAGCATGAAAAATCCATGCCCTCCTGTGGTATTAGAAATTAAAAATTCACCATCACAACTGGGAACAATCAATGCAATTGGGAGGAAAAGCACTGCTTTTTCAAGCTGCAGAAGGGATTGTACTCACAGTTGGCTGAGGAGATGAAGTGTGTTTACATTTCGGAGACTGTTTCTACGTATGATGCTGGGACTTGCTTATCTATAAGTCCTCTGCGGCTGATCCAGGGAATGGGGGAGGGGAGCTCTAGGGAAGAAAACACGCAAACCAGGGCCCACCTCCGGAATGCACAGTGGACAGTGTTATTTCCACTCCTTTCTGACCTGCCCCCTCATGTCCAGCAGCTTCATGGAATTGAGCTTTGAGAGCACCTGTCCCCAGTGAGTGTGACTCAGCTGCAGCTTGCCCAGGTGTTCCACACACTAGAGGCAACTCTGGTGTTATAGGCCTCCCTTCCCTGGCTTTAGGGGTTCTATCATCCCTGAGAGGATATCCTTAATACATACGGGGCCCCACTCCTCCCCTCAAGCTGCTAGAACTCATAGAGGTGACTCCACATTCACAGAAAGGAGAGCCTTGGGCTACTTATGATACAGAATGTGCATCAGCTCCCGGTGACTGTGAGTGGTGAGTGTCATGATATTTCTTTCAGTCATTCTGTGGCCTGCTCTTCAGCTGAAGAACTAAGAGCTTAATTAAGCCCATTTGTTTGGGAAATTAACCCCTCAGAGGCAAGGAGGCAACCAAGGAAGGGTTATGGCCTCTGTAGGCCCCACTCCACCTTTGGTCTCCCCACTCCACCTGCCCAGGCAGGCCTGGGCTGCTCAAGTCCCTTGATGTTGGAATGGAGGGTCATACTCCATCAGGCACAGAAGTCTATCCATGGAGAGCACACTGAGCGCGTTGCATGTTAGATTTATATAAGATGAGAGACGTTAAGCTCCTTGACATTTAATGTATGGATTGACTGATGTGTTCCAACGCCCTGGGTGGTAGTGACACTTGGGACTACCCCAGCCCTTCTAAGTTGTCCCCTGTGCTTAGAGACACACAGCCTGGAAGCAGCGTTTCCCACTCTCCCTTACGGTAGGGTGGGTTCAATTCTACCACAAGTGGTGAGGGGAGAAAGGTAATTTTCCACCACTGGCTGCTCAGGACAGGCCTATGGGCATCAGCAGAAAGCAGATGTGGGTTTTGCCAGGCCTCTGGGGGTTGTCGTGAGATTCACCCACTTCAGTCATGAGGGAAGCTGAAGCCAGTGCAAGAGATTCCCTGGAACCCTTGCATTTCTGTATCTCTGGAAACTCCTCTACCCTTGGCCCCCTGTCTTCCAGCAGCTGGTTAAGCTTCTGGTTCTGTATGATAGCACTTCCGTCCTGAAGATTCAGAATGGCTTATGGGTCTCTATTCAAACCCTGACTGGTCAACCTCCCTCAGAGTGTTGTCCTGCCCACTGTTTGGAGGGAAGAGTAGAAGTTCCACAGGGAGGGGCCTTTGTTTTCCCTTGTTTAAATAAACTAGTACCTTTAACCAAATACAAAACTTCTTTGGGAGATGTGACATCATTTTATGAACCACATAGGAAAGAAGAATGACACCTGTTAAACTATCACCATTGATTTTAATATGCAACCAATTTCGCAGATGTTAAGATGTGACAAAATGGATGGCTTAAGATGCATAAAATGTTAACACTCAATAGCTGAACTCCGGTAATTTGTAAAGGTTGATGCAAAGAAACTAAGAGCTAAAGACCAACAATGTAAGCCCGAGTGACCACAAGAGAATGGCCACACTGGTCTGAGCTTTGTCAGAACCATGGTACAAAGGAAAATCAAAGCAATCTTATTGGCCTGCCCCAAATCCATAATCATCAAGACTTTGAAGTGTGAAAGTCTATCCCCTGTCAAAAGCAAAAGCCGTGCCACGAATGTACATTTATCTTTAGGCATTAGCTAATGCTAGCTGGGATGAAGGCGTCACAGCAAGACATTTCACAATTTCCTCCATGCAGCAAGGGAAAAGGAGAACAGGCTGGAGTGATTGTAGATTAACACAGCCAGAAAGACACGTCACCCAAGTGCCACGCTTGGACCTTGTTTAGATCCTGATCAGAAGAAGCCATACAGTAAAAGGCATTTGTGAGAGAATCCAGGAAAGGTGACCACCCAGTGGCTATTAGATGATGTGCAAGAGCTGTTCCTTTATGGCAGTGGTACTCCTATTATAATTACGTTTGGAAAGGGGGGCACCCTTATCTCTTAGAAATGATACTGAAGTTTCATGGGTGAGGTGACATTGGGGACTGTTTTGAAGGAGTCCTGGAGGAGTGGGATGTAGAAGGAATGGGGTTACCCAGTGGTGTTACTTGTGCAAGCCAGGTGACAAATATGTGGGAGACCCTTATACAAATCTCCGTGTTCTTACGTTTGTTTGAAAATTTCCATAACAAAAAGTTTAAGAAAAGTAAGTATCCAGAATATGAAGACAAAGCTCCCTATTTTTAAGAATGTCTAAATTCAAGCAAATTCTGTCCATACAGAATTTCACTAAGTCAGTGATAAATATTTAGACACCTTCCTTGAGGTTTTTGGAAGCTGCATGGGCTGTGGTTCCCAAGTTTTTCGGACATGGAGAATATCAACTCTTAGCAGTTCAATAACAAATATTTTGTACATTAAAAAAGAACTGAAGAAGCAGGTACTAGGATAAACTGCACTGTATGGCAGGGCTGCCATTCTGTGGAATGAAAATTTAGGTGCTTCTAAAACTCACCAGTTGATGGCATAATCTCAGGGTGCTTTTCTGGAAGAAGCGATTGTCCGAAAGGGAAAACCCTCATCGCATCATTAACACCCCTCCTCAAACCTGCCTCTTTTCCTCCCCCCTCCCCGATTATCGGTCGTTTCTTTTTATAATTTTATAATGTACTCTATTATTATTTTTTCTTTTCTAATTGTTGACACTATTACAGATGTCCACCATTTGCCCTCCTCCACCCAACCCCCACCCCCACCAAGGCCTTCACCACATTGTTGTCTGTGTCCATGGGCTATGCATATGTGCATATATGTTTTTGGCTGATCTCTTCCAGTCCCCTCACATTCGTCCCCTCTGAGGTGTGTCAGTCTGTTCCCTGTATCCATGCCTCTGGGCCTATTTTGGTCATCTGCTCATTAGATTCCACATATAAGTGAAATCATATGGTATTTGCCTCCTATTGAGCCTTCTGGTGAATTCCTCCAAGTAGCAGGCCTGGTTGTTTCAAAGTGGTGAGCACTCTCTCTTAATTTGGTTATTGCAGCTATCATTTCTCTAATGTCATTGCTTTTCAGACAAAGGGATTCATTTCCTTTTCCCTTGTTTGCCCCCGCATGTATTCAGGATATCCTCTCAGGGATGATAGCGCCCCTAAAGTCAGGGAAGGTAGGCCCATAACACCGGAGTTACCTCTAGTGTGCAGGACGCATGGGCAAGCTCCAGCTGAGTGTGCACTCCCTGGGGACAGGTGATTTAACAGGAGAGGGTGACATTAAGTAGAAGGTGACCCTCTCAGTGTTCCCCTGAGCTCCATGGCATGGGCCCTGACATGGGGGTCTTTGCGGGCCACTGGCGATGCTGGGGCCTCATGTCCTCACGCCAGGCATCTCCTGAGCAACCCTGGCCACTTTCCTTGTCTCTCTTTTTGGAGCATCTCCCAGGCGCAAGAGCATCATCAGAGTCTTGCCAGGTATGTTACAAAGAGGTCTGAGATAGAAGGAGGTACCCAAGGGATGCGGGCTTAGACACACACCCCAGTTTCTGTCTGTGTGACTTTGGTGCCATTGCTTTAGCTCTCAAGAGTCGAGGATCACCAATTCCCCTAGTGGTGTGAGAATTCAGGGAGATGCGGCTGAGGAAGCAGCCTGACAGGCTGGGGATGAAAGTGTGTGCTCTTTTATTCCCGCCTTGCCCCCACTCGGTCCCCATTTTTCTGTTTGCACGTCCTGTTCACAGCTCAGCCATTACACTGGGGCCCAGGAAGGCCACTGTGCAGCTTGCTGTTAAGGAAGACTTTCAGTTTGTTTTTCAAATAAATGTCAGCCTGGGTTCTGGAGTTACCAGCACTCCACTGGCTGTGCAGTCTTGGTCCCCGTGTCTGTGGAGGATGACAGCCATCAGGGTGGACAGCCTCGCACCATGTGCTGGGGTGGGGTCATCACTTCTCCTACAGTGAAGGCAGCTTCATTATTGGCCTCTGTCCCCATGTGGTTCACCTCATCCCTGGGCAAGTGGGGGTTTTTCTAATCAGTGATTTGGGGAACAATGACTAGCTATGTTCTATCAGCCCTGCCTTTTTCCTCATGGGAGAAAGGCTGCTGGCAGGGTGGGATTTCTGGGTGCCTGAGTCCAGTTAACTCCGGAATCCACCTGCAGGCTCCTTGGCCTGCCACACTAAACTGTGTCTTCCAACTAGCTCTAGTAAGAGAAGGATGTTATTTTAGCCTCCATTTTATTCTTTTATTTCTCAACATTTCAGAACGTGGGAGCAGGGGAGAGAGGGGTCATGTTTACTGGAGTTTCTTTGAACACCTCAACACCCAGCATGAACTAGGTATTAAATCTCTCTCCCCCTCCCTTCTCCTTCTACACGCATGGACAAATACACATGCCTACACACACATTATCAGGTGCCATTGCTTCTTTCTCCACCACACAGCTGATTTTGCCAATCCCTTCTGGCATCATTGCTTCTTACATCATTTTATGGACACTACTTACCTGTGCTCATGGTCGATAATGCTTGTCTTCTCTGGGATATTATGCACCACAAATCTAAAATAAGTTTTTATGCCAACCGAAGACACATTCAAAAGTGTGGCCCTCAGAACTCCAATATGACTCTCCCCTACCTGACTCATCTCATTTCTTGCTACGTCCTGGCCCCCACACCTCATATCAGCCCAGTCATCTTTACACTGTTTCCATTGTCTATGCTCAGGCCTTTGTGTCACCTCAGGAAACTCAGAAACCCCACTAGAAATATTTAGAGCAGCTCTTTCCTCCTCACTAGTGGAGATGTCCCCACGGTCCCTGTGCCCTGGTACCCACAGCCTTGTGTGATCCCCTTCCACTGAGTGTGGGCTGGACTTACTAACTGCCTCCTAATGAACAGAATACAGGAGAAGGGATGACATGTCAACACAGATCAGATCAAAAAGACTGTGGCTTCTGTCTTCACACCCTCTCAGGAAGCCAGCCACCACATCACGTGGCAGCCCCTAGACAGGTGTCACGTGTGAGGTCTATTGGCTGCCAACAACTTTCTGAGTGAGCTGGGAAGTGAATTCCCACTCCACCCCTCTTGGAGCCTTCAGTTGAGATCACAGCCCCACCTGACAGCTGGACTGCAGCCTCCTCAGAGACCTTGACATAGGGGAAACTTACTAAGGTCCTGTCCCATGGAAAATGAGATAACAAGAGTTTGCTGTTATACAGCAATGTGTAAGTAACTAAAACAGTGGCTTCTGCCCTGTTTTAAGCTAAAGGCAAAAGTTTTGCTTGATTATTATTGTGTTTCTCCAGTCTCACCGCCAAGCCATCCTCTGGCAATCCTGTGCCGCCACTGACAACAACCCCAAAATCTGGTGAAAAGCTGTCTGTTGCCATAGGAGTTGCTTGTTATCTGTTGAAAGTCCTGATCTCTCAAATCTGAGCTGTGAAAATCTTTGCCCAAAGTCCCAGTGGGATTTTGAAAGAGTGAAGTCTCTTGCTTGAAAAGAAGATGTACAAGTTTCTTCTTGGTACATGAAATATCTGATATGTGCAACCTGCTCTGGTGGTTATTTTTACACCTTCTGTCTGCTGGAGTGCCTGGGTCTTGTTTTCATGTGTCTTTCAATGCTTGTGTGTGACTGAATGGGGTCAGCTCCCTGGAGAATAGGAGTTCCGGCATCATCTTTACGGGGAAGTTCTGTACGTATGTGCACATGTAGTTCTTCTTTTTCTTCTTTCCTTTTAATTATTTAAAAATATCTTCTTGTTTCCTTTTCTTTTACATGAGTATAGATCTCATGTCTATATGGAAATGTATCTGTAACATAAAATCAGCACGTGAGTGTCACCACTTAGAAACACTCGTTGAGTGAGGGTTACTGCATGTAATGTTGCATCTTGCTTATTAACTCAGATCATTATGTTTCACAAGAGAGCATGGGTGCTGGCAAAATCAACAGCAATGCTTCTGTTAGAACAAGTGCAGGTAACAAGAAGTGACTCTGGTTGGAAAATAGTGCCCTGATAGAACCCCTTCCTGAAATGCCTGAGTCAGTCAGTGACACATGAGCTTCCGTCCCTCAGGGGACTGTAGAGAAGCTCCTCAGAGTGGGGAATGGTGGCAGTCAGCATTGAGTTCCACTCCAGACATTGTCAAATGCTTCTATTATCTGCTAAGTGCATATGCTCATGACCATCATGCAAAGGGTGTAAGCTTTATCATTATGTAGTAATAAGTGAACTGCCTGACTAGGATGTGGTTTTGGTCACTGTGCTTGTATTGGTCAGGATAAACTATGCTATCCTGTATAACAAATGAATCCTGAAACCTCAGTGGCCTTGTTTTTCTCCCAGGTAAAAGATGATTCCCTATAGCTGCTGCTGCTTTCGTGTGGCTCTGCCCACATAACACATGGCCTCCAAGAGTCTTTTCGTTGTCTCAGCCCAGAGTGACCTGTGGCACTCGTACTCAGGGCCCACTGGCAGAACTCGTCATGGGACCCTGCTTAAGCACAAAAGAGTTAGGTAGAATGGTTTTCCCAGGAAGAGGGGGAGGAAGTGGGAGATTTGGCAAACACACAACATCGTTTCCACCACAAAGCTTTACACGTTATTTTCAAGTGAAAATGGTTGCAGACATGCTTTGGGGCTGTGCCAAGCTGGTGGCCAAACGTGAGAGGCTGGTTGGATGTAGTGCATAGGTGTGCACGGGTGACTGGAGGGGGCTGTGTCTGGCTGGAGCCCACCTGTTGCTTCCAAGGAGGGTAGCAATCCTTGCATTTCTTGCCCTGCAAGATTTTTTGAGTCTTACATTATGGGTCTTCTAAACCTTCAGAAGTAAGTAGAAATGCATATTTTAATGTAAAATCTCCTGCTTTTATTTTATTTTTTCAAGATTTTATTTACTTATTTTTTAGAGAGGGGAAGGGAGGGAGAAAGAGAGGAGAGAAACATCAATGTGTGGTTGCCTCTCGAGTGCCCCCTACCGGGGACTTGCCCGCAATCCAGGCATGTGCCCTGACTGGGAATCGAACCAGCAACCCTTTGGGTTGCAGGTGAGTACTCAGTCCACTGAGCCACACCAGCCAGGGCAAAATAGCAAACCAGGCATGTACCCTGACCAGGAATTAAACCTGTGATCTTTTGGTTTATGGGACAGTGCTCCAAGCAGCTGAGCCACCTGGCCAGGCCTAACATCTCCCAGTTGTAAAGTGTAGGCTTAAGTATGTGACAACATAAGCCTAACAAACGTGTTTGCATGCCAAATTTGACCTATGTGCTGCTAGCGTAAGATCTCAGCTCTCTGGTGTAGGAACTTGGATCTTCAATGGCCCTTTATTTATGTGTGTGGTAGCGTTAACCCAAAGTTTCTACGAAGAATCTTGGCTCTGCCTGTGAGCATTCCCTCAAGTTCAGGCCTTGGTTTGGGTTCAAATCCTTCACCTTGCTCTACTCCATGCCCAGCTGGCCACTGGAGCCCTTGGGGCCACAGTGAAAGGACAACAGCTTCCCTGTATTCCAGGTCACTGCCAGGCTGTGTAGTCTTGAGGCCCTTGGGAAACCACAAAGTGTTGAGAGGAATGGACACATGGGATGGTGTTTGGGTATTCCTTATGGGCATGGAGAGCTGAAGAAGGCCTGAAACAGGAAGGTCCTTGGGTGAGCTTTGGACAGGCCCCCAAAGGCTGTGGGGAGCAAGGAAAGGGTTATAAATGGGAAGGGGCAGTCCACACAGCCAAACCTGCATCCTGAACGTAGCCTTCTGCCAGCCCCTGGGGGTAGGGAGGAGAGCTGTCAGCCAATGGCACCCATCACCCACTCTGTACAGCACCTTCCACGCGATCCCATCCAGGTATTTCCCTTGGGCGTGACTCTGACAAATTCATTCTATGTTTTTTGGGGCTGTTCTCAGAAGAATAGGTGACCCTCTGAGGGTGGCCTGAGTTGTTGCATTAATTTCAGCCGGCAATGGTCAAGTGCAACCACCTTTCCCTTTCAAATGGTAGAAGCAGCTACTGTAAAGATTGCCTGAGGTTTCGGAAGCCCAGCTTTTTGCAGGGGGCTTAGATGAACTTTTGGGCAGAGCTCATTGACGGTCTCTCCCCTTTGCTTTTGCAATATCAAAATGTCAGGTTAAGAACACAGGGAGGCAAAAGACAGTTCCACAACAGTGTGGGGATTGACTGTGGGAGCGGAGGGTGGGCTGGGTGCAGGAGGGCAAAGGGAGTAAAATTGGAACAACTGTAATAGAATAACAATAAAAAATTTTTAAAAAAACAACATGAGGAGGCAACAGAGGCCTTGACCATCTGCAACCTGGATTCCAGGCTGCAGACCCCTGTGCCCCATGCTCAGGGGCAGAAAGTTCTAGACCTGGTGGGAAGGCCCTGCAGCCACTCCTTCAGGTGTGAATGGTGATGAGGTGTGGACAGGTCCACCACCCAACCCAGGCCCCTAGGAGCCAGGCACCACTGCCAGGAAATGACATGGACTCAGGTCACCACCACAAAGAAGTTCAGCAAGGACAGGTCCTGAGTTCTGCACCTGTCAATCATTGTCGTCAAATGGAGCGGGACGATGTGGCAGTCAGGGGCAAACTCATTGCCACCTGCTCCCGGACCTGAGCCACCTGCTGTCCCCAGGTCCCTTGGCCTCTGCAGGCCTGGCCTCTGCCTGGGAGCCACACTAGTCTCAACCAGATGTAGCTCTCCAAGGCCACATACTTACTTATAACAATGGGGAGGTGGTTGCTTTTATTTACCAGACTCCTTCCCAGGTTCTTTCCTGTTCTTGGGCACCACCACAGCCCCATCTTCCCTGTCTCTGTCTCTCACACACATTCTCTCTCATACACACTCATACATATGCACTCCTCCTCTCTGGCTGTTCATGAGCCCATGGAATCCCCCCAGGACGCTGCCTCTTCTGGACCTTTCCCTGTCTTTCAAGAAAAAGTGTTTCTCAAACTTGCTCCTGTGTTCTCAGCCCCTCTCCTGAGAAGTTTTCTTAAGGCCTTGGAGCCAACAAGCCCATTGTGGCATCTGGATGGGGGGCACAAGGACACAGCTCTTAGCCAAGCATAGGGCTTCACACCTGGGTTCTGCAGCCCCCCAGCATTTCACACGGGTACTGGCCATTAGCGGTGCCTTGTGAAATCCAGACCCTGGGTTTCGGTTCATTTAATGGGGCTGAACAGAAGCCATCGGAGTGTGCAGCATGCAGTAAGGGTCGATGCAGTTCTGTGTCTTGTGGGCAGTGTGTGGCGGTGCTATAGGCTGCATTAAAGTCACTCCACGTGCTCTTTGTGCCTGTACTGTGGGCCCTGCCAGCTCACTTCCACTGTACATAAACCATCTTGGTAACATGAACCTGCCCAGGTGATGTGAGAATGAAATGTGGTGATCCTGTGACCGACCCCATGTGGTGTGCAGAGTAGTGCACCTCAGCCTGACGCCCATGAGCATGCCTGGAACTTTTCAAGCCCAGTGCCCACCCCCCTGAGCAAGTGACTTAGGAATCTCGGGGACCAGTCCTGAGCTCCAGGAATTCTTGCAGTTTCCCTGATGATTCCGGGTGCAGCCAGGGTTGGGAACAGGCATGTAGAAGAGTAGTGAACTCTAGTCATTACGCAGCCAGGCCCCTTGCCTGCCCTCCTCAGGGGCAGTGGCTGGAGTCTGAGCCCTGTGCTCACCAGCTCACCGGCCTCTGCTGTTGCAGCTCCCATGGGGACCACACCTTCCTTCCTTCGCTTTGTTCCAGTCCAAGAACGCCACCAACCTTTCCTGCTCTATTTTTCTTGTCTCCCCCAAAGCGAGGCTATCATTTCAGTTGCATACACTTTAGCATGGGAAGTTCCCCAGTTGGTATCTTAACTCCTGAGGTCAGGAAGCTGCAAATGCCGGGGTCCCCAGCCTCTCACCCCAGCCAGCAGTTTTCCATTACCAAAGGGCAAATAGGCACCTTTCTGAAAACTTGGGCCCTCAAGTATTTTCAGTCTGGGTTTCCCCCAAATATGAGATGCTCATGAACTAGCTTTCAACAGAGACCAAGGTTGCCAGCCAGGTGCCTGTGTCAGGACCACTATGTGCAGGAGTGTCCTGTGTTTTTCCCTGTGGCTGCCAGCAGGGGGCTCTGTCCCCCCAGTTCAAAAGGAGTGGATATGGAGTGGTTACTCCGCAGCAGGCTGGTGGAGCAGTGGTGGCTGTTGTGATTTTTTGAAAATTCTTTTGCTGTAAAGGCCCCACTATCAGTGGTAGAGAGGTCATCAGCTCTTATATGGAATGAATAAAGGATATCCCTTTTCTACAATCACCTCACAAACCCTTTTCAAATACACTTTCCAGTACAGTTGGCCCCAATTTATCAGTAGCTGTGTTCTTAAGAGGCTCCCACATGCTAGATTATGTTTGAAGGGTACTTAAGAAAGCTCTACCATTGAAAGAAGAAACTGCTGTTATCTCTTGTAAAGTGAATTTGTATTCCAAATTCAAATAAAGGTATATCTATCTGCTCTCAGACATCAGATATTTATAAGACGGGTTTGACACCTCTACATGTTTATATCTGAGGAAGGCCTCATTGTCCAGCTCACCAGGTTGCAGGCTTCTGATGCTGTATATCTCCAAGAGGCCACTACAGAGCTTCCCCTGGGCATGGCCTTCATTGGGGTGTGGGCAGGGCAGTGGTTTCTGGACAGGCCTATCTCTGGGGGCTCCCTGAGAGCCCCATGCCTGCCCTGGGGGACTATCCACTGCAGAGGAGGAAAGGAATGGTGGCCTGTGTACAGCTGGACGAATATGTTATGCCATCAATCCCCATGAGAAAGGCAGCTGAGTCATGGTTTCACAGATGGAGAATCCAAAGCAGAGTGAGGTTTAGGAACACGCAGCACTTTGGGTCAATGGCCAGTCTTTCATTTGAGGTTTTTAAATGTCAGTTCATGTCTCTTTCCCCCCCCTTGTTACTAGTCCATTTTCTTAATAATGGCAAAGTGATGAATGCCTCTCTTGGGCCAAAAGAAAGGATAATGAGATAATATTGTTGCTTCAAATATTAGTCAGTAGTCAGCAGGACAGCATAGAAGTGCCTGGCTAGAAACTCACTTTTGTGGAACAAAATAGAATCTGAAAAATATGCTAACTGAAATTAAAGGCTTTGTAAAATCAGGAATTTCTATGACCTTTCTTGGCCTTACTCCCTATTACTATCCATAAACAAAGTATAATATCAAACTAATTTATTGAGCACTCTCTCCTTGGTACCTCAAACATTCTAACTCATGTGCTCACAGATATTTTATTACTCCCATTTTACAGATGAGGAAATTGTGACAAAGAGGTTAAGTGAGTTGCCCAAAGTCACACAGCCAGAAAGGAGTGGAGGTACGCAGTAACCCAGACTCTGTAGCTCTAAATCCAACAATTGTTAACTTCTTCCCAGGGTCTGTAGCCACTTAGGTACAGTAACACACACTGTTCCTAGTTCTGACACAGAAGCATCTTGTGGTTGGGTATTTTCCACATTTCATGACAGAAGGATATCTGGAATTATAGGAGGAGTTAAAGGTCCATTCTGTCAGTTGAGTTAGAATATTCTTGTTTCATTACAACCCAGCAGGGTATATAAGATGATGAATTGAGGCACAGAAAGAAAATATTGAACCACTTTATATTTGTTTCATTCTTTCAAAATTTTGATTTTTGCACATATTTTATAATCTATGCATTTATAATCCATGCATATACATTATAAATAAATCCACAAACTCTAAGGAGGTACATGCAAAAACATTTTCCTTATATACCACCAATGAGACTTTGACTATTGTTTGCTTTGTGTTCTAAATATATTTATATGAATGTAGAAAGCACTTTTGAGGAATCCATCTTGTTTTGAAGAATAATGAACCATATGATTTAAAAGAACCAATCAATACATCTTTTTTTGCACAGTGAATTATAATTCCAGATATTTCTGTTTTGTGTGTCTGGATATCCATGTGCTGTACTGGTCTGGCTAAGAGGGGCATACTTGTATTTTCCCCATGGGCTCAGTTCAGTCCACACACATTTATTGAGGGTCCTGTAAATACCAAGCACTGTGATACACATATGAAATAAATGACTTTGACCTTGACCCTATAGGACTTTATGGTACAGTGGGGTGGACAGAGACATGACTTCAAATTATATCATCTTGGTGGACAAGATGATATAAGTATACACATGTCACTATGGGAGGGCAGGAGATGAGTCTAGCTTTTGCTGGACAGTCATAAAGAGCTTTTTGAAGGTGGTGTTTTCAGCTAAATCTTAAAAGATTACCCAGACTAAGAAGGCAAGGAGGAGCATCAGAGCACTCAAGGGTGGAACAACAGAGGCTTGTACCAGGAACTGTTAACCTTCTGTGTTCTTGAAGCTTATATGTGGGGGTGAAGCAAGGAGTTACAGCAACAGAGGTGGTCTGGGGCCTAATCTCAGAAGGCTGGACATGGGAGGCCTCTGCAATATATGGGATATATCCAACACCAACACTTTTTATGCAGCAGAATGACATGGTAAGACTCGGCTTTTATTAAAACTATTCTGGTAGAAGTATAAAAGGCAGATTTGCGGGGGGGGGGACAGCTAAAATGAAAGCATGGTGCCCACCCAGTTTGGAAGCCATTTTAAAACTCTAGGCAGAGGATGATATGGGTTGGATCAAGGACACTAGGTGTGGAGGAAAGGAATGATGGATTTGAGGAATATCAAGGAGGCAAAGTCAGCAAAGCAGGGAGTGTGGGAAGAAAAGCAAGGAAGAAGTCATGGAGAACAGCTCTACATTTCTTGCTTGGGCAATCGGGAAAAGGATGAAGTAGAGAAGATGTCAGATGCTTGGATCTAGGTCAGGGGGCAGGAAGGGAGATGCTGAGTTCAGTTAGCGATGATGAATCTGGAGTACCTAAAAGGACCACCCTGTGAAGATGGCAGTTTGGACCTTGGGTATTTGGGTCTGAAGAGAGAGAGGAGGAGAAGGGAGTCAGGGTTGGAGATAGAGAGGAACAAACATAATAAAGATGTTGGAAACAACGAGAACAGCAGATGAGGTCATCCTTGAAGAGCACATGGAATGAGAACTGTATGCCTAAGACACTGACTGCTATGGAGAGCGAAAGAAACAGGGGCCACCGCAGCAGCATCTGAGGATGCAAAAGGAGGGGGCAATGAGAGAGACAGGAGAATGCAAAGAGAGATGACCAGGAGAGCTAAGGAGGGAGAGAGGGGACACAACCCACACCTCAAAGGGGTCAGGAAGATGAGACCTGAGAGGCAACCATAGCTCCCTGGCTAAAGACTGTCACTTGTAAAATTAAACAGAAGCAGCACCTCTGGGGGATTTAAAAAACAAAAGGAAAAAAAGAGGGAGGGAGAAAGAAAGGAACTTCAGTAAAACACTGATTAAAACTTCATTAATTTGGAAGTTTGCAATGGCTCAAATGGGCTCTGTTGGATTTTAACCTTCATGATAGCAACAATGAAAGGGTCTAAGAAGTAGATAAATAGGACAGGCAGACTGTAAGTGAAATGTCTAAAACACTGTCCTGTCCATCTAGTTCTTACATAAATCACCCTTGACCAGAATCCAGAAGAGGTCCAAGGCAGAAGGACCTGACAATGGCTGAGCCCAAGGCAGGGGCCATACAGCCAAGGAGTAGTATATGAAAAGTAAAAAAGGCAGTCTGTACTTCAATTCAATAAGCAGTTGTTGACACCTCCCTAGCTACTTTACATTGTGGACCAAAATCTGAGGATACAGCAATCACTTCTACAGGGGCCTGTCTCAGAGAGCTTCCAGCAGAAGCACTGGAGACTCACTCAATAAGATGGGAGAGGCCTTTGATAGCAGCATCACTCCCCTGCAGGAGGAAAGGAGCTGGGGAGGATGTTCCCAGAGGTGGCACTGGAGCTGAGCCTTGCAGGGTACTGAGGAGGCCCTTGCCAGGGGAGTGGGTACCATTTCCTCTACTCGGTTAGGTTATGGATAAAAGAGAGTTGGCCAGCGATGGCTGTCCAGGCATGCCCTGCTGTCATGGAAGCTGAGAAGGGACACAATTGGAAGAGATTTTTCGAAGAAGACAAGAAGAAGGAAGAGGAGGAGGGGAAGGGGAAGGGGAGGTGGGGAAGGAGAAGAGGAAGGAGAAAGGAAGAGGAGAAGAGGAAGGAGAAGGAGAAAGGAGGAGGAGAAAGGAGGAAGAGGAGAAGAAGAAGAGAGGTATCAGTATGGAGTGGGCACTAGAGATAGGAGAGCCCACACTACCTAGAGACAAACAGCCCCCCTTTCTCTGGATGGCCTGCAGGGCATCACGTCATTCCAGCCCAGGCCAGCCACCAATGCCTGTTGTGATGACAGACTCAAGGAAAGGTTTTCTCTGGTGAGATACTTAATGCATTTTGAAAAGATTCCCACTGAAAATTGTTGCAATGAAAGGTCTCAGAGGTTAAAGAATTACCCTGGCTCTCCCACTGCCTGCCTAGTCACATTCCCCAGCCATACAAAGCAAGTAGACAGTTCTTATCCACCCTCAAGTACCCTTGGAGCACCTATTCACTTATAAACAGCTGATGCCCTCTTTACAAGTAATGTAATCCCTGAGTCACCACCATTTCGCCAAGGACTGCTGCCAGACAAGACCTTGTTAGCTAGTTTCTAGTAAAGTACTTGAAATCATAAAGCTGCATAAAAACCATTTCTTACAACAACGACAATAGCAAAACCAGTTAACATTGTGTGCTGGTCTTGCCTCCAGGAAGACTGAATTGCCCAGAGCATTTCAGTAGTCTCCATTGCCATTGTGGCCACCTTGGGGACTGATACTTGCTGACATCCTGTAATCAGGGGCTGAGTCTTTGTTTTGTGAGGACAGAGCTTACATCCTGTTTCTCTGCCCTGGGACCCAGCCCCACTTCTGAAGGAGGGAATGATGATTGGGAACCTAGTCACCTAATTCTGAGTTCAGGGGTCATTAGACGGTATGTGCCCTGAATGCTCCCTTTATGCTGGATAAAATTTAAGATAAAATAGTAGAAGGCACAATACCCCAGTATCCAGAGTCCTGATAGAGAAGGTGTTGAGTGGGATGGCAAAAGCTGCATTGCTGGGGCATGTTTGGTGCCACCATTATGCAGTAGCTTTTGACAGCCATGCGTGTAAGCCCTGTAGGACGAGGGGACAGTTAGGTCGGACTCCAGACCAGAGCAGCTGCTTTTCTGTGAC
Organism: Desmodus rotundus; assembly: GCF_022682495.2. NCBI lineage: Eukaryota > Metazoa > Chordata > Mammalia > Chiroptera > Phyllostomidae > Desmodus > Desmodus rotundus. The sequence goes on along the minus strand of NC_071400.1, from coordinate 92,160,713 downwards.
TTTTTTAATACACTGGTCATTTGTGTGATTTTGTTTGAATTAAGAGGCCTGTGGCCAAATATAGTTTGAACCCTGGTAGAGAAATGGTGAGGACCAAACCTGAAGGTCTGGGGACGCCTGTTCAGGGCAAGCCACTTGGAGGGAGAGTTTCCAGATTCTAAGAAATGAGATATGGGGGACGATATTTCAAGCAAATTTTGGACCATAAAGAGAAACCTGAGAAACTCAGATAGGTGGGGTCCAAAGGGAATTTAGGATGTATTAACAGGTATATAACTAGGCAAAGAGGGAGGGGCCCAATGGGAAGTGGGTATATACTAACAGGGATATAACTGATCAAAGATAGGAAGTAAGTACTCAGTTCTAACAGGCTTTGCTAGAACCCACAGTCATTTCTCAATTTCTATCTGGGATTCTTTTATTATTTTTTAAAAGTAACAGCTTTATTGAGATATAATTCACATGTACAATTTACCCATGTAAAGTATTTTTTAGTATATTCACAGAGTTGTACAACCATCACTATAACCAATTTAAAAGCATTATCATCACCTACCTGGGGTTCTTGATTCTACAGAGTAAATGTAGAAATTGGGGAAAGAGCAACCAAGATGACGAGAGGACTATAAACTAGGAGCTCAGAGGGCACAAGAGGAGGTGGGACTCTTGAGTCCTAGGGAAGGGGGTTCTGGAAAGATCTGGTGTTTAAAATAGGGAACTACTAAAAGGAGGAGATTTGGCCTATGTTTCCATTAAGGACAAACAAAAAACTGGGCTCAATTACAGCAAGAGGATTTAGGTAAAACATGAGGGGGAAAAACACTCAACTTCCTGGCAATATTTGTAAATTCCTGGGTTATACTGCCCTTGGAAATAAGACTGATGAACAGTTATCACGGGGTGAGTTTTGAATAATGGGTTCTTCAGATTTCAGTGTTGGTAAATGATGAGGCATCCCTTCAGAACTGGCTAAGTGCCTGCCCTTTGATGAGGTGTAGTCCTTCTGAACCCCATTTACCAGGAAGAAGCTTCTAGAGAGCCCTGTTACATGCTAGATGAGTGATGGCTCTCTGGATGGATGAATACAGTTCCAAATAATATTTTCCTGGTCACATCAGCCTTGTGAAAGTAAACCAGAAAATACGTCAGGGGCACTAGAGACCACAGCTATAGATCTGTCTCCCTGATTATTTCTTGATTACATTCATTCTTCAAAGAATTTTGAACTCCTGTTGTGGGCCAGGTATGAGAGAGACCCTAGAGATAAAGCAGTGGTTCTTAACCCAGGGTGACTTTGCCCCTCCCAGTGGACTGTTGGCAATGTCTGGAGACATCTTTGTTCACAATCACAATCGGTTGTAGAGATTGCTCCTGGCATACCATGGGTAGAATCCAGAGATGCTGTTAAACATCTCACAACCTGCCTACAAGTGCACAGGACAGTGCCCCTCAACAGAGAATCATTTAGTCCCAACTGTCAATAGTGTTGAGGTGGAGAAACCTTGAGATAAAAAAATTAAGATTCAGTCCCTGCTCTCAAAGAATTTGGTCTGCTCATTGTGGTGTTTCCTAATATGGCTTGAAATGTGAGCACTGAAAATTTCTGCATTGAAAAAGAGACTTCAGATTCCATATGTGAAGCAACTATACCTAAAATCAAATTTCCCAATACCATTTGGGACTGATAGCATGCTGCTCTCCATGTAAAGGGGCTCATTACATTCTTTCTAATAGACTGGGTTATCAAACCTTAGATTTAAAAAAAATTTAGCAGAGGGGAGGGCAGCATGAAGTGAGCTTTATCATCTTTATCAGAAGAGTGAGCCTACACTTTTATTTGAATGTATATATAGACTATAGTTGAGTGGAAAATAACCTACTACTTGGGATTATATAGTACACCTCCACAGTTCATTTCCTTTAACTTGAACTTGTTTGTAATTTCAGCAGTGCATTGCTAAAATCTCACTTTGCTTAGAAATCCTCTGGTTTAATAACAGTTGCAGACGTATTATTTGCAATATTTTGGAACTAGTATTTCAAGCACTCATATATACTGCTTACTATAAAATCAACCAATATATCAATTAAAATCAAATACCAATTTATAAAAATGGCACCCTAAGGTTCTCAAATATACCCTATTTTGTTTCGCTGATGTGGGAGGTCAGTTATTTGACCTGGTGATCGTGAGCTGTTCTGGAAAATTACCTTTTTTATTTAATGACCTCAATGCTTTTTCCCTGCTGTTCAAGTTTTCAGCTTAGCAGCTCTCGAGTGTGGCTTTTAGAGGCCTGGCACCCCCATCCTCCAGCTTGAAATCCCCCCTTTACCATTGTGCCAAGTGCTGTGGGCATTCTAGTTAACTAGAATGGTCTTGAAGATAATTGAAAAAAATCTGTAATTCAGACTCTTCACTAATTTATACTGGCTTTTGCCCCTAAAGGACACAAATTCCTGTGGGTTCATTGGGCTTCAAACCCAATATTTAAGAATCATTGCAAAGTACATACTTTTGAGTTGTTGATGCTTAAAAACTGAAAGCAGAAAACTCTTCTGAGCCTCAATTTCCTCACTTGTAAAATAGACTCTAAATCCTTTCCTGTTCTTTTATTAATTATGCTATTTATGACTATTCATGACCATATTGACATAGTCTGTAACTGGCTACCTTCCTCTCCCCTCCCTCCCTCACCCTCCTCCCTCCCTTCTTCCTTTTGTTTAGAGTCTTCACCACTGAGGACATATATTTTCATGCTTAAAATATGAGAGTTTTGCCTTTGAATATAAACAAATTTTTGACTTCGCTTTAGAATTTTCTACTCACTGTCAAGGATTTCTTTGGTTAGGACATTAACTGTATCTTCTTTATTTATTTCTTTTTTATTTTTGGAGAGAGAGGAAGAGAGGGAGGGAAACATTGATGTGCAAGAGAAACATGGGTTAGTTGCTTCTCACAAGCTCCCAACCTGGGACCTGGCCCACAACCCAGGCATGTGCTCTGACCAGGAATTGAACCAGCAATGTTTTGGTTCACAGGCTGGCACTCAATCCACTGAGCCACACCAGCCAGGGCTTACTGTATTCACTTTAAATCTTTTTTTCCTCTAGATCAACTAGTTTTTACTTTATCAAGAAGATCAGTACCCCTAAATATGGATCTTTGTAAGTTCTAATTTTTTAATCATTTCTGAACTGAAGCCAGCTAAAGCCATCTTGACAAGTCTGAACAAATATCAACATTCCTGGAGACTAATCCTATTTTCTAAATGACTATGAAAGGCTGTTCTTTAGGTTAGTTGGCACAAACATTTCTCTTTTGTAACAAGATGGGAAATCAAGTCATGAGAAAAAGCCTGATGGAAATCCTGCATAACTAAAACCTGCAAGTGGATTAGCTGGAGACAGTTGTGAGGGGTGGGGACATATGAGTCACTACAGCTGCCTGCATCAAGCAGAAAAAATGATGGCTCCTGAGAGTTTGCTAGTGGCCCACTCTGTGAGCCATGTGGGAACCACGTGCCTCAGACCAGGCACCAAGTTGCCAGGCTGATGGTTCTTACTTTGGGTTTATGTGGAAAGGCTACAAATTTCTGAATGAGGTAGGAGAATGGCATCGAACCATCAGGGAACTCTAGGCTCACTCTGGCCACACCAAGCCTTTGCCCTTCTCCTGATCCCTGGCCTGCATGCAGCCAAGTGGATTCCAGTTTCCATTAAATGCTGGGAAGGGGGGTCAGAGGATGTCCCTACCTCAGTAGCACAACCCTGCTCCCAACTCAATACTATGAATGTAGCCTTCACAGATCTCAAAGGACAAGTCTCCCAATGCTACAGCTGGTCCCCGCCACAAAAGCCTCTCTCCTAAGGCCCCCAGAGATAAATGCCAAGGGCTATGGATGGACGCAGCTGGGGTTGGTGTGGAGGCCTGTAGCAGGAACCAGTCCCAGGGCTGGGGGATAACCCACAGTGGCTCAACAGCCAGGTTTGGCTCTGGAGCCAACATTTCTCACCCAACCAGAGCTGACAACTGAACAGAAGAGGGCATTGCCAGATACAACAAAGAGAAATCTGTAGCTTGAAGTTTTATAATGTAATTACAACCTACCAATGCCTTCCTTTCCACCTGTATGTCACTCAGCTTTAAGCACATGCTTCTAAAGGGCAAATTGGGAATTCTCTTCCCTCGAATCTGGAGGAGAAGCAATTCTTGCCAGTACTCTGTGAAGCCAGGGGCCCTGCGATGGGGGCAGCAGAAACAACTGCAACATGGTGATAAAAGATCTCGGGTGGATGGGAAGTGCTAGTCCCTAGGCACACTTGTGTTGGTTGTATTTGAAACTAGAATACACATGCCATGCTCAGGAAATCCACAGTGGTAGTAAAAATGGAAAAAGTCTGCACCATGTCAAAGCTGAAGGATAGAGTCTGGCTAGGGCAAAAGAACCAACTAGTTAGCCTAACAAGAAACAGCTATTTGGTTATTTACCATTGTGTTCCACTTTGAAAAAGAAGTGTTAACAACACAGGAAAAGAGCAGGAGAAAGAAAAGCCATTCTGGGTGTATGGTACAGGACCAGCTGAAGTTATAATCTTATACACAGAGGGCCTGGTAATAAAAGAACAATCTCACAACTGCTTCGCCTCCTGTTCGTGTTCACAGTAACAGCTGGATACATACTAATTGTGAGAAGCGAAAGAAAGAGCTCTAAGTTTAAAAGCAGGCAGGCCATGATCAATCTCTCACCAGCATGGTTTCAGACACAAGTGTGAGGTGGCACCTAGCAGGTCTGTTTAAAATGCACACTCGCAGTTCTTCACTTGTGTGGCTGTCCAAGGAGAGCAGTGCACTGTTCCCTCCTCCCAGGTACATCCCTTCCATCCATCCAGATGTGGCGTACGCAGTAGTTCTCAGCCTCAGCACTAGTGACATTTGAGCTGGATTGCTCTCTCTCTGGTGGGTGCTGTCCTGTGCATTGTGGGATGCTACCCACCAGATGCCAGTAGCATCTCCCCTAGCTGTGACAACCCAAAGTGTTTCCAGGCATTGCCAGATGTTCTCTGGGGGGCGTGATCACTCCTAGGTGAGAACCACTGTGCTAAATTCATTAAGAAATGTCTTTCTCTTCCCTCCCAGACCCCACTTCCAGATATTTACCCAGGGCCTGTAACACTGACAAGACAGACATCTCCCCATCCACAAGCAACAAACTTTCTTCTCTTTCTGAGTGGTCTTTGGTAATACTTTTGATTTGTAAGACTTTCAATTATTCAGAACTTATTACCAGTGAAAATAAGATCCTTTCCAGCTAAATTCTGGGATGGAGGCAGAGAGGAAGCAGGTAAATCATCCTTTTAAAGATATTTGTTTTAGTCTATGGAAAGTTCAGACACAGAATTCTACACACTAGTGTCTCTGTGAACTGAAATCTAGGCCTAGGGTACTTGAAACTCATCTCCTCCCACCCTACCCCCTTTGCCACATTTTTACAAATGAAGAAACCTAGAGACCTAGAGGGGGAAGTGACTTGCTTAAGGTCATACATATTCTGAATTCTATTTGGCCAATAGAATTATTCTTTGCCCAATATGCCTGAAGAGCTTAGGTTTCTAAACACAGAGAATTTGTAGTGCTTTACAAGTGACAGTTTGGGCTAAACCATGCCAGTTAAGGAATACAAATTTTAAGAATGATAGAATGCTGCAATCAATTAGTGCAAACAAACATTTATTGTGAAATATTCATCCTACCCTTTATTAGGTATTACATCATCAAAGCACTTTGTGGCAATGAAAATAGCTTTTTTACCCCTCTGATTCACCCAATATTCCATTAAAGCTGCAAAAAATGTGCAATCTGCTTGAAAAATAGGTTGCTCTTATTTACTCATTTGTGAAAAGTCAAAAATTAAAAAAGAAAATGATACTAGCTTACAGGGCCTCTAGAGCCAATTCACCTTCCTGCTTTCTAACTACTCCCCAAAATAATTAACAAAGATAATTTGTTTTAAATGCCTTTTTATAAAACCAATGCACCTTTCCTCATATTATAATCATAAAATTTTTAAAAAGCCATTATTTATTTTCTCGGAAAAAAGGTGGCCAGCCGTTGTTTTTTGATTGGGAGCATGTGTATTTCCTGGGAGTTCACTTTCTTGAACTTTATGTTTCGGCTTTTGACAGGTTTCCTAAGGAGCTCTGTGTTTCCCATGGATTCTTCTTGGCTGTTGATGTCATAGCCCTGAAACACCGAGTCTTCTCTTTTGAAGGAGAAGTTTTTGGTGGACACACCCGAGAGACCTTTGATCTTGCCACAGAAGATTGTTGGCATGGCGTCTTCCACGGAGACAATCACCTTGGCCGCCTGAGAGTTGCTCACCATCTCAATGTTATTTTCAGCCTTGACCTCACCACTGGGCTGGCTGGGCTGGCTGGGCAGCTGAGCAGCATTGCTGCCTTTGTGGCTATCCATCATGGCTGAGGCCTCATAGGGCGTGGCAGGGGCAAAGGGCATTTCCATGCCTCTGGGCAGTTTGTCTGTCACCATGTGACGTGGGCTGTCCACTGACCTGCTGCTGTTATACAGAGTCTCAGGGGAAGGCTCAGATTTCCGGTGGGCTGCCAGCGATAGGTCAAGAGCTGTATCCTCCTGGCAGATTGGGGGACTGACTTCTCTAGCCTTGAGCCAGGGCACCGACTTCATGGAGAGATCCAGAGCCTCATTCTCACCCCCCATCTTTATGACTGTGTGGCGGCTGAGCTGGAAATACTCCTTGGGCTGGAGGATGTCGAAGGGCTTCAGTTCCTCCTTCTCCAGAGGGGTGTGGGTGCCTTTAAAGGGGTGTAGGCCAAAGGAAGATGGTGGCTTGGATAAACTGGGGCTGAACTTGGACTCAGAACTCTGAGGCACTGGGATGGGGATGGGAATTGGGATGGGCACAGGCAAAGGGACAATCACAGGGTAGGGTACCAAGAGGGTGGCTGGCGGGACCAGGGGGGACAAGGGGGAGTTAAAGGGCTGAGGGGGCACAGGGGCATATCCAGGAGGAGGCTGACAGGGTGGAGGGCCAAGAGTGCCCTGTGCAGGAAACAAATTCTGGAGCACAGCTTCAAATGGCAACGTTGGCTCCTGTGGCTGGCTGGGGATGCGCAAGTCCAGGAGCTGGGGCTGGGTCTCGGGGTCCTCGGCTGCCTGGAAGAGGTTGTTGTGGATGGCATTGGAGGAGCATGGAGCCTCCTGCGGCAGGACCAAAGGGGAGTTGAGGTGCTGAAAGACATGCTGCTCCAGCACCACAGGCAGCTGCACGGGGCCCTGCGTGGTCATAACATAGGTGGCATTGCTGTTAGGGCTGAGCTCAGGTGCGGAGCTTCCCTCCACCTGCATGTGAATGGGCATCACCACTGGGCTCTCCCCAAGGCACAGGGGCTGCAACACAGTGGCAGCCACCTTTAGAGCCATGCCGCTCTGGGACTCGGCTGGGGGGTTCAGAATGGATGGGGCTGGCACCGTCACCAGGGCCTTCTTTACCAGGTCTGTGGAGTTGATGTTCCAGGCCTCCGTGGTGATCAGCTGGGCCATACCATTCTCCAGTCTGTTGTTGGGCAAGGCAGGAGAGGAGTTGGTCATGTCCATGGAGAGGTTCTGTGACTGCAGATCGTCCATCACTCGCCTCTGATGCCACTCAACCTGCAACATAGAACACACAACATGAATCTTCCTTTGGAGACAATTTATAATCGCCTTAAGAGCTCTCTCCACATCTTTTTAAAGTTTCTATATCTTAGTTAACCAGGGAGCACACCCATCTCTCTATGTACACATACACATTACAGACATTTCCTAATATATACGACCACACCCATGTGATCAGCTGTGCATGAAGAGCCCCAATTTAACAGATGATTTTGATATAAACACAGATGATGTAATGACTAAATAGCCAAGTGGGATTAAACAGTATTTTTAAGCCTAATACTCAGCTTATGTGTTTAGACTTCAACAGACACAAAGATTCATTCCACAGTGCTATATCAGACAGTTAAGATATGCAGAGATTTGACTCGTTCACATTCAACTAGGCAGCAGAAACTTTCCTTTTAGAAAAAAAAAAAAAACCTGTCACATTAGAATAGTCTATGAAAATGGAAAGGGGCCATTCCCCAAACTGCGATTGAAAAAAAAAATTTTAAATTAAAACAAAAAACTGTCTAGTAATAATTCTTCTGAAAGAGACTTGATAACAGGAACAGCAGTGCATTTACACAAGGTGGTCATTACAGTTGTTTCACTGTCTCCCTCCAAACAGTTGCATTCCCTTTCCTCCCAGCTCTCTACCAGTGCAGATGCAATCACTTCCATGAATGCTTATTGGGTCCAGTGTCACTTCCTCCAATCAGCTCATCTGTCTGACCTGTGACCTCTCCAAATTTCTTTTTTTTAAAAAAAAAGATGTTATTTATTTATTTTTAGAGAAAGGGGAAGGGAGGAAGAAAGAGGAGAGAAACATCAATGTGTTGTTGCCTCTCACATGGCCCCCACTGGGAACCTGGCCTGCAACCCAGGCATGCGCCCTGACTGGGAATCAAACCGGCGACCCTTTGGTTCGCAGCCTGTGTTCAATCCACTGAGCCACACCAGTGAGTACTTCAAATTTCTAAGTGTCAAGAGAAGGGGATGCTGGTCATTCTAGGGCTGGGAAAATGGAGCACTTGTTGGAAACAGGCATCCTCAAAGGTGAGATACCCTCTCTTGATGTCCACGAAACCTCTGGCCACCTTTAGAGAGGCCAAAGGAACCCAGCACAGGTGCTTCCTGGAGGAAGCAGGACTGCAGCTGCCAATATGGCTCTCCATGGAAACGTATCCATATTTAGCCTGGTTACCATGGAGAAGGCAGGCACCCTGTCTAACTCCAGGATCTGTGCAGCCCTGCGGTCTGGTTGGGATCAATAATAATTCAATAATCCTCAGTCTTGCTGGGCATCTCTGATTCTTGACCTCACCTGTCTGAGCTGTCTAGACTTTAGTCCTGTGGTCATCTAGTCCTCCTCTGCTCACCACCAAATTATCAACACAGCCTCCAAAACAAGCAAGACAGATGGGCCAGCACTCCATGGGATTAGAAATAAACAAATGACACATTGCTAGAGGAAGGCAGCTTTAACAAATGAGCAACTCTGTGATATTTCTAGATAATTCAGATGTGTCAAATGCATGAAACAAGGAGTTTCTCTGAAGCAGGAGGGGGGGGCAAGAGGAAGGATGCTGTGCAAAGCATCACTTTGTGCATGAAGACTGGTGGGTGATGTCCTTGGCAGTATGCACTGTATTGCCTCTGAGAGAGGGCTCCAGAGACTGGCTCCCTAGGGCCAGGGTGCCCTCTGGAAACCATGAGGTGACCCAGCATGCTGGTCAATAATGCCCTTGGGGCAGAGCAGGGAGGCAGCCTGCCCCCAGGAATCTGAGGGGGCTTGCCCTAACTGCAGGGCCTGGATTTTTCCTGAGAAGAACACTCCCTGATTTAGTACAAAAAACACCATACACCCAATATATCATTCATTTGTTCCTGCATGCAGGTATTCATTCATTCATTCATCCAACCAATTAATTTGCTGAATGCCTACTATATGCAAGCACTTTGCTGGGGGCTAGAGATGCTGTCATGGGCCAGACAAGGTTCCTGCTTTCAAGGAGATTATAGTCTAGTATGAGCACATGCCTTTGATTGGACAGAGATTCGCTAGCATGAGAGGGCATCCAAGTTATGCCACAAGTGGCAGCAACATCAGCAGAACAAAGTTTTGTTGGCTACTTGCTAGCAACCCTGTGAAAGCCCTGAGAACCTAAGGCCTCCTCCAGAAGGGTCTGCCTTGTTCCTCTTACTGGCCAGAACTCTCAGGGAGCCATGAGAAAAGGCTGACAGGAAGCTGGGGTGGGGCTGGTGAGGACAAGGACAGCAACAATCAGAGAAGGTACCCATGGTCACCCATCTGAGGTAGCTTCTGATGGCCTGCAAGGCAAGTCACTGGGAGAAGTCATGTTCTGTGCTTCCTGTGGGTTCAGGATTATCCAGCAATGAGACTGTTTTTCTCATAATGGGCTGTACCTGTCCACGCTTCCAGACATGGTGGCCTCCCTCCCTGTCTGTGTCCCTCAACACCCTTTCCCCCTACTGAGGAAGAGATGGCAAACTCCTCAATGCCTCCTGCCCCTGCTCCTGGAACATAGCTTCAGGTTAAGTGCCAGCTCTGATCTCTTCCTGCAAAACCTCACTCCTCTCCCTGCCTGGCCCTGGTTCTAGGCCTGGTACTCCCTTGGAACCTTCCTGCTCAGAGTGTGAAGAGAGGACCTCACCAGGGCAGGGCACCTCCCACAGGCCCCTGGTCTTCTCACAGATGGTAGAGCTCAAATTCACTGAGCATTTGCTATCAGCCAGGCCATCCGCTGAGAAAGCTGAGAACTTTCCATGTATTGCCTCATTTAATCCTTAGAACAACCCTATGAGATGGGTTCAATAATTATGCCCATTTCATTGATGATGATTCCACAGGAAGGTTAGATAAATAGGTTAAGGATACATGGAGGCTGGGGTTAGAGTTCAGGGTCACTCCCAGGCTCCTCCCTGTGGGAGCTGTAAAGGCCACAAACACCTCTCCATGCATTTCATTACTTGGCAGAGAGACCACTACAGACTCCTGTTCAACACTGAGTGCAAGGGGCCTGCAGAGGTGTGTGTGGGAGTGTTGAGAATAACATTTCTTCAAAGTGCTGGCCAGGTCCTTTCCAGAAAGTCATTGAACTATTTGCTCATTCTATTTTTTCAACCAGGCACCTTCTCTGTCCCTTTCACCAGGGAAAGAGTTGAAGGGGTCCCCAGAGTTCCTATCCTTTGGGAGTAAGTGCAGCCCAAAGTGGCTTTGGTTCTGTTACTAGACGGGTAGGAGGCCTCTATCCTCTCAGCCTCTTTCCAGTTCCCCACCTACCCCACCCTTACTAAGACAGAGGTCTTGTGGGTGGGAGGGCACATCAGCACTCATGAGTCACAGGGAGGCCATCAGACCCTCTGCTGGGGCCTCAAGTCTCTGTACACAGGGCTGCACCAGATAGGATGCAGAACAGGGCATGATGCAGTGGGGGGTGAGCTGTGTACAGCATATCAGGGGCAAAGGCCCAAAATCTCACTTCCACTTCCTCCCACATGACAGCTTTGGTCCTGCCTGATGCCTCAGCCAATGAAGGCCCTGTAAACACCCCAGCTCCTTCCCTACAGAGCCACCACCTGCTGAGACTGCCTTTCCTCCAACACTGAGTCCCAGCTCTCCACCAGGTACCAGGTGGCACTGGGGCTAAACCAGCAAAGGAAGCAGGAACCTGCCTTTGTCATGTACCCTCCTCCCACCATCCAGAAAGGCTCTCCCTCTCTTTCTCTCTCTCCTCCACCACCCCTGTCATTCACCCTGCCAGCAGGCACCTTAACTACAGGTGAGCAGTTGGGGAGCCTGAGTGCACCCAGTGTGGGTAGAGCATGCCCTGAAAGTAACAATCAGCTCAGGGATGAGGGTTCAAAGGGTAAGTCTCTCTCCCTCAGGATGACCCATGAAATCAGATAATGACTAGAGAGAAGGAGGAGGCCTGTCCTCCTCCTGGTTGGCATGGAGTGAAGGGTGCACTGAGAACTTAGTCAAATGCAGCAGTATCTCAGGAGACACCAACTAGTGCTCCAGCAGAGGGGGCAGTGGTTTTTTTCAGAGGCCACAAGGAACTTTTTGTTTGGGTTTTTGAAACATTGTTTGCAAATATATTTAAATGAGGTTACCAACCCATTCCCCTGCAGCCATCATTACTGGGGGTATGGGGCAGGTCAGTAAATAAGGCAGTGTGGCCAGTGCAAAGTGGGAGATGTGGGCCTGTGGGTTGTAGGAAACCCTCACCCTCTTGGCCCTTGGCTGGGGTTGGAGGGCTGGGAACTGGAATTTGGGGTCCAGCCTGGTGTAGGCCATGTGTCTATGCCTACTACCTATGGATGGAGACTCTGGGGAAAAGCCTCAGGGCCCAGGGCAGATGGGGAGGTGGGGAGGGACTGTCTGGGGCAGCAGTTGGACTCAGAAACCTGTGAGGTCACAAACTTGTTATCTGAACTCTGAACTCCTCATCTTACTATCATAAAGAACTGAGTGCACCAGGCACAGATTCTTTTAGGATCAGCCCCTCAGTCTGCAGTCTTCTTAGGCTTTTGCCCTCAGCCAACAAACTCCTGCTCACCTGTTAGACTTTGGGGTCTCATCCTCTGAGAACCCCCCACACCGCACTGAGCTCCCATGGGACCATGATTTACTCTTGTCTAGTCCCGATTCTTCTCTCATACTTGCATTGCCTATTTTACTCATCTTCAGGAGGAAAGAACTGTGTCACCACCTCATCTTCATATCTGTATCTCTCAATAGCAGATACTCAGTAAATACTTTCAGAATGAAGGAGAACATGAAAGAGTATCTAAATCTTTCTGGGCCTTGTGTTCTCATGCCCAGCCTCTTGTCACAGCCCCACCATTGATAAATCATGGTGTGTTAAGGCTGAAAGGGACATTAAAGCTTACATCTGTATCTTCTCCCTGACTCTCTTTATAGCCAAGGAAACTGTGACCTAGAAAGGCTAACTAAAACTCGCCTGAGGTCCTTTATTAGAGATATCACCCCACTCTCACTGTGGAAAGGGCAGAGGGTCAGGCCCCACAGGTGCCATGGAGGGTAACATGGCAGCCACCCACCCTCACCAGCCAGTGGGAGCCTCCAACAGGACATTAGATGCAAAAGCACTTTGTGGACAGAGAAGTCCTATGGGGATGAGCGTGAATGAATCTATCTTGAGCTCCTGTGTTCCTCTGACGCACCCAGAAAAAAGAAAACCAAGAAAAGCTGCATGTGTGCTATTTTCCTTATAAGCAGTTACATTTGTGAAGAAGCCACCTGGGGCCTCACTGCAGTGACCCGCCTTCTTCTGTGCCCCACCAGTCACCTTCGCCCTCTGTGCCTGTCTCTCAGGCTTCTGGCCTCCAGAGCATTGTACAAAACACTCACTTCACCCTATGGACCTCCATACAAATGCATGTTTTTGTAATGAGGATTCACTTATAGTGTAATTTAAAAAGTGAAAACACTTGAGCACTCAGATAATTTAGACTACTGTCCAGGTGCTAGAATCCATCTATTTTCTTGCTGTGGGCATTTAACACTGTCTAAGTCACATACACACTCACAAATAACCTAATACCCTCATTCCTAAGACCCTCAGCCACATCTTAAATGATCCCACGGGGTTGCCTGAAGTGAATGTACCAACTCAAACCGAAGGAAGATCAGAATGTGACTGTGAACCCCACACTGACCCAGGGCAGTGTCCCTGAGACTACCTGAAGCAAAACCTGGTTTTTGAGCCAGAAATATGGACAATAGCCCTGGGGCATGTTGGGAGCCTTTCTCAGAGGCCCAGATCGAGTTATGGAGAGGGGCTTGATTTTATTTTGTTAATTGAATGCATTTTCACCACAGAAGCAGCTATCAAGATGAATCAGAAGGCCCCTGGTCTACAGCACCAAATGCTCCTGAGCAAATGTTTTAGGACTGGGTACTTGGTATGGTGGGCAGGGGTTAGTTACCTCATAGCAACTCAAGGCAGGGGCCATTGCCTCCTTGGGAGCCCTGTGAGGACCATATGACTACCAGAGTCAGGTCTCTGGAAGGTGAACTCAGCCTCAACGGAAGCCATCTTAGTGATTTGGGCTACACTGGACAGATTCCACCTCAGGACCCAGCTGCTCCAGTAGGAGCTTTGCAGCCTCCTCCGGCCTCTGTCTCAATGCTGGAATCTGGAAAGACTAGGGTATAGGACCTGCTCCTGGGCATGTCCCCTTCAGCACCAGTGGCCTGTAGATGTGGCCTGCTTTCCTTTTCCAGTGAAATAAGCCTCATGTACATTGTACCTAGCAAGATAAATTTCTTCCTCAAAGCATTCATTTAAAAAAAAATTCTGATAATTCTTTGAAGTAATGTGTTTCCCAACTGTAGATTCTTGACAGCTTTGCTTTTTGTGGAGCCTGTAGGCAGTTATCAATCTTTCCATGTCAAAACCGGATGGTCTGTGTCCTTGTGGCTCAAAGTGGGGTCCTTGTATGAGCAGCAGCATCTCCTGAGAGCTGGCTAAACACAGGGATTCTCAGGCCCCGCCCAAACCTCCTGAATCAGAATCTGCATCTCAACAAGCTCCAGGTGATTTGTGTGCAAGTTAAAATCTAACGAGTACTGGCTTAGAGTTCTCAAACTTGGCTGCACATTAGAATTGTCTGGGAACTTTAAAAAATGCTGATGCTTGGGCCCACCACCAAGACTCTGATTTAATTGGTCTGGGGTGCAACTGGGGCATTGGAGTTTTTTTGAGCATTGGGGTTTTTAAAAATTCTCTGGGTGATTGTAATGTGTAGTCAAGTTGGTAACCCTTCATCGAAGGGCCAGAGAATAAGGCCGCTGGTCAGCCAACCTTCTTTGTGGCTGACCTTGTTTCTTGCTTCACAGAAGAGGCAAAAGGCACGAACCCCGAACTTCCCCGCAGCCTCACAGTGTCTCCCCATGTTCCTCCACCCCCAGGACAAGATGAGATGTCTTTCTTTCTTCAAGGCTGACTTCCCAGGGACTCTCTGCTAAGAAACCTAACCCCTTCCAGATGCACCCTATTCTGAGGATGTTTTCCATCCAGTAGTTAGTTCAGCCATACCCTCAACGACTGATCTAATTCAATATAAAAATCACCAACCACTTACTAGTTAAACAAGCAGAACATACATTTTATCCTTTAGTACAACATGGAGATTGCTTCATCATTCAGGACCTGATATGAACTAAATATATAAGAGGTAATTCCGACTGGGTAAAACATGGTTTTCCTCTCCTGATAGGGTATAATAATTGTTAATCACTTGCGCCAGTGATTAAATTTTCTGAGCTTTAAACATCAGCACAGGGCCTTTCTGCTGAAGCTGTGAACATAATTACCACACGAATGTCTCCCTAAATTGTTTAAAATACAAAGAATACACAAAACAGTCACCCATCTTATGGCCAATTGCCTTTTACACTCAAACATCAACACAGCCTTCCAAAAGGAATACGACTACCCAGGTTAGCTTTGAAAATGAGCTCTCCAACATGTTACTTAATATATTAAAACAATGGTGGCCAGGCAGTTTATGATTGAGTCTGACCTTCATGAAGATGGATAGTGGCTGTAGGGAAGTTCTGCCAGAGAGAACAGAGTGTAAATCTTAGCTTTGATATGATATTGATGGAAAATGGAAAAGGTGGGCAAGTCAGACAGAGGAAGTGGTGGGCCTGAGTGTCATAAACTAGCCATCGACACCAGGGAACACCAAGGTCTTCCCAGAGAGTGGGGTAAGGTAGTCAGGGGGTGCTATAAAACTTAGTTATGTTCATTTTATCATCTTATTCTTTTTATTCTCATTTTCTATTTTGTAGCATATGTAATAAATACAGGAAGACATAATAATGTGTGTGTGTTGAGGGTATGTTCAACGTTTTTTTCTGATAAGAGTACAGGAATGAAAAAGTTTTGACTCAGCTGGGGAAATGACGCTCTAAAGCCCCATTGAGAATTCCAGGGTCCCTCTGCCTGAACAAGTCTTAGGGTCACTGGCCCAATTCACCCTCCCCCCATTTTTTAGAGCAGGAAACCAAGGTTCAGAGGCTAAGTGAGGCTCAAAGGTTGTGAAGTTCACCAACTCCCAGACCTGTGTTCCTTCAAAAGCCCAGTCCCTCACCCATGGATTTGGTTTCAAATTTCACATGTGCCTAAGGGGTCCCTTGCTACATCTCTATCTTTACCAGCATTGAACACCAAAGTATGTGAGATGGTCTGATTCAACCATCAAAATGTCAAACAGAGTTTGATGGGTGAGATTCTTGATTTAAAAAAAAGATGAAACAAACCTTTGAGTCTGTGATACCTAACATACAAGTGATTGAAACTGAAGAGATCAAATTCAAGACACAAATACACATGAACTTTTTATGACAGTGGGAAAGACATTTTGTGTCCCTGGGAATCAGTTTCTTCTTCTGTAACCTGGGGGTACTGCCCCACTCTCATTGTGGGGTGGAAAGTTAATTCAGGCTTCTCAGGAGTGAGTAGTGTCCACTGAGGAGTCAAACCTGGCCTAGTAATTGCTGCGGGCCATGAAGGATGGGTAATTGTGGGCTTCTGGGAGAATTGGAAGGAAGAAGGAAAGGGCACAAAGGGGTGGGGGATAGGGCAAAACTGGGGTGGGTCTGGCTGGGTCACTCCCATGACCATTGAAAAGACTCCATTCCCCACCCTCCCAACTCTAAAGATAAGGCCACAGGGGGATGAGGGGAGCACCTTGGAGGGAGGGAGCAGGAATTGTGAAAAGGGAGACATTGAGAGCCGAGGTAGGTTCTTCTGGGAATTCTGGTTCATCTTTAAACCAGGCCAGGGGGAGTAAAGTCTGACAGGAAGGGAGAAGGTAAGAAAACCTCTTCAGCTTCAGTCTGACCATGGTTTATTTCTCTTGGGACTCAACTTCCTATAGCAGGACAGTCTCTGTGGATTAAAGATATCAGAACACTGGCAAAGAACCCACTATGTGCCAAACATGCCTACTATGTGGTCCCTGCTGGGTCTCAGGTTAGAGCTGGGCCTCACCAAGTAAACACGTTTGTACAAACCTGTTTGAAAAGACAGATAGTAAATCTGGACAAATCTGAAGAATACAGGGAAAACTTCATGACTAGAATCAATAGCTCACAGGCTCGGTTTTCTGTTGGTGGCTTTGACTGGGTTCCACCAGAGCACAAGAGGGATCTGGGAGACTGTCCTGCCTCCTTTCTCACCCAGGTGGAGAGTGTCAGCTGTCTTTGCACTTTTGAGCTTATTTATATTCCTTGTCACCTCCGGCCTGCCCACAAAGGACCTATGGCAGCTCCAGAGCCTTGTAAACCTGGGTGCAGGGCTGGAACAGGGAACCATGTTTACATCCACTCATGTATTTATTCTTTCGAAAACTATCTGAGCCCTGGTCGGTGTGGTTCAGTTGGTTGGAGCATCATCCCATAGTCAAAAAGTTGTAGGTTTGATTCCTGGTCGGGGCACATATCTAGGTTACGGGTTCAATCCCTGGTTGGGGCACATACAATCCCTAGTCCGAGCATGTATGGGAGGCAACTGACTCATGTTTCTGTCTTGCATTAATATTTCTTTATCTCCTTTCCTTTCTCTCTAAAAGCAATGAAAAAAATGTCCTGGGGTGAGGATTAAAAAAACCCCTATCTGAGCACCTACTGTGTGCCAAGAAGGCACTTCCTATCCCTCCACCCTGGCACTGTTTTCTCCATAGGCACTGTTGCCTTCTCTCTTGGTTCAATTCCCAAATGATTAACCAATTGATATTCTGCCAGGGTTATCTGCTTCTAACAGGGCTCCTTCAAGACCCACATTTCTTGCAGAGATAAAGGAATAAGTCTTTAAAGAAGAATGTCAGTCCCTAGGCAGCAGTGGAAAAAGATGTTGGTGCTAAGGACCTCTCTAAAGTAGAGAAGAAATGCTTATTCTCTTGAGAGAACTGCCTCTGAAATGAAGAGGAAAGAAGTGCCCTCCTCAAGTCCTGGTGAACCTCGGTGGAAGGTGAGAAGCACACCTGAGAATCATAGGAGAAAATTATGAAGAACTGCTGTTGGTGGCAGTGGGCTATGAGAGTCAGTGAGGATCTGTCTCTGTGTCCAGCCAAGGCCCCACAGCCTTCTGCTGCACACACAGAACCCCAAACATCATCAGGTGGTGCTGCCGGAGCAGCTATCTTGTACAGGAGCACAAGTCATGTTTAAGGTCTCAGGCGAAGGTCTGTCATGTTAAAAAAACTATGGTTTTTGGTGATTTTTTTTTCTGGCAAAAAGGAAACCTCTTAAATATGGAACAAAGAGTAGGGTGAAACCTGCCTCTGGACAAGAAAATACTTCTAATTAGATTGAGATACAAAGGTTAAATTTTTGTTCTGGGAAAAGGGTTGTTTATAATCCCATGTCATTAGCAGGACATTTTCCAGAGACTAGTGTGCCAGAAATAGACCCTCTAAAGGGTCACTGGAAGGAAGGGGTATAGATTTGTGAAGTATAAAGGACTGGAGTTCAGATTTTCCCTTTCTCCTAGTGCATGTGGGCCCCTCACCAATCACTGGCACAGAAACAGTACCAGCCTCACCCTGGGTACTGGGTACCCTGTGAGAGTGGTCAGAAGTACTAGCTTTGAACTCAGACAGGCCTAAGTTCAAATTTAAGCTCTGTCTACCTTTACTAGCTGTGTGACCTTGGACAAGCTGGTTCTAAGCTTCAGTTTCCCTCTGTGCAAAATGGGGATTTAAAAAAGACCTGGGATGGTTACAACAATTGTAGAAAATAATCCATGTAAACTATTTGGCACAGTGCCTAGCACATGGAAAGTGCTCAATAAAACATGACCATTGTTACTACCACCATCATCATAATCATTGTTGTCATCTTGTCACCAGAGTCACTGTCATCATTATCAGATCCACTACTCTAATTTCCTCTGAGCATCTTAAGTAGCATTACAAATGCTCCCAATAGGTTTGTACATTCAGTTTCCAAGTTAAAACCCTGTTTGTTCAAAGATTCATTTTAAAATCAGCTGCTAAGAACTGGGAAGGCATTTACCAGAGAATTAATGTTACACCTGATGGTGAGGTTTCCACAAAAACTCACTTAACCCCCAACATGGCTGAAATACTCAAACTGAATATAGAAAGCCATGCTGTTGCAGTATTGGAAATGAAAGACAATGGGAAAACAATTAAATACATCTATTTCTCATTTGGGCTGAAAAGGCTGAGCACTAAGAAGAGGTGACCAGAGCCTTTCATATTTTGAATACAGACTCATGAACATGTAGGGGTCCAGAACAAGTCTCCCCAGAATGTGCCACTGTGAATTATTTTGTGCTGACAATAATTAATGCCCAACAAACTCAAGAAGAGGTTTTCTCCCTCCCCCTTTACTTGCCTAAAGAATTCAGACAGGAGAGCCAGTTTCAGGAAGGGAACCTCAGCATATTCACCTCAGCACATAGGAACTAAGTGTGGCAGACAGGGAGGGCCCAAGCAAGTCTGTTTGTTAGAGATTCCCCTGTGCACCATTGTTTCTGGGCGGCCAGGCAAGAATTTGTGTCCCAAATGTTTGCTGTTTCTAGAATTGTCTACTTTCCCTTTGAAGTCCAAGACCCCTGCTCCTTCTCTTTACTGCAGAATGGCATATAAGCCTCAACTACCTAATGCATCCTGGGGTCCCATATCCTTAGGGAACCCACATATGCACATATGTAATAAAAATTGGTCATTTTCTCCTGTTAATCTGTCTCATGTTAATTTGATTATTAGACCAGCCAGAAGAACTTCTAAGGGTTGAAGAGAAAGCATTTTTCCACCTCCATAAGCATTTATGAGGTTCAGCAGTATCCTTACTGCTGATTGGATATGATATATAATTTCACTTCAGATCCTACAGTTTTCCTTCTGGTTGTTGGCACAAGAGACTAAGTAGCTCTCCTCTCCTGCTCAGCAGTGGGATTAGGGTCATTTTTTCACTCGCAAGAGGAACAAAAACAAGGGAGGGACAGAAGAGGAGAGGAAGATGAATAAAAGAGGGAGACAGAAAGCAAAGAGATTTTCTAATATAACTGGGCAGGAGTTGAAGGAAAGAAAGGGTGGGGAGAAAATGAAAAACTATGAGGAAGAGGCTGCTTAGCTGCAACTGATAAACCAGAAACAGGAAAGCATCCAATGAGCATTATTGAGATGGCCACAATGGGACGCTGCTGACCTACAACAGCTTGGTTACAGCGCACTGTGGTGGAAAGAAAGGTGGGACTGGAGCTTCCTAGCACAATGAGAATGTGGAAAAGATACCTCTAGTACTCGTGAACAAGGAAGATGATACAAAGTTGAGGAAAGCGTCCCCCATCCAAGCTTTAAAACCACCAAGCACATTCACTTGTGACTTGGTTATGCTGTCAGTTCTAGGAAAAAAAACATAGATTTATCTTCTTTTGGTGACTAATCTTCATTTTTGTTTACCTCTCACCCCTCTTTGGGCAGTTAAAATTGGGTTTCTCCCATCAAAATTGGGTTTTCAGTAAAGAAGCTGAAAAACTCACTCACTGAGGCCTCTGACTGACAGGTTTGAGAATTATGTTTCCTTTATTGGTATAATAAACATAATTCAGTCAGTGATAAAGCTATAGACATAAAAATGAAACTC
The DNA here is from genome assembly GCF_022682495.2 of Desmodus rotundus. Taxonomy (NCBI): domain Eukaryota; kingdom Metazoa; phylum Chordata; class Mammalia; order Chiroptera; family Phyllostomidae; genus Desmodus; species Desmodus rotundus. The sequence continues at coordinate 92,140,362 of NC_071400.1, read as the reverse complement.
TAATTGAGGAATTTCACATACCCATTATGGGGAGGGACCTTCCTAATTGTTTTGAAATCTCTCCATACAGACAAGAGTCTAAAATTATGATCAAGTTGGTTGGCTCTCTTAAAAGGCACTGAGGTTCAAAATGGGGGTGGGACATAGCCTCAACATTTAAGCACTCACAGCTAGAAGAGGAAGTGAATACAAGTCAGTTCTTCATTCCTTATAGACTCAATCCACAAACACTGTTCACACACCAGGAACCTCAGGAGTATGTGCCTCCCGGGTGCAGAGATTTTAGCAGTATCCAGAATTGTCCTTACGTCATGGTACTTCATGCTCCTTACTTACCTTGTTACTGAACTGCCTGCCTCCTGCGACTCTGGTTTCTGTCTTACCAGGCTTGGAGATTATAATAACAGAATGTCTTCTTCATAGGGGTCATTGACAGTGTCATCTGTTGGGGAAACACCTGGTCATGGTGCCCTAAATTCATGATATTGTGTCTTCACATAATAAGCACTGGAACTTTGCAGTGCATGACTGGTGTAAAGCAGACATGGTTGGTGCTCTGCCCCTATGTCCCATCAGACTGGCTGGCCTCTATATCCCAAAGACTGTTTACTGCAAATACCTGTGACTCTCACTGAGAACATTTTTTTCTCAGAAGCACACTGGGCCTGCATGTGGGGCTAGCTGGAAATGCTAAGGAATTAACACACATTCCAGGAGTGGCCCTTGATCAGTAATGGATGAGGGTTGGTGAATAAACATGCCAACTCCAAGGCATTTGTTCTCCACTGTCTCCCAACATCCCCAGTGGAACCGAGCCCTTTTCCTGTCTCGATGCATCACTCCTCCACTGCTGTTTTCTGCGATCTTCTCCCAGATAAACTACTTTCAGTCAAATCAGTCTGTTTTGGGGTGAACCCCACTAAAATAACTAGCCAGTTGGGTTCACAAAAAAACAAGCTTCCCTCTTTTACCCACCTCACCATGTCTACCACTATTGGTGATGGTCATTAAATTTGCATTGTGGCTGTAGCACTGCAATAGCTCGTTGTGCATGGAGAATGGGGCAGGGGGTGCGCAATCCTTTGAAAGCCCCTAACTTCTGCATAGAAATCTGTTAAGGCAGAAACCAGAGTCGCAGGAGGCAGCTGGTTCAGTAACAGGGTAAGTAAGGAGCATGAAGTACCATGACGTAAGGACAATTCTGGATACTGCTAAAATCTCTGCACTCGGGAGGCACATACTCCTGAGGTTCCTGGTGTGTGAAGAGAGGAATCAGCTCACAAGAAGTAAGCCTTGAGATCTCATAAACAGCCAGGCACATAAAAAGGCCAGGGATGGTTCTGTTTCCAAAAGCAAAATGGTCTGGAGGTAGGAAGCTTGGCTATTGTGTTCCTTTGCTACACTGTAACTGGGGCTTCGAGAAAGTTCTTTTAATCATATTTGTGCTGACTGGAATGCAAGATGTTCCTGGGATGACTCACAGAGTTTCTCTTCTGGTGATCTTGTGTTCCAACTCAGGGGCCAAAAAACAATAAATAAACAAATGCCACTTCGCTTCATCAGCTGTATACCACCTAAAAATAATAACAATAATCACCTTGACCCAAGTAGTACTAGATGATGCAGGAAGAAGCGGGTGGAGAGTGCTCATCTTTGAAACAGGGAGCCTGCTTTCTGGAATTGTTTTGTCAAAATTACCCCTCTGCCTGGAGGCGAGCTTTTTCAAAAGCAGAACAATGTACTCTGAAGAATCTTAAGGTCGGTGAGTCTTTTGAAGTCCAATAAATTCACTATATTTATTATCTTAAAGCAAGTATGGTGGTTGCAGCTAATACAGCACAAATAGTGCAAGGCTGAGGTGGGGCAAGGAAAAACTGCTGTGTAACATCTGGCTAGTTGACAATGAAGATATAGGTGCTATTTCCTATTTTTTAGGGGGAATTCCAAGAGTTCTCCTGGAATTTGTGTGTTTACATACACACACACACACTGCCCCCCTATGGTGGGTGAGCAGAAAGGAGGCCACCTCGTGTCCCTGTAACACTCAAGGCAGATCCCCAAAGCAAGATTCATGGTGATTCTCCTTTGTCATCACCTGCTCTACCTCTGGGTTCAGTCATTAAACCTTTAATCTTAGAAGTGACATGTGAACTTGGCCTGGCCACATGGGCGGGGATTTCAGCAGAGATGATGGAACGGGGGAGGTGCAGAAGTGCAGGAGGAAAGGCACAAGAGGAAAGGTGTGGGGACTGGCCAGCAGGCTAGGCAGCTGGAGCACAGGGCTTGGGGGAGCTTGAGGGAGAGACAGGGTGCTGTGAATATTAGAGGGGTGTCTGGGCCTTCCAAAGTGTGTTAAAAGGTGCCCCCCAACAGTGAAACTTGTGCCCCAAAGAATAGAAAACTCAACCAACACAATCTTGATGTCTTCACAGGCCCTAAGGAGGTCAGGAGACAGTACTAAGGAAGGTTGGGAGGAAGAGAAAGGACATTAATTGGCAGGGCTGTGCTAGCTCCCCATTCTCTATCTTTCTCACATACTCACCAGATGATATTAATAAACTATTTATTAAGATTTACTTATTATGTGCCAGGCACCCTGCTAGGTATTTTACATTCATTTTCTCATCTCGGTTTCTCGGCGACCCCCAGCAGCTAAGTACCATCTTGCTGTGAATTGGTTTGTTGGGTTTTTGTTCTTCTCTTTTTCCAGGAACAGAGCTGTGAGTCCCCAGGGAGTGCTTGTTTTAGTGGGAGGGAGGAAAAGAGTTTTCTAGAATGTGAACAACATTCAGTGCAGGGAAGGCAGGTCTGGGGGAGGTGAGGAAAAGATAGGGCAAAGGTTCCTGGCTCTATACGTGGGGGCAGGTGGGGATGGGGAAGGCAGGAAGGGAGGAAGGAGGAGTAAGTGTCTTCTCACCTCTGACTAGAGCCTAGAATTCCTTGACCTTGTGCACCTGGGGCAGGCCTAGCCCTGAACTTCCCCCTCCATCATTATTGCAGCCAGCCATTAATTCTCCTGGAAGGACACGAGTATTCTCATTTCTTTGTGGAGCCCATGTCTCCCTTCCTACTCCTCCAGACCAGTTTGTATCCCAGTCAGGGCTTCCCTCCCAGCAGTCCCAGGAATATACAGAGTAGGGCAAAGGTAGGTTTACAGTTGTTGGTATGGAAAATAGTACAATAATTAATGAATAATAATACAGGAATAAACTCTGTTTCACATACTCACAACTGTAAACCCACTTTTGCCACACTCTATATTTGATCTGTGGCTGTCTGGCTTCCTATTCAACATTCGTATTTCCTCTCCTGCCTGCACTACACTTCCCAGCCTCCCTTGCCGTTAGTGGTGGCCATGTGCCTGAATTCTAACAACAGAGTGTGGATGGAAATGATGTGCACCTCGTCCAGGCCTGGCTCCTACAAACCTTCCTTCCATGGTATTCTAATCTACTCTTCCCTCACCTTGATGCACAGAGACCTCTTGAAAGCCACCTGTTGGAGACAGTATAGCCACAAGAGGGAAAGGCCTACATGCCTCATCATGGTGTGAAGGAGAGTCACTGGCCATCAGGAACACCCATTTTGGGCTTTATGTGAATGAAGAATAAACTTCCATTGCTTTTGAGCTGTGGTACACTTCCGATTTGTTTGCAACAGCAGCTGGCATTACCTTAACTGACACACTGTGCAAAGTGAGTGCTGGGGCACACTGACTTGCAGCCTCAGAGCATCCTGCACCCCACCAGCTAAAAACTAGACTGCATTAGCACTGCAAGTGCCCAGAGCCCAATTCTTAGCTTCCATGTGCTAACTTCTTTGCACTGAAAGCACTGACATCCTTGGCTGTTCCTTCTGACTTCAATGGATTTATTAATGCAGGTTCAAGATCATTCTCTTGGTTCCTGCATAAATATCCACTGAGTCTATTTCATCATCATTTAGACCTGGCAGGGTTGGGAGAGTGCAGAGGGTGTGGAGCTGCTTTCACAGAACAGGAGGAGGCAGGCCTGCCAGCAGCCTCCTCTTCCCCCTCCAGAGCTCTGCAGGTGGCCCTCATCCCTGTGAGTGGGTGGGGGTGCTTGAGGGAGAAGCAGCCCTGGGACAATACAGGCAAATAGAACCTGGAGAGCTGGCATGCCTGGCATCTGGCCAGAGGAAACTTCTAGGACCAGAACACCGCCCTCTCTCTTTATATCCTTGGATATTTTCTTGTTTTGCAGGGAGGCCTGGGATTTCTGCCCTTTACTCAGCCACACTGGAGTCTTCCTAGGAACAGTCCTTGTGGATTTTCCCTTGGGGGAGCTCACCACCTATGGCTCAAGAGCCTGGGCCAGCTTTCCCTTGGTGCCCTACATAATTAATTTTCCAGGCAAAGAACTGCCCATTCAATAGTATCCTCCCCTTCCACCAACCACTGAAATTTCACCACAAGCAAGCTCTTGCCTTGTGTCCAATATTATTGCTCTCTTTCTGGGTTCCTTTCCAAAACACCAATCCATCTAAAGACTTTGGGTCATTGCTTAATTGGAGTGAATTGATCACAACACTTAATACATAGTAGGGGCGCTAGCACCTATAGTGGGAACATTTCCTGCCCATGCCTTAGGTGAAGCTCTAACCCCCTAGCCAGCGGACCTCCAGTTGTCACTTCATTTCCTTCAATACTTGAGGCTTGGCTACAGAACACGGGGAATATCATAAATGTTCTTTGGGTAATGAAATGGGTGGCTTGCTAATTAGCACAATGACTATAAGAAATGGGTAAAATTAACAATACTCAAGATATGTTGATAGCTAAAATATTTTAGAGGTACTCCCCATTTTGTATGCATAGGGTTGGAGAATCCAGGAAGGCCTGTAGTAAGCAGCCCAAGGATCATTTCAAAACTTGCCACCTAACTGGTCCCATGCCTGGCAACTAACTGGTTTTGGAGGATCTCTGGTTGCCTATGTCAACTAGGAGGTAGCAAAATTCTGCCTTGGAAACATTGGCATATCTGTGTTGAGGGGAACTTTCATACCATGTGTTGTCAGAGCAGCTGAAAGGACAGCAGGCTGGAACTCCCTATCTTAGCACAGGCCTGTGAACTGGTCTGTGCCTGCTGGCTACTTACATGTCAGATTTTTAGCCATGTCTGCAAGTGTGCACCACAATTTGCCCTGAGACTGGCTGTCAGTGTGATTTTGATCTTCCCATGCAGGAGAAGCCCCTCCCCTCTCCACTCTGAGGCTCTGGCCTGCCTCCTTCTCCTGCTCAGCCTGAGCCCTCTGGGGCTCTGGCTTTGAGGTTGCCCTGAAGCAATCCGTAGACAGCCCTAGGGGCTGCAAAGACTCTACTTCGGGGATAGGAAGATGAGCAGAAACCTTTTGTCTGGAAAAATGTAACACTTGGCTTCCTCTCCTATAGGACCTTTTTAGTGTCTCAGCTGGCATTGACTGACATGCTTGAAAATTCTTATAAATGTCTTTAAAATAAAAAAAGTAAGGCATCACATCACACCCATTAGGACTAAAATTAAAAAGACTATAACAGCAAAAGTCAGCGAGTATGTGGAACAACTGGAACCCTTGCTGGTACACTGCTGGTGAAAAGGGGACTTGTCTGGTAGTTTCCAATGAAGTTAAACAACTGCCAAGCCTGTAGCTCAGCAATTCCACTCCTAGGTATCTTCCCAAGAGAAATGAAAATATATTCACAAAAACTTGTACACAGGTGTTCATAGCAATCTGGTCTTAAGAGCCACAAACTGGAAACAACCCAAATGTCTGTCAACAGGTGAACAGCTAACATGCTGTGTGACACCCACCAATGAGTGGACTTCTACTCAGCAATAAAAAGCAGTGAACTTCTGCCACATGCAATGACACAGATGAGTCTCGAAAACATTGTATTAAATGAAAGAAGCCAGATACAAAAGTATACATGCTATAAGATTTCATTGAGGCAAAAATCCAGAAATAGGCCAAGAAATATATAATGATAAAAATCACAGAATGGTTGCTCTGAGGAGGGGGCAGGAAAGGACTTTTCTGGGGGTGACCGGAATCTTTTATTGCCTCTTTCAGGTGGTGCTTACACAGGTGCACACAATTGTCAAAACTGATCCATCTGACCACTTAAGGATCATTTGATTTTGTTAATTATCCCCTGATTTAAGAAAAAGAGACATTGAAAATATTATCAAACTGCAAAAAAGAAAATACCCAAGTGGTTGTGTGCCTGTATTGTGAACTGTGATCAATTCTGAGTGCAGTGGACGGAAGGGAGATGGAAGCAGAGGGCTGCTGGAGTTGAGGGAGTCAGGGCACCTGCCAGGGACCCTTTACCTCAGCTACAAATGAAGAAGGCAGCACAGTCAGCCCCCAAACAAACAAACCCTCAATGAAATAAAAAAGAGAGGCCCCAAGGAAAGCTGGCCCAAGCGTGTGGGATAGCTATCAGGCTTTGAGCCAAAACCACTTTCCAGGAAATGGCAATATTTTTGTGTTTGGGAAAGGGGAGGGAGTATTAAGGGCAGTAAGAGCCAAAATGCATTGGTCTTTGGACAACTGCTGCCTAACTAAGGGGCCCTGAGGGGGCGGCTTCAAAGTGCTGCTACTGAGACCTCCTCAGTGGGTCACTGGGGTGGGGAACCTAGGAAAGCCCCAGCTGGAGCAGAAGTTCAAAGTTCCTTAAGGGCAAAGGTCTCCTATTTTGCAGGGTCGACAGGAATCTTATATTTTCCTAGTAAGAGGTCTGGCAGTCCCACCCATTCACCCTATTCAGCCCCAAAACAGCCCAGGGCTGCTTTATGAGGTTCTGGCACTGGCATGGGCTTGCGAATGAAGCTGGCCACAGACCCTGGCTCTGCCCCTTCAGAAAAGAAAGGCAGGGGACTACAGCCACATGGCCTCCTATTTTTCAGTTTATAAACACCATCTAGGATAATCCATTTTTCAGACGAGGAAACAAAGGCTCAGAAAAAACGATTTGCCCCAGGCTAGCATCTAGTTAGGGGCAGATTCTGGTTACGATTCTCCTTTGTTCAAGGCTGCTTTGTTCAAGGCTGTGTATATCTTCCATAACAATGTGCTGCTCCCGGGCCCTCAAATGTTTAGATTTCCACAGAATGCTTCCAAGTGGCTTTCAAGTACTGAGGTGACAAATAGTATATTGGAATGGTGTTCCTCCAAGCAGAAGTTCTTTCTAGCAAACAAAAAGATTATTTAAAGACTGTTTAGGATTCTAACATTCTTTAATGGCCCTACAGCCATGTGAAAATCTATGTGAATATTTCCAAGTTATTTTCTGATCATGGGTGATATTTATTCTCAAGAGAAAAATCAAGGATATGCTAGTGACATTCTTTGAAATTTGAGTTGGGTGCTATGATGATATAAACAGAAGCAAGAACTTTTCTTAATAACCTACAAATAACTTAGAAATATACAAGTAGTAGATTAATAATTTTACACACATTTTAATGCCATTCCTTCAGTTCAATAAATGACAAGAATACTTACTGCTAATAATGTGCACAGAAATGTTAAGGTTGGGGTTTAAAGGCTCACCTATCCCCTCCTTTCTTTGAAACACTGAGCTGGGTACAAGGTAAAACCAGGAGAATGTGGAAAGACACTGGAGTAACTGACCTGCATTCCCTCTCAAACCAGGTAAATGAATTTCTCAAATCTGTTTTCCTCCTTGATTGGCTAATCCCTTCCTTCCAGGAGGAGATTTCAGCCCTCTACTCTGCACCTCCTCTATGGCCACAGAGTCACGTGCTGTTTGCATCTTCATCCCCACAACAAGCTCTGATACAACTGCAGAAATGACTTGAGAGGTCACAATCGCTGACTTCTGAGAGCCTCTGATTCTCCCAGGAGAATAAGCAGATAAAAAGTTCTATGGATTTTCAAAGAGATGAAGTCAGGCTGTTCCTGAATCACACCCAGGCTTTTCTCCGCCTCTCATTTTTCTTGAGACGAGACTTCCGAAAGTGTACAGATATAGCAATGTCAATGGCATAGAAGCCTGACATCTCTTGGCGCAGGTAAGAACCGTCTGCTTTTAGTTACTGAAACTATGTCTCCACAAGACCAAGACAACTTGGTCCAGTGCATGTAACTAAAGTGACTGCAACTGTTGGCTGAGAAGCTGTTGACAGATTCCTTTGCTAAGCTCTCTATCTTAAGCCATTCTTTGCCATTGTGAAAGTAATAGGGCCTGGTAGAGCTCACAGGTGCACCCTCACTCACAGCCCGTAGTTCTAACCTGAGAAAAAAAATACAAGGCAGGAGCAGAACAAATCCAAGACAAACCCTTCTGACTTGTAGAAAAGAGCCCTACTTAGTGAAATACATGCTCAGCTCAGCCACGGACTGGCTGTTGGAACAGGAGCAAGTTCCTTAACCTCTCTATGCATTGGTGTCTTCATCTGTACAATGGGGACGATAGCAGTATACAAGGTCTGTCCAGAAGGTATCCAGTCATATACTATGAAAAATAGAGACATTTATTGAAGAAGATACAAGGTACAAGAAACATTGTACATAGGACAATGATGCCTCAGTCCCCTTCAAAGTAGGCACCTTGGGACCTCACACAGTTCTCCCATTGCCAGCAGCTGTCCTGTCATATTTTTCTGACTTTCATCGATGGTCTGAAATCTCTCCCCTTTCAAAGGTGATTTTAGTTTTGGAAAAAGCCAGAAGTCACAGGACACCAAATCTGGGCTGCAGCGGGGCTGAGTCACCTGGGTGATTTGATGTTTCAACAAAACACTTGGCACTAGACATGATGCATGAGTGGGCGCATTGTTGTGATGAAGCTGCCAGTCACCAGTTGCCCACAGCTGCAGCCTTCTGAATCATCCAAATTGTTTCCATAAAGGAATGTTCAAGCTTACAGCAAAATTGGATGCAGATTTGTCAATCTAGTTGCTCTGTCATTTTGAGTGCGACAGCCACACAGTACACATGCTCACTCAACAGTGTCTACCGTCCCCACTATCTACTATAGTGAAGTTGTCATTGTTCACACATGTGCATTCCAGTCCCCTCTCCTTGGCTGCCAGGTTACATCCATGTCATGCAAACTGTTCTTGTTGTATTAGCAATAGTTGGACTTTTTCTAGACAGACCTTGTACATGCTGCAGGGTTGTTAAGGGGAATGAGGTAACATCAAAAACACTTAGAATAATTCCTGGCACACAGTTAAGCACTCCATAGGGGTTAGCTACTGTTATTGTAATATAGGGAGCTAAAGGACAGTCACTGTGAAACAGTAAATAAATAAGGTGTGAATTTCATTTTAAACTATAAAAATGCAACAAATAAGATGAAAAGGAGATGGTTTTTCCTTTCAGTTGTTTTAAGCCTGGCTTGGCACTGGCCTTCCATGGCCCACAGTGGGCAAGGTGCACAGGGGAAAAACAACTGCCATCAAATCTGAAGTGACAAGTTAAGGTCAAGAACTGAGGCAGTGGGAACCTAGTGGAAGGTTTTTATTAGGCCAGACTCCTCAGGATAAAGGGTAGAATGGACATTCAGCTCAGGTTGCATCAGAGACTCAGCTGGGGCACTTTGAGAGATCCAGATACCCAGGCCACACTGACATCAATGAAATCAGAATTTTTCATGGTTGCATGGGCATCAGGATTTATTAAAGCTCCTTGGGTGACTGCAGTGTATGACTCCCCACCCTCCTAGCTCCAGGTCTGGATACCCCTCTTCCCGACATGAATGAGTGCTTATTCCAGTTGGTGCTCAAGAGGCCCAGACATACAGTTTCAATCCTCTTCATAGGGACAGAGAAACCCATGAATCCTCAACCAGGGCAAGAATTGATAAGGATTTGTTTTATGTGTCCCTAGTGCCTTTGATAGTCTTGGTTCTGAATCAATAAGTGAATGAATAGACACATGGATGAATGAATGAATGAATGAATGAATGATGAATGAATACAGCACCATAGCAAATGTCTGCTGATATGGAAGTAAAATTGGTTAAAAACTTTCTGGAGGACAACTTAAAAGGATTCATACCCAATGACCAAGAAAATCCACTTCTTGGAATTGCCTCAAGGTAATGCAGGCCCTGGCTGGATTTTCTCCCGAGTGCCTGCAGTTCTGATTAAAGAGAGATCTGTGGGTGAAACAAGGGCACCCTCAGACAAGGCCAATTTTTTTTGTTTCTCCCATTAAGGTTTGAGATTTGCACAGAATTGCAGATAAGAACTCAGCTTAGACCTCAGAGTTCAGCAGCCTAAGCACAAAAGAGACTTTACTAGATAGGTGAAAAATTATAGGAGGGTCCTAACAACCAGTGACCTAAGCCATTAAAAGAATCGTAGTAAGGCAGGGTCTGATGTCTGGTTTTGAGCAGAGCAACCCTCTATCAATCTCCCCACCCAGGATAAGTAAACTGCAAACTGTGCTTTCAGGTAGTGAATGTGGTGACTCAATCCTGTCAGGGGCTGTGAACAAAGGCATTATGCCAACACACTAAAGATGAGTATTTAACTTGGGGAAGTTAACTACCTTCCTTTTCTGAGAATGGGATAAATTTGCCTTTGAGTCCATCTTGAAGGCACTATATATCAGGGTGAATCCATTTATCAAAAACAAAGGCCTACCCTTCAGTTCTGTCCCTAGCAGGTGATGGGGGGCCTTCTCCACTGGGTATGCAACAGCATTAAAATGATGGAGCTTTGAATGAAGTGGCTGGAATCAAGAAGAACAATTTTTGCAAGTATGCCTTTAAAAAAGTAAAATTATCCCATCTGAAGCTTTTAAATGGGTTTGCACGTATATGTACTCCTTAAGAGAAAAAAGACTCATCTTTAAATTTAAAAACATTCCCTGAGTAAGACCACTTATAAGAAGTTTAGTCCAGAGAAAATATTATTCTTGTGTTACAAAATCAAAGCAGTAGAGGGGGAAAAAAATCAAAGGGAACGATCAGTCAGGAAAAATGTCAGGGCTCCAAAATGCTGTGGGAGCCCGCATAAAAAGCACAGTAATATTTAAGCTTCTGTTAAACATACTTTTTTCTACACTTTTCACTGAGTGTGACTTTATATATGCTTTGTTGAATGCTTCTTTAAGGATTTATTCTGAGGGATTTCCTATCATTCTTGGGCTTAAAAGTTCAGGCAAGGTTAAGGAGGTGGGTGGACTTTGGACGTGAAAGGATACACAGAGGACAGAACATGGCACTAAGGACACTGAGGTCACCCCTTTGAGCCCTGCATGGCCCACTTAGAAGGGGCCTGGGTAGTTCTCCCATGTCATAGGCTGTCCCAGTCTTGGTTGCCCATACTGTAATGTGCACGGGTCATGAATTGCATGGAGGCCCAGGGGCTGCATGTGGCTGGGCCAGCACTGTCCTACAACTGGAAAATCACCAAAAGGTTAATAGTGGGCATGCAGCGATATCTTAGATACCAAGGGTAACATCATCACCAACACCCTCACTGTGACCATTGCAGTAAGTCTCTTACTAAAGACAGAATAAAACCAATTCCCTCAAAACTGACCAAAGTAGTGTTTAAAAATATTATTGAATTATTGATCCCTTCAAATGTGAACACCCATTGCTTGGTGACACTGTATGTTCTAAAACAAAAAGACAGAGAGCTCAGCTGCTGTGTCCTTCTCCACTGCAATGGCTATGGTTTAGGCTATGTTGACGTCCACATGGCCAGATCCACTGAGAGAGTCTGTTGGCCCTCATATTACTCATCGCAACACTGTTCCAAACAGTTGACCATTCCTTCCTTCTCTCCAAACAATAAATCAAATTGTTTCACTCAGCTGCATAAACCTCTCCAATGGTAAGCTCTATGGGACCTGCCCCACTTTAACCCCTCCAATCTTGTCTCCTATTACTTTCTTCCTCCATCAGAATACTTGCTTTCCTAGAAGTTACCTCACTTTTTCCTGCCTCAGGGCCTTTGCACAGGCTGTTTCCTCAGCTTGGAATGTCCTTCCTGTAGCTGGTTCCTTCTCAAGCCTTTAAAAGTTTCAAATCAAAGCAGGCTTCTTAAAGAAGATTATTCATTTGGATGAAAGAAGGGAGGACAGAAGGAGGAGAAGCGAGAGAGAGAGAGAGACAGAGAGAGGGAGGGAGAGAGAGAGACAGAAGGAAGAAAGACAGTGTTCCCAACTAGTGTGCCCAATGACTGGCATAGCTCAAATTCCTCAGAGAAGTACCCCTAAATTTTGAATAATGGTTCCATTGATTTCAGATATATTGAATAGCTGAGGCCATATAGAGTTCAGCTGCTATCAATGAGATGTTAAGCTGATGCACGATGAAGTAGTGTTCAACTTTGGATGGGTAAGAAGCACTGCATGGGCCCTAAGGCCTGAGGGCATGCCCATTGGGATACTGAGGACCTTCCCTGGTGATTAGATAGGGCAGCACTGCCAGGGCAGTAGGCTCTGCCACCACAGTGCTGCCTAGAGCGGAGAGAAAGGAAGGGAGCACTGCCCTCATCCTCCCATCCTGCCCTTGCAGGCCAAACTCAGAGCAAGTGGAAGGTATGGGTAGGGCCTTGTTCAGCACCCAGGAAACATTTGTTTAGTAGCTGTATTCAACAGAGGTTCTTCATTCAGACAATTGATGTTTTATTCACAAAACACTTATGTAAAGTGTTTATTATGTGCTGATGCTGGTATTCTTCTAAATGTTTACAAATATTCAGTCCTCACAAACAACCCTACAAGGGGGATGCTATTATCATCACCAGTTTACAGATAAGGAAACTGAGACATGAAAAGAATAGGGTACTTGCTACTTGGTGGTGGCAGAGCTGGGATTTGAACTTGGGCTGCAGCACTGTGTACCAAGGTGAGGCAGGAGGGACGGCAACATGGAAAAAGGGAAAAGAGGAAAGCTGGGCCCTGGATGGTGAAGTCTCCCACACTTTATATACCTGAGGGAAGATGGGGAGGGGGAAGTATGGGGACCTTGCCAGCATTTTCTACCCTGCAACAGATCTCTTTCCCTTTCCTGTATCTACTATAGGTTTAGGCCAGTGGTTATCAACCTGGTGCCATTCTGTCCCTGTTTCCAAGGGGACATTTGGCCATGTGTGGGAATATATTTTGTTGTCATGAGTTGGGGATAGAGGTTCTATGGTCATCTAGTAAGCATAGGCCAGGGGTGCTGCTAAACATCCTACAGTACACAGAACACTGCTGACAAAGGATGATCCCACCCCAAATGTCAATGGTGCTAAGAGTGAGTAACCCTGGTAGTCCAGACACCACCACCTTTCAGAAAATTAATGAAAATGGTAGTAAGGCCAGCAAAATAAGGGCCATCCAGGAATTCATGAGAAAGGCCAACCTGGATCCTGCTTAACCTTTATAAAACCTGAAGGGTAGAATCCTTCCTGCTTGCCAGCCTCTCTCTGCTGTCTCCTGGCACCACAGCCACTCCTTCCTGCCCGGAAGCTAATAGCAGCCCTTGGCCCACATGGCACACAGCAGAGGCTACTTAATACCCACTTCCTTTGGCAGCTTCATAAGAGCCTTGGCTTAGAATTTGGTATTCCTCGAGCCTTCTTTGTTGATTACATTCTAGAGATAAGGGAAACCTATGTGTATGTAACTCAGAAATGAATGATTTTACCTTTGATTGCTCTCAAACATGCCAGATCAGAACAGAAAGGTACTGCTCCTCCAAAGAGATTATGGAGGTCTCTGTACAAGCAAATGGACCTTGATGAGCCAAGCTGTGGCTGAACTAGATCTCCAAGCTAGACCCCAGAGCAGTGCCCAAGAAAGTTTAAAATGCCCTTTGTACATGTTAAGAAGAAAACTCAGGATCTGACTTATGGTAGAAGAGAGTAGGTAACATGGTAAATTCTGAAGACCTAAGCTCTGTGACCTGGGATAAATGCTATACCTCTCCCACTTCTGAAATGGGGTGTGCAACATCCCCATAAAAGTATTGTAAGGGTAAGCAGAGGATGCTGTAAAGGATCCAGAAGCTATTTATGTCTGTAGCCCACCAACCCAGGAGCAGTCAGATGTCCTGAACACTCCAAAGAATAAAGCTTCAGAAGAACTGCATGTGACCTAATTTGAAGGCATTTGAGGGAATCATGTAGTTCATTGGATTTTAAAATTGGGCTTCAGCTAATGAATAAACATATAATCTAGAGTGCATGGCATTTGCCAAAATTCTATTTGATGGCCATCTGTTTGGCAAAAGAATTATCTGGGATGGTATGGATAAAATCCGGTCCAGAGAAATGGACCAGGCCAGCAGTTCTCAAACTGAGTTAATCATCAAAATCCTGAAGGTGAGCTCTCTCAGCATACAGTTTCTGTCAGACCCCCCAAAACCTGACCCAATATATTTGATGGGGTCCAGGACCCTGCAGGTTCCGAACTCTCCTCAAGCGCTCTTAAGGTCAGCCAGATTGCATTTAGGAACATCTTGATGAGGTTTTTAAATTGTGTGGAGCAATTTACCAAGTACCATGCACTAACCCATGATCCTTAAATCGTTCCCAAAATCCTTAACCAAGATATTTCTCAAGCATTGTTTGAAGCTACTTTTGCTTTTACATCTAAGAGAAGGTTTTCTAGATATGAGATTTGTTTTCCTCCCAGCAAGATGCTCTACATCAGTACTACCAATTAGGCAAGTTCATTTAAACACTTTCAATCCTTACTTGTAAAAAGCCCCCCTCTGCTCATCCAACTTTATGTCTAAACAGTGCAGCGGATGGCTGTACAGTTCCATTTGTGAATTCCACTCTTGTGAATGTATTTCCAAAAGTGTTTCAGAATTTCTTTGACTGGGAAAGCCAGAACTGCTGGTTTTAATAAGAACATGGTTTAAACACAGTTATCCAGGTCACTGAGATTTCATGACTTCCCAGAACAGAGACAGCACAGCACCCAGAGTACCCTCTCTTTTTTAATTTTATTTTTACTTTTATTTTTTTATTCAATGTATTGGGGTGACATTGGTTAAATTATATAGGCTTCAGGTGCACAATTCTACAAACACATTATCTATATATTGTACTGTGTGTTCACCACCCCAAATCAAGTCTTCTTCCATCACCACTTACCCCTCTTTACTCTCTCCTACCTCCCCCACCCGATTTCCCTCTGGTCATCACCATCCTGTTGTCTGTGTCTTTGAGGGTTTTTTTTTTGTTTAATCCCCTCACTTTACCTTCTTTTTTTAAAACAAAGACTGCCCACACACATCTCCACCCTTTGCTTCTACAAAAGGACTCCCTCCCCACTCCCTTCTCCCAAAGTATTCTTTAGAAAGTGTGGCCTGGCTTAAAAGAATGAAAACTGAGTTTAGACCAAGTGAAAAGCAAGCCCTGCTCTCAGATTAAAACTCCTTGACATCACAAAGATTCATTAATAGTGGCTAGCATGCAGTAGGTGCTCAATCACTAACAGAATGAATTCAAACTATTTGATAAAAGTCTGGCCCCTCCTTTTATGAAAACCCAAACAAGAATTCTCTGAACAACTGAGATATTCCACAGCATTCACATCTGAAAACATGTTTTGTTATGTAATCAACAAAGTAAAAAAGAACTTTATTTTTAGTTACTGAACTTCACAGGGAAGATCCCAGTCCTATTTAAACTTTGCTTTCATCCTTAACCTTCAAATGACACTCACATGATTTGCTTTTTTTAATTTGTTTTTTTTTAAAAGAAAAGACTGAAAGATGGCCTTGAGCATATTTAAAACAATACAAAACAACAAGAGAAATAAAGCAGATGGCAAAAAATCATAAATCAGGACTAGCTTGCTGAACAAGCTACAAAGGAAAGCATCGTCAAACTGAAAAAGGGAAGAGGCACTTCGTTCCTCATGGCTAAGTCTCTGTTATTGCTTCCTTGCAAAAGAAAACTCAGAGCTCATCTAGGGGAGGGTGTCATCGTCCCTCCCTAAATTTTCACAATCTAGACTGGAAAGAGCTGCATGATAATTGGGAAGCCCAAAGGGTCAGTACTGAGAGCAGGTAGCGGGTATGTTGCTTCCCATGTGGCAGAAAAAGAATGATTTGGAAGGATCTCCTTTTTTTTTTTTCAATTGCAGTTTACATTCAATACTATTTTGTATCAGTTTCAGGTGTACAGAATAGTGGTTAGACAATCACATACTTTACGAAGTGATTCCCCCAAAGGATCTCTGTTTTAATTGTACAATGGCACAAGTAGGGAAAGAAGAAACAAAAAACAAATAAACAAAGAAAACTCTAACCCAACATTTGTATGCTGTTTGTAATACATGATGAGATTATAATGCAGCTGAAAAATTCCTATCATATAGTGATGTCATAGCACAATGCATTATAGAAATACTTACCCTTGTGTTACAGTTGCCTACAGTATTCAGTAGAGTAACATGCTGTATACACTTGTAGTCTAGGAGCAACAGTCTGTACCACAAAGCCTAGGTGTGCAGTAGGCTACATACCATCAAGGTATGTGTAAGTGCACTGTATGATGTTCACACAGTAATGAGATCACCTATTGACACATTTCTCAGTATGTATCCCTGTCATTAAGCAGTGCATGACTCTACAAAAGAGACTCTAAAATGCAAGACCCATACTACTTGGCTGTCTTCGATACTGGACTATATGTTTCGATCATCCCACAAAGATAAGCACTTTAGTTTGGGAGGATTTATTTTGTTTTGTTTGATCTATGTGATGGCTGGGCAGAAAGTAAAATATTCACGGGCATATAATAGATATGTGGAAAGAAAGAAGAAAGAAAAGAAAAGAAAAGAAAAGAAAAGAAAAGAAAAGAAAAGAAAAGAAAAGAAAGAGAGAAAGAAAGAAATGAAAAGAAAAGAAAGAAAAAAAGAAACTGCATTGGGTTAGTCTTTCAGATCTTACAACAGCTGCCATATATTTCTAATGCATTAAATGAGTTTTTCTTTTAACAATAACTGGGCCTCTTAGGCAAGAACACATGCCCATTAGTTTTAGATCCTTTAGGAGTACATGCTGTTCTGTTGTAACACATCAGAGAATCTGGCACTAACTTTTGCTCCTAGAGCCCTATTTACAAACATACTGCACTATTAACCCCGGTACATCAGCTCTGCCTCCCCTACCACATTTTATCTACATGACCCAAAAAGTGCAGAAGATTTGCCAGGGCATGCTTATAAATATGAATTCATGGGCGCAGACAACTCCAAGATGTTCTGCTCACCCCACACTAGCTGCTTCATACCACCTCCTGGTTTGCCTTCTGAGTAGAAGGCATAACTGGGGGTCTGAGCACCACAGAGGATTCCATCAGTAGACCTAACTAAATCTGTCTACTTTCTTGCAATCCCCATGCCCACTGGCGTTGTTGCACCGGAGTTTGATGTAAATTGCTTTTCTGAGCAGCTCTAGAACTCTGTTGATATGCTAAGGACATAAAGAACCGGTAGTGCATTGTTCCCCACCTGCTTCATCTCTGGTAATTTCCCAAAGCACTCATTGCCTTTTCTCTATCAAAACAAGCTGTTGCTCTGTATTGTAATCATTTCTTTAAACCCCACCTTTCTCTCTAGAGGAAGCAGTCTGGAAGGGGGAAGGGATCACTTGTGCCTTGTTGGTTACCACTCTATCCCCCAAAACCTTGCAAGGTGCATGATATGTAAGAAGTTCAATAATATTTGTTAACTGAATGCATAAAAAAGTGAGTGAAAAGCTAGGGTGATCAGCTGTCCTGGGCCAGGGGGCTTCCCAGGACCTCAAACTTTCTGTGCTCATCTGGCAACAGTCCCAGGCAAACCAGGACCATTAAATGGCTTACCCTCTCTGTTTCCAGCCTGTAGACCTATCCCTCCCGGGAGTTCCCAACCCTGCCAAACCTATATGTGCAGCTGCTTGACTTACCCATCAGCTGGAGGAAGCCTTCTAAGACGACATGCTTTTGTGCCCCTTTTCTGCCCAGTGACAAATGCCTACCCTAGCTGTGCTGCCTGGTCAGTCTTTATGATAGATGATAATAAGTTTCTTTATTTCCCAGATTCAAAAAATGGGAAGGTGTCAGAATGATCAGGAATGATGCCCCAATTTCATCTACATCCCTAAGTCTACCCAAAGAGGGGTGTGGTGCCAGACGCACAGGCACTCTAGATGAGAAACAGCTCCACTCCTACCTGCTGTTAAGTCCACCCTGAGGCCCACCTTCCAATCTGTTTGCTAAGCTATCTCCATATAACTGGCTGAGACCCTGCTCACCTCCCTCTCTTCTATCTCAGGCTTAAAGGAGGTGAGGCAATGAAGCAGCTTATTTCTCCCACAATTCTGTGGGGGATGCAAAAGAGAACATGGAGCTGGCTTTATTTTTAGGGAAAAGATAACCTAAGACAGTCCTGGCCTTCAGGATATATAACACACTTGCTTATGCGATGGTGAGTGGATTTTGCCATCAGTTTGGAAGAAGTTCACCCAGGGACATACCATTCCTGCTCTCAGATGCTCATCTATAAACTATTTAGAGATATAAGTTAAAACTGAAGGCAAGGGCATAAACTGTGCTATATTGTCATAATGGAACATTACACAGCAATAACAGAGAATGAATTACCAAAACATGCAACAACCTGGAGGAATTTCACATTGAGTGAAAGAAAACAGACACCAAAGGACATTGTATGACATTCAAAAACAGGTGATGATTTTCAAAAACTGATAAAAGTCAGGGTAGTGGCTACATTGAGGGCAGGAGAGGGGTGTTATACTGATTGGGAAGTGAACTCTTTGCAGGAACGGAAATGGTCTACATCTGGATTTGGATGGTGGCTATTCAAATCTATATAATGGCAAACATTTATGAAGCTATACATTTATGGTAGGATCAATTAATATACTTCATATGTAAATTAAAAAACTAAAACAGGGTGGGCCGGACAGAGGAAGGCAAAGGGGAATATTGGGACAACCGTAATAGAATAACAATAATAAAAGAAGACATTTGGGAAAAAGAGCAAATGATTTGTGACTATGTATCCCATTTCTGCCAATTTAGTCCCTATTATATAAAACCATCCTCCAAAAGCTAAAAACTAAAAGCAAACAAAACAAACTAAAATAAAACCAAAAAACAAAATACAAGAGCAAAGGAAGAGAAATACTCACTGACATGTGATCTAGCAAGCAGTGTCATTTAACCCCCGGGAAGCTTTCTTACCTACTCTGTAAATACATTCTTCTACCCACCTGCTTTGGCTGTCAAATTAAATTAGATGAAACCGAGTGGGGTGGTTGTTCACTCTCATTTGTTAAATGTATGCTCGACAAAGGCAACACTGTCAATCTCAATGAAATTAGGGTTTGTTAAACTAAGGATCTGATTTTTTTTCTTTTCTTTAATAAAAGACAGCTTTCAGCATTTAGGACTCACTCTCAAATATCTTTCCAGCAGCTGTATCTCTCAGCCTATTAGTCAAGGGCAGGCACCCAACCAGCTGTTTGCTGGATTCGACTTCTCTCTACATGACTATTTCAAAGGTCGTGTATATGTTAATTTACTACCTGGTTGTTATTTAAGAGGATTTTATTACATCATTTTATGTTGATTTATTCTTTCTCTTCCTCTAGGAAATTCTGGATTCTAAAGCAGCCAATGGTGGGGTAGCTTTGGGTGAGTATGAGACTTCAAAGAAATCACTGTTGTCATTTTTCAAATTAAAAAATAAATGCACACTGACAATATGTTTTGATCAAAAAGGGTTATGACTGTCATTGTCTAGACCTAGAAGAAGTGGCTTAAACAAAAATTATTCGTGTGAAAAATAAAAAAAGAGAAATAAGAGAAAGCGAGCAAAATGACACCCACAGCATGCCCCATCTAAATTATTCGACAGTAGCAATGCTCCACTAGCAAATTTCAGAATGTCTAGGTCTTTAAAATTTGATTCAAATTACTTTTTCCTGGAGGCAACCTAAAGGCTTAACTATTTTATTATAAGTCTGCACAGTTTCATTTTCTATGGTTTCTGTGCAGCCAACAGTATCCTAAAGCTGGAATCATATGGGAAGAGCCTGAATACCAAGAGGATAAAGAAGGAAGGTGAGTTGGCCCTACCAAGGCAGCTTGCAGGAGGGGAAGGAGGGTCAATGGAGGGAAATACTGTGCGTTAAGGCCATTCCACAGAAGGAGTTACAGAAAAATGATTGGTGCTGATTGGTGCTGCTGCTTCAGGGAGGAGAGTGGTGATGGAAAAGGGAAATGGCAGAGAGCCACAAGCTGAGGAGAGGAGACTGGAGAGATAAAGCCCTGATAAAAGCACTTACAGGCTTTCAAAGGAACAGTTCATGCCTCCTTTACTTTTCACCAGCACCTGTATCTGTGAGGCCTCACCCACATGTATGTGCTCATGTAAGACAAAAGGGTGACTCACACTCAAAACTGTCAGTGAGTGATCTCCACTGTTCTGCTCAAAAGTCACACCCAGACACCCCTACACTGTCATTCAGAAATCTATTAGCAGTGTGGCAGAGTAACCTCCCTGACCTACACTTGCCAGAAAGGGGAGCTTCTAATTCTGCAATCAGTGAAACAGCAAAATGATTAGAAAATGTGTGTGTTGTTGTGCCAGATCAACCCAGACAAATATAGCCCTGGGAAAAGGTTAATAGAATGCAACTTAAACAGCTTTCATGCTTCTTCTGAAGATGCGGGGGATGGCAAGAACCAGACAATAGGGAGTCCTTCAGAACCAAGAACATGTTCTCCTCCATCAGCCCGACCAGATCCCCCCTTGTAGTGAGTGTATCTGTGCCCTCAAATCCCCTCCCACATACCCCCCCTTGCTGCTCCATGTCCTCCCACACATGAACTGTTATCTGTGTCTGCAGTGTAACACCCTGCTCTCCCTAATGTCTCCAGATCATCCCAGCTCCATGGACACAGGTCCGTGTATTTATTCGTCCAGAACTGCAAACTCAAACTCACACTCAAGTCATCCAATATTATATCAAATCATACACATAGCTCTCTGCTTCAAACTCCACCTTCCTTCCTGTTCCCTTTCTTCAGTTATGTGGAAAAATACCCTTCCAAGAAAAGATTAGAAAGAAACTAGACAAACTGCTTTGTGCATTATGATTTTTCTCCCCAAACGCATTAGTCTTAAAATTATTTTTTGTGATTATTCTCTACAAATAAATTCTAATTTTATTTTATTTTTATTTTTTCCATCTTTTTTTGTATTGTTGTTCAATTACAGATGTCTCCATTTTCCCTCCACCACTCTCCCCCATTCCATAATTTGACTAAGAATTCCAAAAGCAACACCCACCCCCATTCTACTTCCCAACCCCCATACGTCTCCACCACAGTGCGTGCTTTAAATGATTCCATTTACCCACACCTTTCTGCACTGTTACATCCATCGTGCACAGTATTGAGAGTGATGCTGACAGGGAGAGAGCAATGGAACGAAGGATGTATGCCTTTACTGCAGCTTGAAAATTAAACACTATTTATTACAGTCCTCCCTTGGGTCAGCCACTGATCTCAAACTTCACAGCAAACATACCTTCAGTGGCTTGGATGAACCCCAGAGTGGGTGATGCAGATGGTGCATGGAATGTGCAAAATTCCCAGACAAAGTTAATGTATTTGGCAGAGAGCATTTTTTTTTAATTTGTTTTTCAATTATAGTTTACATTCAGTATTATTTTGTAGTAGTTTCAGGTGTACAACATAGTGGTTAGAAAACCATATACCATATTTTGCCATGTATTAATGTGTACCCATGTTTTGGGCCCAAACTTTCAGGAAAAAAATGTTTCATTTTAATTTTTTAATTCAATTTTTATTTATGTATATAAATATACTTGTTTTTTGTATTATAAAGGAAGTTTAACATTTATTTTGGAACATATTATGGTACAAGAAATTTTATGTAACAAAGAATTACAAAACACAAGAACAAATACAAGGTATTTCAGGCACTACCCATGTATAATGTGCATCCTTATTTTTCCGTCAAAAATTTGGGCAAAAAAGTGCGCATTATACATGGCAAAAATGGTACTTTATAAAGTGTTGTCCCCTGATATTTCCAGTACCTAGCTGGAAACGTCCATACATAGTTATTACAATATTATTGACTATATTCCCTATGTTGTACTTGACATCCCCATGACTATCCTGTAACTACCAATTTGTACTTCTTAATCCCTTCAACTTGTTCACTCAGTCACCCAACCCCCCTCCCCTCTGGCAACCATCAGTCTGTTCTCTGTATCTATGAGTCTGTTTCTATCTTGGTTGTTCATTTCTTTCGGTCTTTAGAGTCTACATGTAAGTGAAATCATATGGTATTGTCTTTCTCTGTATAACCTCTAGGTCCATCCATGCTGTCACAAATAGTAATATATCTTTCTTTTTTATGGCCAAGTAATATCCCATTGTATTATGTACCACATCTTTTTTTATCTATTGATGAGCGTTTGGGTTGCTTCATATCTTGGTATTATAAATAATGCTGCATAAACATAGAGGTGTATATGTTCTTTCAAATTACTATTTGAGTTTCCCAGAGATAATTTTGTCTTAGGGTGGGGTATGTTTCATTTGGGATTACCCCTCCCTACCCTCCCTCTCACCCCCAGCCAAAGCAGGCCTCAAGGCAACACTCAAATGCAGACAGTTTTGTGGGAGGTCCCAGAGTGCTCTGGTGTGGGGGTGTGGATGTGAGCCTGAAAAGGTACACAGACCTCCCAAGGTGCTTCACTTCTTATGGGAGTTAACCTCAGTGGTATCCCCCACAGTCCCAGGTGGGGCAGAGAAAAAGCTCTGGAGTCTATCTCCTAATTGCATTGCAGCATTGGTTTGGGGCTGCCTGCCAGCACTAACTTTAGCGCCTCTGTTTGCCCAACACCGAGTCAAATATGCTGCCATGGCTATCACAGAAGTCTTGTTGCCAAGAGCCAAAGGGGGTGATAGTGAGCTCACAGGTAGGTGGAATGAGTGCCAGGGACAAAGAAGCTCCATTCTGTAGAGAGAGCATCAAGGGTTTAGGTGCTGCAGACACTAAAATAACTGAAAACGACCACTGTGCTGGTGCAAGCCTGGTATTCCTCTTTATTCCCTGAAATTCCTCCTGGTGTCCAGGGTCAGGTAACAGGCTGGATTTTCTCAAGGTCTGAGCTCTCTGAAAGCAAGCTGGGAATCTTTAGGAGTTGGCTGAACTCAGGCCCTACAGGGGCTCCCAATGAGAAAACCTTGGCATTGGAGCCCAAATGATAGCCCACAGAGACTGCAGCAGCCCGTGGCCCTTCCAAAAACCCCAGTATACCCCAAGGAGTAATTTTTACAGTGGGAAACCTGGTTCTATAAACACTGTAATCCTCCTAGATGATACCTGTTTCGCAGTAGATCTGAGTACCAGAGAACCTGCCACTCTCCCATGTGACACTCTCTTCTTCCAAAGGCAGAGAAATAGTCAGATTCAAGACAAGCCACATGCAAGTCAACTGCTTCATTCTTCTTGGGAAACCTGCTGGAGTAAATTGGTGGCTTTGCTGTTGCTTGATTTTTGCAAGTTCTAGCTTTGTCAAATGCTATCACAGACAACATTAAGACAACTCTACATATGAGCACGAAAAGACATGCTGAAGAATGTTTGTAGCAGCTTTATTTCCAATAGCCCCAAACTGGAAACCACCCACATGTCCGATAGCAGGAGAACAGATAAACAAACTCAGATGCATCTGTATAATAAGATACTACACTGCAATAAGAAGACATGGACTGCTGATACATGTGGCAACATGGATGGATCTTAAAAGCAGTGTGCTAAGTGAAAGCAGCCAGACACAAAAGACTATATACTGCCTGATTCCATCCCTATGAAATTGTAGAACACATAAAATTAATCTATGGAGAAAGAAGTCAGAATCATGGTTGCCTTTGAGGGATATTGACTGGGAAAGGGCTCAAGGGAGCTTTATGTGGTGCTGGAAATTGATTCAATTTGGATCTGAGGGGTGGTTACATGGGTATACATACATGTAAAAATCCATCAGCACTTAAGATTTGTATAGTGCATGTACTTTACTGTATTGTTATATATACCTCAACAAAAAGGTAAAATAGAGTAATATTTTTAAGGAATAATAAAACAAAATAAGATAGCTCTAGAGAACACTGCCTTCCTCTCTCTATCTCTGCCAGGTAATGAGCAGAAACATAAATGCCTCCCCAGAGCTTAGCTTCCTAAGGGAGAATATGGTCTAGAGGCTTCTCTTGGGTGAGGATGGCACTTTTGCCACAGGAAGCAGGGGACACAGGAGGAAAAACTCAAAGTGAGCAGCGTGGAGCCTTTGGTAGGCCACATAAGTGCCTCAGAGGATTTAACTGGTGTTCCCTCAAACATATCCACACACAGTACACTCACATACTACCACTGTGACATGCCAATTATTCACATACAGTCACACACACACAGAGCACTGCATACATTCACTACATACCACACATAAACATCACATTCACATACAAAATCACATCACGCTGCAGATACACATACACAAACACAGGTGATGCTCATAACACACACACATACAGGGGAGGTAGGCCTCCTGGAAGACTCAGCTCTTAGTGTTCTAGCACTGTCTGGGCGATCATCTCCCTCCTCCTGCCAACCAAAGACACTGCCATCATCATTATCATTGCAATCATTCCAGAAACATCCTTCATGGACAGGACATCTCAGAGAGCACACAGCTGTGCCCACAAAGACATCTGCCTGCAGCTGCCTGCTCACCCCGAAAGCTGTCCAGGAACATCAGATTTATGCCTGGTCCTGAGGAGTGAGAGTCCTGCAGCCTTCAGCTCAGCCCCAGCAGGAACCTTGGGGCAACGGGTGTACACCCTTCTCCCTGCTTTCTTTCTGGCCTACTGGCCACTGCCCACCCCTCTAAAAGGAAGCGTTGCTTCACTTCTTAGTGAGGGACAGCACTTTCCCTGGAGCCCAGATCAGCCCCAGCCTTCCGGACAACACTGATCTTATTACCAGGTAGCTGCAGAGAAACCAGCCAACAGTGTGACAGTGTCACCTTGCTGAGTTGGAATAACAGTGCCTTCTCATTGTTAACTTTGCCACTGGCTTGGAGCATACCTGCATCATTCCATGATCCTAAAAACCCTTTTTTCTACTGTTCATTGTTATCTTAACTTGTAGAACTAAGTCCATCTAGTCCAATTCAATATCTGTTGACCGTCTGGACGTTATATGACAATAAGTCTCCACATGTGGAATACAGGGAAACATGCCTGTCAGTGTTCTCACAATTTCCCTCTTAGGACTCTATCCCAAAGGGAAAGGCACAAGCACATTTGTCACGGCTCTCTTGTGTTGTAAAGATTGAGAACAACCTAAGTGACGACCAAGGGGAAACTGGTTAATTATTGCATATTGTAACGTAGACTATTACCAGTTATTGCAAAGGATGACACAGATTGGTATGTCTTCACATGCAAAAATGTCATGTGGTGGCAGAGAATATAGATTTTGCATACACAAAGTAAAGTAATTTTTATAGAATGTGTGTATATTTTAAGAACATAAAGAATAAAAGCAAGCTTGTGCCAGTTTCCTCTGATAAGATTACAGAGGGTCATTCCTTTCTTTGTTTTGGATGTCTATGTTTTTGTTTTTAAATGTGCGTTATTTTTTCTAAGGGCACATCATTGGCTCCCTACCCATTCTTTTTAAAGCTGTGGGTTACAGATACTCAGAGGCAGCTGGTCCTTTAACTCAGGCAGACCTGGATAAATAGTAGGTCCACCATTTTCCAGCTGTGGGCCCCGGGCTTGTGACTTTGTTTCCTTCCTTTCCTCCATTATCAACAAGCCTCACTGAGAGCCTATTCAATGCCACCCTCTGTGCCAACCCTGGAGGCCATCATGGTGGACAAGACAAAATATCCATTTCCTACTTGGAGCTGTATTTACAGCTGTAAAATGGGGGTAACTTTGCAGGCTGACTGTAGGGATTAGTTTTAATGTAAACAATTTGTGGCACATAAAAAAGGCCTTTGAAAACTGTCAGCTACTTTTTTTAAAACACCTGAAGAGTATGACTTAGTTAAGGTAGGACAGGATGCCTAAGAAATTATACTTGTAATGGCTCACTAATGGAAGTTTATTTCTTGTTTATGTAATAGTCTAGGGTGGGGGCTCCAGACCAAACACTTCTGTTTCATGAAGTTATCCTCCCAAGGCAGAGAAGTCCCTGCCATCTTCCAAGGTTACCCTGGGACTTTGCTCCACCCCTGAGAGCCAGTGAATGAGAAAAGAGTGTAAATGAAAACCTGGAAAGCTTTTATGATTGGATCAGAGGTGCACTTGTCATTTCCACGCACCTCCTACTGGTCAGAACTCAGTTACATTGACTGTAAGGGAGACCGGGAAATGTAGTCTGGCTGGGTGCCTGGAAAGATAAACAAAACAGGTTTGAAGGACTGACCAGCAATTGCTGCCACAGTGAATTATAGAAGAAACACACATCCCTGTGACTGTATGTTTGTGTGTTTATTTTGTGTCCAGTCTGCAAAAAGGCAAAGCTGTGGGAAGTTCCAAAGCAATTCTTTGCTGAACTTTTAGTTTTCTGAAAGAACTCAATCACTCTTTTTTATTATCAAGGTTGTCTTGCCCACCATCTGAGATATTACCAAAAAATACCAGCTCCAGCTTTGACTTTCACAAGATTTGAGATGCTGTCAAAAATAAATGCCAACTCACCAGATTCTGTGTGTAAGAGATGCCAACACACATATAAGTCAGAAAAAAAGCTGCAGAAAATTGCTAGAAATTGCAGAAAAGCTGGCCAGCAAATCCATGGACTTAATCATGGGAATTAAGAGAAAATATGATTTTTTCCTTAATTGGGTACTCTGCACAACAAATACTTATGTATCTGTCAGAAGTTTACATTATAGAGCCAGAGGGCTAGAAATTAAATTCTATAGTTTGGTTTGTTTTGTCATTCAGAAGATTGCAGAAAGCCCAAAGGTATGGTTGGGATAAGACAAGATGTGTCCAACATGATATTATTCATTTATTCATTCATTCAATAGATATAATATATTTTGAGTGATTCTTCAATTACAGTGGATCCGACTTTGAGAATACCAAGATGGAAGGCCTGTTTCCTGTCTAGTGAGGGAATGAGCTACTGGACAAACAGTTACAATGCAACAAGACCCATGCTTCCCATTCTGGGGAAGGGCAGATTATTAAGAAAGGCCACTGATTCTTTGCTATTCCTGATTCACTTGGCATAAAAGCATAAAGTAACTCCCCAGAAAGTCTCCTATACTCATTAGATGAACCGACCGACTGGAAGACGGTTTCTAAAAAGAAAGACAATGCTCTGGAGCCCTGAGGGCTCTTTATTTATGTTGTCATTGTCAGGCAGGTATCACTACCGCCCACTTTACAGATGGCATTTCTGAGACACAGAGAAATTCAGATACTTGCCCCATTATCTGCAGGCCTGGGAATTTGGTCTGTTTGACCCCAAAGACTGGGCACTTTTCACTGCCACCCCCACTACCTTTCCACATGAAAGATCAGGGGGAAGTAGACCTAGCAGACAGTGGTGGGACCTATGCCTTAATCAAACTGCTTGTGAGAGGCAGCAAAAGAAGGGGGAAAGAGGTTGGCCTCAGAAATCAGTGCTTACCTCCTGGAAGTAATGTGACAAGAGACTCTCACCACTCATTCATAGATTCAACACTATTTATTAAGCAATGGCTACATGCCAGGTGCTGTTCTAGGTGCTGGTGATACAGCAGTGAACAGGATGGGAAAGGGGTGCAGTATGAGAGTGAGAAGTAAATATGCCCCAAATTTTTGTTACACATGAGAAGTAACAAAGTAGATGCCTTTTCATGCTTGATGTTGATAATTAGAGAAATATATCCTAGAGATTTGGGGGGAAGGGAGTCAATTTAAGCACAAGGAGACATTCAATTGTGGAATATGGCTTCCAAGTCTGGAGAAGATAAAGGACTATATACACACACACACATATGTGTGTATATATATACATGTATACACACACACATATACATATATAAATACTCTTAAGGACATGAACCAAACACATTGATAATGGCAGTCTTTGGGTGGCAGGACTACAAATGGTGTTTATTCTCTTCTTATTACCTTTCCATATTTGTAAATTTTCTAAAATAAGTGTGTATTACTCTTATAATCATAAATAAACAAAATTTACTAAAATGTTATAGAAACTAAAGCTCCACACAACCAGATTCTTCCTCTCCTGGCATTTAGGTGGTAACCGACAAGTCAGCCAGTCAGGGCAATGCCTCGCTCCTCTACTCATGCCGAGTGATATCTTATTTCAACACACTGCTTGATTATTTAAAAATTCACTCAAAGGTGTAGCCACAGGAGGAAATTTACACTCATCACTGAGATATTAGGGACTGAATTATGAAGCTTAATTTTTCATCAGGGCATTGTGCCATGTTTCAATTAAGACAGTTTCATCTTTATTTATTTATTTTTTTTTTGGAAAAGTGCTGATGTGTAAAACCTCATTTCCTTCCTTAGCACACTGGCCTATGGATTTTATTTTTAATTGATTTCTATGAGCTACTAACAGTGGCAGAGAAACTAGGATGGTGAACTACGCTGGTACAGTGTTCCTGGTGCTGGAAAGGAAACATAGCTCTGTGAGAACAATGCTTTGGAAAATCCGTAAAACCCAGTGGAACACACCTAACGTTTGTATGAAAGGGCAGCCATTACTTACAGTGGCTTTGACAGTGAGAATGAAGACTGAAAAGCAGTCCAGCCCTTCGGCAATAAATGTGCCCCAATGAATTGGCCAGGTCTCATTTAGAAGCCAAGGAAAAATTGTCTAATAACATTTTGATATAGTGGATGCATTGCATTATTTTTTATTAAAAGTATTTTCTGTGTTTTTCAATAAGAGAACATTGCCCCCACCCCTCCCCCATCATGCATCAAATCTAAAAATGGAGATACCCTCACTCAAATTAACAGGGTCTGTGAAGGATTTAGGGTTCTTAACATAAGATTCTGTTTCCTGCTAGAAATATTGTTTCAGAAAAAGTAGAAGCAATGATAGAAGGACTACAGGAAACATCTGTGTGTACAAACAGGCCAGCTCACTAGGAATAAAAATGCATTATGCCTCATGAAGGTCTAAATATTTTTATTAACACAGTCTTTTTTAACCAAGATCTGAGAAATAAGGTTCTGTAAGAGTCCCCTAACAAATGCTTTCTTCAGTATTTTATTTTATTCTTAGGAGAGAAGTAACTCTGAAATCTTATCTTAGATTTTAGCAATGAGTTTTCTATTAAAAGTTATTTCTTTTCCATCTCAGGCTGAGCAAAGCTCTGGGCCAAGGGGGTTAGAGAATTTGTTTCATAAAACTGACAGCTTGGCTAGCATTCAATCACTCGGCACTACACAGCCCAGGAGAACAAATAAGTCCTTTTCTGATGCCTTTCCAGACACATTACGATGTATGTTCCATAGCTTTATTCCCGCATTTGCCATGTTTGCCTCCTGTAGCAACATGGAAAGAGGGCAGAAAGCACATCAAAAACTGTGACCAAACCCACTAGGAAGTGATACTAATCAATCATGTTCTCATTTGGAAGCTGGGGGAAATGAGCACCCTGGATATGCTGTTTTAGTGGTGGTACCTGGCCTTCCTTTCTAGAAGGCCAATACTTTTAGGGGACTCTCAGCCATTTTGTTGTCCTGTTGTCAATGCTTCAGGACATGTGTCTTTGCAAGATCTAACAGAGAGTTTAATGAGGTGGATATAGCCAGCTTGGTGGCTGCTTTTGGCAGAGATGGTGCCTAAGGCAGGCTACTGGCTCATAGTCTGGGCATCGTTCTAGGCAGCAGAGACCAGCCTTTCCCAAACCCTGCACCAGTGGAAACTTCCTGTTTAACAGGCCTAACTCAGAGCAGCCAGGGAAAGGAAATCATTACAAAATCTCTGCCCTCCTCTGTAAAAAAAAAATCACAAGGGCTTTTTTGGGGGTACTTATACATAAGGCTACAACTGAAAAATTCTTGTGTGAGACACAACTAATCCATGCCGTTGGAAGATAATGGTTACTGTTGCTAGGGGTGATGAAGACGATACAGGGAGGAAGGCTGGTGTGGCCCTTGTCTCCATCAGGGTGCTGATGACATGGGTGTGGCATTTGTGAAATTTTTTCAAGTTATACACTTAATAATGTGTGTACCTTTCTGTATGTATGTTAGGATTTTAGACCAAAATCTGAAAATAAAACTCCATAGTGGGTAATTTCTAGTACTCCTCCCACCCATGTAATCTGGCTTTAATAATCAAACAGAAACAAGAAAAGAATAAATTATATCCACTTAAAACTTCTCACCTATTGAAAGTGTATGTAAAATAGTAAATGCTGATACTATTATTTAAGTGTTAGCCACCATGCCCTTTATACTTGAGAAAGAATATACTGTAGGCAATTTTGCTACAACTAATATCCATTCATCATAATGTGATAGAACACAGAGAAATGACATAGCTCATTTTCACTCTTGGACTCTTGATAGGAGTTGGATATTTGGAAAGACCACTTGGGGTCTTTCTTGCTCTTTCACTATCTGAACCATATGGCCAGAGGAATCCCATCCTCACAGTTTTTCACATCTTCCTCTATTTTTCCCTTTCTCTTTTACTTCCCCACACTGAATTCTTCCTTATTCCTGCTGCTGCATGAGAATGGACTGATACTTTTTTCTATCACTGGTGTCACTGGTGTCACTGGTGTCAAAGGAATCTGTCACTTCACCCTCTATTTCTGTCTGGATTTCTGAATGTACCTGAAGTTTGTGCTAGGCCAGGCCAGGTCTTCATAAGAAACATTCCAGGGCTCCTCTGTCCTACCACTTACAACATACTGTCTGCTTATTTACTGAGGTTGATTTTGCAAGACAAATAGTTGGAGTGGGGGTGGGGAAGGGAAGCTTTTGAAGACAAAACATTTGATTTGAAAGAGTTACAATAATGGAGGGCTAGGGTTGCTTTGCAAATTAAGATCTAAATGGTGTACTGCTATAAACGAGTCTGCATTTTGCTGTTCTCTAACCATGCTTTCAAGGATGTAGGAACACATTGTGTAAAGAAACTGTTTTGCTCATCTAACACCCAATGTAAAATATTCCCATGTCTGGTTAAGGACTTGCAGGTTCCAGATGCCAGCAAGACCAAATAATTCATTCACTAACTTGAAATTCACCCGAAATATCCAGGTGACTCCCTCAGATGAGCAAGAGGATGTGGTACACGTCAGTTTCCAGGAAACAGAATGGAGTTCTCAGACCCTTATTTTAAGAAAAGCATGTCATCGGACCCAGAACAGCTATCTGAAAGGGCTTGGAATATGTTCTTTTTTTTTTTTCCATTCCCAAGCTCCCCTTCTGCTCTGTGGTAGCATCACTGTACTGAGTTCCCAGGCTGAACTGGAGTCTCCACTGATTTGACCCCAACCAGCCCACTTGTGCATGTTGCGACACCTGCCCTGGCAGGTGGGGTGACCATCTCATCTCTGTTTGCCCAGGGCTTCCTGGGTTTTAAAACTGAATGTTCCTTGTCTCAGGACCCCGCACCCTCAATCCCAGCCAAACCAGAACAGTTGGTCACCCCAGTGGCAGGCCAACAGCCAAATCCCTTTCCTCTAGCTGGGCCCAGTCAAGGCCTGAAGCACCAGGATTACTCCATGCCTTCTGCTACTTACAAATTCAGAGCTATTTAAAGTATATGAATTTGGAAAATGTATTTAAAGCTGCTGACTGAAGATGCTCCTGGCTGTTAAATATATCAGTTAGGTTTTCTCCCTCCCCCCTTTTTTCTGGCCCATTCATTGTTTTCATCACACTCCTTTCCGAAAGTGGGTCTCAGATGATTATATGGGCCAGTGCCAAGATTTTCTGATCACTCATCTAATTCTGGGCTGCCTCAACCTTGGCTGCAAAGGGAAGGTGGGGCCCGAGTATCCCATCTCTCCTTCATTACCAAATCCTACACAGTCAGTCTCCTAAATACTTCTTGAATCCAACCACTTGACTCCCCATCCACTATGGTGCTTCAGTTAAAGTTCGTCGCTCTCCCTGGATTACTGCAACAAAGCCTGTTTTGGTCTTCCTTCACTCCTGCCCCAGCTCATTCTCCCCTAGGGGAAAAAACAAACACATAAAGTAGATAATGTCACTGGCTTTAGGATAAAGTCCAAGTTCTTTATCAAGGCTTAATAGCTGTTTCCAAACATTACTGTGGGTTTAAGTGAGAGCACATATATTAAATTCCTGGCCAGGTGCTTCAGCTCCATCGTGAATTTGGAGAACTTGGAGTGCTTCACCCATGCACAGAAGTGGTAAAAAGGGTCAGGCATTTGGCACTGAAAATTACAGAGAGAGGGGGGCAATCAACAGATTTGAAGTATCCCACATGGATGAGAGATGAAGAGCTTCGTGTCTAAACATCTGAGATGGAATTGAAAGTGGGTCTGGTTGATTAGGGGAAGATGGGTCTCATCCCCTGATGAGTGCTGGTGACAGAGATGAGAGGGACAGGGGTGGGGTCCCACTGGTGTGCTCAGATTTGCTGAGCTCTGTCGTGGTTGGAGGGCACAAAGCTTAAGTGGAAAGATGGAAATACACAAAACACTAGAATGTGACATTTTACCATTTATTACTGGGGGTGGAACCTATGTAAAAACAAGAATGAGGCCTTGAGTTCATGCCTTTGAAGATTTGCTTTTGGAAACAGAGAAACTGGGAAAAATGTGTGTGTTTGTACTTTTTATTAAACATATTATATTATCAGCATCTAAGTGCTACAGAGCATACTGCCAGGAGCCAAGGAGGTCTGGGTTGTTATAGATGGTGATCCAAATGAACTTTAGGAAGGGCTGCCTGGCTCAGGAGAATGAATGCTGATTTTTGAGCAAGCCATAAAAAAAAAAAGACACATGATTTCCACTCTCAAAAAAAAGAAACCAAACAAATAAACAAACAAAAACCAAAATGGGAGTAACAGCCAGAAAGAGACAACAAAAAGGCACAGGTTCTATGGAAGAAAACACAGGTTTGTGCACCGTTAGGAAAAATGATTCCACATCACTCTTTTAATTTAGAAATATTCATAAGAAAAACTACGTTATAGCCACTTTCATGAGTAACCTCAGCTACTTCTTTACACTGCCATTCAAACAAAAAAAGAACAAACATTCTCAGCACTGATGAAAGAAAGGTAGATCAAAAGTCAAGGTGGCCAACATAACAGTTCCCTTTCCAAGGCCTTCTCCAGGCCCCCTTGCCACTCTACCCCTATGCCTCCAATCCTGGCCCAGGGCATCTGTCCTGTGCTCTACAAAAGGACAAAGACTTTAATTATGGTGAATACACAGGGGGGAGGGGGGCAGGCAGTGGATGCAGCTTCCTTATATGTCTGCCTCATGTGCTTTGCCTTTTTTTCTTTCCTAGTTAACTTTTCTGCCACCGTTTAATCGCAGAGAACAGCAGATCAGACAACAAATGGGCCTCTCTGTCTGGGCCTGTTGTACATCACCAGGGTGGTCAGACAATTCCTAGAGATTGTGCCTCTTTCTTTACCCTGCCTGTATCTCCATCCCTTCTCAAGGCACCCCAACTTTAAATGCATTCCAGAACAATTGCTAAGGGAGTGACCAAATGTAACTGTGGCCCAAATAAATGTGGAACTGTGCAGGTCCCCAGGAAGGAAGCTTCTCCCAGCTGAAGTGAGCCAGTGATCACTGCTCTCTGTGTACCAGGAGGTAACAGCGAACCCCAGGCCACACTACTTGAAGATGCAGAAATTAGTCCTTAAACCCAGGGAGATTAATGGTTAACCAAAGGTCCTAGCACCAACACCACCTGGGAACTTGTTAGATATATCAATTCTTGGATGCCACTCCAGACCTGCCTTAGGGGTGGGTCCCAGGAATCTGTAGTTTAACAAGCCCTCCAGGTGATACTAATGCACATTAAAAGCTTGAGAACCACCCAGTCTATAGGCCTCTGAGAAAAGGAGGAGTTGTGTTGGGCTAGGAGGGAAAAAGAGAGATGCCAAGCTGATGGGCGTTATAGGGGAGGTGTATATAAAGCTGGGAGCACAGAAGCAGAATAGCACAGGGAAACAAGTGTGTTCTACAGCTACATGTGGCAATGTGCATTTAAAATTAAAAATAAAAAGACAAATATTATATAATCTTACCTTAATGTGGAATTTTTAAAAAGCCAAACTCATAGTAACTGAGAGTAGAATGGAGGTTGGGATATGGGGGGAATGGGGACATTTTTAAAAAGAGAGAAAAAGTAAAGTAGAAGGGTGGCTGCCAGGGACTGGGGGGAGAGTGCAAGGTTATTTTTCAATGGGCACAGAGATTCAGTTTACAAGATAAAAACAGTTTCAGAGATAAATGGTGATGGTTGCACAACAATGTGAATGTACTTAATACCACTGAAGTGTACAGTTAATATGATTAAGAAAAAAATTTTTTTAGTTTTATTTATTTATTTTTTATTCAGTTACAATTGTCTGCATTTTCTCCCCATCTCTCCACCCCACCCCAGCCAGTCCCACCTCCCTCCCCCACCTCTACCCTCCCCCTTGATTTTGTCCTTGTGTCCTTTATAGTAGCTCCTATAGACACAATGGAATACTACACAGCAGAGAGAAAGAAGGAGCTTATACCCTTTGCAACAGCATGGATGGAACTGGAGAGCATTATGCTAAGTGAAATAAGCCAGGTGGTGAGGAACAAATACCATATGATCTCACCTTTAACTGGAACATAAGAAAAAAATTTTTAATAAATTAATTAAAAATAAAATTTAAAAGTCAGACCTCATTCACACTAGTCACATTTCTAGAGCTCATTAGAGACTTATAGCTAGTGGCTATCATATTGGACAGAGTTAGACATTTCTATATTTGCACAAAGTTCTATTGAACCAGGCTGTTTAGAA
Organism: Desmodus rotundus; assembly: GCF_022682495.2. Classification (NCBI taxonomy): domain Eukaryota; kingdom Metazoa; phylum Chordata; class Mammalia; order Chiroptera; family Phyllostomidae; genus Desmodus; species Desmodus rotundus. The sequence goes on along the minus strand of NC_071400.1, from coordinate 92,105,314 downwards.
TCCCTGTTCCACCTTCTATGAGCTGTGTGACATTGTGTAAGTTACTAACTCTCTCTGAGCCCGATTCCTCCTTTATGAACTGCATCTCATAACATACATCTATCTTGTATGATTGTTATAGAGCTGGAAATAAAAAATAGTAAGTGTAATTACTGGGTATCACTCTCCAGACTATAGCAGGGGGTTGATAAATGATAGGTAATATTACTGCTATTATGATTTTATGAACAACCATCGGAGACATTTTCTAATGAAATGGACAGTCTGCATTGGCTAGGATGGACTCCTTCTACTACATCTCAATTACAAATTTCCAGAGCTTATGTAAGTGGTTTTATTTTCAACAGGACAAGCCAGCAGTGCCATCCCAAAGCAATATCCATTTGCTAACAGGCCAGAAAGGTAGCATCCTAATCCAGAAGCAGAATGTAAAACACTTGTAATAAGACTGCAATTCTTGAAGTCAGAGAGCATTATGGTGGGCGGGGGGTGATTCCTTTTTTTTTTTTAAACACAACTGTCATAATCGCTGGGATGGTCCATTACATTAGACTCAACTCTTCAGTGTTCTTCATCTAGAAAGATCCAAGAGATCTTAACATCCAAGATCCAAGAGATGTTATAACCTTCTTGCAAACCTTCTCCCATATAAGAAAACAAAATCTAGCCCAGAGCAATGGTACGTGGAGACATCCTCCCTATTGAAGAGCAGTCATAAAGGGGAAAAGGGAAGAAGGCTTCGTGTGCTGTGTTTCATTCTAACTAATTAAGAAATAGGGAGTCATTGAATGTTCTTGAGCTAGGGTGACTGCTTTATTGAGAGAAATAGCAGCCCGGGGGAGCAAGGGCAGGAGTTAGACAGAGCAGTGAGAAGACTTGGGCAACACCCACGTGAGCCCTGCTGAGGCCTACGTTAATGGTGGCAGTGGGCAGAGGTGAGCACATGAGGAAGGGGGGTCAAGCCTATGTGAACTGTCAGCAGAGTTGACAATGGAGCCAGGGATAAAGAGTCCAGGCTCCCAGCACTGAGGCTGCATTTTCAGACACGTCCAAGAGGTCAGCTTTCCTCTTCAAAGTCCTCTGCTGAAGCAATTCCATTCTTCACATGGGCTTTAGACAAAGTCAGCTGTCTGTGGGTGATGGGTCAGAAGAGTCAGGTAAGGGACTTGAAGTAAGACCTCTCATGTTGGTATTTCTGGCTTAGGAATCATAACAAAGGCTCCCCCTCCTGATCCACTCAGACCTTCCAGGTGAACCCCAGACTTTCTAATGTTCTAGATGAGTAACATTTTTTTTTAAATGGAGGCTCTGTTGGAGCCTCCATTTTCTGACTTTGTCCAAAAAAGAGGTGAAACTACAAATGACATGTTCTATCTCAATCATTCAGAAAAGAGACTTAGGAAAGCCCATTTTAGAATAAAGGGCAGTTCTGCAAAATGGAAAAGGTTTAGCTTAAAGAAACTCACTACATTTTCACTTGTCTTCCATTTCACTGTGAATACATAGAAATTTTGTCCCATGCAGGCAGGGGTCTGCAAACCTGGTCTGTGAGGACCACTGGTTTATGTGACATTCCAAAACAGTTCACTGTGTGGTTTAGGCTGTCAGAAGCAGCACTGATGACCCCGAATCCAACTGCCAGCTTCTAAGAGCAAAAACAAAGCTGAGGTTTCTGGATTGAGGGGTGTGTCTAACATGGAAAGGCAGGGCACAATCAGTCTGTACTAGTCTTCTTAAAATGCAAGTGATAAGTCACAAAGGATCCTAGAACAAATGGTCTCATATTGATATATTTGCATTCAATAATTTCATATTTAGTCTAGTGGGTTAGTGATTTTTTCATAAGAGGAAAATGCAACCAGAGCTAATTGTTCAATCTGAAATGTATCTGGACATTGTTTAGATGTTGGAAAGGAAACAGTAACATTGTAGAGTTTAGCAAAGAGAAGGACATTATGTTTTTTAAATGTAAATGAATAGAAAATGTGGCTCCGTATGGTTTTCAAAGCTTTGATGTATATGGTCTGAGAAAAAGCACCCTTATTTTGAGCTCTACTTGACATTTTTCTTATTTCTAACATGCGAAAGGAAATTCATCAGCACAGGCTCAATCTATTCCCATCCATTGATTTGTTAGCCAATCAATGGCCACTGTAGTCTGAAAAAAATAGCACCCATTTCTATGAACCTTTCCAAGCAAGGCCAAGTTCAGCTAAGCTTAATAAAGAGAAAAACAGCAAGGACCATCTGGAAAACACTTCCGGAGTCGCAAAAGATAGTGGCAGCCTTTGCCCAACCTGCTATAAATAAGTGTCTTAGGGAAAAAAAAACACCCAATTTTCAAATCTGTTTCTACTTAATACAGCTGCAATACAGTTTATTTAGCTTTTCCCTACAGCAGGAAGACTGCCTTTTTATGACAAGGGTCTAAATGTTTTTCACAGCCATTTCCATTGTCATTATTCTGAGGAACAACATACAACGAGGACCTGTCTGTTTGTTTCTGCAGCACACAGAAGTGGCCCCAATGGCCTCTGCATCACGAAACTGGACTCCAAAGACTAGATTTATGGTCCTGTTTTCTCTCTCAGTGTTGCAAACATCATCCAAATCCTGGCCTGCAAGGGGCTAGCAACTTAGAATGACCAAGCGTCACATGCAGCAAATCAATTATTTATCTGACTGGACCCAGCACACAGTGGATGTCTACCAGCTCATTGCCTCTTCTTCCCGATGACAAGAAAGGGTCAAATTACTCTTCAAATGAGGCTAGTGCTTGCCAATGAAGGCTTGGCAAACCCCTACACATTCACCTTTTCATCTTTTCTCACTGCAAAGCTTGCAAAGGAATTTTTCTACACATGACACTCCGAACTCCAAATCACTCTTTGGGGAAAAGACCCACCTGCCTTGGAAAGCTACAAAATGAAGTGGCCCCAACTGTTGTGTGCATTGAATATCTGCGCCCCAACTGTTGTGTGCATTGAATATCCCATACACTCAAGCACACCTAAACAGCCCATCCCACTCCAAAGACTGGCAGGGCAGGGTTGACCTCAGGACACTGTCCTGTGTAATGAGTGATCTACCTCTCTGTTCTCCCTCTGTCCCCTAAGTGCCCATCTCATTTCCATAAATGGGCAGGGTAGGGTTCACCCCCGTGACACCTGCCCAGTGAATGCATGCCCCTCCTTTCCTGCTTTTCCAGGGACAATCAGAAAGAAGATGGTTGGGAGAGCGTCTTGATGGCACCATTTCATCTGTTGCTGCAGATTGCAGGCATTATCAAGTTTGAGGTGCCTGAGGAAGCCCTGCTGACATTATCTCTCCCAAGGAGAATTACTGCAAGGACACAAATGTGTGTAAGAGGGGTAAAAATCGGGAGGGTGGTAGAGACCACCTGAATTTGAATTTTCAGTCATTTTGAAAACTACTTCATTTAGCCACCATTGAATTTCTTTCTCAACAGTACTGAAATTAGTGGTGGGTAGTGGGCTCCCACATTCTGAAATTAGTTTATTCCAGTGTTATGAGCAGAGTGCTCTCAAGTACATTAAGGGTCTAGATTAATTGGCTCAAGTTTAAGAAGCTACAGGAAAAAATGATAGTGGAGAGAGGGCAGAGGTGGAGGAAGATGCCTCGTGGCTCTGAAAGCATGCCCGGGATAAGGTACATATCAAAAAGAAATTAGGGAGGAATAAACCTGTCCTCTTTATGAAAAACCAGAGAAGCCATTTGTTATTACAATGCACCCCCCCAATTACCTATTACCTACTCCATGTCTGCCTTTAAAAAAAGACTCTGTTCATACAATCTTAACCACCCTTCCACCAACCTTAGAATTAAATCAGACACATAACCCACTTCCAAATGTTAATTAATAACCCCCATGAACTGTATATATAAAAGTCAGAGGGAGAATTTGTGTCTTTTATTATTTTAAATTGAATTTCCCAAAAACCACAACTTACTTATTAAATCTTGGTCTAGACCAGTAGATCTCAATCAGGGGTGATTTTGTCCCAGAAGGGACATTTGGCAAGGTCTGGAGACATTTCTGGTAGTCACAACTAGGGTGGAGGGGTGATGCTACTGGCATCCATTGGGTACAGGCCAAGGATGCTGCTAAACATCTTACAATGAATGTACAGGGGAAAAAAATGGGAAAAAATTTTCCCCATTTTACTCTAGATAAAGCCAAGTATGCTTGGCCTTTAATATTCTTATCATTGGCAGTTATCAAAGGCAGAAGATCCAATTGTCTTTGAAATCTAAGGTTGGCTTACATATATGTCAACTAAGAACATATTTACTCCTTTCAGAATAAATGAAATAGGGTCTCAATCTGAATCTAGGAACATTAAAGAAACACTGTGACAATGGTGGGGGTAGGTAACATACATTTGAAATGCATATTTCATCAGCCTAAATGGATGGAAATTAATATCTCACAAAATAAAATGAGTATCTACTTATGTTCCATACAAAACCAAAATCAATACATTGTATCTTACTTAACCTGCAATTAGAGTTCAAAAAAAGAAAACTAAAACAAGGAAATGCCATTCTTTCCCATTTCTTGCTAGCTGGGTACACTTTTCTGAGCAAGAAGCATTAAAACACAAACAAGCAGACAAAAACCTTTTTTTAAAGCAGATTTTTCCAGAGCATAAAAGGCTTCCTGAACCATTCCATTTTATTTACTGTAGATTCAATCAGTCTTTAGTGAGCAAAAGATGCAGCCCATTCTCTTGGTTATGCCTGCCTGGCTTTCCAAATGCCCTCAAAACGGGGATGATGAATCACATACCTTGGCCCCTACTGTCCCATTAATAGTAAGCAAAGAATTCCACACAGCTACACAAGACTTTCTGCCTGGTGTGTGTACATGTGTGTATGTTTGAGTGTGTGAGTGCCTGTAGGGGAGGTGTCTGTGTGTGCGGGGTGGGGGGGAGTCCTTCAGCCAGTTGTTTGCACACAGTCTTAAGAGCAGGTATTGAGATTCTCTAAAATTTCTTTAGTCCTAGAACATTCTGTGTGGCTCTGCAGTGTCCCCAGCATGAGGATGGGCTTTGGCGAGGAAAAACGTATATACCTGGAGTCAGCCTAGAGCTTCCAGGCTAAGGAAAGAATGGCTAACACTATACCATTTTGGCTCTTCCAGGCCACCGTTCCTTTCTCTGAATTACATAGCCAAAGTTGCCATACATACAAAGACAAAAATAAAAACAACAACAAAATGCCCAACACACCCAGTCTTGGCTGCCAGCAAGGCCTGATTCTGCTTCTGAAAAGGAACAGTTGCTACAGTGCAGCTGGAGGAGCTTTTCCAGGGGACTGGTAATACCCTGGCTGTTAATGAATTATTTTTTGCCGGAATGTCGGATTCTTCCTGTGCTCCAGTAAACAGTCTGCTTTTGCCATGGGAAACAAAACCATCTCCTTCCGAGGAGCTCAAGGAGGTCAGCCAAGGGTTCCCCTGTGGGAGCAGCCCCCTTAGGAGCCAGAGACACAGGCACCTAATCTATAAATCACCACAGCCCTGAATTCATTATTCTAGCTCTCTTTTTCTCTACTTGGGCCATACCCAGGACCAGGGAAGGGCCCAGGGAGACCCACAGTGCCACTGCCACACCCCCTGAACTGTTCCTTGGACAGGTTTCCTCATCTTCAGTACCACAACGTGTGAAATTGGGCTTCCTTGCATGTCTCTCTCACAGAAACTATATTTATCTCCTTGCTCTTGCTTTCATCAAGCTGTCAGATGACTATGTGTCCCTTTTTCCCTTTCTCTTCTTTAAGATTGGCTCCAGCCCCAAATAACCCACTCTCAGTATTAAAGTGTCTACCTGGGACAGTATTCTCCAAGCACAAATCTCTGGGAGGGACATTACTTGATCAGATATCAGGGAAATCAGTTGCTCAGGTAGGAGACAACTCTTCAATGGACAAGGACATGGGCCTGGGGGAAGGAAAGGGGTCACTTTGTTCCAAGCCAGCCCTATCCCCACCCCCACCTTGCTCTCTGGTCTCCATTAAGTTTCAGGAGCCCACATTTCTAACTGAACTTGACTGAGCAAACATGCTCATTGGAAGGCTTGATGGGGAACTTCCAAAATGGCACCTTAGCTATCAAAACTCTAAGTTGCCTGATGACAGCCTGCTGTGGCTACTACATCAGCCCCATGTCTCACATCTGCCATAGAGATGGAGTGAATTTATGCCCCCCCCAAACATCTGGAGGTGCTGTGAAGTTGAAGGCACGGGTTGATAGTTTACTCTGGAGCAGTGCTGTGTGTAGTAGAAATACATATGTAATTTAAAAATTTCTAGCAGACATATTAAAAAGGATTGATTAAAAGAAACAGGTGGCATTAAATTTAATATTATGGCTTATTTAAACAATATATTCAGCCCCAGCTGGTGTGGCTCAGTGGATTGAGCACCGGCCTGCGAACCAAAGGGTTGCCAGTTCGATTCCCATCAGGGCACGTGCCTGGGTTGCAGGCTAGGTCCCCAGTAGGGGGTGCTCAAGAGGCAACAACACATTGATGTTTCTCTCCCTCTCTTTCTCCCTCCCTTCCCCTCTCTCTAAAAATCAATAAATAAAATATTTTTAAAAACCAATATATTCAAAGTATTATCATTTCACCATGCAATTGATATAGAAACTATCAATGAGGTATTCTGCATTGCTTTGTTGTACTAAATCATAGAAATTCCATGCATATATTATCTTTATACCTCATCCTACTTTGGACTAACCACCTTTCAACTGCTCAATAGCCATATGTGACTAGTGGCTACTGTATGGAACAGCAGACATAGAACATTTCTATCATCATAGAAAGTTTAATTAGATAGTGCTGTGCTAAAAGACCAAACCATCTGTGGTAAGAAGAGTGACAGGTGACAGCAGGATGCACTGTAGAGTTATTGGAGCTAAGAATTATAGCAGAAATGGGAACTGCGAGGATTTTGATGTTCTAGGAGACACTAGCCCGACCACTAAGTGGAGAATAAAATGAGCTTTTAGAAAGGCCTAGGTCCCATGCTTGCTTGCATGGTGAGTATAGTCATTACTGAAGCTGGTTGAGCTGCCTCCATCTTAGCTCTTCCAATCTGTTTAAGGCAGGGAATGGGACAGAAAATCACCACAGTCAAGTATGTTCTTTCAATAACAATTCTGGGTTTGCAATCTAATTTGGTGAAGCAGATACAGAAACATGATCAAATTATGTACATCTGTGTCTGAGCATGCATGTGTGTGTTCTTGGCTGGAGAGAGGAGAGTCATGGGAGAAATACAGAAGCACTAACATGGACACCAAAATCACCTCCTCATCAGTGGTTGTAAGAACACAGGAGAGCAGTAGCATCAAGGGGCTCATCAAAAATTGTGAGCCATGAAGGAAATGCCCTGAGTCTAGAAAGAATAAGATGATGGGCATCTAGGCAAACAATCAGGCGGAAAAAAGGAGTGATAATGTGAGGCATTCTCCAAAAACAAGAGCTGCCAACTATACAGCAAAGATGTCACCCTGATCCCTAAATCAAGCTTACTTCAGAATCCCACACAGGTTTTTTTGTGTGCAGGGCAGAGTGCAATTAGCCGTTTCCCTCTCCCCTTGAGAGCCTCCTTCTCTGAGGTCTTCCTCAGATTCTGATAAAGAAGGCAGCAGAGTCAAAAACACCTCATATATGGATTCAAATCCTTGCTCTCCCAATGGCTCCAGAATTTCTAGGGGTTAAGGTCGAAATCTGGTTGGAATGGGCTAGGGGACTAGCTTTGACAATGCATTTGCATAGCAAGATCCCAGCTCATTTTTATTTAGAGTTTATTTATCTGAGACAGTTAAGAGTCAGAAATACCTACCCACCCTTTGGTCCCACAAGGGGCCTTGGATAATTACTTAACCTCAACCTTAGTTTCATCATCCACAAGGTGGGAATGCTATTGCCCATCTCATGTGGGTTTGTCAGCTTAGAACTGCTCCAGGCTACAACTGGAGCATGGCACCAGGAACTCTGAGTCCTCAACCAAACATTCATAGCTCTAGATTGGGTCTCCCTTGACAATGACTTACAGCTCCCTCCCCAACACCATTCACTCCAACAGCTCCATCATTTAGTCACTCAACTCTCATTTATTAAGCAACAATAGAGTATTGGGTATTCCAAGATGTAAAGGCACAGTCTTTCCACCTGAAATAGTTAGGGACTATTTGGGGTCTATCTACTTGACACATAAGCCCTGGGTCCTTAAGACTGGGACATAAGACATAAGACATAAGACATATGACATAAGAAGACATATGACATATGTCTTCTTAAGACATAAGACTGGGCTGCATCACTGGTAGTCTCCCCTCATCCTTAGGTACCATATTTTGTGAAAGCGTAGGATCTGAGAACTCTGGCCTTTGGGAGAAATAAATAAGAGACTTGGGAGAGAGGTAGAGGCACATGTTGCCCCTTTAAATCATAACCACTAAAGCCTGGAATCAGACATGCAACTGGAAATTTCTCTGAACCTCATATTCCTTATCTGTAAAATAATGTCTCTGTCATGTCATAGATTCCCACATGTGAAGTGCTTGGCAGACAGGGCAACAACACATGTCAATTCCTTTTCCAATTTATTTCCCTCCACTACCCTCCTCCCCAAAATCTAAGGTTAGGGAAGGAGCCAGAGAACAGAAACTTGGTATTTTCTGACTGGCGATTCACAGCACACTACATATGAGTACCTCCACATTCAGAATACCTCCGTTCTGGGGTCCAGTGGATTGGGGGAGACCATTGTAAGTAGGGCTGTATCTGTCTTCAGGTGCTATAGCATTCTCATCAACACCTGGTCACACACTTCCCATCCTTTTCTTTTTGTTTCTTGTCTTTCAGAGGCCCTGTCTCAGAGGCTTTGCTTTCTGACTACAAGATTTTTTTAATTTTACAATTCTTACCTAACTGCCCACCAACCAAGTTCTCACGGCGGCAACTGGCATCACCTGGAAAGCTGTTTTTGCTTTTAATCCCAGGCAGAGCCTCGCTGCTGGAGGTCTGGGGCTTCTTTGCACTGTAAGGACCCTCCCAGGATGGCTGATTGGTGCTGGTATCAAAGCAGCCAGTACCCTAAGTTCCAGTCTGACTTGGTTCACAGTGCCCTGGCCACCTTGTGGATGCCTCTAAGTGGGCATCTGTCAGGATGAGACACAAGTGACTATTTGCAGGATATTGTGTGTGTGTGGGGGGCGTGGTAGGGTAGGTGTAGGTTTGGTGGTGGGTGGGTGGCTTCTTTGGGCTTCTAAGGGGCAGAACTGGGATGACACCAGGCTTATGAATCTGTGCATTCTAGCCTACCCCCAGGTTTTGAAGGTGGCACAACTCCCTACATTACCCTTTCAGAAGAAACGCTAAGGACAAAATTGGGCGAGGGCATAACGCTGCTCTAGTGAGCAGGCTCCCACCCACTAGCCTCCCCACTGTCTTCCTCCCACATTGCCACTCCTCTACTGTAACAAAGGCAAATCACCACGCATTTTCAAAGTTATCAGAAGTCTCGTCTTGCTTAATCAACAAACGATTCTGATGACTCAAAGGGAGGAAGACAGGCATCCAGAAAACGGTGGGAAAGATTCCCTCGGCAAAGCAAAGCACAGCAAACCTTGCCCTGTGCATGCAATGCTAAGAATCGTCTCCCTGCTGGCTGCTTTTCTCTCTGTTCTAAGGAGAAGCCTCCAAGAATCAGCTAAATAAAGGGATCACACCAGAGGATGAGAGAGAATGCTAAACCAACAAAAACAAAGACCCAGATGAAACAGAGCGGGCCACGAGAATCCGCGGTTATCAAAACTTTGACCGTATCTATTTATCATCGCTGCACACCCGGGCTCTGCGGAATATCATTCTGTTGATGTCACTTATCCCCAGCAAAATATTTACACATCCTTAAAAATGCCAGATGAGGGGGGCCAGCCTACGCACCGCCGCAGGCCGCCCCGTCGCCGAGTTTGGAAGACGGTGAACTGGGGGCACGAGGGAGGATGGTTCCTGCGGGCACAGGTAGGAGCTATGGACAGTTCCCGGAACAGGGACCCCAGCGCTGCGCCCTGCCCTGCCCACCTCTCCCCCACCTGACTCTGCAAGAAGCAGCCGCATCCTCGAGGTGGTGTCAGTACCTCCCGGTCCTCCCTCTGCCTTTCTTATTGATTAAGTTCTCAAACCATTGTTAAAGCCGAGTTGCTTTTCCCTGGAAAACTGGGCTGAATTCATTAAGCTTCCCCATGCCACAAAAGGAATATTCATAAAAGTTTGGCAGGCAGAAAAGGAAGCTGACTGCATGCCACGGGGTGGGTGACAATTCGTTCCTCCAAAGCCACCTTCTTCCTCCCTGCCCCATCCCTCTCTCCATCCATCCGTCGTACCCAAAACCTACTCCAGGGACTTCTGATAGGAAAACACAAAGCAGCAGCTGTTTGGCAACATTTCTACCCCTCGCCGGCAACTGTGGTGGGATGCCATTTCCCCACCCAGGCGGAGCTTATCCGGAACAATAGTCGGGCTTTAAACGGCAAACAAGCGAACACACAGAGCACAACCCCAACCCCGAAAAACCCAACAAGGCGAGAAGCAATAACTCCCTCCGCAGCAAAAGGCACCACGGAAACGCACGGAAAAATGCAGCGAGAACGCTGCTCGGTACCTAACATGGCAGAAAGCCCGAGCCGGTGCGGCCACCCGGAGTGTGGGCATTGGGGGGCAAGAGGGCTCTCGGGACGCCGACGCACACTCACCCGGCTCCGGGAGGATGCGGGGCTGGCCAAGCGTCACAAAGGCGAACCCAGCGCAATCTGGCAAAACCCAACTTTCCACCCGGCTCGCCAGGGCCTCCAGATACGTCAACAGAATCCATCTTTCGAAGGGCCTGGAAGGCGCCGGGTTTTCCGGGCCGGGGCAGAGAGACAGAGCCAGAGGCAGCCCCGCGCGGTGCCTAGGCGCGGAGTCTGCCGCGCGCCGCCCTCTGCGCCGGGTGCCAGCGCCGCCGGCGGCCCGAAACCCACTTCGGGGCCCCAGCCCCGCTGGCCGGCGCCGCCTCCTGGGCAGTCCCCGGCTCCTTCGGCAAGTGCACGGCGCCAGGAGCCGGAGCGAGAGCGGGGCCCGGAGACGCCGCACTAGTAGCGGCCTCCGCCAGCTTCCCCCGCCAGCGTCCCCGCCCCCGTCCGGCCCTTCCCCCTGGCCCTGGCTGCAGGGCGCCGTCCTGCCCCCGGGAGCAGGCCCCTCCTCGGGCTCCAAGCCCCGCCAGGCGCTCCCAGCCCGGCGCGCCCCCTGCGTCCCGTGGCAGGTCAGCACCGAGAGGGCGGGTGGGGGGACCCCGGCCCGCACGGGGGCGCCGCGCCCGCTACCTCGCAATCGCAGCCGCCGCCTCCAGGAAGCCGCGGGGTGGTCGCGGGTTGTGGGAACTCTCAGTTTGGCCTCGCCGCCGGCCTCCAGAAGGGGGGTGTAAAGCGGTGGGAGCCGCTGTCGCCGCTGTCACCCAGCTGCTGTCGCCGCCGCCACTGCCGGTCGTGCGTGAGCGTGTGTGCGCCTCTGTCCGGGCGAGTGTGTGACTGCGTGCGGCGCCGGGGCTTTACTATATACACCAAGGGGTGGGAGGAGGCGGGGAAGGGGAGGGCTTGGGGGAGGTGGCAGAGGAGGGGGATCAGGAGGGAGGCGAAAGGGTACCCAGGGAGCCAGCAGCGGAGGAGGGACAGGTGATCTCGCCCACGGGGAGGGCGTGGCAGTGGGTGGCGCGGGCTAGCCGCAGAAAGGGGCACCCAGAGCGTAGTGTGGTGGTCGGTTGTAGGACGCCTCGGAGGGCCAGCGGAGCGGGGACCCTGCCGCCTCCCGGCAGGCTAGGGACCATTCCAGACCCCAGGATGGAGAGGAGAGAGAACAGAGCCCAGGAGGAAGTGACAGGCTGATGGAGGTGGGAGAGGTGGGAAGGGCCCAGCAATCACCTTCTAAAATGCCAACTGTGATCCATGTCGAAGATCCTTCTCACTAGGTGTGAAATTATTAAAGACAAAAATAGTCCAAGGACATAATTTCATTTCATTTCCACGTAATTGCTCGAGAGGTGATTCATTTATTAATCTAACATTTTTTAAGCACCTAGTGTTTGCCAGACACTGGGCTAAGAACTGGAGTTACAGAGATGATGAATATATGGTTACTAACCTGTATATATATAACTGGTATCAGCAGCACTGTTGATCATTTTAAAACAAAATAAAAAACCTAAATAGTATAAATTTTTTTTAAGAGTGCAAAGGAAGCAACTACATTGGTTTAATTAATCCCTAAAGGTGTAAAGATTTTTTTTCTGCTCATCAAAACAGGGTGAAGATATTTGAGACAGAATGGCAGAGCAGAAATAACTTTAATTACAGCAGAGAGCAGTCTGAACTTGACTGTCCTTTGTATGTTCAAACCTCCTCTTGTCTCAACACTGTGAATAGTAACCATGATTTAACCTCTTGCAGAATTTGGGGTGGTCAAACAGAAATACATAGACAGCAGCCTGGCAAGTTTATAATTAGCGTGGGAATTGAAAGGCTGTATTCTAACCTTGTGTTACAAGCATAATGTGGTAGAAAGCAGGGCCACACTAAGACTTTCATGGACACTTTGCCTTTGTGGACCCCTTCATAAAAAATGGTAAGAATTACATTTTTTCAATTGCTTTGGTATAAAGATGAATATATTAATATTATATATTGAAAATTTTCTTCAACCTAAAAGATCACTTTTTCTTCTGATTTTTAAAAGAAATTAAAACATTTCCATGGGCCCCTAAAAGTATTGTGGGCTCCAGGCACTGTGCCTACTGCCCCTAACAGAGAAGTCAGCCCTGATGGTACCATTCCTTAATACTGAATTTCCTCTTTTCAAAATAAAGAGTTAAATTAAGAAGTACCCAATCAATATAAGGGCAGAAAGACACATAGTGCAAGTTTAAGATTTGATAATAATGAATATCAACAGAAAGGACCAGTTCTTATTTGTTTCAATCAAGCTCTTGAGTTTTAAATGAACTCTGAGTAACTAATGACACCTGTGGAGATATTTGTCCGTGAATATGTCTTTAACCACTTCAGTAACCAAAGACTTCCTCTATGAATCCCATAACTGTTCTCATCAGGTATGTGAGAGCTCAGTTACCAGGACATAGCCTGAATACAACTAAAGATCCAGCTGGGCAATTATAATGGGGCAAGTTCATAGATGAAAGGTCCATAAAGGTTTTGTGTGTATTGAGGGGATATGTGTGTACAAGGTAGGGATTGATATCCTGGAAGGGAATTGCTAGACTATTTCTTTTCTTGGCCTCATCACAACTCTGGGTTAATGTTTGATCCTCAATGGCAATTGTGAGTCATATTTGCTGTCCTTTGAAGTGCTTATATTTTCAGGAAAAACTAAATTGATTCAGAATGATGCATAATAAACAGTCATCATGATCCCCATTCCCAAATAAATATATAGTGGCACCCCTTTGTATTTTCATTGTGGCTGCCCTTGCAGAGAGAAAAGAAAAAGAGGAGTTCAGAAAGAGAAGGTCTAGATTGGAATGGAGGAGATCTTTTGGGACAGAAATAAGGCATTAATATGGAAGAATTATGTTCATACAGTTAAAGGGATGGCTAAGAAAATGGAGGTAAGAAAGGACATGCCCAACAGAAGGAAAGAATGAAAAAAAAAAAAAACCACAAACCCAAAATTTCCCAGAGTTGCTCAGGATGATTTTCGAGATCTGTAATTCTAATATTTGGTGATTTTAAATAAGGACTGAAAAAATTGCCTATCTCAGGTCTGATTATTTTATCTCTATCCTGCTTCTCTAATACAGCATCTCCTCATAATCTAGTTTTCATATACTACCAGATGGGCGATTCACTCATTTACCCAATGAACATCCTTTAGGCACCTGCTGTATGGCAGTCACTGAGCTAAGGACTGTGGTTAGAGAGATGGTTAATGGAGGGTTGGTGACCCTAAGGAGCTCATAGGCCAGTAAGTAAAGTGTTAATAATACAGTGTGACACTGTGGTATATGAGGAGTTATAAAATGGGCCAGGTGAACACCAAAGGAGGGGCCTATCCCTGTCCTGGGAAGGAGTAGGGAATGGCATGGGGCAGGGCAGCAGAAAAGATTGAGCGGAGAGGGTGACAAGAGCTGCACACTGAGAGATGAATAGGAGTTTTTCAAAGTAAAGGCATTACAAGTGAAGGCAATAGCAGGCATCAAAGCTTGGATATAAATGATGCTGCAAGTATTTTGTGAGCCTAGCGTAGAGTCGGTGAAGAATAGTGGAAGAAGGGGGCAGAAAGAAGGTAGGGGTAAGTTGAGGTCCCTGTCTGTCCTGTAAAGAAGCGTTTTGTAGTCAATGAGGAGCCATTAAAGGACTTGAAGCAAGCGAGTGAGTGACCAGGGAACATTTGGGTTGAGGAATGATCACTACAATGGTGGGTGTGAAGCACTGATTGGAGAGGGGTGAGATTGGCAGCATGAAAACCAGGTGAGAGAGACTGGCGAGGCTCAGAGTTTGAGTCAGGGTAGTGCCAGCAGAGAGGAAGAGTTGGAACTTGAGTCAAGTGGTACTCAGAACATAGAATTGACAGGACTTGATAATGGAGGAAACAATAAGGAGTTATGGTGACTGACACCTCACTTTCTGATTCAGGTGACAAGGTGGGGGGGGTGTGGTCAGTGAGATACAGGTCCCTGGGAAGAGAGTCAGATTTGTAGCTGGAAATGATGAATGCTATAGGTACCTCAGAAGCAGATCCTGAGACAAGGATTCGAGTGCAGAAAGTTAATTTGAAAGGTGAAGGAAACACTACCAGGGGTGTGTGGGAGGGAAACAGAGGGCTGACACCCAATAGGAGGTATGTAATCAAGGCCAATTACTACCATGGGCAAGTGGAGCTTAATACTGCAGGCAAACTCTTGGATGTGATACAAAACACCCACTTCAAAATTGTCCCACTCAGAGATGATGATTTTCTGACAATTTCAACCTGCCACCCAACATTGGCAGAGGGTCCTTCTGAGGTTTAGGGAAAGGATACTGGCTGGCAGCTTAGATGTCTGCAGAGTACATTGAAATGGTAGTACCCAAGGGACATGGGTGGAGCACTGTCAGTGTCTACAACAGAGAGTTCTGGTTGGACATCTTGAGTTGGAAGTATCTGTTGGTTAGCCACAGAGAAGTCCAGTAGGCATTTGCAAGAGCAGGTCTGGAATTCAAAAGTGAACCTGGAGACCTAGATTTGGTAGCTGTTGGGACCTAGATGTTGGTTGAACCAGTGGGTGTTGATGAGCTCTGCAGAACACACATGTGACTTAAGTTGATGCCTGAGCTCATCACCCTTTACCAAGCCAATGTGATTTTATCTGATCCGATGTGCATAAACATCATTGTGAATTTCTCCAGGAGTTCCTGAAAGCCCAGAAGTTGTAATGCCAGAATGTATCTGGGGAAAAGGGTCCATTGCTTTCACAAAAGCCTTAAGGAATCTATATTTGACTGAAGTTGAATAATGTATTGAAAATGGAAACTTTTTTCAAAATGTTGTGGTCAATCATATTTATAGATGATTGAGTGACTGAATGCAGCTGGGCACTTAAAAACATAATCACAGTGAAAAGGGATATATACAAGGGAAAAAACGCAAGGCGTAATTAAAGTACACAGGACTGAGATCAAACCTAGGCTCAGGGGAAGAGGATGGAAACCATTCAGAGAAACAGTCCAGCAAGAATAACATTTTTAGCTAAGTAATAGTCAGAGTCCATGGGGTAAGGGAAAGGTTTTAACTATTTTGATAGAACAGAGACTTCTTTTTTATTTTATTTTTAAACTATATTTCATTGTTTTTGGTATTACAGTTGTCCCAGTTTTTCTGATGTGGTTGGCATGGGGGCTTCTGTATTCTTCTTTAGAGGTTTCATATGAACTATATTATGCCCTGATTTTATCCAAAGGGCATAATAGAATTCATATGAAATCTTTGCTAATTTTAGCAAGACTGAATCAAAGGATATGTGAGTTAGTCCTTCAGTTAGGCAATCAACAAGCATATCCCAAGCAGCTATTACTTTACAGTAGTAAGCTACATGCTAGAACACACAGGGTAATAAAGTACCGGCCCGGACCTACACTTGACAACTGAGAAATTGTCAAGAGTCAGAAGTGGGCTCATTATAAAGGGCTCTTCCTGTGGCTGCTCCATTCTGCATTCTGCATTTCTCTTCCCTAACAGAAGAACCACAACGTTCAGGTATCCATCCCTTTCCTATAAAACCATAGGCCTTAGAATTTGATCCTAGTTTTAGGGTTGAATCTATCTGATCTGAAGCAGATGCATCTCTCCTGCTATAATTTGGACCATATAGATGAGAGGAGAGATTTGCTGGGGGCATTAAGAGTAAGTTCTTACTCTTCCAGGAGAACCTCCCTACTTTTCCCAATGAACATGAAGATAATGAAATCACATTTGGAACTGGCAGTAAAAACACAATGTAGCTGCCCTTACACTTGATTATCGAAACTGGAACACTATTGATGGTGAAAGGGATTGCTTTTACTAATTATGTAAGGGCCTAAGCCATAAACTGGGTCTTTCAGCAAACCAGGATGGATGATAACTATTATGCTAGCAGCCAGGCCTAGGAGGAACCTGATGCTCTCAAGGCAGCACAACAAAAATAGACAAAGCACCTGGAATTCTGATGATGTTACTGAATTGATAGAACAACCAATCACTTCTGAAACCACCTGAACTTGCACTTCCTGTTACATAAATTATTGCATTGCTTTATAAGTTAAACTTCTTCAAGTCAAGTCTCTACTGCTTGCAATTGAAAGTATCCTAAGACGTATGTGCAGTTGCATGATTGCTTTTTTGTTTTGTTTTGGTTTTAGTCCCAGATGGAGTGAGGGCCTTCTGGAGTCAACAGATGTAACAAAAACAAGTTGAGGGGAGGAAGGTCAGGGACTGGTATTTTAATCTGACTTTAGAGACAAGTGAAGGAAATCATCTAAACTAGCACGTGGTTGGGCTGAATCTGGAGGCCACTGTGCACGTGGCAGTTGTCACTGGATCAGCACCTTAGAGGCACACTCCTGCCTCTGACAGGGTCCAGAGTCAGGGGCATTTATCTTTGTCTCCTGCTGTCTCACTGCTCTGTCTGAGTGGCTTTGAACCAGCTCTTTCTCTCTGTGGACTTGGAACCCTTATCCCAGCAGCAGCCATCTTCCCCCGATGTCATGTCTAGCCTTTCTGACTTGACTGTACCGGGTTGTACATCTCCCACAGAACCTGCCCTCAGTAACTAATGGTGGAATTCACGATTATCGGCCCTCACATCTGTGGTCTCTTACTCCAGAGGAGCTTCAATATCCCTTATCTTGCCCAAGTCTTATAACCATGAAACACACCTTCCTTTTCTCTGTGGAGGGAGGATGGGGACAGAGGGGGTTTGGGGTTGGAGCCATGTGACTGCCGCCTGAGGCTATCAGGCTTTAACCAATTCAATGGAGAGCCTTGCACAAGCCCAGCAAGAAGCCAGGCTGCATGAAACAGAGTCGAGTCCATACAGCTCACCAAGAAAGGACTAGAAACAAAAATTATATCTGGGAGACAGATTTGGAGTCAGGGGCATGAAATAATAAGGCAGTGGGTTTGGGCTAAGTGGAAAATAGACCCGAATTTGGTTTTGGAGAGGTGAATTATTTTGCCGCCTATGGCGTCACTGTGGTTGAAATACAGGCACAGCAAGGACCAAGGACAGGCTCGCTCAGAGACGACCCCCTACTACCCTGCCTTCCAACAGGGAAAATGATGCTCACAGAGGGGCAGGCACAAGAACCGCACACACACGCGCACGCGCGCACACACAGACACACATACACACACACACACCTACACATATCGAGTCTTGTTCTCTTTCCCGGTGTCAGTGTTACTTTTTCCTCTCTTAAAAATTCATTCACAAATAGGCCCTGGAGTAATCAGCAGTGACAATGAGAATGTTATCCCAAACAAACATTAAAAATAGCTGCGGAGACACTCCAAGGCAGGAGTCTTAATGTTAAAGGGGACAACAAGCAGTGGCCCCCCAAATCCCCAATCACCGAAACTGCAGGCCCCTGTGCCTGGCACGGGGTGAGGGCAAGAGTCTATCTCTGCAGTTGTCTCTTAGAAGAAGAGCTGCTGAGGACTTTCTCAGCCATCGAGCCCATGGACTGCTGGAAATGATTAACTCTCCCATAGATACACCCTACTGATCCAGCTAGCACACAGTGTATAAACAAAGGAGAATGTGGTCGTCAGTTTCACAAATGGTCAGTGTCACAAAATGCACTGCATGTTCCCACAACCTTCAGGGGTGGGTGATGGGTCAGGTTCATCCTGATTCATGTGGCAGTAGGTTTCTCTCACGTAATGGACAAGGTTTCTCTTGCCATAACTGTTAGAGGGGGGAGGAGTTGCAAGGTCACCTGTTTCTGAACAGGACATTAATCATATTGTTTTCTTCAGTTAAAAGAATTTCTCAAGTTATAGATTTTTGGGGGCCATTTTAAAATCATTCTTATTTTCAATTTCACTTGGCATACATTATTATATTCATTTCAGGTGTACACCCCAGTGATTAGACATTACATAAGTTACTAAGTGATCATCCTGATAAATCTCACACCCACCTGGCACCATAGATAGTTATTAGGATATTATTAACTATATTCCCTATGCTGTACTTTACATCCCATGACTATTCTGTAACTACCGATCTGTACTTTTTAATTCGTTTTACTCCTCTCCCCCAACCCTCCTCCCATCTGGAAATCATCAAAATGTTCCCTATATCTATGAATCTGTTCAGAATTTTATGATTGGAACAACTTTATAGAAGGAGGAAAAGAGAGCATGAGCAAAACCTCTCTTGCTAGGATGGCTAGCCGTTTTTATTGCTGTCCTTTGCAAGTCTGGCCTCACTTTGCCAGGTCAACATCCAAGTGTTCTCATGAGACTGCTCCCTGTCAGCCCCTGCTTCCTCAGCCCCTCTCAGGGGACTCCTGATACTTTTCACTGCTAGGATGATCCCTGCCCAATTTCTGAGCCCGGCCACCCATGTGCTGGATCTGAGATGAAGCTGGCCTCTCCCATTAGAGGTCCTCATGTTCCTGAGGCATCACTCAGCCACATAGCATTCTCCAGTTGTCCTCTCCATGACCCTCTCCTTCATTGGCCCAGCCCTAGGAGTAGGGTTCTGCGTCTGTTTCTCTTCATCGCTCTCACTCCTTCCTTTGGAAATGTAGCTCCACCACCTAAACCCACTTACCAAAGTGTCTCCATCAATCTGTGAAGCTCACATTGCAGTCTGCATGGTTTCTCATTCACTGAAGCCTTGCCTTAAAAAGGAACTGTCACAAAGCTTGACAGGACTGTTACATAAATGCCAACCTGTGCCATCCTGGATTATCTCTTTCAATCTCTTCTATGCCTTCTATTAGATGATAGGTCCTTGTTGAAGGTTTATAATGACTGTTTTTTCTTAAGTACAAACATTTTACTTGCAAATACAGGTGACCTTTTCAAAACTATAACATTATTGCTTTAGAAATACTGTATAATGCACATAATTTATTCCTTTCAAAAGGATTTTCATTATAGTTAAATTTGGTTAAAAATTAAATATAGGAGTAAAAGGCTATTCTATCTTCATGATAAAAATTCAGTCATAACCACTTTCAATGATCTGTATATTCCCTTCAAGTTTTTCTCCTTATAGCTTTTACTCCAATGAAATAATATTACCTATGATTTTAGTCCTGCTTTTATCTCTTAATATCTTCAAGTAATAAGCACTTCCCATAGCATTTTAATAATAGTACATGATAATAATAAACATTTTCAATGGTTCAATAAACAATTACATTAAGTGGATTCATCACCATATACTTAGCTTTTCCCCTCTTGTTGAAAGTGTGGGCTATTTCCCAATTCTGCTGTTGTGAAAAACTCTACAATTCATAACTTTGTATATATTAATGTTCTCCATTAACAATTATTTCTCAAAATAAATACACAGCTATAGTATTTCTGGGGTAGACACAGAAACATTTACATGTTTCCAATCTGATTTTACAACTCCCTCTTACAACTCCAAACATGAGCTCTGACAATACTTGCTTTATGAATATTCATCAGCTTAGGCCAAAATATTTCTCATTTTCTATTAAACTATATTTCACTGATTACTTACATAGGCAGGTCACTCTTTTATTTTTAAATTTTTATTGTTATTCAACTACAGTTGTATGAGGCAGGTAATTTTTATTTGTGTGCTTTCTACTTGCATACTTAAGAGCATTGGTAGTTTGTTGCTTTCATTCACTTATTAATTAAATCATAGTGTTGGCATTTTATTTATATGTCTTTTATTTAATACAAAATAAGTGAATGTCATAATAGCAACATATAAATCCCAGAAATGGTATTACTGGATCATATGCTAGTTTTATTTTTAATTTTCTGAGAAACCTCCATCCTGTTCTCCATAATCTTTCTACCAATTTACATTCCTACCAACAGCATAGAGGGTTCACTTTTCCCTACAACCTGGCCAATATTTGTTATCTCTTTTCTTTTTTTATAATACCTGTTTTAATGGATGTGAGGTGATATCTCATTATGGTTTTTTTAAAAAGATTTTATTTATTCTTATAGCATGGGAGGAGGGAGAAAGAGAGAGGGAGAAACATCAATGTGTGGTTGCCTCTCACACACCCCTGACTGGGGACTGGCCCACAACCCAGGCATGTGCCCTGACTGGGAATCAAACTGATGAGCCTTTGGTTTGCAGGCCAGCACTCAACCTACTGAGCCACACCAGCCAGGGCTGTCATTGTGGTTTTGGTTTGCATTTCTCTGATGATTAGTGATGTTAAGTATTTTTTCATATACCTGTTGGCTAGTTGTATGTCTTCTTTGGAAAAATGCCTATTCAGATCTTTATGCCCATTTTAAAATTGGGTTATTTGTGGGTTTTGCTATTGAGTTGTATGAGTTCCTTATATATTTTGGATATTAACCTCTTATATTATATACCTTCGATAGGTGGTTTGGCAATATTTTTCTTCCTTTCCGTAGGTTGCCTTTTCATTTTATTGGTTGTTTTCTCTGCTGCCTAGAAATGTTTTAGTTTGATGTAGTCCCATTTGTTTATTTTTGCTTTTGGTGCTTGTGCTTTTGATGTCACATACAAAAAATCATTGCTGAGGAGTGAAATACAAACACTATGATTTAATTAATAAGTGAATGAAATACAAACAGTGATTTAATTAATAAGTGAATGAAAGCAATAAACTACCAATTCTCTTAAGTATTCAAGTAGAAAGCACACAGAACCAATGTCAAGGAGCTTTTCCCCTATGTTTTCTTCTAGAAGTTTTACAGTTTCAGATCTTGTATTTAAGTCTTTAATCTGTTTTGAGATAAGTTGTGTGTGTAATGTAAGATTTTTATCATTTTACATGTGGATATCCAGTTTTCCCAACACTGTTTATTGAAGAGAATATCATCTCCCCATATGTATTCCTGGTGCCCTGTCAGAAATTAGTTGTCTGTATATGTGTGGGTTTATGTCTGGCCTCTCTATTAAGTTACATTCGTCTATGTGTTTTTATGCCAGTATCATACTGTTTGATTACTGTAGCTTTGAAATATAGTTTGAAATCATGAAGTATCATGCCTCCAGCCTTCTTCTTCTTGCTCAAAATTGTGTTGGCTATTTGGAGCCTTTTGGCTATTTGGGATCCATTTATCCTTTAATGCAAGGGTGGTTCAACATGCAGAAATCAACAAATGTGATACATCACATTAACAGAATGAAGGATAAAAACCATGTGTTATGTCAATAAATGTAGAAAAATATGTTACAAAATTTAACATTGTTTTGTGATAAATTCTCTCAACAAATTAGGTATAGAAAGAATGTACATCAACATAATACAAGCCATGTATGACAAGTACACAGCTAATATCATATACAACAGTGCATGATTAGGAACAACATGAGGGTGCCCAGTCTCACCACTTCTATTCAACATAGTACTAGAAGTCCTAGATAGAGCAATTAGGCAAGAAAAAGAAATAAAAGTCATCTACATCCTGGCTAGTGTGGCTCAGTGGATTGAGTGCCAGCCTGTGAACCAAAGGGTTGCCAATTTGATTCCTTAGTCAGGGCATTTGCCTGGGTTTTGGGCCAGGTCCCCAGTAGGGGGTGTGTGAGAGGCAACCACACATTGATATTTCTCTTCCTCTCTTTCTCCCTCCCCTCCCCTCTCTTTAAAAATAAATAAATAAAATCTTTAAAAAAAAGAAATAAAATGCATCCAAAACCAGAAGGAAGAAATTGTTGGTTTGCAGATAACATGGTACTATATATAGAAAACCTTAAATACTCCACAAAAAAACTGTTAGAACTAATAAACAAATTTAGTAAAGTTGCAAGATACAAAATCAATATACAAAAATCAGTTGTGTTTCTATATACTAACAAAGAATTATCTGAAAATAAGGAAACGACCCCAGTTACAATAACATCAAAAAGAATAAAACACTTAGGAATAAATTTAAACAAGGAGATGAGTGATCTATACACTGAAAACTGTACGACAGTGATGAAAAGAAATTGGAGAAGACACAAATGGAAAGATATCTTATGTTCTTGGATTGGAAGAATTAATATTGTTAAAATGTCCATACCACCTAAAGTTATCTGCAAATTTAGTGAAATCCCTATCAAAATTCCAATGGCATTTTTCACAGAAATAGAAAAAAAATCCTCAAATTCATATGGAACCACGACAGGCCAAAAATAGCCAAAGATAACTTGAGAATAAAGAACAAATCAGAGAGTTTTCATCACGAATGGGTGTCGAATTTTGTGAAATGTATTTTCTGCATCAATTAACATTAATTCTCTATTTTTTCTTCTTTACTCTGTTGATAAGATATATTGCACTGATTTTTTAAGAGACTTCATATTTTTAGACTGTGATTTTCAAACAGTTCAGTCATTAGTGAAAAATTCTCCTGCCATAAGGTACCATGGGTGTGTTCCAAGGAGACTCATTTTAGTGAGATTTTTACTGCTGTACTTTTACTAACAGAGATTACAAAAATCACTTTTCAGGTACACGATGTGGAGTAGAAGTTGACACAGTAGGAGAACCAAGATGGCGACATAGGAAGACACACTGCGCCTCCTCGCACAACCAGAACTGACAGAGAATCGAACAGCGAGGGGGTCCGACACCAAGGAAATAAAAAATAAACATTCATCCAGACCGGTAGGAGGGGCCGAGACTGGCACCGGGGTGGAGAGGATTCGCGTGGCTGTGGCGGACCGAGACTGGCGGACTGTGGGATGAACGGCCCAGGAAGTCTGACCACTAGCAGGCCCTGCGGCCACACATCCGCGCAGATAAACCCCGAGAGGGCCGGACTCAGAGTGGCGGAGAACGGGGCAGGCAGAGCAGCGGGTAGACCCTGCGGCCCCACATTGGCGCACAGATAAACCGGACAAACGGCGGGGAGCAAAGCAGACCACGCAACCCAGGGCTCCAGCTCGGGGAAATAAAGCCTCAAACCTCTGATTGAAAACGCCCGTGGGGGTTGGGGCGGCAGCAGGAGAGACTCCCAGCCTCACAGGAGAGGTTGTTGGAGAGACCCACAGGGGCCTAGAGTGTGCACAGGCCCACCCACTCGGGAACCAGCACCAGACGGGCCCAGTTTAATTGTGGGTAGCGGAGTGAAAGAGTGAAATCCAGAGGAGAGTGAAGCGGGCGCCATTGCTCCCTCTTGGCCCCTCCCCCACCTACAGCGTCACAGCGCAGCGACCAGCGTTACCCCGCCCTGGTGAACACCTAGGGCTCCGCCCCTTAAAGTAACAGACGCGCCAAGACAAACAAAAAAAAAAAATGGCCCAAATGACAGAACACTTCAAAGCTTCAGAAAAAATACAACTAAGCGAGGAAGAGATAGCCAACCTATCGATGCACAGTTCAAAACACTGGTTATCAAGATGCTCACAGAATTGGTTGAATCTGTTCGAAAACCAGATGAAAAAATGAAGCCTATGCTAAGAGAAACAAAGGAAAATGTACAGGGAACCAATAGTGATGCGAAGGAAACTGGGACTCAAATCAACGGTGTGGACCAGAAGGAAGAAAGAAACATCCAACCAGAAAAGAATGAAGAAACAAGAATTCAGAAAAATGAGGAGAGGCCTAGGAACCTCCAGGACATCTTGAAACATTCCAACATCCAAATTATAGGGGTGCCAGAAGGAGAAGAGAAAGAACAAAAACTTGAAAACTTATTTGAACAAATAATGAAGGAGAACTTCCCTCATCTGGCAAAGGAAATAGACTTCCGGGAAGTCCAGGAAGCTCAGAGAGTCCCAAAGAAGCTGGGCCCAAGGAGGAACACACCAAGGCACATCATCATTACATTACCCAAGATTAAACGCAAGGACCTACATCCAAGATTACTGTATCCAGCAAAGCTATCATTTAGAATGGAAGGGAAGATAAAGTGCTTCTCAGATAAGGTCAAGTTAAAGTTCATCATCACCAAGCCCTTATTATATGAAATGTTAAAGAGATTTATCTAAGAAAAAGAAGATCAAAAATAGGAACAGTAGAAATGACAGCAAACTCACAGTTATTAACGACCACACCTAAAACAAAAACAAAAGCAAACTAGGCAAACAACTAGAACAGGAACAGAACCATAGAGATGGAGATCACATGAAGGGTTGTCAATAGGGGAGTGGGAGGGGGAGAGGGGGGGAAAGGTACAGAGAATATGTAGCATAGGTGATAGGTGGAAAATAGACAGGGGGAGGGTAAGAATAGTGTAGGAAATGTAGAAGCCAAAGAACTTATAAGTATGACCCATGGACATGAACTATAGGTGGGGAGTGTGGAAGGGAGGGGGTGGGCAGGATGGAGTAGAGTGGGGGGGGAATGGGACAACTGTAATAGCATAATCAATAAATATATTTAAAAAAAAAGAAGTTGACACAGTAAACAGTCCTCAGGGTGGGTCATTTCCTTCTGACATTGCCAGTCT
The DNA here is from genome assembly GCF_022682495.2 of Desmodus rotundus. Classification (NCBI taxonomy): domain Eukaryota; kingdom Metazoa; phylum Chordata; class Mammalia; order Chiroptera; family Phyllostomidae; genus Desmodus; species Desmodus rotundus. Next base: position 92,080,127 of record NC_071400.1, on the reverse strand, counting down.
AGTCTTTGTGCTCCAGTATTTTCCTTTTGTCTCTGCACATGGCCGTCCCTCGGTCAGGCATGTGAAAGTCAGTGATGGAGGGAGTGCACAGTCATGGAATGGCATTTACCAGCACAGAGCTGGCAGTGACTCACATTGCTAAATCTTCATTACTTTTACAAAATGCACCACAAAATATAATAAATAATCCACATTAAATTGCACTTATTAAAACATGAAAAGTTCATTTTATGATACAGCACCATTGACTAGGATCATTGTTAATTCTCAGTCATTTGTTAAATGGACTTGGATGGCACCCACTCACTGACACTAGTAAGAATTCAGGCGCTTTCAGTGATTCAGATGTGGAGTGCTGTGTCTGATAACATGGAATGCAGAAACGAAAGAAACTTAAATGTTCACTTATTTCTGCCTTCTGTCATTCACTCAACAGAACTATTGTGAACCTACTTTATGTTGGGCTCTGTGCAAAGTGTTAAAGTTTGAAGGACTAAAGACCTTGCCCTTGACCTCAGGGAGCTCTTATTAGAACCCGATATTTTGACTCAAAAGCCAGAGCCTATTTACCTCTTGCCTAATGGCATCATTTCACATTTTGTCCTAATTTAGGTGGTGATAAGGCAGAGAGATTACCTTATGGTAATTTTGTGACTCTTGCTTCAGCCTGTTGGCCCAACATTATTGACATCATATATAAGTGTGTTTCCAAAACTCCTGGGAACTAAGAAGCCTTCTTTCAGGGCTGGCATAGGCCATAACCATGTCTTCAACCTGCTACTGATGTTTTTAGCCTGCATTCTCCCAACTTTCTTTTTTTTTTTTAAGATTCAATTTATTTATTTTTAGAGAGAGGGGAAGGGAAGGAGAAAGAGAGGGAGAGAAACATCAATGTGTGGTTGCTTCTTGAGCATCCCCTACTGGGGACCTGGCCCACAACCCAGGCATGTGCCCTGACTGGGAATTGAACTGGCAACCATTTGGTTCACAGACTGGCACTCAATCCACTGAGCCATACCAGCCAGGGCTCTCCCAGCTTTCAATACATCTTTGTGTTAGAGTCTGCAGAGGTGTCCCTTCTGCCTTGAATTGCACCATGTACATCTGTCAGCTCATTAACAACCCGTTGCTGTGTGAGCCTAGTTTAATAGCAATAACACTGGGCTTGGGTTCAGGTGGTGTGGATTCCTGGCTGTGGCAGAGATGGACCAATGTTGTTCACCACACGTCCTTTCTCCTCTTCTTGGGCACACAGAGAGTCTTCATTTTCTAGGCTCTCTTATAGTTAGGTGTGGCGGTGTCTCTGAGTTCTGGCCAGCAGACAGTGAGCAGAAATTGTATGTAGCACTTCCAGGTCTGACTCATAGAAACTTGTCACATGTTTTCTGTCACACTCTTTTTCCTTCATGCAGACAAGCCACATGTTGGTGTTAGAGCCACAAAGTGTCAAGCACCTGGATCCCTGACTCACCACACATGGACCCCCGATTTCCCCAGTGAATAGGGGATACCTACTTTGGATTATTCTGGAACCCAGAAACACATGCCTATGTATGATGTCACTGACATTTTGGTGTCTTTAAAGTAGCTGCTTTTACCTTAACAAATACCCTGAACACCAATAGTTTTGACTCATTGTGTTACCTTCCGTCTACCCTCAGGCAAGTCAGCCTCTCAGAGTGGCTATAATCTCCTGTTGATGGGGATAATGAGGTAAGATTTCTTGGCCCCATTTTTCATAACAAGGGATTAAATGAGGTAACATTGGCAATGATACTTTGTAGACTACTGTGCAAAGGTAAGGCGGTGCTATTATTGGATCTTGCTCCCATAAGTAGCTAATACAATTCTTTCCTTTAAGGTACCTCAGTTTCTTCCCTAACCAAGCAACACTGCCTGTTAAGTGTACAGCTGGGGCTCTGGAGCACCTGTACTGCTTGACCATGCTTGGCCATATAAAACAGGGTAAAGGAGCCCTCAGACCTTGCTGACTCCCTCCAACATGTCAGACTGCAGATCACGCCTGCCTCAGCCAGGCCGCTGACTGTTTCTACCTAAGTGATGTCCCAGAACTTCCTAGGTGATGACCTCCTGACCGACTAATCCCTGTGATTGTCTAGGGCCTAATCAGGTGTCAGAACTATGAGTTTCCCAAGCTTTTCTGGATCCTTAAAGTTTTCACAAAAGTAAAGATAATATTGAGTGCTCATGATACACTGTTTTTGCATGTGTTACTCTCAGGCCATCTTCACAATCACCTAAGGAAGGAGACATTTTCTTATCCCCATATACCCAGTGCCCCCACATATGTATAGCTTCCACCATATTCAACATCCCCATCAAAGTGGTGCATTTGCTACAGTTGATGAGGCTACATTAACACATCATAATCACACAAATCCTGTGGTTTATCTTAGGTTTCACTCTTGGTGTGACAAATGTATAATGACACTATCTATCATTATAATATCATATAGAATATTCTCACTGCCCTAAAAATCCTCTGTGCTCCACTTATCCCTCCTCTGACCAACTCTTTGGCAACCACTCATCTTTTTACTATATCCATAGTTTTATCTTTTCCAGAATGACATATAGTTGAAATTATGAAGTGATTGGCTTCTTTCACTTAGTAATATCCATTTGCTTCCTTCATGTCTTTTCATAGCCTGATACATCACTCCTTTTTAGTGCTAAATGATATTGCATTGTCTGAATGTACCACTATTTACCCATTCAACTACTGATGGGCATCTTGGTTGCTTGTAAGTATTTTTTAAAAAATTATTTTTAGAGAGATGGGAAGGGAAGGTGAAAGAGAGGGAGAGAAACATCAATGTGTGGTTGCCTCTTGTGCCCTGCACCGGGACCCGGTCCACAACCCAGGCCTGTGCCCACACTGGGAATTGAACCAGTGAGCTTTTGGTTCTCAGGCCGGCACTCCATCCACTGAGCTACACCAGCCAGAGGGTTGCTTGAAAGTTTTTTAAGCTGCTATAAACATTGATGTGCAGGTTTTTGTGTGGACACAACTTTACAGCTCCTTTGGGTAAATACCAAGGAGTATGATTGCTGGATCCTATGGTAGGACTATGTTTAGTTTTGCAAGAAACCATCAAACAATGTTCCAAAGTGACTGTACCATTTTGATTCACACCAGCAATGAATGAGAGTTCCTGTTGCCCCACATCCTCCCAGAATTTGTTGTCAGTGTTCCAGATTTGGGCCATTCTCCCTTGTTGATGCTCCAAGATTCCTTCTTTTTATACATTCCTTTCTGCTTTAAGAACTTTCTTTAGCTCAATGTAACTTAATATTTAGGTCTGGTAGCAACAAATTCTCTCAGTTTTTCATTTATGAATATCTTGATTCCTCTCTACACCTAAAGGATACTCTGGGTTGTCAGTTCTTTCAGAACTTGTAAAATATTGTACCACTTCCTTTTATGCTCTATGGTTTCAGATGAGAAATCCATTGTCATTAGAATTGATGTTCCCTGATAAGTAATGCATAATTTTTCTCTGGCTGATTTCAAGATTTTATCTTTGCCTTTAGTTTCCAGAGGTTTAACTATGATGTGTTAGTATGAATTTATTTGAATTTTCCTGGTTGGGCTTTGCTCAAATTAATGTATCTGTGTGTTTTCTTTTGACTAATTTGGGTTGTTTTACATAATTATTTCTTCTAATATCTTCTCAGCCCCAATCTCTTTCCTTTTTTCTGGGACTCAAATGATAAGAATCTTTTATTGTTTCACAGGACCCAGAAAGTCTGTTCATTTTTTTCTAATCTATTTTCTGTCTTTTTCAAATTGGTTAAATTTTGTTTATATGTGCACAAGTTCATTGATTCTATCTGCTGACAAAGTTACTCTACTATTGAGTCCATTGAGCAGGTTTAACATTTTGGGTATTATATTCTTTGGTTAGAAGATTTCCATTTCATTGTTTTCATACCTCATATTTCTTTTATGAGATTCTTCTATATTTTCATTTATTTCAAGAGAATTTGTTATTGCTTGTTGAAAGTTTTTTGTTATGGCTATTTTGAACTCCTTGTCAGGTAATTCCAACATCTGATTCATCTTTGTGTTGGCATCAGTTTATTATGTTTTTTCACTGATGTTGTGATTTTCCTGGCTCTCGATTTTCAGTTGTATCCTCGCCATTTTTACTATTATGTTTGAGACTCTAGGTCCCATTCAAATCTTTTATTTTAACAGGTGGTCACCTGTTTAGGTTTAGCATGAAGGTCCTAACCTACTTTTGTGTAGTATGGTTTGATAATAACTTATTTTTCAGAGCTTTTGCAGTAGTTTTTGGTGTTCTTGGTTTATCTGGTACTGCTGGCATTCTCACTGGTCCCTGGTGATGCTGCCTAAGGGGTTGCCCTAGGGAGGGCCAGCTGATGTCTCTAGGGAGAAGAAAGCAGTCTCTGGTTCATAGGGATGAAGATTGTTTCCTGGGCTAGGCAGTTTCTTATGTGTGGCAGAATCTCTCTTGCCAGTGTCAGCCTGCTATTCCGTGTCTCCCAGTAGAGGAGGGGAGTCTCAGGTTTGGCAAGGAGGAGAGCACTTCCTTTAGCTGCCTGTTTTTAGTGGGGCTCCTGATCCATTCCCCTTGCAAGTGCTGTCAGGCTCACCTGGTGTTGTCTAAGAGCTCACTGCTTGATCTGGTAGAAGAATGAACCTACCTGGGCAGCCCTGTGTTGTTAGGTTGGGGGTCTGGGAATTTGCTGGTTAGGGGCATATAAGACATCTTGCTCAGTGTCATTCTTTCTGTCTTGGGATCCGAAACCAGCTTGCCTTCCTCTCCTTACCTTTCATAGTGGTCCTTTGGTTGCCTTTTAAGTTCTTTACAGGGTTTACAGTTGTACCTAGCAGAGGAGAGCAGAGAAAATGGGTCTAAGTCATCTTGTCCAGACCAAAATTTCTTTAAAATTTTTACTTTTTTATTTTAAAACTAAAGAATAATTGAAAAAAAAGATCATTGCGGTTATGTTATTGATACAAAAAATAATTTTGGCACAGAAATAAAGGGCATTTTAAAAAATGATCTGCTCCAGGTGTCAAATATACTAGCTATGCCACTGAGAGTGAACAAAGTGAGAGGAAAGATTAGAAAGATTGTTAAGAAGGGCCTTGGAGCCAAGGGTAGAAAGCGTGTTAAGAAGCTGAGAGAGGTTATTATTTTTTTGTTTTTTGATGGGATTAGAAACCAGAGGATCTGAAGCATTAGATTGCTTGTCCAAAATTGCTTTGGCATTTGGCTGCAGGATGGTTGCAGAATTCAGGATTATGACATTCCAAGACCATGGTAACAGCACACTGGCTCCGAGGACATTGCTTTCAAACTCCAGGCACATTTGCTAGAAGATATATATATTAGTCAAGTAACTTTTGCCTATCTGGAAAGTGAACAAAAGGTTTCAATAGAAACAAATATTTACTAAATTTGATTAGTAGGAAATGTCTGTTGTTAATTGTCTCTTAATCATCCTGCTTGGAGGGGGCTTAATTAATGTCCATAAATTCATTTCAAGGTAATAACCAATAAAGTGCTTACTCCTAGAGGGAGAGTATTAAATCACAACTGGCATTTGGATAAGTGTGTGAAACCATTTTTTACTTCTTTCTTTAAGCTTCTGACTTGTAGAATTTATCCATAAAAATTTCTTATATGTCACTTTCCTCTGAGTGTCATTTGCCCATGGTCACTTCCATATAAGCTAAACCTTCATTCCTGATAGTTTACACAGGATTTCAGATAAAAGTTAACCACTTTCTCATGAAATGTGTTTGAGTCTTTCATTAGATATCTCCACATAATGTTATCTATATACCTGCCTTTTTCAGGGTCAATATTTAGAAAGTTAATGAAAGACATTTATATATGATTTATGTATAAAAACATATGCTTATATATGATATAAATTACTTTTCTTTTTTCCAAAGAGATAATTTTTTAAAGGAAGCTCAAGATAAGAGACCTCCTTACCCCAAAAATCCTCCAAATGAAACCAAACTGCAGAGAACATCCTGGATGAAAGTTAGACTTTCACTACTCAGTACAAAAAGTCTACATATTTTTGCAAGTGCAATTGTGCTGTGACTGCGTATTATATTGAGCCTTGGGAAACTATTCACTGGAAATAGATTAAGGTATCTTTGGAAGATCTCTTTAATACTTTGAAGACATTGAGATGCCATGTCACCCACCCCAAAATTTCCTCCAGCACATTAAATGGCTTCCTAGCATACTGAAAAAATGAACCAAACTTCCTAAAGTGCCCATCTTGTAGTTAACTGCCACTTCTTTCTGAGGTGCAACTGGTTTCAGAGGTCTTAGCTTCCTCCTACATGTCTTAGAGTATTTGTGGTAAAAGTTACAATGCTTTGGTAATTTGAGACCTTGCCTCAAAGCTGAGCTATTAAATCATGAATCTATGAAGAGGTGAAATGACAAGGATTTGGGTAGGATTGATCAGGTTTATAAGTTATGGGCGCAAGAATTCATCCAACACTAAAAATTATTACTCAACTTGCAAGAATCTATGTATTATAGTCATAAAATATCATTTATATGATGTACAAATGATTCACCCAGAAGAGTGATGCAGTCATTATTTATAGGACAAGTTCTAACATCTATAATACTGCAACTCAGTACAGCAGGAAGAAATCTGCCTTCACAAACCTGCTTAGAAGAAGCACTAATATTATTAGTTCTCCTCATTTGTTTTTTAACATCATATCATCAACTGATGCTTCAGAATATTCCCCTATACTCAATACTGCCCTCATGTGAACTGAACAGGTAAAAAGTCATTGTTATTTTCTCTGCAGTGCGGTTGGCTCTGCAGTACCAAAGCAAAGTGGAAAAATGATTATTTGATGTTAAATAATCATTTGGCTATTTCACAGTAAAGAACCAAAATTATTACCATGACCCAAATGTCTCCTGGATTATATGAATGAGGTCAAATTAATCCAAAAATCTTGGCTCTTAACTCCACCTGATATTTCAGAGTCACCAGAGCTATGGTTGGAATGTTTATGTCTCCCTAAAATTCCTATGTTGAAATCCTAACCCCCAACGTGATGGTATTAGGAAGTGGGGCCTTTGGGAAGTGATTAGGTCATGAGAGCAGAGCCTTGCTGATGGTATTAGTGCTTTTATAAGAGAACCCAGAGAGGTCCCTAGTCCCTTACCCTTCCAGAGAGATGTAGGAAGTCTGTAACACAGAAATGGGCCTCTAGAACTGGACCATGTCGGCATCCTGATTTTGAACTTTCAGCCTCCAGAACTGTGACAAATAAATTTCTGTTGTTTATAAGCCTCCCAGTTCCTGGTATTTTTGTTATAGTAGCCCATACAGACAGCTTTCTGAAAAAGCCTATTCCAACCAAATATTCCTGGTTATCCCTGAAGGGATTTCACAGGGACTTCATGAGCCAGCATGGCAGCTATAGGCCCCACTCACCCACTATGATCAAGTTTTCCTCCTCTCCTGCAATGGTTTCCCCTTGTCAGTGTCATTTGCTTAAAAATGGAGTGACGATCTTAGAGCCCCAATGATACTGCACCTGGTGAGAACCCCAACTTCTCTGCCAAGTGCCCTCTCTTGCTATGCTCTTAAAATGGTCCATGATGCAATAACAATGAGACCTTTTTTTTTGGGCCACTGTGTAGAGAATCTCTCTCTTCTCCACTGTGGTATTCTTTGTCACCTGAGCCCCAAAGCAAAAATACTTGAGTTCAATCTTATCAGAATGGATCATTAAATGGCTCCTTCTAGTTGGATCTCAATGTTACTTTTCTCCACTTAGGCTCAAAACCATTCTGTCAAACCAGGCAAGAACAAAAATCCCACCTTCTACTCTTGTCTTCATTTCCAATTTCTCCACATTTCTCTACATGCACACTTCATGCATGTATCTCCTCTTTTTTCCTTCATACACAGAACTCAAGAACTCAAGGACTCATGAACATCAATTCAGAGAAATACTGCCTACCCTACCATATCCCCTCTGCCCCAGAGGTAAGTGATTCTCTGTGAGATAGAGTATTGTTTATTGGCCCCAATCTTCCATTTGGCTTTGGTTGTTTAGACGTGGCCTTATATTCTTTAGAGCAGTGATCTTCAAAATGCAATGATCACACCTGGGGTGAGTGAGATAATATATTGGGGTATAGGGAGCAATTGTTAGAAGGAACAGATAGATAGTTTCAGTTTTACTACTATAATATTTAATAGATAGATTACCACCAGTGTCCTTTCTCAGTCTATACAAGAAGGTCATATGCCCTATGTGTTTTTCAAGGTGTCCTGGAGAAGGATCAATGTTCCATATGGGGAATAGTTAACAGTGGATCCCTCATGTGATCATTCCTTTCAGCACATTGCAAAGCATTACAGTTGATGTGTTCCTGGTTAGATTACATTACAAATTATGTTATCCAGTTTTAATTAATAACTCTCAAAATTGTCAAGTAACTTTAAAAATCCTTCTAAAAACAGATCAATATACTAACATTAACTCAAGCTCATGAAAGTATGGAAAAATGGCAGAGCTGACAATCCTCCCACTCTAGTAGTAGCTCAGTATTAGCCATATTACATAAAGTAATGAATTCTAATCAGATTACTTAAAAATACAAATTATCAAGGATATCATTTAAAACATGTTATTAACAATTACCTTCATTTGGAGTCCCCCCAAAATAGACCCACCTTTTGTTCTAGGTAGCCAAAACTGAGCCAACAAAGTTTGCTAAATCAGGAGTTTTCTGGGATCCATTTTATCCATTGGTGGTTGACACATCAATTGTCTGTATCAATCATTTGTAATGTCTCTAGAGTATTAAGCTTCAAGAAGTGCTGGAAGAGTCAGGACCATGAGACATTTGTCCTAGTATTCTGTTCTTGCCAGGGGAACCAAAGGACAAGTTTTGGAAGGTTATGTCTTTCTCGCAGACTTCGAAGCTAAGAAAGTACTACCAAAACATATAAACTCTGCTCAGCCATCTAATCTCAATCAACAATTGCTGATTGATTGTGCTATGGCCCGTATTAGGTTAGAGAGGGTGGGAGGGAGGGAAGGAAGGAGAGAGGGGGAGAAATCATCCTTGACTTCCTTCAAAGGTAGCTAACCTTAGACAAGGCTGCACATAGTGATTGCCAAATGAAGCAGACAATCATGAAGACACCATGAGAGCTAAGATCAAAGTCATGGTGATCAGGTAATTATCCAGGAAGAGGTGACATCTGAGCTAAAAATTATTCTCAAACTTGGATGTACTCCAGAGCTGGACTATTAAATCAGATTGCAGGGTCCCCCAGAGATTCAGATTCAGTAGGTCTGTGGTGCGACCTGAGCATTTGCATTTCTAACAAGTTCCCAGGTGATGTTGATGCTGCTGGTCCAGGGACTACACTTTGAGAGCCACCTCTCTGAAGGACCTTAGATATGTAGAAGGGAAAGGGCTGTCAAGGGCTGAGATGAGGAAGTATTAAGAAGAATAAGGTTGGGAAAAGTGGAAGACAGATTTAGGATTTTGAAGTGAAGGGACTGTGTAACAGAAGAGTGGGAGAAATTAATGTAAAGATCTGTCTGAAAATTTTGGAATTTATCCTGGAATTTTTAACTGGGAGTCATTTGTATTTAGAATAAGTTCAATTTAACTGGGATCATTGAATGTGTTTGAGTAGTGACATGACATGATGAGAACCTTATTTTAGGACTTTAATCTGTTTGTAGTATATTCCATGCTGTGGAGCAGGGGAAGAAGGAAAGAGATAAATGCAAAAAAGACATGTAAGAGCTTATGAATTTATTTAAATTGTTTAAAAGTCTATTTTATATATCTTTTTTTCTAAACTGAAGTAAGGAAAAAAGTGCTTCTTGGAGGGTTGAATTTTGGTGAGAAGCTTGGGCCAGTATTCCTCTTAGAAATATTAGAAGACAGAGGCAAACAAATGGAATTTGAAATTTGGTCTTCCATTATTCAAGTTTTCCTAAAAGGTGACAGCATGGAAATCCTCAAGTCTGCTTGGAATCTGTGCCAGTCTGATAGGAGAATCTGCTGATTTTCAAGCAGTAAGTTGATTCATGGTGGCCTTCAACCCAGGAGTGAGGAATTTTCTGTTTATAGTCTTGACTCAGAAAAGATTCAGATTTGCCCCACCCTGGAAGAGCATCACTAAGGGTGATTTTTCGATGTTTAAAAATCGTTTATAAAAAGATCACACTGAAAGTGTCTTCCTTTTTTGCTTCTGTGAAGATAAATGCAATCTGACATTGATTCTACATCAGGCAAGAGAATTGTGCTCTGAGGACACACATGTGCATCCCACTGAGCATCAGCCGGGAGTTCTGCTCTGAGATGCTTGGGCACATTTCTGATGAAGCAAAATCAATACGGGCCAACCTTAAAACCATCCATTGGGAACTTTTGGAAAGGTAGATGAAAGAAGAGATGAGAGATAGGAGTGAAGACTTGGGAAATAGTCCAACAAAGCACTTTCAGTGACTCAAGCCATTATTTAACATTGATGTAGCCATCTCTGAGGCCCCAAGGTGAGGCAATGTGGGGATGGGTATGGTTGAAAACAAACCTCTGGCATCTCAAAATGTCCCTGTACCTTTGTTCTCCTGGGTTCTACCTCACTAGGCAACCTTTCTTTTCCTCTGTGGTTTTGCTCCCATTTTCTGCTTTCCTCCTTTTTTAGCTACCATCCAGCTCCCTGTGGGTTGAATGATAATTTAATAAAAGTTCATTTTTTCAAAATGTTTTGCAATAAAATCTTATTGCTTTTGTTCTCTGTGGCTAGAGGAGTGGTGTCCTGCTACGAATGCCCCAATTTTAAAGACAGAAAAAAGTAGGGAAAATGGATCAAGCGATTTGCCAGAGATGAAATAAATGAGATTAGCACCTATTACTTTTTATCCCGACAACTGGAATAAATACAAGAGCTGTATTATACTAATTATTTGGGAAAGCACTGGAAAACATCATTCTTTGTGAGTCTCATGTGATGAATGTGGTAACAGAGAAGATGGTTATGCCAGTTTTTAATTCAATAGAGGTTTTGAACATATTTCTAAGTCTTTTTCCACATTCCCAGTTTCCTCATGCATAAAATGGAGCTAATACAATAATTAGTATCTACCTTATAAGGTACTTGTAAGGATTAAATGACTTAAAATGTGTCAAGCACTTAGAACAGTACATGGCATCTAATAAGCACTCAATAAATTTATTATTGTTGTTGCCGCAGGAGCAACAACCATGTATTTTAAAGGGACAACCTCAATATTCAAATTTTCCAAAATTTATACCAAGTAATAATACTGATTTGCTGGAGAACCTTATTAGAATGAGAAACTAAGAGGTGGGGATTGAGTTAATGAGTGGTCCACCACTCTCCCAGAACATTTTGGAAATTAAATCTTTCATTTTAGATTACTTGTATCTGGGCTGGTACTGCCTATGAGAATATGGAGCCCAAATGTTGCAGGCACCATTCCTACTCCTACCTACCTGTACTTCATTGTAGCAAGAGCCATTTCCCAGTTGCTAAGAGGCCAAGAGTGTACTTGGTTCTGACATGGCACCGAATTTATCTGTGACTGTTAAGGCAGTTGATTCTGCTTGTCCCAGCTCTGTCACCCCCCACAGGTCATCTCTCTCCTCTTATACTATCAGCCAAGGAATTTTTTGCTTAGCTTTTCAGCTCACTTGCTCTTCCTATCCTTCCCAATCATTTACAAGTGTCTACTAGAAATCCAATACCCTCTTACAGAGGAAATAGTCCTGTGCATGGCCATTCCTCCATCACCTAGTGCTAATTGTAATCTGGCTCTCCCATAAAGCTCTACTTCCTAAAGCTCCTTTAGGCAGATGGTGTTTATCCAGCTGGGTTTCATGGAGATTATTATCATCACCCACCTGTCTTCCCTCCAAACTGTTGTTACTCTACCTTTATGTAAAATCCTTCTGGGGAACTTCCACTTTCAGAAAGATAGAGTAGATGTATTTTTCTGTATTCCTTCCACTAAGTACAACTAAAACCCCTAGATATTATATATAACAAACTTAAGAAGACTCTGAAAGGTGGAGCGAGGAAAGCAGACTGGTTAGGGACCTCAGCACCTGAGAAACAATAGGGAGGTGAATTCACTGATCTTTTTGCCTTGTATATTACATAATTGGAGCTGCCTCATATATTAGAGAATTGGAGCTGAAGACACTGACAGTCTGGAATACAAACAGGTATACACCAAAGAAGTCCAAACAAAAGTCTGCTCTCTCCAGCCAAAGTATTAGGAAAGGGACAGGCCAGCAAGACAGAACCTTTAGAAAACAACCACTGTATTCAAGCCAAACACCACACAATGAACTGTAATCTAGACTTACAGCATTGCATGGCTCTAACACCCCACCCCACCCCACCCCATCACAAGGGTGGTGTCACAGGAGGCTGAGTACAGAGCCATGTCTTTCATCCTTGCTGGGTGGTAACGAACACACTCCCCTTGCAGCGCTGGTAGGCACCATATGGGAGGTCTTGATACCCATCCCCACCTAGCAGTAATGAGTCACCTCTCCCTCTCTTACTCCTTACTGGGGTGATTTCAGTGGAGGCCTAGTGGAGAGTAAGGACTTTCAACATCACACACTGGTAACAAGTCAACCACCACAGGTGTCAGTAAAGGCTATGTGGAGTGTTGGAACTCTCTTATGATGATAATAGAGGCTGAGGGGGGAACCTGGATTTCTATATTCACATGGCAGAAACAAAGTAGAACTCCTACTTCACTTACAGAGTAGTGTCAGAGGATGTCAGCTAAAGGAGAAGGTTTAAATAAGAGACAGAGTGTCATAACATAAGTGCCAAGGTCTCAATAAAAAATCACTCATCATACGAATAACCTGGAAAATCTCACTTTCAATGAAAAAACAATCAATAGATGCCAACACAGAGATAGCAAAGATATTAGAATACTATGATAAAGATTTGAAAGCGGGTCGGGAAGATGGCTGCAACATAGGTGGGAGCGGAGTCCACTTCCCCTCAACGCCAGGGAAATACCTAGCTGATCTGAGGAGCAGAGCGAACAGCCAACAGTATTCCAGCATATATGAAGATCAGAGACCAAAGATAGAGGACATTGAATGATCTGACGGTAAGAAGAGTGCTTAAGGACAATAAGGTCCCCGGGACCCGGGACCCGCGCGGTACAGGGGTGGCAGAAGCGCCAGCCCAGGCGCAGGGGCTGCTGCAGGAGTCTTGGGAGAGGGCCAGGCTGAGCTGTGAGCAGCCAGGTGCTTGTTTGGACCAGGGGGGCTTGAATAGGAAGAATTTCTCAAAAAGAAAAAGAAAACAGAGGCACTCAGGGGCTAGTTAGAGAACTCTCGGCAGCAGCCGCGGCCCCTGGCGCCCCTCCCCTCTCCGCCCCTTGGACTGCGAGCGCGGGATAAGCAGCCCCAGAGCCCCGGCATTCACCTGAGGCCCGGTTGTGCGCACGCAGATTAGCAAACTGGGGGCCCACACATGAAACCCTGGAGGGGCGCCCACACCTGAAACCTCAGGTGGGAGAGCATCTGGAGCAGAGGCTGGCTGCTCCACCCACAGGCCCAAAACCTCAGACCCGAGTGCCGCGTGATTCAGTCCTAGGGCGCCCCGCCCGCCCGAGAGACTCAAGCCCAAGGCGGCTCGATGGGCCTCCCGAGCACAAAGCGGCTGGATCCGCTGGCTGCGCGCCTCCCAAGCCCAAGCAGCTGGATCAGCCGGCTGCGCGCTTCCCAAGCACAAAGCCACTTGCGCGCGTCTGGAGCACAAACCTGCTGGATTGGCTGATCCACGGCCTGATTGCCTGCCAGGGACCACACCTACAACGCCTACCTAACACCTGCACACAGAGCCCTGCAGGGCCTACTAGCTCTCTAGGACAAAGGCAGAAAACCCAGCAGAGGGGAGCTGCAGGGCTAGGGAAGACTGCAGGCTGAACAACAGCAAAGAGTGTGGCCCAGGAAGGGAGAAAAGTGAAACCAATCGTTCCAACCACCCCCTCCTGTTGCACAGACAGGACGACCAGCAGAACTAACCTGACCGGTTTAAAGCCAGCAGAAGATTTTTTTTTTTCCTTTCCTCCTTTCCCCCTGAATTCCTTCTTCCTTTCTTTTTTTTTTAATTCCTTCTTCCTCCCATCCTTTACCTTTTTTATGCCTTCTTCCTGCCTTCTTTTATCTATTTCTATGTTTTAATTTTTGTTAAAATTCCTTCTCATCTTGCCTCCGATCTTTCTTTATTCCTTCTTCCCTCCTTCCTTCCTTTTCTCCTTTTCTATTTCCTTTTTCCCTCCTTCCCTTCTTCTTTTTTTCTTTCTTCCCCCCTTTCTCTTTTTCCCACAGGTGAGACAACAAAACCTGGAGTGCTGAAAAGACCAGAGTTAGACGGTGTTAAACCCATAAACGTCAGCTCAAGACCAGTGAGCATAGGAGATTAAGGAGACAGCACCACCGAATCCCATTGGCATTCTACCATAGAAGTTCATACCATAAACCCAGGGAGTCAGAATAGAGCAATTTAAGAAGCAGAGGCCAACAAGAAGAGCCTCACAAACAATGGGAAGACAAAGAAACAATTCCCAAATGAAAGGAAAGGAGGAAGTCTCAGAAAGAATGCTAAGTGAAAAAGAGGCAAGTCAACTATCAGATACTGAGTTCAAAGCAATGGTCATCAGGAAGCTCACTGAGCTCTCTGAGCTCAAAGAGAACTACCAGAAACTACAGGGAAACTACAATGAACTCACTGCAAACTATATCAACATGAAAAAGGAAATAGAAACTATCAACAAGAGCCAAGAGGAAATGAAGAATACAATTTCTGAATTGAAGAACACAGTAGAAGGAATGAAAAGCAGACTTGATGAAGCAGAAGATTGGATCAGCGAGCTGGAGGACAAAGGAGAAAAAAACACCCAGAAGGAGCAAGAAAAGGAAAAGAGGCTCAGAAAGAATGAAGAGGCAATAAGGGAAATGCAGGACAACATGAAACGTAACAATATCCGTATAATAGGAATACCAGAAGGAGAAGAAGAAGAGCAAGGAATAGAAAACCTGTTTGAAAAAGTAAGGATGGAAAATTTCCCTAATCTGAGGAGAGAAAAAGCCACCCAAATCCAGGAAACACAGAGAGTCCCAAGCAAGAGGAACCCAAATAGACCCACTGCAAGACACATCATCATTAAAATGGCAAATTTCCAAGACAAAGAGAGGATCTTAAAAGCAGCAAGGGAGAAAAAGGAAGTAACGTACAAGGGAGCCCCAATAAGGTTAGCAACTGACTTCTCAATGGAAACGCTCCAAGCCAGAAGAGAATGGCAAAAAATATTCCAAGTAATGAGCACCAGAGGCCTGCAACAAGGCTACTTTACCCAGCAAGGCTCTCAATCAAGATAGAAGGCCAAATAAAGAGTTTCCCAGACAAAAGAAGTCTAAAAGAATACACTTCCACCAAACCAGCTCTGCAAGAGATGCTAAAGGGACTGCTTTAAGGAAAGGAAGGAAAAGAGAAAGACAGAGGAACACAGGTAGGATGAAAGACAATGAATAACTTCCTATCGATAATAAACTTAAATGTAAATGGATTAAATGATCCAATGAAAAGACATAGAATAGCTGAATGGATAAGAAAACATGACCCACACATATGCTGCCTACAAGAGACCCATCTCAGGACAAAAGACTTATACAGACTGAAAGTGAAGGGCTGGAAACAAATTTTCCAAGCAAACGGACAGGAAAAAAAAGCAGGGGTAGCAATACTCATATCAGACAAAATAGACTTCCAAAGAAGGGCCATAAAGAGAGACCCAGAAGGTCACTTCATAATACTCAAAGGAAGAATCCACCAAGAAGACATACACATTGTAAATATATATGCACCCAACATAGGAGCACCCAAATACATAAAGAAAATCTTGGAGGACTTCAAGAAAGATATTGACAGCAACACAATTATAGTAGGGGACTTTAACACCCCACTATCAAAAATGGACAGGTCTTCCAGACAAAATATCAACAAGGATATTGTGTCACTTAACAATACCCTAGAGGAAATGGACTTAACTGATATATACAGAGCTTTTCATCCCAAAGAAGCAAAATACACATTCTTTTCAAGTGTCCATGGAACTTTCTCAAAGATAGACCACATGATAGGACACAAAGCAAGCCTCAACAAATTCAAGAAAATTGAAATCATATCAAGCATTTTCTCTGACCACAAGGGGCTGAAACTAGAAACCAACCCCAAAGGACAAAACCCAAAACACTCAAAATCATGGAGACTGAATAGCATGCTATTAAACAATGAATGGGTCAACAATGAGATTAGGGAAGAAATCAAAAACTTTCTGGAAACAAATGAAAACGAACTCACAACAACCCAAAACCTATGGGACACAGCAAAGGCAGTCCTGAGAGGGAAGTTCATAGCAATACAGGCCTACCTTAAGAAGATAGAAACAGTTCAAACAAACAACCTAACCCTATGCCTACAAGAACTGGAGGAACAACAACAAAGACAGCCCAGAGCAAGCAGAAGGAAGGAAATAACCAAGATCAGAGCAGAACTAAATGACATAGAGACTAAAAGCACAATTGTAAGGATCAATGAATCCAGGAGCTGGTTCTTTGAAAAGATAAACAAAATCGACAAGCCTTTAAGTAGCCTCATCAAGAAGAAAAGAGAGAGGATCCAAATAAACACAATTAAAAATGAAAGAGGAGAGATTACAACTGATACCACAGAAAAACAAAGGATTGTAAGAAATTACTATGAAGAACTGTATGCCAAGAAATTTGAAAACCTAGGTGAAATGGACACATTTCTAGACAAATATAATCTTCCAAAACTGAATGAAGAAGAAGCAAAAAACCTGAACAGACCAATAACAGCAGAGGAAATTGAAGCAGCCATCAAAAAACTCCCAACACACAAAAGCCCTGGACCAGATGGTTTCACAGGAGAATTCTACAAAGCATTTAAGGAAGAGCTAACCCCTATCCTCCACAGACTATTCGAAAAAATCCAAACTGATGGAAGACTCCCAAACTCTTTTTATGAAGCCAGCATCATCCTAAACCCAAAACCAGATAAAGACACAACGAAGAAAGAGAACTTCAGGCCAATATCGCTGATGAACATAGACGCTAAAATTCTCAACAAAATATTGGCAAACCGCATCCAGCAATACATTAAAAAGATCATCCACCATGACCAAGTGGGATTCATCCCAGGGATGCAAGGATGGTACAATATTCGCAAATCAATAAACATAATACATCACATCAACAACAGCAAAGACAAAAATCACATGATCATATCAATAGATGCGGAAAAAGCGTTCGATAAGATACAGCACCCATTTCTGATAAAAACACTCAGCAAAGTGGGAATAGAGGGAGCATTCCTCAACATAATAAAGGCCATATATGAGAGACCTACAGCCAACATCACACTCAATGGACAAAAACTTAGAGCTTTCCCACTAAAATCAGGAACAAGACAAGGATGCCCTCTCTCACCACTCATATTCAACATAGTATTGGAAGTCCTAGCCACAGCAATCAGACAAGAAAAAGCAATAAAAGGCATCCAAATTGGAAAGGAGGAAATGAAACTGTCACTGTTTGCAGATGACATGATAGTGTACATGGAAAATCCTATAGACTCCACCAAAAAACTACTCGACGTAATAAATGAATTTGGCAAAACAGCTGGATACAAAGTCAATAGTCAGAAATCAAAGGCATTCCCGTACACCAACAACGAAACTACAGAAACAGAAATCAGGAAAAAAATCCCATTTGATATAGCAACAAGAAAAATAAAGTACCTAGGAATCAATCTAACCAAGGAGGTAAAAGACCTGTACTCGGAAAACTACACAACACTGAAGAAAGAAATTAAGGAAGACACAAACAAATGGAAGCATGTACCATGCTCATGGATTGGAAGAATTAACATCATCAAAATGGCCATACTACCCAAAGCAATTTATAGATTCAATGCAATCCCTATCAGAGTACCAATGACATATTTCACAGATACAGAACAAACATTTCAGAAATTTATATGGAAGCATAAATGACCCCGAATAGCTGCAGCAATTTTGAGAAAGAAGAACAAAGCAGGAGGGATCACAATACCTGATATCAAACTGTATTACAAGGCCACTGTAATCAAAACAGCCTGGTACTGGCATAAAAACAGGCACATAGACCAATGGAACAGAACAGAGAGCCCAGAAATAAACTCAAGTCTTTATGGTCAATTAATATTTGACAAAGGAGGCAGAAGCATAAAATGGAGCAAAAACAGCCTCTTCAACAGATGGTGGTGGGAGATCTGGACAGCTACGTGCAAAAAAATGAAACTTGATCACCAACTTATGCCACACACAAAAATAAACTCAAGATGGATAAAAGACTTAAATATAAGTTGTAACACCATAAAAGTCCTTGAGGAAAACATTGGCAGGAAAATCTCAGACATTGCACGCAGCAACATCCTCACAGACATGTCCCCTAAAGCAAGGGACATAAAGGAAAGAATAAACAAATGGGACCTCATCAAAATAAAAAGCTTCTGCAAGGCTAAAGAAAATAGCACCAAATTACAAAGAGAACCAACAGTATGGGAAAACATATTTGCCAATGATACCTCAGACAAGGGCCTGATCTCCAAAATATATAAAGAACTCACACGACTCCACTCCAGGAAGACAAACAACCCAATTAAAAAATGGGCAAAGGACTTGAACAGACACTTCTCCAAGGAAGACATACAGAAGGCCCAGAGACATATGAAAAGATGCTCAGCATCACTAGCCATCAGAGAGATGCAAATTAAAGCCACAACGAGGTACCATCTCACACCAGTCAGAGTGGCCAGCATAAACAAATCCACAAACAAATGTTGGAGAGGATGCGGAGAAAAGGGAACCCTAGTCACTGTTGGTGGGAATGCAGACTGGTGAGGCCACTGTGGAAAACAGTATGGAATTTCCTCAGAAAACTAAAAATGGAACTGCCCTTTGACCCAGCAATTCCACTACTGGGATTATACCCTAAGAACCCTGAAACACCAATCCAAAAGAGCCTGTGCACCCCAATGTTCATAGCAGCACAATTTACAATAGCCAAGTACTGGAAGCAACCTAAGTGCCAATCAGCAAACGAGTGGATCCAAAAACTATGGTATATTTACACAATGGAATTGTACACAGCAGAGAGAAAGAAGGAGCTTATACCCTTTGCAACAGCATGGATGAAACTGGAGAGCATTATGCTAAGTGAAATAAGCCAGGCGGTGAGGGACAAATACCACATGATCTCACCTTTAACTGGAACATAATCAACAAAAGAAAAAAGCAAACAAAATACCACCAGAGACATTGAGGGGGGGAACTGTCTAGCAGTGACCAGGGGGGAGTGAGGTGGGGACAGTGGGAAGAGGGGATTGCAGGAACTATTATAAAGGACACATGGACAAAATCACGGGGGATGGTGGGGGTGGTCGAGGGAGGTGGGTTCAGCCGGGGTGGGGGGAGGGAAGGGGAGAAAAGGCATACAACTGTAATTGAATAACAATAAAAAATAAATTAAAAAAAAAAGATTTGAAAGCAGCCATCATTAAAATGCTTCAGTGAGCTATTACAAACATGATTGAAACAAATGAAAAGGTAGCAATTCTCAGTAAAGAAATAGGAAGTCTCACAAAAGAAAGAGAAGATATAAAGAAGAATCAAAATGGAAATTGTAGAACTGAAAATACAATAACAAAATTTAAAAAAATCAAAGGATCAACTCAATATCAAAATGAAGAGGATAGAGGACAGAATCAGTGACCTTCAAGAAAAATACAATAAAAATTACCCAATCTGAGTACTTGAGAAAAATAGACTCAAAAACATGAACAGTCTCAAGGAACTGTGGAAGTATAACAAATGATTTGATATCTATATGATTTGAGATCCCAGGAGAAAAGAAAGAGGATGCAGCTAGAAAAGTGCTCAAATAAATAATGGCTGAAAATTCTGCAAATTTCGTAAAAATTCATGAACTGACAGATTCCAAAAACTGAGCAAACCCCAAATAGGAAAACAAAACAAAACAAAAAAACCCATACCAAGTCATAATAGTCCAACTTCTGAAAACTGAAGTCAAAGATAAATTGTGAAAGCAGAGAGAGAGAGAAAAACAACATTTTCTATAGGTGGAAACAATTCAAATACCAGCAGATATCTCATCAGAAATTGTAGAGGCCAGAATAAAATGGAACAATATTTTTTTAGGTGCTACAAGAAAAAAGAACTGTCAAACCAGAATTTTATATCCAGTGAAAATATCCTTTAGGAATGAAGAAGAAATGGAGATATTCTCAGATAAAGAAAAACAAAGAATTTGTCACCAGCAGCCCTACCTTAAAAGAATGGCCAAAGGAAGTTCTTCAAACAGAAAAGAAATGAAAAAGGAGTCTTAGAATATCAGCATGGAAGGAGGAACAACAGAGAGAGTAAAAATATAGGAAATATGTGTTCCTTCTCTTCAGTCTTCTAAGCTTTGTTTTATTGATTGTAGCAAAAATTATAACTGTTTGATGTGTTTCTAAATGTATGCAAAGAAAATCTTTAAGACAATTATCTTATAAAGTAATGGCAGTAAAGAAAGGTAAGGTTTCTGTACTTCACTAGAATTCCAAAGTGAATTGGTAAAATATGTAGTAGACTGTGATAAGTTCTGTATATATAATGTAATGCCTAGAGCAACTACTAAAAATCTATATAGGGATACACTCAAAAACACTGCAGATAACTCAAAGTTGAATTTAAAAAATATTCAGCTAGCCCATAGGAAAGCAGAGAAAACAAACAGAGATGATAAACATAGAGAACAAATAGAAAACAAAATTATAAAGTTGAAGGCCTAAGCCTTACCATAGCAATAATTACATTAAATGTAACTGGTGTAAACATATCAATTAAAAGAAAGAAAGCATAGTGGTTTAAAAATCAAGACACAACTTTTGGTGTCTATAAAAAACTAACTTTAAATATAATGAAAAATATGTATATTGCAAACAGTCAAAATCAGAAGTGGCTATAATAACATATTAGATAAAGTAGACTTCAGAGCAAAGAGACAGAGGGGGACATTAGATAACAACAAAAGAGTCAACCCCCAAGCACCATAATAATCTTAAATGTGCGTACATCTAATGACAGGGCTGCATGTTCTGTGAAGCAATAACATGATATAACTGAAAGGAGAAATAGAAAAATCCATAATGATAATGAGAGACTAAAATACCCCTCTTTCAACAATTGATAGAACATCTAGACAGGAAATAAGGAAGGATATAGAAGAACTCAACACCACTACCAACCAATAAGACCTAATGTATAGTTATACAACACCCCACACAATGACAGAAGAATAGATATTCTTTTCAAGTGCCCACAAATCATATACCAAGATAAACCATATCTGTCCATAAAACAAACCTTAATTTACTTAAAAGAATTAAGATAACAGAGAGTATATTCTCAGCCATAATGTATCCAAGCTAGAAATCAATGACTATAAGATAACAGGACATCTCTAAACAGTTGGAAATTAAACACACTTCTAAATAATCTATGTGTTAAGGAGGAAGTCTCAAGGGAAATTTTAAAAATATTGAACTGAATAAAAGTTAAAATATACATATCAAAATAAGTGAGACTCGGCTAAAGCTGAGAGGGAAATTTATAGCATGAAATGTTTATGTTAGAAAATACAAAAAGTCTCAAATTAATAATATAAACACCCACCTGAAGAACCTAGAAAAAGAAGAGCAAAAGAAACCCAAAGCAAGCAGAAATAAGGAAATAATAAGAACAAAAATCAAAGAAGTTGGCAACAGAAAAACAGTAGAGAAAAATCAATGAAACAAAAAGCTGGTTTTTTGAAAAAAAATCAATAAAATTGACCAAACTCTAGCATGACTGACAAATAAAAAAGAGTGAAGACACAAATTACCGATATCAGGAGTTAAACAGAAGTTGTCACAACACCCTCTGCAGGTATCAAAAGGATAACAACAAAATGTTGAAAACTCTACACACGTAAATTTAACAACTTATATGAAATGGACCAAGTCCTCAAAAAGTGAAAACTAATACAACTCACCCAAAAAGAAATAAATAACTTGAACAATTCTGTAACCATTAAATAAATTGAATCTACTTTTAAAAACTCCCTAAAAAGAAATCTCCAGGCCCAGATGGTTTCCTTGGAGAATCTTGCCAAATGTTTTAAGAAGAGTTAACACCAATTGTACACAATCTCTTCCAGAAAATAGAACAGGAACCCTTCTGAGTTTATTTTATTAACCTATAGTTTAAGCTATTAAACTATACTAGCCTGAGACAAAACCAGACAAAGACAGTACCAAAAAGGTATATCTCTCATAAATATAGATACAAAAATTTTCAACAATATCTTAGCAAATAAATTTGCCAATATAAAAAAAAATTATACACTGTGACTAAGTTGGGCTTATTCTATGGAAGCAAGGCTTGTTCAAATGCAAAAAGCAGTCAATGTAATCCACCATAATAACAGGCTAAAAATAAAAATCCTATGATCATATCGATTGATGCAGAAAAAGCCTTTGGCAAAATTCAACACCCATTCATAATAAAAGAAAAATCTCAGAATTGGTAATAGAGGAGAACTCCCTCAACTTGATAAAGAACATTAGCTAACATTATATTAACGATGAAAAACTGACTGCTTTTCCCCTATGATCAGGAAGAAGGTAAGGATGTTTGCTCTTACCATTCTTATTCAACACAGTGCGGAATTTCTAGCCAGTGTAATAGGTAAAGTAATAGAAATAAAAGTCATAGAGAGCTTGAAAAGAAAGAAATGAAAGTGTCTCTATCTGCAGATGACATGATTGTCTATGTAGAAAATCCTAAGAAATCTACAAAATACTCTTAGAATGAGTAAGTGAGCTCAGCAAGGTGGCAGGATAGAAAATGAATATGTAAGTCAATCACATTCCTATATACTAGCAATGAAGATATGAACACTTAAATTAAAAATACAATATCATTTACAATCCCAAAAATAAATGCTTATGTGCAAATCTAACAAAACATGTGTGGGGCTTGTATGCTGAGAACTACACAACAATGATGAAAGAAATTTAAAAAATACACATAAATGAGGAGACATACCATACCCACGAATTGAAAAATTCAATATAGAAAAAATGTCAGTGCTCACCAAATTGATACATAGGTTTAATGCAATTCCTGTTAAAATCCCGGCAAGATTTTTGTAGATATAGATATATATGGAAAGGTGAAGGAACTAGAATAGCTAGAACATTCTGGGAAAAGAATAAAATGGGAGAAAGAATACTACATAATATTAATGTTTACTAAATAACTACCATAACCACTCTGTCAGATCAGTGTGGTTGACAGAGAAATGGACACATAGATCAATGGAACATAATAGGGAACCCAGAAATCAATCCACATAAATATACCCAAATGATTTTTTTTTACAAAGGTGCACATACAGGTCAAAAGAAGAAGGATAGTTTTTTAAAGAATTGGTGCTAGATTACAAACTTAAATGCAAAATGTAAAACTATAAGACATTTTAGAAAAAGGCATAGCAGCTAGACAAGAAATTATTAGACTTGACACCAAAACCATGACCCATAAAAAGAAATGCTGATACATTAGACTTTATCAAAGTTAAGAACTTTTGCTCTTAATTTTGCACCTTGCAGGAGGATGCATATGAAAGCTACAGACTGGGAGAAAATATTTGCAACCTATATACCCACAAAGGGCTACTATCTAGAATATATAAAGAACTCTCAAAAGTCAATAGTAAAATACAAACAATACAATTAGAATATGGGCAAAAGACTTGAACAGACATTTTACTGAAGAGGAGATAGATGATAAATAAACACAGGAAAACCTGTTCAACATCATGAACCATTAGGAAAATGCAAATTAAAACCCCAATGAGATATCACTACACCTTCAGAAGAGCTAATATAAAAAATACTGACAACACCAAATGCTGGCAAGGATGCAGAGAAAATGGATGACATAAACTATTGATGGGAATGTAAAATGGCACAGCTACTTAGTAAAATAGTTTGTCAATTATTTTAAAAAATGCAACTATCACATAATGAAACAATTGTACTAGTAAGCATTTATCTCAGAAAAAGGAAAACATATGTTCACACAAAAACCTGTACATGAATATCCATAAATGCTTTATTCATAAAAGCCCTGAACTGAAAACAACCCAGATGTCCTACCACAGATGAATGGTTAAAAAAGCTATGGTACTACTCACCAATAAAAAAGAATGAAATATTGAGACACATACTGAAAAAAAAAATCTTGGGTGAATCCTTAGGGAATTATGCTGAGTGAAAAGAAGCCAATCCTCCACATTACAAACTCTATGATAACATTTACATAATATTTTTGAAATGACAAAATTTTAGAAATGGAGAACAGAGTAATGGTTGCCAGTGTTAGGTATGGGGTGGAAGAAAGGTGGATGTGGTTATAAAAGGTCAATAAAGGGATCTTTGTGGTGATGGAAATGTTCTGTATCTTGACCATATCAATGTCTATATGCTGTGATATTGTACTATAGTTTCACAAAGTGTTACCATTGGGGAAAACACTAGAACTCTCTGTATTATTTTTAACTGCATGGAAATCTAAAATTATCTTAAATAAAAATTTTAATTTAATAAAAACATAAAAAATAAACCTTATGTCTTGAATCATTATACTCTGGCTGTACCACTCACTCTTCATCATTATCATCTACCAGATAAAATTCAATAGTGACTTTGCCTAAGGAAGGAGTGTGGAAATGGGGAGAAGTGAGCACTTTCTGGGTCTATTTTGAAAGTAGAATCAAAAGGGTTTGCTAATGGATGAAACATGAAAAATGATTGGAGGGATCCAAACATGACTCCAAATTTGTCTTGAGCCATCTGAATGACAGGTTCATTATTTACTGAATGGGGGAGGCTGAAAGTGGAGCATGTTTCAGGGAAATTTGCGAGTTTGGTGTTGGATATGTTAAGTTTGAGATTCCTAGTAAGCCTCCAAGTGGAGATGTAGATCAGGCAGTTGGGTACACGTGCATTAGGAAGAGAGATTAGATCTGGAGAATTAAAGTGAAGGGGCATCAGCAGATGGATACTATTTTGTCATGAGTTTAGGTAATATTGCCTAGGTAATATATATAGGAGAGAAGCAGCCTGGATCTGAGCTCTGGGACTCCATACTTTAGAGGCCAGAGAAATGAGAAGAAAACAGCAAAGACTTAGAAGCAATGGCCAGTGAGAGAGAGGAGAGCTATAAGACAGCAGGATTTGGAAAACCAAGGCTTAACTCTCTGACTGTCCTTCCTCAACCCTTTTCATGGATGTATTGACCTCTGGTTTCATCTTCAGCCCCTTTAACTGCCATGTACTTTCAGATTCTCCCCAAACTATTGTTTTCAGCATTGAGCATTCCCTTGAAGTTGTAAGTCATAAAAGCCATTGATTACTAGGTACTCTGTTGAGACAGTACATGGGTACCTGTTCTAGATATTCATTAATGCCTAGCAAATCACCCACAAACTTGGTGGCTTCAAACAATAACAATAAATTATTATCTCTCACAGTTTCAATGGGTCAGGAACTTGAGATTAGCTTGGTTGGGCAGGTTTTGGTCTGGGATCTCTCAGATGGATGCAGATGGCTGGGGTTGAAATCTGAAAGCTCACTCATTCACATAGTCTGGCATCTGGGCTGGGAAGACTCAAACCATTGGTGCAGGTACACCTCATTAATCTTGGAGTTATACAATACACAGTGCAAGTGCAGGGTATGGCATTTTTAAACATAAACAAAGTGGTATCCATCACCTTCCAACTCTCTGAGCTGGCACAGTCTAAGTACATACCAGAACTCAGTGGTTTGGAACCAGAACCAGATGTTGGTTTTCCAGATATGGGACAGAAATTTACGATATAGTATTGGATCATCCATGTGTGTTTGTCCCAGGTAGTCTATCCTTCTAGAATGCTATTGCACCAAAGCCAAAATGACTTATCTCAATCCCTAAAATCACTGCATCTCCCATATAACAGATAATAGGCAAAATTCACCATGATGACAATCCCAACAAGCTTCTCTCTGAACCTTGGAGAAGATTGCCATTGCATGAGCATCTGTGTATCAGGGTTATCAGATGTTCTACTTTACCAAGACCCAACATCTCAGTTTTTATACCTGTTGTCCCACCCTAATTTTTAATACTGCCTTCTCTACTCACTTTCAAAAGTATCCTGGTTACCTGATTAATTATATATATAATTTTCTCCCTGAATCAGATCGTTTAGGATTGGACCAGAAGTACAAATTATTTCTTCAGGAAGAAACAGACTAATGTTGCAAAGGGTTCTGAAAGAGAAAAGAATCAGCTTTTCCCTGAGTATGGGGGCAGGGGACACATAAGAGCCCAATGTGTTCAGGGTCAAAAGGGACTAGAAATAGACAATAAATGCAAAGACATCACCATTATAATAGTAATAAGTACAGCATGCAGAAGCTCTCCTAACCCATGCCAGCTTACCTGATTCACCTAATTAACCAACACTCTCTACTGGAAAAGGTAGAGATGCCCAGGGCTTGAAACTCCTCAGGACTAGAGGGCTACTCTATAAGGTGCCAGAATACTACTGTTTCCACTGACTGGATTGTGTATTTGGCAAAGAGTGACACACATGTTTTCCCAAACCTGTTTATACTTGTAGTTGTCATTAGAATTCAGTGATCTTATTAGATATGACCTAAATTTATGAAAAAAGATCCTGAGAGTTATTGTATAGACTTTACTAAGACAAATTTCTGGGAGTAAAAAAAAAAAAGGCCATTGGTTTGGATGTATTAGATTCAGGTGTAAAATACTAGGTGAACATTAGAAAACTCTAGAGTCTATACTCATGTTTCCTCTCAAAATATGAGGAAATTGTACATTGTGGCTACTCAGCATCTTTTGAAAACCCTTGCTAGGTTTGGAGAATTTTCCTTCTCAAGTTAAAAGTTAGACTTCATTCTCACTTGCATCTGGGGAGCAGGCACATGACCTAGGTTGTAGAAATCAAGATTGAAGGAGGAACCGGGTAGGCTTCATGGGGAGTTGGTTTGAGGGGTGGGTGGTGGGACAAGTAGCCATCTTTTGGGGAGGCAACAGTAGCAGAGCTTTTGGTGTTCACTGAGAGGGAGAAGTCTGAAGTGCAGAAGGTTTGTGAGTGATATTAGTAGTTCCATTTTAGACATGTTAAGTTGAGATGTGTATTATATCACCTAGTTAAGATGTCTAGTAAGTAGGTGGATATACCAGTATGAAGTTTAGAAGAGAGGTCTGACCTAGAGATACAAATTTGAGCAGCATCAGTATACAGGTGGCATTTCAGGCTATGGGCTTGGATACAATCACCTATGGAGTGAGAGGGAATGAGAAAAGACCTGAATACCAAGTTTGGCTGTTCTCCAAAGCTTAGAGGTTGGGAAGATAAGGAAGTATAAGGAAGGAGAATGACAAAAAGCAACAAGTAAGGGAAAAATGCAAACCAAGACAGACAAAATAAAGTGTTTAAGGAAGAGATGGTGATTAACTGTGCCATTATTGCTAATGGGTCAAGTAGGGAGAGGGCTAGGAAATGACCATGAAATTTGGCAACATGGAGGCCATTAATATCCTGGATAAGAGTAGTTTCAACTTTCAGTGCTTTATGTTTGGCTCCTACATTTCAGACCACTGGTGGGGATTGTTAGAACAGCTCAATCAGCTCCCACCTGAGTCGTGTGGGCTTGCTTTTGAAGCTCTTCCCCCAAACTGGACAACTGTTGTCAAGGTTGGCTCCAGCATCCTATTTCTTGGGTGGGATGGAAGGCCTTTCTCACCAGTTGACCCTCTCAGATTCTTTAAACATATTACCCTCTGAGGGGCCCATGAATCATCCCAAATGTTTGGAAGGACCCAATCAGCCAACCCTCATAGACTACTATTTCACACCTTATCTTGTTTCTTCAAATGACAAACACCTATCCCTCTTATTCACTCTGACCTTGTATTTTATTGCACTGGAAAGGTAGAAGCAGTCAGAGAGAAGTCCATCTGGTTCCCACCACCAGTCTACCTGTGACCATGCCTTCCCTTCCTCCACTATGGATGAACTGTCTGTTCTTTGACAAGGCCAACCCTTCAGTTGTGCATTGGTTCCCATTCCCAATTGCAGGACCAGCTACACAATTTGAGGGGGGGGCCAGTACAGAATTAAAATGTGGGGTCTCTTATTCAAAAATTATTAAGGATTTCAAGACACCCACAGCAGAGCATTAAACTAAGCATGGTGCCTTTCTGAAGCCAGGTCCCTGTGTGAATGTATAGGTCACATGCCCATGAAACTGGCCCCTAGCCCTGACCAAAGAAAGGATGCCTATTCTTTGGGCTACTCTCTCCCACAGAGAGGATCCTGGCAGTGGTGGACAAGGCTCTCTTTTAACTCGTCATGGGGCTTTAATTTGCTATTTAATGTTGTTATAAGCAAAGAAAAAAATAAAAAATTTCAATTATGAGCATAAATTTTAGTGCACATGCTTGGAACTGATGGCTGCTGGGTTCCCCCTTCCCACCAACTGCCATGCCAACCAGCTGCACTGAGATAGGGGTGAGCTCTGAGGAAGTGAGTCTGGCTTCCCATGGGTGTCTCCCCAATACACGGCAGATGGATGATCCTCAAGGACCTTCAAGCTTTTGTACCAGGGAATACTAAGTATCTAGACTGGGGTCAGTGAGAGCCTTGTCTTCTCCAAGATTCAGCCTTTGTTAAGCTGCCTAGGCATGCTGTGGCAATGCCAGCCTTGGGGAAAGCCTGCCCCCCAAATCCTCATGGTGTGCACATCTGTACCGAGGCCCCATCCCATACCCAGGCCCCACTGGGAGCTGAGGGTGACAGCAGAAATCTGGCCTTTCCTCCCTCTCTCCCAACAAATGCAACCTAGTCACAATCCTGGGCAGAGGGCTGTGAGCTTGTGAGGCAGGGACTGGGTGGAGGCCAGGTGTGGCCTGAGGCACCAGGAAGCTGGGGAGCAGATGTCCAAGAACCTGTCCCAGGGAGGTGGGGGAGGCAGTACTGTGTGTGAGCTGAGGCTCCAAGCTCCTGGCATGAGCTCCTGTGTTCCACTGGACTTTACTTACATAGGAAAAATCATTAAGAATTTCAATAATGTGACAAGAGGGCAGTAAACTGAACACAGGGCCTGAGTGGGGCCTGGTAGCCTGCACAGGTTGCAGACCCATGATGCTAGTCCCACCCATCTGCCTCCTCCAGGACTTACACCAGCAATTCTATCACCACTTCCCCCTCTGTATTGGACAAAGCTGTACCAGCCTACAAACACGCTGTAAAAACTTCAAAACTTAAAACACACACACACAAAAAAAACCATGCACCTACCTCAACTCTATATCTGATGCCACTTAGTGCCCTAATTCTCTACTCTCTTTACTCCCAAACTCCTAGCATGAATTGTCTATATTTGCCATCTTCACTTGCTCTCCTTTTTCAATCCCACTCCAACCAGGTTTTGTCCATTGCTCCACTGATACTGCTGTCACCATGACCTCTCTGGATTTTCCCCGACCTTCCCTCTTACAGACTGAAGCAGCTCAAGCAGCCTGCTGAGTATTCCTGCAAGGGCTGTCCTACATGGCAGCCTTCAGATGTGTGGCTGTCTCTTTCTAAGGTTGAGAATGGAACTTGAAACAATCTCTCCAGGACCTGTCCAACTCAAGGCCTCTTTTCTTGGAGGAGAGCTCAGCTGCCACAAAGTTTCAAAGGAGAAAATCAAGCTGCCTTCCCCTAGAGCAGCTGATTTCTTTTCCTCTTCTTATTTCCCATGAAAGAAAATGCCCGTGCAGATGCTGCATGAGAGTATTCAAACTCTCTGAACTCAGAACATTCTCAAATTATAATTGTTTATCTAGAGACAGTAGTTTGAGTTCCACATTTTTCTATTCCTATTTTCTAATTTAAACATACCCTAAAAATTCAAATGTGGGCCAAGAGAGTGTTACTGTTAGTTATGAAACACCTGGCTTTTTGGATAGGTATTCTCTAATCATGCCACTGGTTAATATATCTTAAAACTAGCGATACATCTTCTTTAAAAGTATTCTTTTTGAGATCACATCATCATCCCATTCTTAAGAGAAGAGCTGATTGGCAAATTTGCTATATAGATCAGCAGCTGGTTTCACATTCAGGAAGTCCAGGGGAAAGCCCATTCAGTTTGAAGTCCTGAAGCTCCAGCCACGTGTAGTGCATCATAGCTCTGTTCAATTGGACTTCTATGTGGAAATAAAGAAATAAAACTTTCTAACTTATTTTCCTGTATTTGACTTCCCTTTCAGTTAAAAAAGTCTAATTTTAAATTCAGTTTTAAAAAGCTAATCTCCCTCACATACATAAAGAGTTCCTAAAGACCTACAAGAAAAAGACCAAAACCAAATAAAAAATGGACAAATATAAACAGTCTACAGAAAAATATAAACAAATGATTCTTAAATATAAGAAAATATGCTCAAATTCATTCATAATAAGTGAAAACTACACTGAAACTACATTTCTCATCTACCCACTAGGCAAACATTTAAAAGCTTGACAAAGCACTCTGTTGGCAAAGCTGTGGGGAAGCAGTCACTCTCCTATATTGTTGGTGAAAGTGAGATATGTTATAGCTACTATGGAGGGAAACTTGGTAATCTACATTCACTCTATTTACTACTGGAAATAAAGTCATTAGCATCTTTACTTTATTTTTTTGTTTTATCTTTATTTTTTAAATTACTTTATTATTGTTCAATTACAGTTGTCTGCATTTTCTCCCCCCACTCCCCACCCACCCCAGCCAAACACACCTCCCTCCGTTGCTCCCACCCTCCCCCTTGGTTTTGTCCATGTCCTTTATAGGACATGTCCTTTTTGTCCTTTATAGCAGTTCCTGAAAACCCTTCTCCCCACTGTCCCCTTCCCCCTCCCCACTGGCTATTGTTAGATTGTTCTTAATTTCAATGTCTCTGGTTATATTTTGTTTGCTTTTTTCTTTTGTTGATTATGTTCCAGTTAAAGGTGAGATCATATGGTATTTGTCCCTCACCGCCTGGCTTATTTCACTTAGCATAATGCTCTCCAGTTCCATCTATGCTGGAACCGGAGAGCATTATGAAAAGGGTATAAGATCCTTCTTTCTCTCTCCTGCGTAGAATTCCATTGTGTAAATGTACCACAGTTTTTTGATCCACTTATTTACTGAAGGGCACTTAGGTTGCTTCCAGCACTTGGCTATTGTAAATTGTGCTGCTATGAACATTGGAGTGCACAGGTTCTTTCAGATTGGTGTTTTAGGACTCTTAGGGTATAATCCCAGCAGTGGAATTGCCGGGTCAAAAGGCAGTTCCATTTTTAGTTTTCTGAGGAAATTCCATACTGTTTTCCATAGTGGCTGCACCAATCTGCATTCCCACCAACAGTGCACTAGGGTTCCCTTTTCTTCACATCCTCTCCAGCACTTGTTTGTTGATTTGTTTATGATGGCCATTCTGACTGGTGTGAAGTGGTATCTCATTGTGGTTTTAATTTGCATCTCTCTGATGGCTACTGATGCTGAGCATCTTTTCATATGTCTCTGGGCCCTCTGTATGTCCTCCTTGGAGAAGTGTCTGTTCAAGTCTTTTGCCCATTTTTTAATTGGGTTTTTGTTCTTCCTGGAGTGGAGTCGTGTGAGTTCTTTATATATTTTGGAGATCAAACCCTTGTCTGAGGTATCATTGGCAAATATGTTTTCCCATACTGTTGGCTCTCTTTTCATTTTAAGACTGTTTTCTTTAGCCATGCAGAAGCTTTTTAATTTGATGAGGTCCCATTTGTTTATTCTTTCCTTTATGTCCCTTGCTTTAGGGGACATATCAGTGAAGATGTTGCTGTGTGGAATGTCTGTGATTTTCCTGCCGATGTTTTCCTCTAGGACTTTTATGGTGTTATGACTTATATTTAAGTCTTTTATCCATCTTGAGTTTATTTTTGTGTATGGCGTAAGTTGGTGACCGAGTTTCATTTTTTTGCATGTAGCTGCCCATATCTCCCAACACCATTTGTTGAAGAGGCTATTTTTACTCCATTTTATAAATCTAATCACATTAGAGAGCCAATTCCAGAAACCCCAGAATCAATTTAGAAAGCCCCTCCTTAAAATTCCATTCCTCTAGAACCACTCTCAGTACCAAAATCCCTATTAGTCAGGGTTGTCCAGAGAAACGGAACCAATGGGATAGATAGATTAGATAGATAGATAGATAGATAGATAGATAGATAGATAGATAGATAGACAGACAGACATTTATTATAGTAATTGGTCCATGCAGTTATGGAGGCTAAGAAGTCCCATCCCTGCCCTCTTCAAGTTGGAGAACCAGGAAAACTGTTGGTGTAATTCAGTTTGAGTCCGAAGGCCCAAGAACCAAAGAAGCTCCATGGTGAAAGTGCCGGTCTGAGTCCAAAAGTCTGAAACTAGGGGCGCCGATGTGTGAGGATAGGAAAATATAGATGTGTCTCATCTCAAGCAGAGAGAGCAAATAATCCTTCCTCCATTTTTTTGTTCTATTCAGGCCTAGAAGAGACTGGGTGATGCCCACCCGCATTGGTGAGGGTAGATCTTTACTCAGTCTACAGATTCAAATGCTAATCTTTTCTATAAGCACCTTCACAAACTCACCCAGAAATAAGGTTTGCCAGCAATCTGGTCATCCCTTAGCCCAGTCAAGTTGGTACATAAAACTTACCATCACAAAGACTAATGACAAGAATGGAGTACAGCACACATTATGCTACTTTCAAATGTTTCAGCAAAAGGGGAGCAAGGGAAAAGGAGAGAGAGAGAAATAATGGAATCATGTTAGAAATGATGTTAGGTGTCTCTGTGAAGAGTTTACAGGTGATAATTGTATTATTCTTTTAACTTTTCTTAACGTCTAAAAATTTTTAAAATAAAAATTGTGGGGAATATTTGAGAAAAGTCCCTCTCTGAACTTGATCCAGCATCCTCAAGGGATAGCAATGTAGGCAGGGACTCAGAGATCTGCCATCTCCTCGTGACAAACTTTAGGTCCTTGCAGGCCTCAGTAGCAATGACATCCCTGTCCATTATCACCCTGCTGTCTCTGCTGCTGGAGTATGTAGCTGGTAACTCTCCAAACTGTGGGACCCAGCTAGTCAGGGCCCAGTGTGCTCACTCCTGATTCTTGTACATGCTGTGTATCCCGTTAAAGTCCAGCTGGAACTCCCTAGGGTCTCTGGCCTAGGGTTTACTGTTCAGTCTTCCGCCCTGGGGTCACTCTGTCCCCCTGCAGCACCTCCTCTGGTGGGCTCAACAGTCAGCGTCATGGCTATTGTGGATTTCCCTCTGCATGCCCTCTGGAAGTTTGGAGATGTCTGAGGATGATGCTAATTGTCAAAGATGGGAGCCTGTTGCTGGCATCTAATGGGCAGGGGCCAGGGATGCCAAACATTTTGCAGTGCATGGAACAGTCTGGAACAACAAACTTTTGTCTCACCCAAGATGTCATTTGAACTGTTATTATGAAACTACAAAAAGCACAAGCAATTTTATAGCAGCTTACAATATGTTGTGTAAATCCTGTTTGTGCAAGAGAGCTGTAAATCTAGAGATTTTGGGGCTCAGTTATGATATAAGCTTCCAGAGGGCTTAACTTGCCTGTAGATTTCTGAAAATCATGCTGTGAACAGATGCTAATGCAAAATTTCCTTGGAGTCTGTTTTTTTATGCCCAAGAACAGACAGGTTTTGTGGGGCCTGAAGCTTTATAGAATTTGGTGGGGGCAGCTCTTTTAAAAACCATACAAAACAGACAGCAGGCTGACTGCTTGGGGGGTGGCTGGGGGATGGAGGGATTGAGCAAAAAAGAAAAAGAACTCATGGACATGGACAACAGTTGGTGATTGTGGGGGGTAGGGGAGAGGTGGAAGAGGTATAAGGAGGATAAATGGTAATGGAAAAAATACAATGAAAAGTGATCTATTAAACTATTTTTTTAATCATAAAAAACATGAAGAATAACAAATACAAAATTAGGTAGAAACATGAATTTTACTTAGAATGAAAACAAAACTTGCAACAAATTGTAAATTTAAAAAAAGATGACAAATAAAAATAATATTTTTGTATTAATTAGCTTCCTGAAATATATCTATAAATATTTTCCTTCTTTTTTTGTGACTGGATGCTCTTTGATCACATCTTCATGCATCAATAATTTTATAATATAATTTTCTATAGAATTTAGCCTTATCTCTGTCATGACCCAATGAAAATCACCTTTTTATTATTGATAGTTGGGATGCATGTAACATGTGACTTTGCAGGCACATTCTTACTGCTTACAGTATTGCTACAAATTTGCACATACAAGCACAGGAATTCAATTTCTTCTAATTAATAAAAGAGATGTATTATGTGCTTACAATCGTAAATGATTCATTTATTAAGTATATTGGTTTCCTAGAGCTTCCGTAAGAAATTGCCACAGATGGGGTGGCTAAAAACAACAGAAATTTATTCTCTCAAAGTTATGGAGCCCAGAAATTCAAAATCAAGGTGTTCAACAGGGTTATGCTCCCTCCAAAGGTTGGACGGTTGAATCTTTCCTTGCCCCTTCCAGCTTCTCATGGCTCTAGCATTTCTTGGCTTGTGGCAGTATCACTCCAACCTCACATGGCCTTCTTCTCTGTGTGTCTTCTCCTTTTCTTATAAGGACACCAGCCATTGGATAGGTCCTACTTAAATCCAGTATGATTCCACCTTAACTTGGTTGCATTTGCCAGGACTCTATTTCCAAATAAGATCACATTCTGAGGGTCCAGGTAGACATGAATTTGGTGACAGTCTTCAACCCAGCACATCCCTGCCAGGAAACCTTCCATTTTGATTAGGCATCAGTGAGACCCAAATTGTCCACTTGTGCCTATTGATGGGAAGAATTTTCCTTAACATCAAGCTGTATATTTTCTAAACTTTCTTCCTCCTCCACTACCCATGTATTTCCAGTCTTAGGTGCCATAGATCCAGTTAATATCTCAGTATGGCTAGGAATCATAGTGTGTCCTGAGTCTTTGTGTTGTAATGCTGCCATGTGTTGGCACAGTGGGAAGATTCCATAGCCACCCATATTGGGATTGCTAGCAATAAATGAACTATACACACAAGTCACTGTGAACCACATAAATATCTCTCACTAAGGCTAAACCTAAGTGTACCCCCAACTCAAATTCTCCTCAACCTGATCTCAAAAGTGTTCTAGCCATTTTAACATCACTGGATTTGAAGGGAAGTATGACAGTGGGAAAGTGGTACTTGAGACTGAGGACTTAACCAATTGTGCTTAGAATATCTTATTTTTGCAAATTGCAAAAATACATGATATGTGACATGTTGCTAGGGCCCCTTCCAGGGGCCCGGAATGGGTCTGTGCAGGCGAGGGGCCTCAAAACTTAAGCTTTGATAGCTCCTGCTGGTAAACTCTTTTTGATAAGGCTGTCCAACTCAAACCAGGGAAAGGCCACAGACTGTGTATCTGAATTTTAAAGGAGCTAGCCAAGATCTTCATCATTTCTTTTTTTGTATAGACAAATTATGGCCAGCTGGGCTGAGTTTTGGCCAAGTAAATGCTGGTGAAAATGATTACAACATTTCTAGGCCTGACCCACAGACCACAGAAATCTCTTTTTTTTTTTTTGAACTAAGTGAAATTTTATTTATTTATTGTTTAATTAATTTATTTATTTTTATTCAGTTACAATTGTCTGCATTTTCTCCCCTTCCATCCACCCCAGCCAGTCCCACCTCCCTCCCCCACCTCTATCCTCCCCCTTGATTTTGTCCTTGTGTCCTCCACAGTAGCTCCTATAGACCCCTCTCCCCACTATCCCCTCTCCACTCCCCTGTGGCTATTGTTACAATGTTCTTAATTTCAATGTCTCTGGTTATATTTTACACAGCAGAGAGAAAGAAGGAGCTTATACCCTTTGCAACGGCATGAATGGAACTGGAGAGCATTATGCTAAGTGAAATAAGCCAGGCGGTGAGGGACAAATACCATATGATCTCACCTTTAACTGGAACATAATCAACAAAAGAAAAAAGCAAACAAAATATAACCACAGAAATCTCTTGAACAATCCCCTATTATTTCTTTTCTCCCATATGGTGGCTTGATGTTAATACCCAGAGAAACTTTGGAAGCCCTGTGTTGTGGATGGCAGATCCCCACTTAGCCTGTGGCCCTGAATAGTTAACTACATAGAATAGATCTCACCTAATGATTCCACAGTCCCTCCCCACAACCCAGAGATTGGGGCAAGAAATAAACTATTGTGTTTAGGCACTGATATTTCAGGGCTTATTTGTTCTATCAGCTAGCATTACATTAACTTATACAGTTGTCTTCTCAGTGAGGCTCTTCCAGACTACCATATTTTAAATTGCAATGACTTTCCCTCTATTTCCACTCCCTATTTTCCATTCTTGCTTCCATGGTTTAATCACCTGATGTAGCACTTAGGCTTCATGAACACAGGAAATGTGTCCGTGGTGTTCACTACTGTATCTTTAGCATTTAGAACAGCACTATCTTATAGAATTTTCTGTGACGACGGAGATATTCTTTCTACATCTGTGATGTCCAATGCGGTAGTCACTAGCCACATGTATCTTTTGAGCCCTTGAAATTGGCTAGTATGACAGAGGAACTGGACTAATTTTATTTCATTTTAGTTAATTTAAATTTAACTTGCCAGATATGACTAATGGCTACCATTTTGGACAATGCAGATCTAGAACAATGGCTCAGTTAGGCCATCCAATAAATGTATTTTGAGTGAAAGAATCAATGAATGGATTCAACAGGCTGCTGCTGTGTTTCTGCTATGTGTCACATGTAAATGAGACTCTCATTACTCCTGCTACATTGGCCAGGTGCTAACCTGGGTGACTCATTGAGATCTTTATATGCTCTTGTAAGTTTACTATTCTATGAGCAGCCAGTTCAATGTTTGAGAAACAAACACAAATTCTTACCTTTCTCTGTGAGTTTAAGTTGGACAAGATACATTTCTAGAACATGTTATATTAAATCTGGTTACAAGAATTCTTTCACCAGAATTTAAACCTTAAAACTAAAATAATATCAGAGAAGAAAGTTTAGTGCTTTGTGTGGTGTGATCTGAGGATGGTGAGAAAGGCTTCATCTCCCAAGAGCATCCTCTTTCCTTCCTTGTTCTCCCATAGGTCTGAGTTCAACACTCAGAAGATCATAATTGTACTGTAGCAGGGATGGTATCTGGTCTGCAAAAACCTTGTTCTCCTCTTAGACACATGCCCTGATTACATTTCCAAGCATCTTTTACAATTTGGCTTGGTCATAAGACTGAATAATAACTTCTATGATTCCTTCACAAGTTATTTATTTTCCTCTCTGATTTCTTTGGAGATTTTATCTTCTACTGGAGTATTCTATAGTTTTACATTTTTCTAGATGTGGATTTATTTTAATTTATCTTGCTTGAGCCATAGTATGCTTTGCTTAGTCTAAAAACTCAAGTCAGAGTGAGAACCAAGATGGAGGCATAGGTAGACACACTGCGCCTCCTCGCACAACCAGAACTGACAGAAAATTGAACGCCAAGGAAGTCCGACACCAAGGAAATAAAAAATAAACATTCATCCAGACCGGTAGGAGGGACGGAGACGGGCAGCCGGGGCGGAGAGGACTCGCGTTGCAGGACTCGTGTTGCCGTGGCGGGACCGAGACTGGCGGAGTGTGGGACGAACCGGGCAGGCAGTCTGTCCACTGGCAGACCCTGCGGGTTCACATTCGCGCAGATAAACCAAGAGGGCCGGACTCAGAGTGGCGGAGAACATGGCAGGCAGAGCGGCGGGTAGCACCCCACGGCCCCACATTCACGCACAGATAAACCGGACAAACGGCGGGGATCGAAGCAGACCGCGCAACCCAGGGCTCCAGCGCGGGGAAATAAAGCCTCAAAACTATGGTATATGTACACAATGGAATTCTATGCAGCAGAGAGAAAGAAGGAGCTTATACCCTTTGCAACAGCATGGATGAAACTGGAGAGCATTATGCTAAGTGAAATAAGCCAGACGGTGAGGGACAAATACCATATGATCTCACCTTTAACTGGAACATAATCAATAGAAGAAAAAAGCAAACAAAATACAACCAGAGACATTGAAGTTAAGAACAATTTAACAATAGTGGGGGGGGAGGGGACAGTGGGAAGAGGGGATTACAGGAACTACTATAAAGGACACATGGACAAAACCAAGGGGGAGGGTGGAGGTGGGGGAGGGAGGGGGGTTCAGCTGGGGTGGGGTGGAGGGATGGGGAGAAAAGGCATACAACTGTAATTGAATAACAATAAAAATTTTAAAAATAAAAAAAATAAAAATACAAATAAAAAAGAAAACGCCTGTGGGGGTTGGGGCGGCAGCAGGAGAGACTCCCAGCCTCACAGGAGAGGGCATTGGAGAGACCCACAGGGGCCTAGGGCATGCACAAGCCCACCCACTAGGGAACCAGCACCAGAGGGGCTCAGTTTGATTGTGGTTAACAGAGGGAGTGACTGAAATCCAGTGGAGAGTGGAGCAGGCGCCATTGCTCCCTCTCGGCCCCTCCCCCACATACAACATCAGAGCGCACCCACCAGCGTTACCCCGCCCCGGTGAACACCTAAGGCTCCACCCCTTTAAGTAACAGACGCACCAAGACAAAAAAAAAAAAAGGCCCAAATGACAGAACACTTCAAAGCTCCAGAAAAAATACAACTAAGCAAGGAAGAGATAGCCAACCTATCAGATGCACAGTTCAAAACACTGGTTATCAAGACGCTCACAGAATTGGTTGAATGTGTTCGAAAACCAGATGAAAAAATGAAGCCTATGCTAAGAGAAACAAAGGAAAATGTACAGGGAACCAATAGTGATGCGAAGGAAACTGGGACTCAAATCAATGGTGTGGACCAGAAGGAAGAAAGAAACATCCAACCAGAAAAGAATGAAGAAACAAGAATTCGGAAAAATGAGGAGAGGCTTAGGAACCTCCAGGACATCTTGAAACGTTCCAACATCCGAATTATAGGGGTGCCAGAAGGAGAAGAGGAAGAACAAAAACTTGAAAACTTATTTGAATAAATAATGAAGGAGAACTTCCCTAATCTGGCAAAGGAAATAGATTTCCAGGAAGTCCAAGAAGCTCAGAGAGTCCCAAAGAAGCTGGACCCAAGGAGGAACACACCAAGGCACATCATCATTACATTACCCAAGATTACACAGAAGGAGAGAATCTTAGAAGCAGCAAGAGAGAAGGACGCAGTTACCTACAAAGGACTTTCCATAAGACTGTCAGCTGATTTCTCCAAAGGGACCTTACAGGCAAGAAGGGGCTGGCAAGAAGTATTCCAAGTCATGAAAGGCAAGGACCTACATCCAAGATTACTGTATCCAGCAAAGCTATCATTTAGAATGGGAGGGCAGATAAAGTGCTTCTCAGATAAGGTCAAGTTAAAGAAGTTCATCATCACCAAGCCCTTATTATATGAAATGTTAAAGGGAGTTACCTAAGAAAAAGAAGATAAAAAATATGAACAGTAAAAATGACAGCAAACTCACAGTTATTAACGACCACACCTAAAACCAAAACAAGAGCAAACTAAGCAAACAACTAGAACAGAAACAGAACCACAGAAATGGAGATCACATGGAGGGTTATCAATAGGGGATTGGGAGGGGGAGAGAGGGGGGAAAGGTACAGAGAATAGGTAGCATAAATGGTAGGTAGAAAATAGACAGGGCGAGGGAAAGAATAGTGTAGGAAATGTAGAAGCCAAACAACTTATAAGTATGACCCATGGACATGAACTATAGGGGGGGAATGTGGGAGGGAGGGGGTGGGCAGGATGGAGTTGAGTGAAGGGGCGGAAATGGGACAACTGTAATAGCATAATCAATAAATATATCAAACAAAAAAGAGGAAGCATTGGATGGCCTGGTTCAAATCCTGGTTATGCCACTTAGTAGCTTTATGATATTGGGTATGTTTCTTAGCCTCCCTATTCCTCAGTTTCTCCATTAGCAAAATGGAGATAATAACAGAACTCACCTTTTATGGTTGCTAGAATAGATGCTTTGATGTATGTGAAGCATTTAGAAGAGTGCTGGGTACTTAATAAATTTTATTGATGTTAGAGATTATTATTATTATTGCTATCATTATTAATACTACCAGACAACCTGCATCCTTCCTATGCTTCTCTCCCTTTCTCACTTCCCAGCCTCCTCCCTTTGCGGTGAATCCTCTGCACCCTGCCTTCTGTTTACTCTCCCTGCTCTCTCCTTCCCCTACCAGATGAGCCATCAACAATTTTCCCTGCTGAGATGGACAGATCACTATTAAAATTAAGTTATTAATGTTTAAAGAATGAGTCAGAATGCTAAGAAATATAGGTTTCTGGTGGAGCAGTAAGGCATTTCTCAATCTTCTCCCATTCACTATTTCTCACCCATAATTTGGCTGAAAGTGTAGAAGCCACATATCAGATATGCAGGCAATTAGAAAAATAACAAATTTTTTTTAGAAAAATAATAAATATTTTTAATGGAGAGTAAGCATACAAAAATATCATGACCCTTAAAGCAATGGGTGAAATATAACCAGATGAAATGAGCAAGGATAAATGTAAATCTTGTGCAAGGGTCCAAATAAAACCCCACTTGAAAATATATAAATTAATATGTTATATATTATAACATATGTTATAGTATAATAACATATAATAACATGTTATTATACTATATACCACATAATTCCTATATTAATTATTAGATATTATTTATTATATGTTTACATAATGAATAATATAATGGAATAAAATATATTACTATGCATAGCTTACAATTTGTATATCCTTTCGATGTAGAAATTCTACTTCTAGGAATTTACCTTAAACAAAAAGTGTGTGGATGGGTGGGTAGAGGGAATGACAAAAAAAGGGACTAGAAATACAGTGAGTGCAGAACTAATAATAATATTTAAAAACTGGAGAGCAGCCTACAAATATGTCAGTGGGGATTGATAGCTAAATTATGGTAAATGTAAACAAAAGAAAATGAGGCAATTTTTAAAAAATGATGCTGTACCAATTGAGTATTTATCAAACTGGGATCTGAAAACCTTCTAGGTCCTCCTTAGCATAATGAATGAACATCTCTGGGGGAGGATCAAGGGAAATATGTTTTTTAACAAGCACCCTCAGATAATTCTGATACAAAGTTAAAGTTTGAGAATTTCTGTGTAAAAGAACATTTAATGGCATAGGAAAAATGTTCATGATACAATAAGTGACAAAACAAGTTCAAAGCAGGATGACCTGTTTCAATAAAAGGCAAAAGATTTATACGATCTGAAGAGAAACCAGAGTATATGATGATCCCTTTTATATAAAAATACATATTTGTGTAGAAGAAATTATGGAATGATAAAGGCCCAAATGATAGCCATGGTTAAATTAATGTTACATGAAAAGATGGTGTGCAGATGGGTAGTCTCACTTTCTTCTGTACTTGTATAATACCTAGAATATATAATACTTAGAATATTCAATTTGAGGAGGTAAAAATCTATTTATATTAAAACAATATTGGATGTAAAGTCAATGGAGAGGAGGAGTCAAAATGGACTGAAAGTTTAAAAGAATGGTGATGCATTAATATAGCAAGGAGTTCACAATGATAAACTGATTTAGGGAAGAATGATGCGTTGCTTTTGAACATGGCAAGTTTGAGGTAGTACTGATGGCATATCCAGCAGGAAATAAACAAAAGGCAGTTGGAATTCTGGGTCTAGAATCCAAGAAATTGACTGGGGCTAGAGTTGTTGATTTAAAGACAATAAAAGTTGTAACATCGGCTTAATCAAGGTGGAATACTGAATAAAGATAGAAGGTGGCCAAGATCAGTTCTCTAGAGATTGCCTTTGATTAGTGGAAAGGAAAGGAAGAAAAGTGAGTAAAGGAATAAAAGAGGGCATGGTCAGAAAGGTAGAGGATGAGCCAGTAAACTCCAGTGTTACCAACTATGCCCCAGAGGAGAGTTTTGGGGAAAAGTCAAAGATTTAGCCACTGGTCTGGACAAATAGGTCAGTGGGGACCTTCCACAGAGCTGTTAGGAAGAGCAGTGGCACCCATAGCCAGGTGGCAAGGAGTTAAGGAACAATCAAGTAGTGAGAAAGATGAAATAGCTGGTGCAGTCATTGCTGCATTTTGAGGTCATTTAGTGGCCTTTCTCATTGTGGAGAATGACTCCCTGGTCTTCATGCTCCTTTGAAGATGAACTTGGGATAATTTCCCCCAGCATCCTTTCTCCAGAGAAAATGAACTGGAATTTGGGTGTTTCTCTTTTCATGGAACTTTCAGTCACCCTATGCAATATAATTTTAGAGAGATAATTTATACTTCCTTTCTGTGCATTTTTCCTTTTCTTTCCCTAATCTGGTGGTTTGTTTGTTTGTTTATTTAGCCATGGTGAAGGTTTGAGGCTAGACAAAGAGTAGCAGTTACCCCCAAAATATTTCCCTTCCTGGCTTTTGTTTCCAAAAGTCTCAGTCCCTCCAGAGAATTTTAATACTCTCCTAGAGTGTGAGGCAAAAGAAAGAGAATACTTTTGAGAAGAAGAAAGATTTTCCTAAGACAAAAAGCAATTCCTCTAGCTTGGGACAGGAGAAATGCCTAAGAACCTGGAGAGCCACGAGTCCCTACATTCCTCATCCTGGAAGTACCAGAAGAGGAGGCTGATCTCAGACAATAGAGCTGAAGGAGAAAAATTGGACCAAGGCCTAGGCTTCCAGCCAGCCAGGGTTTCCACAGCTCCTGTCACAGCCAAACTCTAGCCGAGTCTAGGGAGCTAAAGGGATCCTTCCGTCTGGGGCTGTTACATCTCAATAATACCTCTGGGTCTGTGTTCCAGAAGGTCTCCCTGATGTCTTAGCAGTGCCTGAGACCCAGAACCTTGGGTAGAGACCTCTCCTCCACTCTGGGTCTCGGAATGGAGGAGAGGACCTAAAGAGTGTAGGAGAGGAACTATGAATGTCTGGGGTTGAAATTCCCACCAGCTTGGCAGGATGAGGGTGGTTGCTTTATTGATGATAAAGACAAGCAATGTTTCTTGCTCCCCTGAGCTTGTGGATTGAGATTCCTGTCTACTGCACTTGGGAAGTCAGATTCATGTTCTCAAGCAAGATGAATGTTGTCTTCACCTGGGAAGAAAACTAAGGGATTGGAATGAGGGGCTTTGGATGATGTCAGAACTGGTGTATAGGTAGGAAGCAATTTGGTAAGATGTCTAGAGGAGTGTGAAAAAGGGTGGACTTATTGTCAGAGAAAACAGATTCTAGTCCTTCTCTGCTGCTTCAGCTTCCTGCAAGTTCAGCCAAGATATTCCATGTCCCGGGGCTTCGGTTTCTTCTTATGTAAAATGAAAGCATTAGATTAAGTGACTGCTTAGGCTCCTCCCACATTCCAATACCCTTTGGCTTGGTTCTCTCTTTTCTAATGGTAAACTGAGTTTTCCTCTCTAAGAAATGAGGTCCATTAAGCAGCCCTATAACCTCTGAGCTACTGTCAACTAGCCTCGAGCATGGGA
Source organism: Desmodus rotundus (assembly GCF_022682495.2). NCBI lineage: Eukaryota > Metazoa > Chordata > Mammalia > Chiroptera > Phyllostomidae > Desmodus > Desmodus rotundus. Next base: position 92,036,166 of record NC_071400.1, on the reverse strand, counting down.
GAAAACCAGTAAGCTGGGGCAGCTTGCATTACTGAGGAGGATGCAAGACTGCATTTTGGACTCCAGAGATGGTCCCTGAGCTCCTGCAGATTTAATTGAGGGGAGCAGAGGGTGATAAAATTACCAAGTTGTCTCTTTAAGGCTGGGCCATCCAGTGAAGATGGGTTTGCATACTAGTCTCAGAGGGCTAATTTATCACTTTGGAGAGCCATTTTTTATTAACACAATGTCAATATTGCTGGGGATTGGCTAGACCACCTTTGGAAGAGGTTAAATTACCTTTTAATCAGTGTATGGAAGAACAAAGCTTCTGTTCCATCATGGTATAGCAGCCTTGCTAATTTGACATCTTATAAAAGCCAAGGCAGCTCTAATTACACCTGTGTGATACAACCAGGATTATTTCCAGAGAGGCAGAAGACAGGAAAGGAGGGTTTCTGTGGCTGTTATTCCAACTGGCATAATTGATGTGGGTGTGGTGTGTTATAGCTAATGGTCTGTGTTTAATTATGGAGGCAGTTACACAGGCTTCCAGGATGATAAGGTACTAACCACATGATGTAGCACTTGCTCAGTGATGAGCTCACTGGCCAAGGTCAGTAGAGTAGCAAGGTGCTCTAAATTCCATGTTTCTCCTGGCATGTGGCCTTGGTCCCCAAGAGGCACAGGGCTATATTTATAAGATGTGTCCTAATCCACTCTGACAAGGTCTCCTGAAAGAGCAGTCACATACAGGCCCTAGATGTAAGTGCTTTGAAATCCACCTCTCTGGGAATTCATTCTTCATTTAAACCAAGATAATTTACATTTTATGTATTGATATCTAAAACTCATCAGCCATAGTGGAAAGATGGGACTTTTCACCTGCTCTCATTCCTCAGAGCAATAAAACAACAAACAAACAAAATATCCTTTATCTACTAGCTTAAAAAATATTGACAGTAACTGTTGTTGAACTGCATATTATCACATATCTATTATCAGCTTTTAGCAATAAAACCTTCAGGTTTTAGCTGGACACATGGCTGCCCAGCTAAAGACTATACTTCTCAGCCTCTGTGGCAGCAGTGTGAGATCATGTGACTCAGTTTTAACCAATAAGAAAGGGACAGAAGTGATGTGTGTAACGTCTGTGTCATTCTGTAAAGGAAAACTACTCATCCTACCTCCGTCAACTGCTTACAAGCTTGGACTTTTAAAGAGTACTGGATGTCTATCTTGTTTAAGCCATTGTTATTTTGGTCTCCGTTAAAACAAATGCAGTGATTTATATCAGTAAAACACCTTCCAGCTTGCAAAGCACTTTCTTTTATATGTTCTATCTCTTAGTTGCACAAGACAAGTAGATGAAATAGACAGGCAGGGTGTAGTTAGAGCATCTACCTGACAGGGGAGGAAACTGAGGCTCAGAGAGGCCATACATTTTGTCCTCAGTCACATACCTATGTAGACATGGAACTACATCTTAAACCCAGGTATTCTGACTCCTGTTTGAGTGCTCTCTTAACTGTAATATTGCTTCTTCATCGTTGGAAACCTCAAGGCAAGGTCCTATATGTGCACAAGAGGGAAATCTCCATTCATCAAAACTCTTGCAATTTTGATGGCTTAAGCATCCCCATTCAGCTCTTTCTCCTTTCCACCTCTTACAGACTGTCCACCAAAACAACAAAAATGCAGCATTCCATAAAGTAGGGTTTTTGTTTGAATGGTTGATAGCGTTGCTTAATATCAGAAGTTCTGAGGGTCAGGGGTGACAGGGGGAGTTGTAGTGGAAGGAGTATTTTACCAACAACATTGTTTAGAATTGCCAGCACATGGGGTAATAAAAAGCAGAACTACTTTTAGTCAGTTTTATTATTGTTTGTAAATTCTTTACAGACAATGAACCCCTTATTACCTGTACCCCAATTTTTGCCCGTACCTTGGATGGATCACTTCCATCACTCCCCCCTTACTATACCACAAACTAATAGTAATGAAGGAAAAGCAAGATCATGAAATGTCACATCAAATTAACTCTTGCCTTGCTTCCTTTGATATGTATAAATGTCCAGGAAATGTCTGGGATGTATGTAGCAATTGTCATCTGTTACATTTAGAAGAGCTTCTGTAAAGAAAAGGAAACCTTGTCTATTTCCTTGTTTCTTTTCCTTCCTTCTTATCTCCATAGTTACAAGAGTTGGTGCATTTTTTAAAGCTGGCATCTTGCCCAACTCAAATTGCTTATAAAGGATGGGAGGGACAGTTGAGATCTGTGGCTTGATTCCCGGGTAAGTTGGCTGTTTAGAAAGATAGCATTGACAGCCGAGACAGCCTGCAGATGGGAAGGCAAGTCTGGAGATTCCCTTGTTTATTACGGAGCTGCTGAATGACTCACTAGGTTGGGCTCTTCCTTGGAGGAACACATAAAAATAAGTGCTTAAGTGTCTGGGAGAAATCAGCAAAAAGGTTTTTTCCTCAAAGGCTTTATAGGAGAGGTTGCCAGATTAAATATAGGACACCAGTTAAATGTGCAGTTCAGATAAACAACAAATACTTTTTTACTATAACTGTGTCCCTGATATTTCATGGGACATGCCTACACTTACATATTATTCCTTGTTTATGTGAAATGCAAATTTAACAGGGCATCCTATATTTTTCTTTGCTTATAGAAATCTAGTAAGATTTTATGAAATGATCTCTTTCAATTCAGGGATAGCCAATATTGTTTGTCTCCTAAAGGGTTATGTAAGGTAGGCTGTTTGGTTTTATTTATGGCTCAGGTGGAGATATATGGGGAAGGGGGATGCAGATCAAGGGGAAATAGATTGGACGGCAGGACAGGAGACTGGTGTCTCAGTCTTACCTGCCAGCAACTGGCTGTATGTATAAAGTTGGACAAAGCATTTCACCTGTCTGAACCTTAGCATCCTAATAGAAGGGGATTAAATGGTGCCTCTAAGGATAAAATAATTCTATAGCCTTATGTTTTTCTCCACACTACAAATATTATAACAAAATTCATTTTCCCCAGAGATGATATAGGTTGGCACTGTCCAATAGAAATAAAATGCAAATCACATGTGTAAATTTAGGTTTTTTAGCCCTGGCTGGTGTGGCTCAGTGGACTGAGTGCCGGCCTGTGAACCAAAGGGTCGCTGCTGGTTTGATTCCCAGTCAGGGCACATGCCTGGGTTGCAAGCCAGGTCCCCAGTAGGGTGTGCGTGAAAGGCGACCACACATTGATGTTTCTCTCCCTCTTTCTCCCTCCCTTCCCCTCTCTCTAAAAATAAATAAATAAAATCTTTAAAATTTTAGATTTTCTAGTAGCCACATTATAAAAGTAAAAAAGAAATAGGTAAAATTAATTTTTTAAAGATTTTATCTATTTAGTGCCATTATTAGTGCCAATATTTTCAGAGAGAGAGGGGAAGGGAGGGAGAAAGAGAGGGAGAGAAACATCAGTTGGTTGCCTTTCACGCCCCGCTACTGGGGACCTGATCTGTAACCCAGGCATGTGCCTCCAACCAGGAATCAAACTGGTGATCCTTCAATTTGCAGGCTGGTACTCAATCCACTGAGCCACACCAGCCAGGGCAAGTGAAATTAATTTTAATAATATATTTTACTTATCAAGTATATTAAAATATTGTCATTTTAATACTTATTCAATATAAAAATATGAATTAGATAACTTTTTTTACTAAATAGTCAAAATCTGATGTGAATCCTTATAGCACATTTCAATTTGGACTAGCACATTTAAGGTATCAATAGCCTCATATAAACAAGTGTCCTATTTTTGGTCTACTTAGTGCCATGTTTTTCACATTTTTGTGCCTTTTGTGGATGATTTCACTGTTTAAAATGGCCCCCAAGCATAGTGTTGAAGGGCTTGCTGTCTAGTATTCCTAAGTGCAAGAAAGCTGAGATGTGCCCTATGGAGACAATTCGTATTAGATAAGCTTCTTTCAGACATGAGTTAGAGTGCTGTTTGCCATGAATTCAATATTCATGAATGAACAATACATATGAATAAGGCATCTTTAAACAGAAACACACTTAAAACAAGGTTATTCCATGATCCCAAAATGTGACCAGAGGCTCATAGCTATGGGTAGTGGCTCAATATTCACCAATTCAGTGTTCACAATGACTTTATGGAACATAACTACTGCAGGTAATGAGAATCAAGTGTACTTTGTCTTTTTAATAGTTTTAGATTTATAGAAAAGTTAACCAGATAATACAAAAATTTTTCATATACCTATCTACTGCACACACTTTCCCTTCTTATTGACACCTTACATTAATATGATCCATTTGTTACAATTAAAGAACCAATATCAATGCATTATCATTAACTAAAGTCCATAGTTTATTCAGATTTCCCGAGCTTTTACTTAACAGCCTTTTCTTGGATAACGGGATCCCGCAGTGCATTTAGTTCTCATGTCTCCTTAGGCTTCTCTAGGGTGTGACAGTTTCTCAGACTTTCCTTGTTTTTGAGTTTGACAGGTTTGAGGAGTACTGATCAGGTATATTGTATGATGCTCCTCCCCAAACATTGGGGTTTGTCTGATGTTTTTCTCATAATTGGACTGGAGTTATGGGCTTTGGGAAGAAGCTCACAGAGATAAAGTATCCTTTTCATTGCATCATATCAAGGGTACATATAATCAACATGATTTATGAGTGTTGATATTGGTCTTGATCACCTGGCTGAAGTAGTTTGTCAGGTCTCTCCACTGTAATCTTTTCCTACCTTTCCAATACTGTCCTCTTTAAAGCAAAGTCACTATGAGCAGCCCACAACTAAAGAGTGGGGAGTAATACTCCATCTCCCTGAGTATGAATATCTGTATAATTTATTTGGAATTCTTGTACATAGGAGACTTGTCTCTTCTCCCCTAATCTATTAAGATATTCAATCAATTATTTATATCAGTAAGGACTTAGGGATATTTATTTTTACTTTGAGTTATAATCCAATACAATTTATATATTTTGTTGGTCATGTTATTCCAGCTTTGGCCATTAGGAGCTGTTTCAGTTTACTCCTGTGACATGACATATCCCCATCATTGTGGGGATGTGTTGTGTGCACTTTCTTACTTTCTGGCATTATAAGATACTCCAGGCTCATTTTATGTATTTCCTGCCCCAATCATAGAATCAACCCTTTTTTCAAGGAGCCCTTGTTCCTTGTAATGGAAAATGGTATTAGAAACCAGGATGTGGATACTAGATTTGTTCTTTGTTACTGAGATGTTGTTTGTTTTAGGCCCTCTCAGCTGACAGGACAAAGAAAGATATATGTGCGTATACTAAATATATATAGATATCTATAAATATTTCTATATGTAGCCATCATATCTATATTAAGCTAAATACAAGTTTGTACCAATGTCTCAAGGTAATCCATTACCAAATGGATCATTCTAGCTTGCTCTACTTGCTAATCTGTAAATTTCCACTGTAACAATGAAAAACCTGACTCCCACCATCTGCCATCCATTTACTTAATTATTCAGTTACAGTGTACATGTATGAAGGTGTTAGCTATACACAAATATCATAGACTTTTATAAAAATAAATTTATTTCTATTATAAAACAAATACATGTTTAACGTAAGAAAATTAGAAAATTAGATATAAATTGGGAAAGAACATCAAAAGTAGCATCTGTCACCTAAACATATTTAGGGTTATTGCTGATATTTAGGATTATTTTCTTCCTCTCTGCCTTCTCACTGGCCCTTTAAACCAGTGAAACTCTCCCAACTCCCCCTAAAATGATTAATGTCCATATTAGGACCCTTCCTGTCTCCCCCTGAATGGCCCTTAACTCCAGTCTCCGCACCCAGAAGCTGACCTGCTCTGCAGCCTTTGGACTTGATGCTTTACTTGGCCTCCCTGGATTTGTCAGCCATCCCAGGGACACTAGCCTAGCCCTTCCCTTCACCTCTTGAAGCAAGAGACTGGTTTGGCTGAGACCCTACTCTCTAACCCCCAAGCCCCAGGATCCAACTACAGCTTAGGTTGTTTCCAGTCTCATTTCTAGTATAATGTTTTTGTTAATTTTCAGTTGTATTCACATTTTAGATATGACTTTTTTAAAGATTGTATTAATTTATTTTTAGAGAGGGGGAGGGAGGGAGAAAAAGAGGGAGAGAACATCAATGTGTGGTTGCCTCTTGTGCACCCCCTACTGGGGACCTGGCTTGCAACCCAGGCATGTGTCCTGACTGGGCATCGAACCAGTGACTCTCTGGTTCACAGGCCAGTGCTCAATCCACTGAGCCACACCAGCCAAGGCTAGATATGATTTTTAATACTGCCTTTTCACTGTCAATATTATATCATAAGCATATCCCATGTCATTGCAGTTTTTCTCATCGCTATTTTCCTGTGTAAGTTCAGCAGCAGGATTTACCATGCTTTTTAAAAACTCCTTCCTACTATACCCTGAGCAGTCCCAATTTTCAGCTATTATAAATCACCCTGAAATGACACCTTTGTATCTTCTTACCTTTTCTGTATTTAGAGCAAATAAGATACATTAAAATATATTTAGATTCATTCCAAGAAATTGAATCAGTAAGAAGAAGAATATTTGAAATTCTCAATGTACATTAGTAAATTCCTTAAACAAGTGTTGTACTAATTCAACTTAGGCTTAGTGTCAAAAGAGAAGCTCCCAGCCCTCCCACTCTCCAGCCCCATAGGGCTGGCTTTTGGTATTCTTTGGAGAAATAGAAAGGACCTGATATCTGATCCTGTGAGGCAATTCTTTGGTTTTCTTTTCATATTATGACAGAAATCCAGATATATCACAGATAAATCGGGGCCTATTGGTATTGTAATACCAATAGCTGACATTTATTGAGGGCTTCCTACACGCCAGACACTACTCCAACAGCTCTACCTATATTAAGTAATTTAATTCTGACAACTCTAAGAGGTAGATATCTGGTGGTTTCCATTTACAGATGGAGATACTGAGGCATAGAGAAATTAAGTAACTTGCCAAGGTCACTAGGTTTGAAGAGGGTAGAGACAGGCTCTGAACTCAGGCAGTCTAATGCCAGAAGTCATTCTCTTGGTGCCTCCACCGTGGTTGTGTGAAATAAAAACACTGTGGCCTCATTGCTGTTGACTATTTCTCAATACAGCATATATAAAGGGCTGTCCCTTGTCAAATTTTATGTGACCTTTTAAAAAAAGTTTTCATTATAAAAAAAAATGTCTTATTTAAATGAGTCAGAGAACACTGTGAATAAAGGTCACAGTGTTTCTTTATTGACAAGCTTTCCAAAAAATAAATTTGCATTTCTGTTAATAAAAACTGTATCACAGATACAGATGATGGTCCACAGTTTTCAGCAAATACGGAAGTGCAGGGTGCCGAGCTAAGCTCAGCAATGGAAATCTGGACTGTCCTCACTCTTCAAAGAGCAATCTTTCCCCTACTGTCTCAGGGATGCCTAAAAACAATCTTGAAAAAGGTACATGAGTCTAGAAAATATGTTCTTACTTATAAAAAGAAGATCAGTTCCTTATCTTTTTGGATATAGTGTCTAGAAATTGTCTTTCCTATACAAATAAGGGGTTCTGGTTGCTGTGGCCTTTAGTACCTGGAAAAAGCAAAACATGATTTAAAAAATAGCCTTTGAAAAGTTTTAGATCCCCTTCACCATTCCTGTTATGACTAATTTACCTCAGGCCCTACTCCCTAACCCCCAAGCCCCAAGATCCAACTCCAGCTTAGGTACTGTTACAATAACACTTGAATATCAGCAAATGAACCCACTAACCATTTATTTCCCTAATATCATGTCCAATGCCAAGGCTTTTGCTCAGCAGGTGGCCTTCGATAGCCTCTCATCTTGAGCTAGGCCCTCAGGGTCTAAGGATGAAGAAAGAGACCCTGTAGAAAGCACATTTGCATCTTAACCACCTCAGCCCAGAAGCGAAAAGTATATTTCCACTTCCATTCCACTGATAACAAGGAGTCAAATGGCCACCCCTGGAAGGCCTTGGAAATGGACTCCCTGGCTGGGCAGCTGCTTTCCAGCCACAGCTCTACATCATGGAGGGGAAGGTCCATCCTGGCAGAAGATGCTCTGTGGAAGGGTAGAGCACCGATCCTATGCTCTCTGCTGATAGGGATCACAAGTTCCCAGACTGTCACTGGCTACCAAAGTGAGGGGGCAGCTATATTTCCATGCACTGGGTATAGAGATCCTGGGAGAAATCATGGTCCCAGATGGTTTGATCATAAAATGAACACAAAATAAGAAAAGGAATTTTAATATGGCATGTAGAACAAATACATAGAAGTGGAGAGTTGGGATTGTTCATCTACAGGCACCGACTTAGTGAGCAACATAAAAACTTCCTGATATTTTAGAACCAAAACCAAAAAATCAGATGCTTTCTAACCACGTGGCCTTGTATATGACATTTGACCATTCCCAGTCTTAGTCTATGCAAAAATGATGATGTTGGCCTAATTGTTTCAAAAAGTGTCTTCTATGATCCTATAACCTATCAACTACAGAATATTAATGAGAACTTCCAGAGTCCTCAGAAAAGCTTACTGTTATATATCTTGATCTGGCTGGTAGTTACACAAATGTGTTTACTTTGTAAAAATTCATTGAGCTGTACACTTAGGATTTGTGTACTTGCCTTTATGTGTGTTATTCTTCAATTTAAAACATTTACAAAGGGGGAGAAAAGCCTATCACCTTATCCACCTCTCTTCAAATATGGAGGCTAATGTAGTTTTCAAAGTCTAAGAGTCATCAAAACGTAGAGCCCAGGAAAGGCAGCCATGAAACCATGAGCTGCTAATGAAGAGCCCCTCCCCCAATACCATTCCAGCTCCTGTGAGGCCACCTATGCTGCCATTCTTGCTTTTCCTTCTAGGTATAAGCACAAGATCAAGATTACTCTTTTATTAAATCTCTCAGTTCCCTCATCCATAAATCAAGGATAATAATAATGCCTACTTCTCAGTGTTTTATAGAGATTAAATAAGTTAATACATGTAGAACACTTAGAATAGTACCTTGCACATAATAACTTTTCTTTTTTTTAAAGATTTTATTTATTTATTTTTAGAGAGAGGGGAAGGGGGGAGAAAGAGAGGGAAATATCAATGTATGGTTGCCTCTCATGTGGCCCCCACTGGGGACCTGGCCTGCAACCCAGGCATGTGCCCTTACTGGGAATCGAACCGGCAACCCTTTGGTTTGCAGCCCGCGCTCAATCCACTGAGCTACGCCAGCCAGGGCACATAATAACTTTTCAATAAATATTTGTCAAATTGCTAATGGAGAAGATGATTATTCTCACATGTGCTCTTGCCCACAAGACCCAAGGCAACCAGAGTGACTTTCTGTTACTTTCAAACAAAAGAGCCTAATTATTTTAACTGGTTATTTTTAATTCCAAAGTGTACAAATCAGTATCAATTCCACTCTGGCCTTAACTCCACTCATAACTTTGCTTCTAAACACAGTCCAGTGTCCTCCCTTAGAGCTGTTCTCTAAAATAATTGATTATCTAGTGTTGTGACTATTAATGCCTTCACCATCATATGAAGGAAGTCTATGGATATTTTAGGAATTAGACAATTTGTGGCAATCTAGAGGCATAGGAACCAAGCAGTAAAGAAAAAAGACATGCTAGATATATGGATGTGAATTTGGAATGCAAAAGTGACTTTTAACCCAAATGGTAAACTGGAAAATGTGCACTCATTTGGCACAATATACTAATATATGTCCTCCTCAACTGAAGCCTTGACATCTTGAAGCCTGCCAAAATGCTAAGTTGCCAGGACCTCTGAGAGAAGATAATTGTCTTAGACTGGGTTCCTCCAGAGGCTAACTCAGAAAAAAGGAGTTAAGTACATGTGGCCGATTTGAGAGTTGGTCCAAGGAATCACCATAGAGGAACAAGAAACTGAAACAAGGAAGGGAAGGCAGCCAGTGAAGAGATTGGTATCAAGCCAGTTATCACTGTGGGCAACTGGTGTTCATTCCCCAGCACTTCTGACCTGCTGCATGACAGGGTTGAGCAGACTTCGGGGGCCAGAAAAGGCAAAGAAATGCAGGCTCTGGCAAGTGGAAGTCAGGCTGGAAGGCCCTGAAATGGTAAGGACAAAGGGACACAGCAAACCCCTGACAGTGTCTGTTACAATAGACCAGACCTCCTCTGAAGATGTGGCTATGTCTGCACTTCCGGGGATCAGGCTGACAAGCTGCAATGTGTCATTTTGCACATCATTTGGGTTGAGACAAATGTGGTGTCTCTCCTAAAATGATAATTGTATTTTCCTGGAAATCAACACAGGTTTGTTTATATACCACTTGTACGTTGCAGCACGTAACACATGCAGATCTTGAACATCTTGAAAAAGCAGTACAAGGTCCCAGCATAAGTCTGTTCATAGACCTGCCCGGACAACACCAAATGGTATGTTATTTCCTCCTTTCAACTGCATGTCACCAACACAGGAACCCTGCATGTTGGAAGTGGTGCATTTGGAGATCTCGCAACAGGCTACAGATGTGAGATTTATGTCAGTGGAAGGTCTGGCATACTTTCTGTGGTGTGTCAGTGGGATGGATCAACACTGAGGGCCAAGAAGGTTGCTATTTTAATTTACATGCTATTGTTACCCATTTTGGCTGGAATACTCAGAATGCCCCAGATACCTATGTGAACGGGAAGTATTCCATATTTGTAAGACAGACCATCTTGTAGAAATTGGTGTTTTGTCATTTTCCTGAGCAGTGTGAAGTTAAGAAAATGGCTTGTGTGTCTTGTTTGTGTTATAGAATTCTAACATTTTTCTCCCTTTTTTTTCTTATCAGCATTTTTCTCAAGGGAGCTAAGTCAAAGGATCCTTTTTACCATTTTTCAGAACCTATAAAACATGAAAAATATAACCTTCTGTTACACTTTAATTATTGTTTGCAAAAAAAACTATTAACAGTTTCAAACCATGATTTCTATACATTATCAAAATTGCTTGGTAGTGCCCCGGCTGGTGTGGCTCAGTGGATTAAGCACGGGCTGTGAACGAAAGGGTTGCTGGTTCGATTCCCAGTCAGGGCACATGCCTGGGTTGCAGTCCAGGTCCCCAGTGGGGGCCGCGTGAGAGGCAACCACACATTGATGTTTCTCTCTCTCTTTTTCTCCCTCCCTTCTCTCTAAAAGTGAATAGATAAAACCTTTAAAAAAATTGCTTGGTAGTAATTTGAAAGCTATCAAAAACCATTTTTGTTTTTGAGAATTTCTTGTTTTTATTTTTCTCTTGGAATATTGATATATTAAATAAAAGTTGTCCTATGTTCAAGGCCCAGTATGATAGTCTGATTTAGATGTTTACTCTTAGAAACCATATAATTTCTTTTGTGTTCTAACTATTATTTTGCAACATATTTGTAGGCATTATTGAATTATCACATTTCCAATTTATTTTTACACAAGTGAGTTTGTTTATAAAACACTTAAATTGCCATGTATAATATACATCCTTATTTACAATGATAAAGAGAAGCATTCAAAATTCCAACACAAGTCTCATATAATTGTGGTAATGTAGTAGAATATAATGCAATAAAAAAGTAATTTATCCTAGAACAAATTTGGCAGAATGCAAAGGTCACTGTTTTCTGACCCTAATTTTCAAGCTACTGTCTGACATTTACATTGTATATCATTAACAACATACACACATATATCATGTCTTTTTGAGACTAATTTTACATAAATTATGTGCCTGTATGATTTGTTTGCATGATAGGATATTCAGTCTATATTAGGAATGTCACATAGATCATCCCCCAAGCCAGTCCCCCATCACAAGAATGTTGGAAGTAAATCAGAGAAAAGAAAGATTGGAGAGTTCTTCTGAGACATTCTAGAAAGAATTAAGAGCAGACTACTTCCAGCAATAAGACAGACTGAGCTTATGAGTAAGACCTCTCTCATTATTAACACACAAAAATGTTAGATGAAAAAAAATCACAGATTTTAAATATATAAATGAGCTCAAAAAAGGATAAGAAGGGAATCCCCAATGCCAGACATGAAGGAATTAAAAGTCAGAGCAGTAACACTGAACAGGTACCACAAGACCATGAATATTTCACACCCGGGTTTCTAATACCTGTGTGGTACAGGAAAACAGGCTCTAGACCTTGATGATGCAGGGGAGCAGGCATCTCAGAGAACCCTCCCATCAGGTTCTGAAAAGGGGCCTGGAAAGTTTGCTAGGGAAGCAACTGTGGCCTGGGGAAGTTATGAGGGGGCTTGTGTCTGGGCCCTTGGGTGGAAAGAAGTCATCTGCAGGAAATGATAAACCCAGGACTTTACCCCACTCAATGTGGAATTCAAATCCACACTACCCATATGGTACAGGAAACCCAAGCAAAATAGCTAACACAAGAATTGTTCTAGAACTTTTGAAACTTCCAGAATTCCTAGTTGAAACAAATGCAAAACCATTCTTCAGGTCCATTTTTACAACTAGTGGCTCACAAGACTCTAGGGGAAAGAAAGAACCAGCTAAAGAGAAATTCACATTAAAAGGTTATGAATGTATAAAATAGTGCATCCATTGTGAGGGACAGTTAGAAAACTCAGAAAATGAGACTCAGCACCCCAAATTGGATATAATAGAATAATCTCAAGGACACTTTAAAATAACTATATTTTGAATAGTTGAAGACATAAAACAGAGAAGAGAAACCAAAATAAAAGCCCATAATAATATGAAAAAAAGCAGAAAGAACCAGAGTTTCTAGTAATGAAAAATAGAGTGATGGAAATTAGTGGACAGGTTAAAAAGCAGTCTAGACTAAAGTGAAAAGAAAATTAGTGAACTAGATGGTATATAGGAAAAAATTGCCCCAAATATGTGGTGTAGAGTGGGGGGAGAGAGGAAATTAATTATGAAAGTTATTGGGAAGATGTTCCAACATATCCTTAAGTTGCAGAAAACAAGTAAAGGGAAATGGGGGAGAAGCAATATTCCAAGCAATAGTGGCCGAAATTTTTTTTAGAACAGGAAAATGACTTGAGTTTTTATTTTTTTTTAATTTTTTAAAATATATTTATTTATTATGCTATTACAGTTGTCCCATTTCCCGTCCCCCTCACTCCACTCCATCCTGCCCACCCCCTCCCTCCCACATTCCCCCCTATAGTTCATGTCCATGGGTCATACTTATAAGTTGTTTGGCTTCTACATTTCCTACACTATTCTTTCCCTCCCCCTGTCTATTTTCCACCTATCAGCTATGCTACTTATTCTCTGTACCTTTCCCCCCCTCTCCCCCTCCCACTCCCCTATTGACAACCCTCCATGTGATCTCCATCTCTATGGTTCTGTTCCTGTTCTAGTTGTTTGCCTAGTTTGCTATTGTTTTTGTTTTAGGTGTGGTCGTTAATAACTGTGAGTTTGCTGTCATTTCTACTGTTCCTATTTTTGATCTTCTTTTTCTTAGGTAACTCCCTTTAACATTTCATATAATAAGGGCTTGGTGATGATGAACTTCTTTAACTTGACCTTATCTGAGAAGCACTTTATCTGCCCTCCCATTCTAAATGATAGCTTTGCTGGATACAGTAATCTTGGATGTAGGTCCTTGCCTTTCATGACTTGGAATACTTCTTGCCAGCCCCTTCTTGCCTGTAAGGTCTCTTTGGAGAGATCAGCTGACAGTCTTATGGGAAGTCCTTTGTAAGTAACTGTCCTTTTCTCTTGCTGCTTCTAAGATTCTCTCCTCTTTAATCTTGGGTAATGTAATGATGATGTGCCTTGGTGTGTTCCTCCTTGGGTCCAGCTTCTTTGGGACTCTCTGAGCTTCCTGGACTTCCTGGAAGTCTATTTCCTTTGCCAGAGTAGGGAAGTTCTCCTTCATTATTTGTTCAAATAAGTTTTCAATTTTTTGTTCTTCCTCTTCTCCTTCTGGCACCCCTATAATTCGGATGTTGGAACGTTTCGAGATGTCCTGGAGGTTCCTAAGCCTCTCCTCATTTTTCCGAGTTCTTGTTTCTTCATTCTTTTCTGGTTGGATGTTTCTTTCTTCCTTCTGGTCCACACCATTGATTTGAGTCCCAGTTTCCTTCGCATCACTATTGGTTCCCTGTACATTTTCCTTTGTTTCTCTTAGCATAGCCTTCATTTTTTCATCTAGTTTTTTAACAGATTCAACCAATTCTGTGAGCTTCCTGATTACCAGTGTTTTGAACTGTGTATCCGATAGGTTGGCTATCTCTTCCTCGCTTAGTTGTATTTTTTCTGGAGCTTTGAAGTGTTCTGTCATTTGGGCCTTTTTTTTTTTTTTTGTCTTGGTGCGTCTGTTACTTAAAGGGGTGGAGCCTTAGGTGTTGGGGGGGGTCAGGGGGGGTAACGCCGCTCTCTGCGTTGTGAGGCTGTACGTGGGGGAAGGGCCGAGAAGGAGCAATGGCACCTGCTCCACTCTCCACTGGATTTCAGTCACTCCCTCTGCTACCCACAATCAGCTGGGCCCCTCTGGTGCTGGTTCCCGAGTGGGTGGGCTTGTGCACACTCTAGGCCCCTGTGGGTCTCTCCAACGCCCTCTCCTGTGAGGCTGGGAGTCTCTCCTGCTGCCGCCCCAACCCCCACAGGTGTTTTCAATCAGAGGTTTGAGGCTTTATTTTCCTGCGCTGGAGCCCTGGGTTACGCAGTCTGCTTCGCTCCCCGCCGTTCATCCCAGTTTATCTTTGCACGAGTGTGGGGCCGCGGGGTGCTACCCGCCACTCCGCCTGCCCCATTCTCTGCCACTCTGAGTCCAGCCCTCTAGGTTTATATGTGCGCGAACGTGGGGCCTCAGGGTCTGCTAGTGGTCCGACTGCCTGCCCCATTCGTCCCACACTCCGCCAATCTCGGTCCCGCCATGGCAACGCGAGTCCTCTCTGCCCTGGTGCCCGTCTCCGCCCCTCCTACCGGTCAGGATGTATGTTTCTTTTTTATCTACTTGGCGTCGGACTTCCTTGCCGTTCGATTTTCTGTCAGTTCTGGTTGTGCGAGGAGGCGCAGTGTGTCTACCTATGCCACCATCTTGGTTCTTCCCAATGCTTCCTCTTAAGTGTGCAAACTGCCATAGTGCATACATTTCAGCTACTACTATTACTGGTGTGTGTGTATGTACCTGCACACACATTCACACACACGTGCACATAACCCATGGTCAGGAAGCAAATCACCATTGCCTTTCTTATGTGCACAGAAATGAGTTGGCTTTGGAAGTCTGTCCTTGTGCTTATTTGGAAGCAGTGTTTTGAGGAAATGGACATTTCAGCTATGCTCATACTTAGGGTGACCAACCTTACCCAGGTCTCTTGGGACTTCACCAGCTTTAGTACCACAAATGTCATGTCCAGGGAAACCCCTTTTTCTAGGGCAAGCCAAGAGAGTTGGTCATACTACCCATACAGAATGGAGAACCGACTGTGTGTTTTGTTATTTCTTCCTACTGAATACACAAGGGGGCATTGTAACCATTCATTCATGTATCCCTCATTCACTGAGCAGCTAATCAGAGATGTGATTGCTGCCCAAGAACCTAGCACCAAGGATGGGGTACAGCAACAACAAAATGAGAAATGTTCAATGATCTCCATGAGAAAGAATTAAATATGTATTTAATGAACAAACACATAGCACTGTGTGTCAAGCACAGTAATAAGCACTTTACAGTTTAACTCATTTAATCCTCATTAACACCCTGTGGCAGAGTTTACTATTATTATCATCCCCATTGGAAAGAAACAGAGGCAAAGAAGTTAGGTGCCTAGCCCATCACACAGCTGGCAAGTGGCACAGAACAGGATTTGAACCCAGACAAGCCCACACTGCTCCAGAGTCCAGGCCTTTAAGTGTTGTGCTGTGTTGGGAAAAAAAGGACCTGAACCCTGCCAAGAACTTCAGATGGCCTCAGTCTCTCCAGCTCCGTTTGGAGTTTTTCCCTAGCCCTGTAGTTTTCAACCCTGAGTGCACATTAAAATCACCCAGGAGTTTAAAAATAATACTGATTCCCCAGGGCCCCACTTGCAAAGATTTTGATTTAGATGAGTCACTTTGACCTGGACAAGATTTTTCAAAGCCACCCACAAGGATCTATTGTGTAGCTGGGTCTGAGAACGGAGGCTGCTAGACCCTCTCCTCTAGCAAGCTGGGCTACCCCATGTCCCTTCATCCAGGGCTTCTCTAATGCCAGTGTATATGTCATTCAGCTGAGGACCTGATTAAAATGCAGATTCTGATTCAGTGAGTTTGGGGTGGGGTGGGGGGACCAGAGATTATGCATTTCTAACTAGCTGCCAGGAATAGCAATGCTGCTGGTTCATGCAACACACTGGGAGTAGTAAGGATTTTGAGCTAAGTATGGTCTTTAGACCAGAAGCCTCTGCATACTCTGCTAGTTAGAAATGCAGACTTCAGGGACCTGCCCTAGACCTAGTAAGTTAAAATTTGCATTTTAATGCATACGCACATTTGAAAAGTGTTGCTCAAATCCTAAGCTGTCCACAGGTATTGGGAATGGGTTCCAGGTGTGCCAAAGTACTGTCTTCCCTGGGTCCTTAGGGAACTTGGATGGTGGCCTCCAGAGTCCAGCTGTAAGTAGCCTCATTGATCCTATGTGTACGCAAACATTATAAGTTTCACTGCTTACTGTCATGGAGAACAGGGCAGGAAGTCCTGCTCTAATTGAGTCTTGTTGCTTCCTTCCCTCATACCCCCAGCAAGCCTTTGCTTGAACTGTTTCTCCCACCTAGGTGGCCTTCGACTAGCTTTACCCAACTTTTGAAGATCAAGCTCATGTCCTAATTCCTCCTCTACAGAAGAATTTCCATTTCCATGTGGTCATTTCAAACCAACAGACTTTTTTTCATATAACAAACACATAATAACATTTCTTAAGCCCTTAACATTATTAATTCATTTAATTCTCAATTCACAGATCAGGAAAACTGAGGCACAGAGCAGTGGGGTACATTGCTCAAGGTCACACAGCTAGTAAGTGGTAGTGCCAAGATTGAAATCCAAGTAATTTGGCATCAGAATCACTCCACCGAACCACAACACTAAGCTTCTTCTCACCAGTGTGAGACTTAGAAAATAATTTATAAACAATGCAGAGTGTGCACAATGAAAGAAAATGTATGAGTTTCCTATGGCTTCCACAAAAAACCCCACTACAACCTGGGTGGCTTAAAACAACATAAATTTACTATTTAAGAGGTCTGGAGGCCAGACACCCGACCTCACATTGTCCTTATAAAGAGAGGCCTCTTCCTGGCTCCTGGCAGTAGACAGAAAACTGTGATATTCTGTGGCTTGCAGATGTGTCTCCCGAATCTCTGCCTCCATCAGCACATGACCTCTTCTCTGTGTGTCTCTTTGTGTGCTCTCCTCTATTTACAAGGACACTAGTCACTGCATTAGGATTCACCCTAACACAGTATGGCTACATTTTAACTAATTATGTCTGCAAAGACTCTATCTACGAATAAGATCACATTCCAAGTTTCCAGGTGGACATAAATTTAGAATAGGGGACACTATTCAACCCAGTGCAGAGGAGCACAGAGATTGTTTCAGGGCAGAAAGTGTCTCTTAAAAATGCTCAGCTACTCACAGTGTCAAAATGTTGCTGAGTTGATAGGACTCATGGATGGCACTCTCCAGATACTGCTGAGGAGGAATGCGTGTAAGTTTTGGTCAATAGACTGCAAGCTCTTCAGTGACAAAATGATATCATTTTCCAATTCCACCAAGTGTTCAACATCTGATAGTGCCTGCAGGTTCTCCCCAGACCAAATCAGTCAGATTGATTTTATGTGTCACAGGTAGGACAATACTGCCACTTTTGGAGATTTTGCAGGTGACAGGTGGAAAGGTGAAATGTTCACTGTTCGAGGGGTAATGCATTATCTAGGCCAGTATATTAATGGTGAAGCAGCTTATGGCATGCTGTTGTGGAGAACTTTTGGGAGAACTACTTGGAATTCAGAGCTTCTCCATGAAAGATCCAAGCCCTCTCTATGACACTCTAAGAAGGAATCTTGTCACCACCACTCCAGGGTCACAGTATGGACATTCTGAAGCAACATGTCAAGGAAAGTCCAACACCAAGAAAAGAACCAAAGAAGGCAGTATTCTCATGCTGCCTACCTTGCTGCATAAATGCAGAAATTGTAGAGGGTAGGTAGGTCTTGCCATTTTTTTTCAGACACTTGGGATGAAGTATGGATTTTAAACGAGTCAGTATTTGATCTTACATGCTGGAATAAAAGTAGAAGCTGCAAATACTGACCAAAAAAGTGAAAAAATAGGGAATGCAAGTGACAAAAATGTGATTGAGGTGAAAAAAATGACCTTGAAGACTCCACATTCTTAAGTAATGACACTGACGGAGAAGTATGTGGTTTCTAAGTATGTGGTTGTGTAACTGAGTGCAAGAAACTGAACTCTGTAAACAAGAGATGTTTCTGTTGATGTGCACTGAGGAAAGGTTAGTATTGTAAGTGAAGCCATTATCTCTTCATTCATGCTATCACTGCCACACTTGTAAAGAAGGAAAATGAAGGAATTGATGTCCCGTATTGCCAAAGAACCATTTTGACTCTAGTGGTTAGAGCCAAAGATCTAAAAGGAAAGGAAGAGAAACCCAAACTTCTTGATCCCTGCAGCTCAGTGGAATTCTTGGATTTCCCTCACCTTTCTGAGAGCATCTCAAGCATGACAACACAATCAGATGGACTTTTGGCACAGAGACCAGATAGAGAAAATAGGGAGGACTGACAGAATCTCCTGCATCCATGTAGCATATGTGAGAAAACACCATGAGATGGGAATATTGTTCATGGAAGAACAGGCCACCCTGTCACTTGTTTCCACTGCATAAGATTAAAGAAGGCTGGGGCTTCATGACCTCTTTGAAAGAAGATTCAGCTGGTTATTAAGGTTTTTATGGCCTAACTGAATCGGCGAGTTCCAGAGAAATGATAACTAGAGCCAGGTCAGGGAGAAAATTGTCAGTACTGAGCTTCTCTCCACTCAGTGTGAACCACTGCATCCCTTCATTGATTCATGCAAATGTCTGTGTTCAGGGCAGTTTCCTTTCTAAATTTATGTGCAATTCAAGAGCCATTCTTTAAAAGTACACTATCAATTTGGGGACTCCATTTGCATGAAAAGCTACTTTAATCACTACATTCTTCATCTAAAAAAGAGGCTCTGGGAGGAGCAATTACAAAGACAAACAGGAAAATACATCCACTCACCAAATTATCTGAAGATAAGGCTCTACTTAATTTCATTCCCCATCTTTCTCTTCTATTCTGTTAGAGAATGTTTTTAGGAATAAAAATCCAAGGTGGCTATGAGAAAAACATTAAAAATAATAATAATAAAATAACTAAAAGGATATGTTATTAATCACTTCACCTTACCGTCAAAATGTATGGTTCTGAGAAACCTAAAACAAAAGTAAGAATCTCAAAAAAGAGAGTTTTTTCCCTCATGTATGTCTAGAACAATAGTTATCAAACATTTCTGCTAACATACTCCTAAATTAAGTTTGAGGAACTGAATACTCTTTTTCACAGATTAAAAACTGAGGTATAATTAATGTAAAATAAAATATACAGATCTTAGGTTTCCTTTCCTATCAGTTATAGACAGTTGAGCACATTCCCACTGCCCAAAACAAGCTATAGAACATTTCCATCACTCCAAAATAGTCCCTCATGCCCCTTTGAAGGTAATCCTCCATTTCCCAACTATTACCCTAGGTTAGTTTTCCTGGGGCACATCTTTTATTTGATGTCTAAATTTTTTTAAATACACTTAATTACTTACAAAGACAAATAATTAGCTAAAGTTTTCCACAGTTCCTTGATGAGGACTGATTGAAAGTGAATATTAGAACTACCTTGTGGGCGCACACCCAGATTAGTGGACTGGGGGCCCACACCTGAAACCTCTGGTGGGTGCGCACCAGGAGCTGAGGCTAGCTGCCCCACCCAAAGGCCCAAAGCAGCGGACCCGAGGGCCTCCCGACTCAGGACCAAAGCCGCTGGATCAGCAGGCCCCTGCGAGACTGAGGCCCAGAGCTGCGGATTAGCCAGCCGCCAAAGACCCAGGCCCAAAGCAGCAGATCAGCTGATCAACAGCCTGGCTGCCTGTGAGGGACCACACCTACAACTCCTACCTAACTCCTGTGCACTGAGCCCTGCAGGGCCTACTGGCTCTCTAGGACAGAGGCAGAACACCCAGCAGAGGGGAGCTGCAGGGCTGGGGGAGACTGCATTCCCCGGAAAGACTCGACCCAGTAGGGGGCTGAACTACCCCATAGCAGCACCCAGAGCCCCTAGCATCTAAGACAGCAAAGAGCAAGAAGGGGGAGTGTGAGTTGCCCCTAATTGGTGCAACTCAAGGACAGCACAACTGGTGAACTAAAGGCCTAGTGGGGAGCAGAAGGACCCTGAGGAACTGGACTGGAGGCTGAAAAACAGCGAAGAGTGTGGCTCAGGAAAGGAGAAAAGTGAAACCAATCCTTCCAACCACCCCATCCCGTTCCACAGACAGGACAACCAGCAGAACTAACCTGACCGGTTTAAAGCCAGCAGAAGATTTTCTTTTTTTTTTCCTTTCCTCCTTTCCCCCTGAATTCCTTCTTCCTTTCTGTCCTTCTTTCTTTTTTTATTCCTTCTTCCTTCCATCCTTTACCTTTTTTATTCCTTCTTCCTGTCTTCTTTTATTTATTCTTTTGTTTTAATTTTTGTTATAATTCCTTCTTATCTAGCCTCCGATCTTTCTTTATTCCTTCTTCCTTCCTTCCTTTCCTTTTCTATTCCCTTTTTCCCTCCTTCCCTTCTTACCCCCCCACCCCGGCTTTCTCTTTTTCCCACAGGTGAGACAACAAAACCTGGAATGCTGAAAAGACCAGAGTGAGACCTTGTTACACCCATAAACATCAACTCAAGACCAGTGAGCACAGGAGATTAAGGAGACAGCACCACTGAATCCCATTGGCATTCTACCATAGAAGTTCATACCATAAACCCAGGGAGTCAGAATAGAGCAATTTAAGAAGCAGAGGCTAACAAGAAGAGTCTCACAAACAATGGGAAGACAAAGAAACAATCCCCAAATGAAAGGAAAGGAGGCAGCCTCAGAAAGAAGGCTAACTGAAAAAGAGGCAAGTCAACTATCAGATACTGAGTTCAAAGCAATGGTTATCAGGAAGCTCACTGAACTCTCTGAGCTCAAAGAGAACTACCAGAAACTACAGGGAAACTACAATGAACTCACTGCAAACTATATCAACATGAAAAAGGAAATAGAAACTATCAACAAGAGCCAAGAGGAAATGAAGAATACAATTTCTGAATTGAAGAACACAGTAGAAGGAATGAAAAGCAGACTTGATGAAGCAGAAGATTGGATCAGCGAGCTGGAGGACAAAGGAGAAAAAAACACCCAGAAAGAGCAAGAAAAGGAAAAGAGGCTCAGAAAGAATGAAGAGGGATTAAGGGAAATGCAGGAAAACATGAAACATAACAATATCCGTATAATAGGAATACCAGAAGGAGAAGAAGAAGAGCAAGGGATAGAAAACCTGTTTGAAAAAGTAATGATGGAAAATTTCCCTAATCTGAGGAGAGAATAAGTCACCCAAATCCAGGAAACACAGAGAGTCCCAAGCAAGAGGAACCCAAAGAGGCCCACTGCAAGACACATCATCATTAAAATGGCAAAATTCCAAGACAAAGAGAGGATCTTAAAGGCAGCAAGGGAGAAACAGGAAGTAACATACAAAGGAGCCCCAATAAGGTTAGCAACTGACTTCTCAATGGAAAAGCTCCAAGCCAGAAGAGAATGGCAAAAAATATTCCAAGTAATGAGAATCAGAGGACTACAACCAAGACTACTTTACCCAGCAAGGCTCTCAATCAAGATAGAAGGCCAAATAAAGAGTTTCCCAGACAAAAGAAGTCTAAAAGAATACACTTCCACCAAACCAGCTCTGCAAGAGATGCTAAAGGGACTGCTTTAAGGAAAGGAAGGAAAAGAGAAAGACAGAGGAACACAGGTAGGAAAAAATGGCAATGAATAACTACCTATCGATAATAACCTTAAACATAAATGGATTAGATGCTCCAATCAAAACACATAGAATAGCTGAATGGATAAGAAAACATGACCCACACATATGCTGCCTACAAGAGACCCATCTCAGGACAAAAGACTTATACAGACTGAAAGTGAAGGGCTGGAAACAAATTTTCCAAGCAAACGGACAGGAAAAAAGAGCAGGGGTAGCAATACTCATATCAGACAAAATAGACTTCTAAAGAAGGGCCACAGAGAGAGACCCAGAAGGTCACTTCATAATACTCAAAGGAAGAATCCACCAAGAAGACATACACATTGTAAATATATATGCACCCAACATAGGAGCACCCAAATACATAAAGAAAATCTTGGAGGACTTCAAGAAAGATATTGACAGCAACACAATTATAGTAGGGGATTTTAACACCCCACTGTCAAAAATGGACAGGTCTTCCAGACAAAATATCAACGAAGATATTGTGTCACTTAACAATACCCTAGAGGAAATGGACTTAACTGATATATACAGAGCTTTTCATCCCAAAGAAGCAAAATACACATTCTTTTCAAGTGCCCATGGAACTTTCTCAAAGATAAACCACATGGTAGGACACAAAGCAAGCCTCAACAAATTCAAGAAAATTGAAATCATATCAAGCATTTTCTCTGACCACAAGGGACTGAAACTAGAAACCAACCCCAAAGAAAAAAACTCAAAACACTCAAAATCATGGAGACTGAATAGCATGCTATTAAACAATGAATGGGTCAAGAACGAGATTAGGGAAGAAATCAAAAACTTTCTGGAAACAAATGAAAACGAACTCACAACAACCCAAAACCTATGGGACACAGCAAAGGCAGTCCTGAGAGGGAAGTTCATAGCAATACAGGCCTACCTTAAGAAGATAGAAACAGTTCAAACAAACAACCTAACCCTATGCCTACAAGAACTGGAGGAACAACAACAAAGACAGCCCAGAGCAAGCAGAAGGAAGGAAATAACCAAGATCAGAGCAGAACTAAATGACATAGAGACTAAAAGCACAATTGTAAGGATCAATGAATCCAGGAGCTGGTTCTTTGAAAAGATAAACAAAATCGACAAACCTTTAAGTAGGCTCATCAAGAAGAAAAGAGAGAGGATCCAAATAAACACAATTAAAAATTAAAGAGGAGAGATTACAACTGATAGCACAGAAATACAAAGGATTGTAAGAAATTACTACGAAGAACTGTATGCTAAGAAATTTGAAAACCTAGGTGAAATGGACACATTTCTAGACAAATATAATCTTCCAAAACTGAATGAAGAAGAAGCAGAAAACCTGAACAGACCAATAACAGCAGAGGAAATTGAAGCAGTCATCAAAAAACTCCCAACACACAAAAGCCCTGGACCAGATGGTTTCACAGGAGAATTCTACAAAGCATTTAAGGAAGAGCTAACCCCTATCCTTCACAGTCTATTCGAAAAAATCCAAACTGATGGAAAACTCCCAAACTCTTTTTATGAAGCCAACATCATCCTAAACCCAAAACCAGATAAAGACACAACGAAGAAAGAGAACTTCAGGCCAATATCGCTGATGAACATAGACGCTAAAATTCTCAACAAAATATTGGCAAACCGCATCCAGCAATACATTAAAAAGATCATCCACCATGACCAAGTGGGATTCATCCCAGGGATGCAAGGATGGTACAATATTCGCAAATCAATAAACATAATACATCACATCAACAACAGCAAAGACAAAAATCACATGATCATATCAATAGATGCGGAAAAAGCATTTGATAAGATACAGCACCCATTTCTGATAAAAACACTCAGCAAAGTGGGAATAAAGGGAGCAGTCCTCAACATAATAAAGGCCATATATGAGAGACCTACAGCCAACATCACACTCAATGGACAAAAACTTAGAGCTTTCCCACTAAGATCAGGAACAAGACAAGGATGCCCTCTCTCACCACTCATATTCAACATAGTATTGGAAGTCCTAGCTACAGCAATCAGAGAAGAAAAAAGAAATAAAAGGCATCCAAATTGGAAAGGAGGAAATGAAACTGTCATTGTTTGCAGATGACATGATAGTGTACATGGAAAATCCTATAGACTCCACCAAAAAACTACTCGACCTAATAAATAAATGGATTTGGCAAAACAGCTGGATACAAAGTCAATACTCAGAAATCAAAGGCATTCCTGTATACCAACAATGAAACTGCAGAAACAGAAATCAGGAAAGAAAAATCCCATTTGATATAGCAACAAAAAAAAATAAAGTACCTAGGAATAAACCTAACCAAGGAGGTAAAAGACCTGTACTCAGAAAACTACACAACACTGAAGAAAGAAATTAAGGAAGACACAAACAAATGGAAGCATGTACCATGCTCATGGATTGGAAGAATTAACATCATCAAAATGGCCATACTACCCAAAGCAATTTATAGATTCAATGCAATCCCTATTAGAGTACCCATGACATATTTCACAGATATAGAACAAACATTGCAGAAATTCATATGGAACCATAAATGACCCCGAATAGCGGCAGCAATTTTGAGGAAGAAGAACAAAGCAGGAGGGATCACAATACCTGATATCAAACTGTATTACAAGGCCACGGTAATCAAAACAGCCTGGTACTGGCATAAAAACAGGTACATAGACCAATGGAACAGAACAGAGAGCCCAGAAATAAACTCAAGCCTTTACGGTCAATTAATATTTGACAAAGGAGGCAGAAGCATAAAATGGAGCAAAAACAGCCTCTTCAACAGATGGTGTTGGGAGATCTGGACAGCTACGTGCAAAAAAATGAAACTCGATCACCAACTTACGCCATACACGAAAATAAACTCAAGATGGATAAAAGACTTAAATATAAGTTGTAACACCATCAAAGTCCTTGAGGAAAACATTGGCAGGAAAATCTCAGACATTCCACGCAGCAACATCCTCACAGACACATCCCCTAAAGCAAGGGACATAAAGGAAAGAATAAACAAATGGGACCTCATCAAAATAAAAAGCTTCTGCATGGCTAAAGAAAACAGCACCAAGTTACAAAGAGAACCAACAGTATGGGAAAACATATTTGCTAATGATACCTCAGACAAGGGCTTGATCTCCAAAATATATAAAGAACTCACACGACTCCACTCCAGGAAGACAAACAACCCAATTAAAAAATGGGCAAAGGACTTGAACAGACACTTCTCCAAGGAAGACATACAGAGGGCCCAGAGACATATGAAAAGATGCTCAGCATCAGTAGCCATCAGAGAGATGCAAATTAAAACCACAATGAGGTACCATCTCACACCAGTCTCAGTGGCCAACATAAACAAATCCACAAACAAATGTTGGAGAGGATGTGGAGAAAAGGGAACCCTCGTGCACTGTTGGTGGGAATGAAGACTGGTGAGGCCACTGTGGAAAACAATATGGAATTTCCTCAGAAAACTAAAAATGGAACTGCCCTTTGACCCAGCAATTCCGCTGCTGGGATTATACCCTAAGAACCCTGAAACACCAATCCAAAAGAACCTGTGCACCCCAATGTTCATAGCAGCACAATTTACAATAGCCAAGTGCTGGAAGCAACCGAAGTGCCCATCAGCAAACGAGTGGATGCAAAAACTGTGGTATATTTACACAATGGAATTCTACGCAGCAGAGAGAAAGAAGGAGCTTATACCCTTTGCAACAGCATGGATGAAACTGGAGAGCATTATGCTAAGTGAAATAAGCCAGGCGGTGAGGGACAAATACCATGTGATCTCACCTTTAATTGGAACATAATCAATAGAAGAAAAAAGCAAACAAAATATAATCAGAGACATTGAAATTAAGAACAATCTAACAATAGCCGGGGGGTGGGGACAGTGGGAAGAGGGGATTACAGGAACTACTATAAAGGACACATGGACAAAACCAAGAGGGAGGGTGGAGGTGGGGGAGGGAGGTGGGTTCAGCTGCAGTGGGGTGGAGGGATGGGGAGAAAAGGCATACAACTGTAATTGAATAACAATAAAAATTTTAAAAATAATAATAATAATAATAAAGAAAAAAAAAGAAACGGAAACAAAATATAGCCAGAGACATTGAAGTTAAGAACAATCTAACAATGGACAGGGGGGAGTGGGGAGGGGACAGTTAGGAGAGGGGATTACAGGAACTACTATAAAGGACATATGGACAAAATCAAGGGGGAGGGTGGAGGTGGGGGAGGGAGGGGGGTTTGGCTGGGGTGGGGTCGAGGGAAGGGGAAAAAAGGCACACAACTGTAATTGAATAACAATAAAAAATTAAAATTAAAAAAAATCACTTTAGCAGACACTTCTCCAAGAATGACATACAGAGGGCCCGGGGGGGGGGGGAAGAGAACTACCTTGTGTATTATTGGCAGTTTGCTATATACAGAATTTTAACTAAAAATGTCTAGTTCTCACAGTTTTTGTCCAGGCATTCTCTCAGTCTCTTTCTGTGTTCTTTATTTATAATATCCTGAATAAAATAACATTACCAACATTTTCAACCACGAGTTTGGTGTTCAGAGTGAGCCAACTGGATCAACAGTGCCCTTTCTAGAATGCTGCATTCCCCAATAAGAGTTAGGGAGGACAAATGGGGAAGTGTGCTCCCTGCTGTATTTGACCATTCAGTTGGCATTTGTCATAACCTGCCTTGAACCATGGGGTAACTGTTTGTGGATGGGATGTCTTATTCCCCAGCTAGACTGAGATATAATGACAAAGGAAAAGGAACTAGAACTAGAAGACCTGGGTAGAAGATTCAATTTTGCCACTATCATGTGATCAGGAACAGATTCCTCAAATTTCTGAGCTTCTATAGACTCTGTCAAATCTGACTAACGCCCACCTCACTGGGACATTGTGAGGAAAATATTAGGTAAGAAGAGTAAAAGTACTTAAGTACTTTGTTAAATGGCAAGTTATCATCACTGGGACTTTATTACCATTCTTTTAAACAGCAGCTAATTCTTAAGAATTTAATCCTCATTGAATGTTGAATGTAGGAGGTCTCAACAATTATGTGTTAACTGAGTGATATATCTGTTTATAATAAATAACAATAAGGAATTACAAATGTTATTGTTTAGGGAATCAAAAATTTACAAACTAAATTTTCGACACACACATATGAATATAGATTTCTTATCGGTGCTTAATATACATGTATAAGGTGTGAGAAGTAAGTGACATTCAGCTTACAAAACAGTGATCCACAAATTTCCATCCTTTATTAATTTGAAGATCTGTATGTAAAATCATCACCACTCATTCTTTTCCCATCAGAAAAGTGAAGTAGTAGCACATATAACCTCCCTTTGGAAGATCTACAGTACATTCTATCCTTAATCACATCTGCAATTCTCATGAGAACCATTTCAAACATTTTCACACTTATATAAATTGTAAACCTGAGAACAAGAAATGCTGTTCTGGCAAGAGTATGCCATAGCTGATTTTATGAATCTAGATAATTCATTAGTCCACCTAGCAAACCATTGTTAAGGTCCTACTCTCAGCCAGGTATTCAGACAGGAATTTGGATACAAAAACAAGATGATGAAGGGAGTGCTGGCCAAGATGGATAAGCCCTCTACATCCTATATACCCCACTGATTACAACTACAAACTCTAGACAGGCTACAAAACAATGACAACAACAACTGACTTATAACTTTAAAATCCTAGCAGGCAGATTGGGACGAGAAGACAAAATTTGATGAAGACAGTGTGGTGATGAATTTCCTGGGGGTGGGGGCAATTCCTTCTTTTTCCCAGTTTTGACCCCATGGTGGCCCAAGCTGCAGAACTGTACAGTGTCTCTATCTACCTCATAGCACCTCCCTCCTGTAGGTCCTTAGTCCTCTCTACTTGGATGAGGGGAAAGAGAGGGAGGGCCATATGTGAAAAGTTTTAATGAGTCAGACCTGGAAGTGGTACAATCACTTCCATCCACATTCCATTGCTCAGGACTCAAGTCATATGGCCATCCTTAACTGCAAAGGAGGTTGGGAAATGTAGTCCAGCTGCATACCCAAGAGTAAAGTAAAATATAGATTCTAGTCAGCACTAAAATAGTCTGTGCAATGTAAATGCCTTAGTATAGAAAGGGGTGTACATGGAGCTCTGTGAACATAGAGAATGGACTCCTAAGTCAGAATGGAAAGACAGATACCAGAAGACTTTCTGAAGGACAGGACATGAGTTTGGCAGAAAATCAGGAAGGTAAAAAGGGAGCATGTAAAGAGACCATGGTATGTGCAAAGATGTAGAGGCACAAAAATATGCTAATGAATTTGGAAGACCCCAAGTGATTCCCTCTTCCTCAGGCAATAGCAGCATGCAGAGAGAGCCAGGAGATGAGACTGGAGAAGGAGGCACAAGCAAGGATTTGAGCCAAAAATCTCAGTAGCATCACTGGTGTATTTTAAGCAGAGGTGCATTAGAATCTGATTTTTTAATTTAGTAAAAGCCTGGTAATTATGTGGAAGGGGGCTGGAAGCAGGGAAGAGTTAGGAGAGTTTTGTCATTGTCCAGGGAAGAAGCAATTTGGAGTAATAAACATGAAGTAATAAACAGTGGGGTGTGTTTACTGATGGGATCAAACATGAGATTTGAGCTATTCATAAGTCAAAGTCTATAGGGATGATTGAATATGATAGATGACATTGTAAAAAGAGTCAAGGAAAATTCCTTTTTTATTCATTTGTTAGTTCATTCACCCATTCAACAAACATTTATTGAACATCTACTATGTGTTTTCCTCTAGGTGCTGGAGATACAGCAATGAATAAACAGGCAAAATTCCTATCTTTATTACGTTTACATTTTGGTGGAGAATTAAAAAAACATTAACAAGTAAATATAAATTCATAGTGTGATTAGGATTGTCATGTTGGGCAAATAACATCCTGTATTTGAGATGTCTTTGTTGGACATCTGTGTGGGGACTGTTTAATTGCAACTTATTTCTATGACTCTTTTGCTCAGAAGAAAAAGCCTTGACTACAGATCTGGGAGTCATCAGCATATGGTTGTTTGCAAGTGACCCCCCCTGCCAAAAAAAAGCTATTAAGGGAGTTCATTGGCTGAGGACACCAAAAAGCCCAGGGGTTGTTTCTTCAGGTATAGCTGAATCCAGGGGTTTTTGATAGTATTGGATTTCTTTCTTTTAATCTCTTGGATTCTCTTGGGCATGATGTCCCCTGGCAATCCCAAAAGCTCCAATTCATATCTATTCATTCCACAACTGAGCAGAGATTTGTTTTGCTTTGTTTTTTTGAGTTTCATGGAAAAGTCTAAGTGAAGACTATGATTGTTTCACTGGGGGTTATGTGTCCATTCCTGAACCAAGGCCTATAAGCCAGAGTTGAAGTATTCTGATTGTCCATGCCTGGGTCATGAATCTAAACCTGTGGCAATGTGTGGGGCAAGGTCAGCTCTATAATAACACACAAGTGTGTTCCTCCAGGAAAGAGAAATCCTGGTACTAAAGGTGAGCAAAGAGGTGTTGAACAGGCAAAGACCAGAATGTTCTATGTAGATGGAAACTGAGGCCTTGGGTATTAGTGAGGTCACCTTGGGACAAAACCCTGAGGAACACAACACTGAAGAGTTGAGTAGAAAAAGATGATCCTGCAAAAGAGATGGAGAAAGAGTGGGCAGACTGGTAGGAGAGATCCTGAAGCTGGTGATGTACCAGAAACCAACTCTGTGAGTTTCAAAAAGGACTGAATAAAGAGTCATAGAGGAGCCAGTGAAAATGAGGACAACAGGAGATGTGACCCAATATCTGACCATCACAGGCCATGACATAAAACTAGGCAGTGCCACTTGGAGGATAGAGGATGATATTAAGAAGAAGCTGGTAGAAAGTACACCAGATTGTCTGGGAGGAGAATCTGGGGAGTTCATGGAATCAGATGGCTGTAAATGTCTCAGCTTCTCAAACTGAGCATCCAGAGGATCAGGAAAGCCTGGGATGAACACAAAGCATCTCTCTTGATCCTCAAATCTAAGCAAAAAAAAAAAAAAATGATCAGGTGGGTCACATTATTTCTAAAATAAAACAAACATAGTTATATGTGCTACAGGATGTAAAATCTGTTGGACCTTTAAGCTAAAATATTAAACTATAAAGAGATTTGTACTTGCAAGAGGACCTCTTCAGACTATGCTCCCACAGTTCCTTGCAGTGAGCATTCCTTCCCCTCTTAGAGGGTCTTTGGGTGGGGAAGAATGGGAAACATGGCTGTTATCCATGCACATTTCAAGGATGTTTGATGACAGACCCACTCTTGGCCAGTCTTGCTTCATCTACATTCCCCTTTCCATATTCCCCTTTCACAGGCTGTTTATAAAGCAACGATTAGCAACATTTCCTGTCATTGGGTATGTATTCTTAGCTTGGTTGGAGGCAAGAAAACGTAGAGGTGTAGGCATTATTATATTTATTTCATTTCTAAATCCTTGGAAAAGGATCAGATTAAATGCAACATTTTGAGTGGATCAGATAAACGGCCATTTGGTGTTTTGCTGGGGTTTTCTTTGAGCAATGTTTAAAATAAAACCAAATTCTATACAAATAGCACTAATACTCTATGTTATGAATACCAAACAGAATATTTGTGTCACACATGTTCTGCCGGCTGTGCCCAGATCTTTAATAGTACACATTTTCCCAAGACTAACTGAATAAAATATAAAACAAAAAATTTTGAGCCTAATTATAATTTTGGAAAAAGAAAGAAAAAATGAAAAGAGACACCATCAATTAATTTAGATTTGAAGTGGTACCTGAATTATGACACTCCCATTGGCAAAGCTCCTGGGTTCCTCTCACCCTCCTTCTCTCACCCTCCTTCTAAGTTTGACAATCTGCTCTTTTCTAAACAGCTCTTGGGGGGGCCTTAGAGAATGGTGCATCTCGTTGCCTGAGAGAGAAAAGTAGTTCATACTTTTGGGTATCATAAGGTAATAACACAGGTCATGATTTATTGAGATTTACTACTGCAATGACCTTGTTTTTTCTTGTGGAGACTTACCATAAAATCCACAGTAACACCCCGATAACTGTGAAATCATAGTGTGTCGCCATCTTGCCTGTTCTGTGGTTACCACCACAAACAAATGACAAATGACAGCCACATTGGCTTGTACAACATTAAAAACCCAGAGGAGTAATGAAAACTTGTCATGGGTTAGGTCAAGCAAATAGAAAGAGAAGAGCTATTGAGAATTTCCAGTGCCAAAAAAATACAATCTTGGCAAACAAGAAGTGATTGGTTAGGATTGTAAATTGGTTCAATACTTTTGTGAAAGGTTTGGCAGTACCTAATAAAGTTACCCACTCATACACCCTATAATCCAGCAATTCCACTTTATGGCCCTAGAGGTCAGAATCGTGCCTACCCTGGGGTACTACTGGCTGAAGGGGGCATGAGTGAGCTGTTTGGGGTTCTGGAAATGTTCTGTATCTTGATCTGGTGTAGGTCTCATGGGTGTAGGAAGACATAGGTAAACATTCATTAAACTGCATATTCTGTATTTGTGCTCTCTCCTGTAAGGTATACATCAAAAAAGAAAAGTAATTTGTAAAAATTCTGAATAAAGGGGTTTTTGCAAAGTGCTGGCAATTTAAGAGGACCTCTCTCTCTGGCTTAAGACAAAATACTGTGTTCACTAGGGGTTCATTATAGCTCCCCAGGTAGAGAACCCCCAACCAAAAGGTGGAGATTGGGATACAGTCTCTACTGTCTCCTAAGACAGTAGATGCCTCCTGTCCTGTTCTCCAAGAACCTGGGTCACACTGAGATAAACATCTACCTTTCCTAGAAGGGCATTGCTATATTTACAGGCACAGATACAGACTTTACCTCCATATATTTTGATTATTCAAATGGCTTTTCTTTGATGAACTGATTCCAATTGTTGATTGGTTGGGTTGCTTTTGAATAGCCCTTTCTTGGCAAAACCAAAATTGTCATATCATATCCTAAGTTACTTTTTAAAATTAAATTAAATGGCAGGTTCTGTTGGTATTTCTTAATATCTGTTCATAATTATATGGTAGCCTCTACCATTTAACATTGTGTTTCAGTGTCCTTTAGTTAGTCATTTTGTGTTCAATTACTCAGGTGCATCCATTTGGAAGTAAATCATTGAAAACCACCATAGTTGAGAGTCTGTGTTGCTATGCTACTAGCAGAGTACCTGGTAAGAGTTGCTTGCACCAAGTTCCTTTCTGTTCACATATTGGAAAGAAATTGTATTTTGTAAAGGGATGTAGACTTACACCTGAGGTCCTTTACCTAGGAAAGTCTAATGGGCCTCTGGTGAGTACAGCATTGTCTTTGTCAAAAAACAGATCCACTTCAATTGTCAGCCTTTTGCCGAGGAGGCAGATCTGATGTAAGAGCATCAGGTTGTCAGCGGATGTGGTTTCCAGTTTATGATGAAAAACTGGGAGAGGAAAAAAGCAAAACAAAAATAAAATCTGAATATTTGAAGTGCACAGAGAAGCCTAGAATCAAAATATGGACAAATCTAAGTGCATTTTCTAGGTTAAACTGGTTTTATGTTTGTTCATAGGTAGGCTTAGGAAATGTGATAGTGTTAATGTAAGAATATGGCTATAATGTAGAAGGAATTGAAGTTAACTTGGGAAACAAAATGATGTTACATGTACCAAAACTGAACACTCTTTAATATTTATCACAACCTATGGTGTCTTTTAAATATGAAAAAATCTGTGAGGATATAATGAATTAAAGCTGTGGAAATTTTCTGGAGATAAAAATGCTCTATATTTCAAACCATTACATCCCCTGGATATTTTTATTTGATTTTAATTCAAGGGTCAAATTTTTATGTTTGGGTAAAGAGTTGAGAAAGATTCCATCAGCTGCTTTTGAATTATTATAATAGGGGGAAACACAGTATACCTTTGCTATTTAAAATATTTTTTAAAAGATTAGAAAATGTGTTATACTTCATAGTATCAAACACAGAGCAAAATGGCTCTAATTGAGACCATAACTTGGTCAAAGGACTGGGTTAGAATGACTGAGAGTTATAAATGTCTGAAATGTCTACTTCAGGCACAGGTAGGGGAAATAGCAGTAATTTCTACAGTATGCACATAATGATTAAATTATTCCACAGAGATGAAGAGTATATCAGCATGTACCCTGGAGAAGAAATGCCATATGATTATGGAATGAGCCAATCAATTCTTTAGTGGGCAGCAATCGCCATGAGAAATGCCTTCAGTAATTTGTTGTATCCTCTATCACACTATCACTTAGCTAGCCCATTTTTCCATAATCCCATTACCCTCCTCTGTAGCATCCACCAAACTAAACAAAATACTGTATGCAACCTTGTTCTTTAGCTAATTGTTCTTTTTGGCCATGTTTAGGGTTTTTAAAAGGAGTCCCAATAGATGGACCACACTTACGTTGGTAAAATGGGAAAAAGCCAATTAACCTTTGACTTTTGACTTAACCACTGACCCAGTGGACACCACCATTTATATCTTCTCCCGAGTCTCAAATTGCTTTTGGAATAAGTTGGTAAACTCTAATAAGAGAGATGTGTAAAAAGACACAGCTATGCACACATCTAGTCTCTGTGCACACATGTCTGTTTTTGCTGCTCTTTCTCTCCTAGATGCTGACTCCTGGACCCAACAATCAAGATAAGGGCACCATCCCTCCCTTGTTTCAACCTATCTGGATGTGTGTGTGTGGTTGGTGAACATTATAAGATGAGAGGAAACAGTCTGAGTGGCAACAGGTTTGAGGGATTGGTACTGGAATAAAGGGACAGACACTGTTGGTGGGGACCCTGCACACATCCCCTATACATTTCCACTCTGACAGTGTCCTACTTTAAGCAGTATCTATGACTCTCTGCCTGAGGTTTTCTCTTGGTCTAAGCACTGCGTAACCTAGAAGGGCCATGAGAGCTCCCTTCAACTTGCTATTGGATGAACTGAGAGGTAAATACCAACTGCCTCGCCCTTGGCTGGGTATAACTTCGAGGCATAGTCTACCCTGCCTCTGAGAGTTTCTGGGTGGGAGCGAGCCCAGGTGTTCCCACAGGCAAAATACTGCATAATGTACTCTTTCCTGCCATGCTTTCCTGTTCTCCCACTGGCCTTCAGACCACCTCCCAAATAAGCTTGTTACCCTCAGGGCTTTGTTTCAGGGTCTGTATCTGTGGGACCCAACCTGATGGATTGGGTCCCACAGATACAGACCAGATGCATCTGAGGCCAGATGGATTTGGACTCAAGGAATTCAGAACTCATGGCATTCAGAACTCAAAAACATGCATTTGAGCCTGGCCTTTGAAATTTCTTCTTGGTGACCATCAGTGAGCCACTTTATCTCTCTTAGCCTCAGTTTCTTTATCTATAAAATGGGGATAATAGTATACCTTTGCCACTTAACAGTGTTGTTAGGAGGTGTAAATGAAGTAACCTATGTGAAAGCATTAAAAACTATAAAGAGCCATATAAATACTTATTATAGTTTATGAGGATTATTTTCCCCCCACACCATCCCCAGGTAGGGCTTCTTTTAAACATTTCATTTAAAATAATTATACACTCACAGAAAGTGGCAGCAATAGTAGAGTCCCATGTACCCTTCCTCCTGCTTTCCCAACGGTAATATCTAATATGACAGTAGTAGGATATCAAGACCAAGAAATTGATGTTGCTACAGTAATGTTAACTAGACTACTGACCTTATTCAGCTTTATGTTTTTTAAGTACTTACCAATCTACCATTCTATTTCTCTTCAGTCCTCTGCCACTCTTATCATCTCCAGTGATCTTTGAGGGGTCCAACCTAGCCACTTGGATCACTAACTCTCAGCATCTACCACATGAGAGCAGGTTCTGAGTTAACACCTTCAACCACTGTCCTAGCCATACTTTAAAACAAGGACAAAATTTTCCTTTTAATCTAAGTCCTTCTAACACTGCCTCTTGGCTAACAACAAGTAGATTTCACAGATGAAATCCCAAGATCCTGGATCCTGCTAAGCAATTTCCTAAAATGATGAATGCAGCAGTTACCAAAAGAGCTGTTTCCAATGATGAATTGGATAACAATATTTTCATTAGTAGGTTAATACATTTTCTTTAGTTGTTTTGAAGTCTTGGGTAAATACCTCCTTGTTTAGTTGATTCATACCCTTATTAATATTTCAGGTGGTCCTGTCACCTTTTCCTTAGTACTCCTGGGACTTCACCTTTAGTACCCAGATAAAACGTGGGGGGAATCTTTTCTCCATCAGTCCTCCAATGGAGAGAAGGGTTGTGAGGTCATTCACAGTAGCGCCTCAGTAATCTCCTATTCTCTCTTTGAATGCAACCATTATTCCTCCTTGAGCAAATAATTTATCTCCTCCCTGATGGCCTCCTTGGTTAAAGGTTAACAAAATGACATCCCCTTCAAGTTCAAACCCTTGGAATGCACAGACTCCTATTGCCAACAGACTTTCAAACCAAGGCAACAAAATATACCAGGGCCAGGTCTCAGAAACTGCTGCCATATCCCTTTCTTCCTGACCCCTATGGGTCTTGCTGACTATTCTTACCTTCTGAAAACACTTTAAAACATACATTTTCAAGGACCCAAGCTTGATCCTCTTAGGTCCATTTTCCAAGTGCTGGAGATATGCCTCTCAGAGTCAACCCTCCATTCTTTTCTCATAAGTTCTCTCTTGGAGCTTTCCACCTCCTTCCCGGTTTCAAGGCATTAGCTCTACAGATATTATTCCAAAACTAAATCTGATTCCCAACCTCACTGAAGGAATGTGATCCCATATTCCACTTGCCTTCAGGCCCTACCTCAATTGGGAAGACCCCATTCTCACAGTTGCTTGGACTCTATCTCTCAGGCTTCTTTGATTCCCTATTAAGAAGCTCCTGGAACTGAGTCGGAGTTTGAGTCTAGGCAACTGGACAAACTCAATAATGCTAGAGGAAAACATCACAGGTCAATGTAAATGGACAACACCTGGCTCTGCTGATCCTAACCCAGAGATCAACCACTCAGGCCCTCCATACCCAGTACCAGATCACTGGTTTTTGCTTCAGTTCTTTTTTCAATAAATTTTTAAAATCCTTACCAGAGGACATTTTTTTTCATTGCTTTGAGAGAGAGGAAAGGGAGAGAGAGAGAAACATCGATGTGAGAGAGAAGCATGGATCAGCTGCCCTCTTGTACACACCCTGACCAGGGATCAAACCTGCAAGCTGGGTATGTGCCTGGACTGGAAATTGAACCTGTGACCCTTCTGTTACAGGATGACACTCCAACCAACTGAGCCACGCTGCACTGACCACGGTCAGTTATTCTTCTCGACCAAAGCTACTCTACTGACTCTTTTCCACCTGTGAAATTCCACCAGGCTTGAAGGATCTGAGCACGCCTAGCCTTGTTTGTATCATTTGTTGGCACTAATGCCATACCACCTGGTATTGTTCACTAATTTTCAATATCCCTTAGCTTCCTCAGCTATATTGCAAGCTCCTTAGAGACAAAGATAATGTATTCTACTTTTCTGCAACTCCACAGCATCTAGGAATCTGCCTCATCCAGAGAAGTGACACCATATATTTCTCATGATGTATTGATATTCATATTCCAACAGTTTCAATAAAGTAAAAGACAATGAAACCGATTCTTACTGAGCAGCTATGATGTGCCACAGACTTCTCTACCCACCTAATTAATGTAAGTGCCCCATTCCACCATCTGTCATGTTACCCAGTTTTGTTGTCTTTGTAGCACCTATTGTTACCTGAAATTATCATGTTCAGTTATTTATTTCTGTAACAGATGCTTTGTTGTACCCTCCAGGTTTGTTGTACCTTCTTTCAGGACTAGAGTTCTCATTTCTCCAGGTATTGGGAGTGATGGTTGCTGAGTGTTCTCAGCTGGATGTCCCTCTGAGAATTGTCCCTGAAAGGGACCACATAGCCTTTGATCACATCCCTTGCCTGGGGAAGCTTGGATTTAATGACTGATCCAAGGGGGTGGGTATAATGGCCCATATACTTGCCTTGCCTGGGGTAACTCTGAAAGGCTATCCCAGTTTTTGAGCTTCTGTGGGGTTGACAGAAGCCTCTGTTACAGCTGCTTCACTGTTCAGCTTCTCTCTGCCAGTCTCTCTTTCCTCACTCCCCTACCTACCAGTGTCCTTCCTAAGGAGCATCCTTTCCACCACATAGATGTCCATCACAGCCTGTTTCCAAGGAACCAGACTTAAGGCAGTTTATTTGTTTATTGTTCTCCTCACTAGAATGTTCCATGACACCAGGAACCTTATCTGTCTCATTTACTGCTGGACCTAAAATAGTGTCTGATGCTCAAAAAATATTTGTGGACTATGAATGAATGAACAAATGGTTTTTATTTCTCTAAATCTCACAACTCTACCTCATTTTCCATATGAAAAAAACAAGCATAGAGAGGCCAATTAAGTCTCCCAAGGACACACAGCCAGTCAGTTGTAGAACCAGAACCACACATGTATGATTCCAATATCCATGCTCTTTTTAAAACCAAGCACTGCCTCTTGATGTCTTCGTGATTGTGGGTAGTACTCCTGCTCAGCTGGAGCCCACATGTCTTTGGCTCTTGTGGTCTGGCTGACTTCTTGGTGCACTTGAAATGGAAAACTCGGTTTAGCCTTTAACTCTTCTATCTCTCTGTTCTCTACCTCACCCACACCATTGGCATCTTCCATGTCTCTCCGGATAACTCTACTCCAAAACGTCTTTCTCCTCTGATTTTATGGACAACGTGTTGGTCTGGAGCCTGATTAATCCCCAGTTCAATCACTACAGTCCTTGCATTGGTGAGATCCTCTCACACTCTCAATCTCCTTCAGTTGACTCTTTAGTTCACTCTCAACATCTCTTCCTCATCATCTTCTCCACCACAGTCAGGGTCCATGGAGGGTATAGAATTCTTAGCGGGTTATTTAAATGAAGAAAACTCAATGAAGGAACAACATATTGAGGTATGGGCTGGGTCACAGGAACAAAGATGACAAGGCACTCAGGGACCAACAAGAGCAGGGAGCTATTGCCACCCCTAAGGCTGGAGGGGTGAGGGAAGGAAATGATGTTACTTGAGCTGGTGAGAGTTAGGGTGTGGAGGAGGGGTTTCCCAGTGGGAGCTGTAATCCTAGAGAGATGCAGACACTGCCAAGGACAGGATGTGAGAGCAGGGGGAGAGCAGGGAAGAAAAACCCTGGCTTCTCTTTCCTGCCACTCAGAGCTCCTGCTGGTGTCTGCCATTGGTAAACCCCAAGTGGATTCCAGGTGGCAAAGGAAAATGAATGATGCAGTATATAAGTTCCTGAGGTACAGAATGGTGCAGAGAGGGGCAGAGGCTGGATCTTGGGGTTGGAAAGGCAACACCTCAATTCTCCACAGAATAGCTAATTTTCATGTTCCACCAACACCATCCCACAATAATTTTCCATTTGTAGATTACAGTGCCAATTATGAAGCCTTTTGAAACACATACATCCTTTGAGTCTCACAATGTCCCCATGAGGTAAGTACTATGAATGGCCCTAATTTACAGATGAGGAAACAAGGTTAGAGAATTTGTGGCTTACCCAACACCATTGCACAGCTAAGAAATGGCACAGTTGAAACATGAGCCCAGATTTGTGACTTCAAACTTTTTTTTGACCAAAACAGAAGGCTCAATTTGATCACACAGTTAAGGTGTATATTTTCTGGAATATTTCTCCATTCCTACCCTTTCCTTTTTCTACACACACATACACACATTATTCATGTTAATGCCTCTCAACTTATCATTCAGCCTTGGCCTTCTGTCCTTCCATAATTCTGTTTAGGATACTTTCATCTCTCAGCCTCATTCCTACCAGGTAACTCAGGTCTATCAGCTCCTTCTTCAGCACCTCACCTTCTCACCAGCTGCCTCTTACCTTCAATATTGAAATGTGGTCATGTACAATGCTGTACTATCCAATGTAGTAGCCATGAGCCACTTGAAATATGGCTAGTGTGACTGAGGAACTAATTTTTTATTTAATTTTAATAAATGTAAATTTAAAACTGATACCCGGCACTTAATCCCAAGACCCACACTGCACCCCCCCCACACATACCATCCTTTAGTGTAGGCTGTGCTTAGTGACTTGCTTCTCAGGAATAGAGTATGGAAAGGGGAAAAAAGTAACTCAGAGTGCAGAAATCTGGCAAACACTACTTCAGCCAGGTTATCAAGGTCAACATCACTAGTAATAAATTATGCTGATAGCATGGATGGACCCTTGATATGATGTGATGAGAATGGCACTTCATCTCCTCCCCCAAACCCAAAACCCCAGTCTCATTATGAGAAAAACATCAGAAAAATCCAAAATGAGGGACATTCTTCAGAACATCTGGCCTCAAAACTGTCCTTCAAAGTCCTCGAAACTATCAAAGTCATAAGAAACCAGAACAGTCTGAGAAGCTATCACAGACCAAAAGAGACTAAGGATATATGAATAAATACTATGTGGTATCCTGGCTTGGCTCCTGAAACAGAATTAGGGCATTAGTGGGAGAACTGATGAAATACAAATAAAGATTGGAGCTTAGCTGATAGTAATGTGTTAAAGTTGTTTTCCAAGTTGTGACAAATGTCCATAGTAATGTAAGATGTTAACAATAGGAAACAATATAAGTTACATACAGGAATGTGTGTACCATCTTTGTAACTTTTCTGTAAATGTAAAATTATCCTAAAATAAAAGCTTATTAGAAATAAAAAATAAAAACTATTATTCGGTCCAGTGATTAGATAGCTTTTAAACATGTTTGGAACAACTTGAGTATGTTAAGTTACTTTTTCAGCTATACATTTTTTGAAATCTAAATACAAATCAAGTATTTCCAATGACACAAGATGTATTACAAGTATAAAATACATACCAGATATTGAAGACTTTATACAAAAAGAAAAAGAATGCAAAATATCTTAATAATTTCTAAAATATTGACTACATGGTTGAAATTATATTTTTGATTCAATAAAACATATTAGTAAAATTAATTTCACTTATTTTATTTCATATTCTTAACATGGCTAGTAGAAAGTTTAAATTACATACATGGCTTGCATTTTATTTTATTTTTTTTTAATTTATTTATTGTTATTTAATTACAGTTGTATGCCTTTTCCCCCATCCCTTCACCCCACCCCAGGTGAACCCACTTCCCTCCCCCCTCTCCACCCTCCCCCTTGGATTTGTTCATGTGTCCTTTATAGTAGTTCCTGTAATCCCCTCTTCCCACTGTCCCCGCCCCCACCCCCCCACCCCCGCCCTTGCTATTGTTACATTGTTCTTAACTTCAATGTCTCTGGTTATATTTTGTTTGCTTTTTCCTTCTATTGCTTATGTTCCAGTTAAAGGTGAGATCATATGGTATTTGTCCCTCACTTCCTGGCTTATTTCACTTAGCATAATGCTCTCCAGTTTCATCCATGCTGTTGCAAAGGGTATAAGCTCCTTCTTTCTCTCTGCTGCGTAGAATTCCATTGTGTAAATATACCACAGTTTTTGGATCCACTCGTTTGCTGATGGGCACTTCGGTTGCTTCCAGCACTTGGCTATTGTAAATTGTGCTGCTATGAACATTGGGGTGCACAGATTCTTTTGGATTGGTGTTTCAGGGTTCTTAGGGTATAATCCCAGCAGCGGAATTACTGGGTCAAAGGGCAGTTCCATTTTTAGTTTTCTGAGGAAATTCCATATTGTTTTCCACAGTGGCCTCACCAGTCTGCATTCCCACCAACAGTGCACGAGGGTTCCCTTTTCTCCGCATCCTCTCCAACATTTGTTTGTGGATTTGTTTATGTTGGCCATTCTGACTGGTGTGAGATGATACCTCATTGTGGTTTTAATTTGCATCTCTCTGATGGCTAGTGATGCTGAGCATCTTTTCATATGTCTCTGGGCCTTCTGTATGTCTTCCTTGGAGAAGTGTCTGTTCAAGTCCTTTGCCCATTTTTTAATTGGGTTGTTTGTCTTCCTGGAGTGGAGTCGTGTGAGTTCTTTATATATTTTGCAGATCAGGCCCTTGTCTGAGGTATCGTTGGCAAATATGCTTTCCCATATTGTTGGTTCTCTTTGTAATTTGGTGCTGTTTTCTTTGGCCATGCAGAAGCTTTTTATTTTGATGAGGTCCCATTTGTTTATTCTTTCCATTATGTACCTTGCTTTAGGGGATGTGTCTGTGAGGATGTTGCTGCGTGGAATGTCTGAGATTTTCCTGCCAATGTTTTCTTCAAGGACTTTTATGGTGTTACGGCTTATATTTAAGTCTGTTATCCATCTTGAGTTTATTTTCGTGTATGGCGTAAGTTGGTGATCGAGTTTCATTTTTTTGCACGTAGCTGTCCAGATCTCCCAACACCATCTGTTGAAGAGACTGTTTTTGCTTAATTTTATGCTCCTGCCTCCTT
This sequence comes from Desmodus rotundus, assembly GCF_022682495.2. Lineage (NCBI taxonomy): Eukaryota > Metazoa > Chordata > Mammalia > Chiroptera > Phyllostomidae > Desmodus > Desmodus rotundus. Next base: position 91,994,441 of record NC_071400.1, on the reverse strand, counting down.
TGTCAAATATTAATTGATCGTATAGATTTGAGTTTATTTCTGGGCTCTCTATTCTGTTCCATTGGTCTATGAGCCTGTTTTTATGCCAGTACCAGGCTGTTTTGATTACCGTGGCCTTGTAATACAGTTTGATATCAGGTATTGTGATACCTCCTGCTTTGTCCTTCTTTCTCAAAATTGCTGCTGCTATTCGAGGTCGTTTATGGTTCCATATGAATTTCTGCAATGTTTGTTCTATATCTGTGAAATATGTCATGGGTACTCTAATAGGGATTGCATTGAATCTATAAATTGCTTTGGGTAGTATGGCCATTTTGATGATGTTAATTCTTCCAATCCATGAACATGGTACATGCTTCCATTTGTTTGTATCTTCCTTAATTTCTTTCTTCAGTGTTGTGTAGTTTTCTGAGTACAGGTCTTTTACCTCCTTGGTTAGGTTTATTCCTAGGTACTTTATTTTTCTTGTTGCTATATCGAATGGGATTTTTTTCCTGATTTCTGTTTCTGCAGTTTCGTTGTTGGTGTACAGGAATGCCTTTGATTTCTGGGTATTGACTCTGTATCCAGCTATTTTGCCAAATTCATTTATTAGGTCGAGTAGTTTTTGAGTGGAGTCTATAGGGTTTTCCATGTACACTATCATGTCGTCTGCAAACAGTGACAGTTTCATTTCCTCCTTTCCAATTTGGATGCCTTTTATTGCTTTTTCTTGTCTGATTGCTGTGGCTAGGACTTCCAATACTATGTTGAATAGGAGTGGTGAGAGAGGGCATCCTTGTCTTGTTCCTGATCTTAGTGGGAAAGCTCTAAGTTTTTGTCCATTGAATGTGATGTTGGCTGTAGGTCTCTCATATATGGCCTTAATTATGTTGAGGACTGCTCCCTTTATTCCCACTTTGCTGAGTGTTTTTATCAGAAATGGGTGCTGTATCTTATCGAATGCTTTTTCCGCATCTATTGATATGATCATGTGATTTTTGTCTTTGCTGTTGTTGATGTGATGTATTATGTTTATTGATTTGCGAATATTGTACCATCCTTGCATCCCTGGGATGAATCCCACTTGGTCATGGTGGATGATCTTTTTAATATATTGCTGGATGCGGTTTGCTAATATTTTGTTGAGAATTTTAGCGTCTATGTTCATCAGCGATATTGGCCTGAAGTTTTCTTTCTTCGTTGTGTCTTTATCTGGTTTTGGGATTAGGATGATGTTGGCTTCATAAAAAGAGTTTGGGAGTCTTCCATCAGTTTGGATTTTTTCGAATAGTCTGTGAAGGATAGGGGTTAGTTCTTCCTTAAATGCTTTGTAGAAATCTCCTGTGAAACCATCTGGTCCAGGGCTTTTGTGTGATGGGAGTTTCTTGATGACTGCTTCAATTTCCTTTGCTGATATTGGTCTGTTCAGGTTTTCTGCTTCTTCAGTCAGTTTTGGAAGATTATATTTTTCTAGAAATGTGTCCATTTCATCTAGGTTTTCAAATTTCTTAGCATATAGGTCTTCATAGTAATTTCTTACGATCCTTTGTATTTCTGTGGTATCAGTTGTAATCTCTCCACTTTCATTTCTAATTCTGTTTATTTGGATCCTCTCTCTTTTCTTCTTGATAAGCCTACTTAAAGGCTTGTCGATCTTGTTTATCTTTTCAAAGAACCAGCTTCTGGATTCATTGATCCTTACAATTGTGCTTTTAGTCTCTATGTCATTTAGTTCTGCTCTGATCTTGGTTATTTCCTTCCTTCTGCTTGCTCTGGGCTGTCTTTATTGTTGTTCCTCCAGTTCTTGTAGGCGTAGGGTTAGGTTGTTTGTTTGAAATGTTTGCATCTTCTTAAGGTAGGCCTGTATTGCTATGAACTTCCCTCTCAGGACTGCCTTTGCTGTGTCCCATAGGTTTTGGGTTGTTGTGAGTTCGTTTTCATTTGTTTCCAGGAAGTTTTTGATTCCTTCCCTAATCTCGTTCTTGACCCATTCATTGCTTAATAGCATGCTATTCAGTCTCCATGTTTTTGAGTGTTTTGGGTTTTTACCCTTGGGGTTGGTTTCTAGTTTCATACCCTTGTGGTCAGAGAAGATGCTTGATATGATTTCAATTTTCTTGAATTTGTTGAGGGTTGCTTTGTGTCCTATCATGTGGTCTATCTTTGAAAAAGTTCCATGGACACTTGAAAAGAATGTGTATTTTGCTTCTTTGGGATGAAAAGCTCTGTATATATCAGTTAAGTCCATTTCCTCTAGGGTATTGTTAAGTGACACAATATCTTTGTTAATCTTTTGTTTGGAAGACCTGTCCATTTTTGATAGTGGGGTGTTAAAATCCCCTACTATAATTGTGTTGCTGTCAATATCTTTCTTGAAATCCTCCAAGATTTTCTTTATGTATTTGGGTGCTCCTATGTTGGGTGCATATATATTTATAATGTTTATGTCTTCTTGGTGGATTCTTCCTTTGAGTATTATGAAGTGACCTTCTGGGTCTCTCTTTATGGCCCTTCTTTGGAAGTCTATTTTGTCTGATATGAGTATTGCTACCCCTGCTTTTTTTTCCTGTCCGTTTGCTTGGAAAATTTGTTTCCAGCCCTTCACTTTCAGTCTGTGTAAGTCTTTTGTCCTGAGATGGGTTTCTTGTAGGCAGCATATGTGTGGGTCATGTTTTCTTATCCATTCAGCTGTTCTATGTCTTTTGATTGGAGCATTTAATCCATTTACATTTAAGGTTATTATCGATAGGTAGTTATTCATTGCCATTATTTCCTACCTGTGTTCCTCTGTCTTTCTCTTTTCCTTCCTTTCCTTAAAGCAGTCCCTTTAGCATCTCTTGCAGAGCTGGTGTGGTGGAGCTGTATTCTTTTAGACTTCTTTTGTCTGGGAAGCTCTTTATTTGGTCTTCTATCTTGATTGAGAGCCTTGCTGGGTAAAGTAGTCTTGGTTGGAGGCCTCTGGTTCTCATTACTTGGAATATTTTTTGCCATTCTCTTCTGGCTTGGAGCGTTTCCATTGAGAAGTCAGTTGCTATCCTTATTGGGGCTCCCTTGTATGTTACTTCCTTTTTCTCCCTTGCTGCCTTTAAGATCCTCTCTTTGTCTTGGAAATTTGCCATTTTAATTATGATGTGTCTTGCAGTGGGTCTCTTTGGGTTCCTCTTGTTTGGGACTCTCTGTGATTCCTGGATTTGGGTGACTTTTTCTCTCCTCAGATTAGGGAAATTTTCCATCCTTACTTTTTCAAACAGGTTTTCTATCCCTTGCTCTTCTTCTTCTCCTTCTGGTATTCCTATTATACGGATATTGTTACGTTTCATGTTGTCCTGCATTTCCCTTATTGCCTCTTCATTCTTTCTGAGCCTCTTTTCCTTTTCTTGCTCCTTCTGGGTGTTTTTTTCTACTTTATCCTCCAGCTCGCTGATCCGATCCTCTGCTTCATCAAGTCTGCTTTTAATTCCTTCTACTGTGTTCTTCAATTCAGAAATTGTATTCTTCATTTCCTCTTGGCTCTTGTTGATATTTTCTATTTCCTTTTTCATGTTGATATAGTTTGCAGTGAGTTCATTGTAGTTTCCTTGTAGTTTCTGGTAGTTCTCTTTGAGCTCAGAGAGCTCAGTGAGCTTCCTGATGACCATTGCTTTGAACTCAGTATCTGATAGTTGACTTGCCTCTTTTTCGGTTAGTATTCTTTCTGAGACTTCCTCCTTTCCTTTCATTTGGGAATTGTTTCTTTGTCTTCCCATTGTTTGTGAGGCTCTTCTTGTTGGCCTCTGCTTCTTAAATTACTTTGTTCTGAATCCCTGGGTTTATGATATGAACTTCTATGGTAGAATGCCAATGGGATTCGGTGGTGCTGTCTCCTTACTCTCCTGTGCTCACTGGTCTTGAGCTGACGTTTATGTGTTTAACACGGTCTAACTCTAGTCTTTTCAGCACTCCAGGTTTTGTTGTCGCACCTGTGGGAAAAATAGAAAGGGGGGGAGAAAGAAAAGGAAAAAACAAACAAACAAACAAACAAAAAAAAAACCAAAGATGGGAAGGAGGGAAAAAGGAAATAGGAAAGGAGGAAAGGAAGGAAGGAGGGAAGAAGGATTAAAGAAAGATCGGAGGCAAGATAAGAAGGAATTTTAACAAAAATTAAAACATAGAAATAGATAAAAGAAGGCAGGAAGAAGACATAAAAATGGTAAAGGATGGGAGGAAGAAGGAATGAAAGAAAAAAAAAGAGAGAGAGAGGAAGAAGGAGTTCAGGGGGAAAGGAAAAGGAAAAAAGAAAAAAAAAAAAAGGGAAAAAAAAAATCTTCTGTTGGCTTTAAACCGTTCAGGTTATTTCTGCTGTTGTCCTGTCTGTGCAACGGGAGGGGGTGGTTGGAAGGATTGGTTTCACTTTTCTTCCTTCCTGGGTCACACTCTTCACTGTTTTGTAGGTGTGGTCCCTGGCAGGCAATCAGGCCGTTGATCAGCCAATCCAGCAGCTTTGTTCTTGGGACTCTCGAGTGGCCGCTCCAGCCGCTTTGGCTCGGGACGCGTGGGCGCGCAGCAGGGGAATCCAGCCGCTTCGGGTTTGTGACGTTATTTGGGCTCTGAGCGCGCAGCCGGCCGACCAATCGAGCCGCCCAGGCTAGGGAGGCTGGCCCGCTGCAAGCTGCTGGTTCAGCCGCCTTGGTGTTACGACTCTCGCCATCCCCTTTGTGCTTGGGAAGTGCGCATCCAGCCGGCCCTACGCTTGGTGAGCGCGCAGCCCGCCGCCGAGCCAGAGGCTCTACGCTTGGGGGCCCGATCCAGCCGCCCGGGGCTTGAGACTCTCGGGTGGGCGGGGCCGCCCTGGGACCGAATCACGCGGTATTCGGTTCCGAGGTTTTGGGTCTGTGGGTGGAGCAGCTAGTCTCTGCTCCAAAAGATCTCGGAGGTTTCAGGTGTGGGCGCCCCTCCGGGGTTTCATGTATGGGCCCCGTTCGCTAATCTGCGCGCGCGCGACCGCGCGCAACCGGACCTCAGGTGAGCGCCGGTGCTGCTTATCCTGCGTTCCGCGTTCGCGTTCGCAGTCCAGGGGCGGAGGGGGGAGGGGCGCCAGGGGCCTCGGCCACCACCGAGAGTTCTCTAACTAGCCCCTGAGTGTCTCTATTTTCTTTTTCTTTTTGAGAAATTCCTCCTTTTCAAGCCCCCCTGGTCCAATCAAGCACCTGGCTGCTCACAGCGCAGCCTGGCCCTCTCCCAAGACTCCTGCAGCAGCCCCTGCGCCAGGGCTGGCGCCTCTGCAGCCCTTGTACCGCGCGGTCCCGGTTCCCGGGGACCTTATTGTCCTTGAGCACTCTTCTTACCGTCAGATCTTTCAATGTCCTCTATCTTTGGTCTCTAATCTTCGTATATGCTGGAGTACTGTTGGCTGTTCGCTCTGCTCCTCAGATCAGCTAGGTATTTCCCTGGCGCTGAGGGGAAGTGGATTCCGCTCCCACCTATGTTGCCGCCATCTTCCCTTCGCATTTTATTTCTATTGGAGGTTAAGAATATAGACCCTGGAGTCACACAGCCCCCACTGAAATTCCAGCTCTGCACCTAATAACTAATTGACCTTGAGCAAGTTAGTTAACCTTTCTGTGTCAAGTTACCCATTTGTAAATAGAGCATCTACCTCATTGGGTTGTTGGGAGAATTCAACACATTCATCTATATCATGTGCTGGGTTATAGTAAGCACTGGGTCATAGAAAGCACTCAGTAAATGCTAGCCATTATCATTACGGTAGGGCTGTCTATACCCAAAGGGCCTTTGGAGCTTCCACAGGGTATTGAAGGGATGCACTGCCAAAGCAGAGAGGGAGCAAGAACATGACCTTCACTGCTTTCTTCTATTGCCCTCACCTTGCTGCCAGGACCTCCTATTGCCTTCTCTATAGGAAGTGGTCCAGCAAGTGAGCCCAAGCAATGCCCTCCACAGGGCACAGAGCAAGGCAGAGAGAGGTGGGGAAATCCATCTAGGGGTTGGGGACAGTGAGACAAAGGAAGAAAACCAGCACACTTCACTGCTCCTGCTTTCCACACTCTGAGCCTGGATCCTCAGAACAGCCATGTTTCATGAATTTCCCTTAGCCTCTCCCATCCCCCATTTCTTAGCAGACTCAGCTCTGGCTGTGCTCACAGCCTCTGAGCCATTAACAGTCCCAGACCCAATCTTTTCAGAGATAAGTCATGTATATGAAGAGATGGACAATTTTTTGTCTTTTCATTGATTTCTTGTCTTTACTATACGAAGGGAACAGCTGATCTTTGAAGGACAAGAGCAGGTATTCTTAATATTATGTACACCCCACTGCAATCTCAACTGACTGACTAATGACGATGATGGGAATTATGACCTCAGAATTGTGTTTTGAGTGTTTTCTTTTTCTACTGTATTCTTCCCAGTGTTCCTAACATCTCCCTTAGCTGGCCAAGTCACTGTTTTCTGTGATAAATGAAGCTAGGGTGGATCTCCTTTGTGTAGAGTGAGCATTACCTTTGTGAACTGACCTCACTAACTCTCTTCTTGCACTGGCCATATGGTCTCGCCTCTGCTCAGTTTTTCCAGGGCTCATGTGCAGGGAATCTAATAACAGATTCCAGCCAGCCTCTGGGCTATTATGCAAATAAGAACCTTCTAGCAATCCACACCCCCTTGGGAATCTCTCTAATTAATTAACTTAAGCTTAAAACACACTAACACATATACTCCTCTTCATGGTGTTAGGTGGTGTTAACACTACTCTATTTTGGGGTGTGGACCTACTTTCAAGGGTAGGGAGCACATGATTTTATGGCCCTAATAATTAAGTGTTCAATCTCATTAAGCTCCTAAAATCATCACCTACTCCCAAGGTCTCCCAATGGGCTGTTTTCCCTCTCCATAGTTATGAATTTTATGCTGTTTTATTAGGTGCACATAAATTTAGAATTGTTTTGCCTTTCAAAGAATTGAATCCTGTATAATGATCTAGTGATAATGATCTTCTAACACTGATCCTGCTTTTTAAAGTCTATATTCCCCAATGCCTGGTGTGTCTTCTTTTTCCTGTTTCTTTCTGCCCTTCTGCATTCTGATGCTTTAAGTGCAACTCTTGTAATAGACATAGAGCTACATTTAAGAACATCTTATGTGATAATTTGTGTTTTTTAACTAGCTAGTTTAATTTACTTGCATATATGGTGAGTAATAGTAATTAGTATATTTGGACTTGTTTGCCACCTGATTTTTTAATTTTTTATTTGTCCTGCTTTTTCTGTAATTCCTTTCCCATTTCTTGCCACTTTTTGGGTTGTTTGTTGTTTATTGTCTGTTTGTGGGTATATATTTCCTTATTTTGTTGTTTCTTTTTACTTGTTTGGACTTTATAGACTGTTATTATTCACATAGTGATTACTCTTGAAATTTTATCATGTATATTTAACTTACAAAATAAAAAATTAAATAAAAATTTAATTTCTCTATAGAATAAAGGTTGGCAAACTATGGCCCAGTGACCAAATCTGCCTACAATCTGTCTTTATAAATAAAGGTAGTTTTCTTTAAAATTTTTTTTCATTAAAGTGTAGCTGGTATACAATATTATGTTAGTTTCAGGTGTACGATGTAAATAAAATTTTACTGGAATACAGTATGTTCTTTCATTTGTGTATTGTCTATAGCTGCTTTCACACTACAATGGCAGAGTTTCATAGTCATGACTGATACCATAAGGTCTGCAAAACTTATAATATTTATTATCTGCCCCTTTAGTGAAAAAGTTTGCCAACTTCTGTTCTCTAGTATTACTCCTAAGATCTTAGGAGGATTTAACTCTGATCTCCCCTCTCTTGATTTGCATGTATTATTGTCCAGTATTTTACTTTTTCTTTTTTTTTTAAGATTTTATTTATTTATTTTTAGAGAGAGGAAGGGAAGGAGAAAGAGAGGGAGAGAAACGTCAATGTGTGGTTGCCTCTCGCACACCCCCTACTGGGGACCTGCAACCCAGGCATATGCCCTGACTGGGAATCGAACTTGCAACCCTTTGGTTCACAGGCCAACATTCAATCCACTGTGCCACACCAGCCAGGCCCACTTTTTCTTAACTCTATAAATTTGACATTACTATTCCTTTTACCCAAATACTATTTACTCATATGTATATATGCTTTTTTCCATTTTTTCATATTTGCTCATATGTATATATGTTAATTTCCTTTTTGTATAATATGTCAGATCATCCTTCTGACATAATTTTCCCTCTTTCTGAAGTCCAACTTTCAGACGACTTTCTTTTAGTGAAATCTTTTGGTAGTAAATCTCTCTGTTCTTGTGTATTTATACATATGTTAATTTTATCATTCTTCCTAAAATAAGATTTATGGACTACAGCTTTCTAAGCTGTTGGTTATTTTCTCTCAACAATTAAAAAATAGTATTCTATTCTCTTCTGATTTCCATTTTTGTTGAAGGAAACTGTAAGTCTAATTGTCATTCCTTTAAGGATGATCCATCTTTTCCCTCTGGTACTTTTTAACATCTCCTGGCAGTTGGTGTTCTGCAGTTGAATTATGACATGTTTAGGTGTGAATTTCCCTCTTTTTAAATATCCTTCTTGGTATACATGTATATTTTGATTCCTGGATATATGATATTATGTTTTACATCAATTTTGGAAGATTCATACGATTATCTTTTTCAAATGTTTCTCTCTGCAACTCTCTCTCCTTAGTCTAAAATGAAACTCCAATTAGATTTATGTTTTACCTTCTCTTTCTGGCCTCCAATCACTTTCTCTTTCATATTTTTTATCTCCTTTCCTCTCTGTGCTGCATTTTGTGTGATCTAATCTTCTCTTCATCTGGATTTAATCTATTGTTTAACCAGTCCATTTGTTTTTTTTTTTAATAATTGTATTTTTATTTATAGAAGTTCTAGTAAAAGAAACTTCTGGTTATTTCTGCTAGCCTATTGTTGCTGGCTCATCTCTGTGACTGCATCTTTTATGTCTTTAAACATTTCATACATACCTATTCTATATTATGTATTTGAAAAGTCCTATATCTTCAATCATTGTGGAGATAAGAATCTCTTGTATGCTGCCTCTGGCTCATGGTGGCTTGCTTTAGCATATTGCCAGATTATTGCTTGATTCTAATCTGTAGGAATCCTAAAGGTCTAAATTAGGAAAGCTTTTTTCTCAGAGAGGATTTACTTCAACAGAAAGTCAGAGACATCTCTGACTTAAGACCACTTCAGCCACTGTGAGCATCTTGACTTAGTAAATGAGTCCTGGGATTAGCATTCCTATCTCAATGCTGGCCCACATCCCAGCATTTCTATACATGTTGCTTTCCCTATACTCTCTGGGCATACCCCCACACACCTATTACTTCCAGTTTAAGGGTTCCTGCTCTCATCCAGGCTTGGATTAGTTTTTACTTGGGGGGCTGCTGTTGCAGAAGCCTTTGGAAATCTCTCCAATGACGTGCAAGGCCAGAAGTGCCTTGAAGAGTGTTCTTATATCAAGGATATAGCTTCTATGCTGTGGGAGATTCCCTCAGAGCATTCTTTTCACCCCCAACACACACACATACATACTACCACCAGTATCACCATATTGCTAGAAGCAGAAGGTTCATTGTTAAACTTCAAAACATTTTGTTTTAGGGAAAAATCTAGTTGAAAAATGCCATTATTCATAGTTTTACTTACCATACTAAATATAAAACTAGCTTTCTTATTTAGTCATGATTTTATCATCTAATATTGAGAATGGCTATGGGCCTCAAGATGCTTCCTTCTTGTGTGTAAAACTGATAGTCTGGCACATGGTACCTAAAGATATGTCCTGTACTGTAAGTTAATTTGCCTTTAGAAGTGGGCACTGATGATCTTGGCTACTTGCTTTAACCTTACATACATATGGAAACTATTGATACTTCAACACTACAAGATGTTATTTAGCCTTCATAGCCTGCTATTATAACCCACGTTTTTTGTTAAGTCATTTCACACTATCACTCAGAGAAAAAAGCAGGTTGGTCCACTTTGGATTCCTTTTAGTGTTTCACACTATTGACCTTATTGAGACGAGATGACTCAAACCCTCCAAACGTCCATTCCTTTCTCCTCTACATTTACTGAAACTAAATGAAAAACTGGCTGCCACATCCTCCTTCCTCATTCCTGATACCATTCAATTTTTAATTACTTACTAGGAAAAGGGGGCTGATCTGACAATGAACACTGGTATACGAATTATACTGATTTCTCTTTCTTAGAACTCCTGCTATGGTGCAAGAGGAAAACTTCACATCCAGTATCAGTGTTGTAGACATGTGTCTTGTTGCAAGGCTCCTTCCATCATTGGGCAAACTATGCCTCATATTCAAAGGTCCTCATAGATACAGGGAGTGTGCTGTCACAGAAAGCACAGGAAACCTTTAAGCAGGTGGCCTTGGGAGAAGTGGGGTAGTTTGAGTGGTGAAAGTATTGGAAACATTCCAACCATTTTGAGAAAACTATGACGGGAAGAAGAGAAATTCATATTTATTGAATTCTTCTTGTGGACCTGGTACTTTTCTTTGTTTCTTGAACAAATTATGAAAAAAAAAGTCAAAAGTAGCAGAGACTAAGGAGAGTAACTCCCATTAATTTAACAATTAACATTTTGTTATATTTGTTTCATCTATTTTTTGTGTTTAGAATTATGACATAATCATATTTTATCCTTAAAAACTTTATTACATGCTATATGCTCACAATGCCATTATCACAGCTAATAAAATTAATAATAACTCCCTAATGTTATCTAACACTCATTCTATATTAAGATTTCCCCTACTTGTCTCCCAAATGTCTTTGGCAGCTAATTGTTCAAAGCAGGGTCAATTAAGGACCATATACTGCATTTGGTCATTACACCTAAGACTCTAGTAACCTACATGATTATCTTTGTATCTTTATAACAATCCTAAGAGGCAGTCATTATTTCCATTGTACAAATACAAACATTGAGGCTAGAGAAGTAGTTAGCCCAAGATTACACCATCAGTAAGTACATAGAGGACATTTTCTGCTTATCTTCCCAGCATTCAACCCCCTCCCTATTTTGAGTAAGTTTTGTCACATCTTGGGGAAGGAGCACTCCTGGTGGCCAAGCAGTAAGCACATAAACTAGCTTGGCAAATTGGACACCTTGGTCTAGGACTTTGAGTCTAGACCAGCACTGTCCAATAAACCTTTCTGTAATGATGGAAATGTTCTACATCTGTACTGTCCAATATGGTACCACGAGCCCCACATAACAGCTATTGGACAATAGTTTGAGACAGAATGATGCCAAGATGAAGGGACTTTTGAAAAATTATAACAGCAGCAGTGGCAGCATTTAGTCTGGTGGTGTTGGCAGCAATGAATGTTGGGTTGATGGCAGTGTTCTGAATAGATCATTTGCCACTTTCAGAGCATGACCCTTTACTCAGCCTATAAAATATCTGAACTACCCAATAACCACCCAGCAAATTCTCCTTTTGCTTAAATTTTCTAGAGTCAATTTATATTGTTTGAAATCAAAATCCCTTGGCATACACTGCTAGTTGTCACCCAATTACTTTTTTTTTTATTAGGAACAGAATCTCGATTTTTAGCTGGGTGCCAGTTTTAGCTAGTGGTGGCTACATAGCTAATTTCTGATCAGTGAGATAGAGGTGAAAGTGTGTGTGTGAAAATTATAGAATACTCTGTTCTCTCTTCCATCTTCCAACTGTCTGGAATATGGATGTGATGGGTGGAGCTCAAGCAGCTATTTTTGGACCATGAAGTAGAAACCAAGTCTTGAAAATGGCAGAACATTAAAATAGAAGGGGCCTGTGACACTAGAGATTCTAAAGTCACTATAGTAGTCTTGATTGCTTACATTTATGTGAGAGAAAAATTATATTTTATTTATGAACCTGTGGGTTTTTTCTTCTTTTTTTGTCTGAATTCTTATCCTACTGCTACTTTTCAGTTGAACCTAATCCTAACTGACTAAAAACTCTGAGATAGCTGTGGGTGGTAGATATAAATTTGAACTCACATCTGGGATAAAAAGGATGGGGAATGAGATAAGTTTATTCTTGTCTAGAATTGTTCAAACACTGATTTTCATGTTTTTACGGGTCAAACCTATAGTTTTTAGGATTCATCCACTATCTTGATGTACACAGTGCTATTCTTTGATCCCATCAGGTGGGGCCCTATCTTTAGCTTTGACCATTAGAGAACCCAACTCTGGCTGGGCCCCTTTCTACAAGGTAAAGAGCAAGCAAGGTGAAAACCTCCTAGACCATGTATTGGGTGATAGGAACTTTGTAATTCCTTAACCACATGGCCCCAGCCAGCTTCCAGAGCTTCTGAATGGGCTTCTTCCCTGGATGTTTTGTCCTAAGGGCAGATTATGTAACCAGTATGAACACCATATGCTAGAAGTAAGGTTAAGGGGTAGATGTGTCCAGGGAGGTGTGGATGTAATTTAGGATACTCCAGCCCATCGGTACATGTACCCAAGAGGCTCCTTATAGTAGGAGATGGAGTCTAGGAAGGAAGGGATAGGTGGGTGGGCTACAGGATAGTGACTAAAGCTTACTCTCCACATGTCGTTAGAGTCCAGTGTGGAACTCCAAGGAGTCCAATCATTTTATTGTATTTTTCAGATCATAAGACACACCGGGCCAGGAGAACCGAGATGGCGGCGTAGGTAGACACACTGTGCCTCCTCGCACAAACAGAACTGACAGAAAATCCAATGGCAAGGAAGCCCGACACCAAGGAGATAAAAAATAAACATTCATCCAAACCATTAGGAGGGGCGGAGATGGCAGCCCGGGAGGAGAGTACTCGAGTTGCCATGGCGGGACCGAGACTGGCGGAGTGTGGGACGAACAGGGCAGACAGTCTGTCCACTGGCAGACCCAGTGGCCCCACATGCGCGCACAGATAAACCGAGAGGGTCGGACTCAGAGTGGTGGAGAATGGGGCAGGCAGTGCGGCGGGTAGCACCCCACGGCCCCACATTCGCGCATAGATAAACCGGGACAAATGGCGGGCAGTGAAGCAGACCGCATAACCCAGGGCTCCAGAGCGGGGGAAATAAAGCCTCAAACCTCTGATTGAAAACGCCTCTGGGGGTTGGGGCGGCAGCAGGAGAGACTCCCAGCCTCACAGGAGAGGGCGTTGGAGAGACCCACAGGAGCCTAGAGTGTGCACAAGCCCACCCACTTGGGAACCAGCACCAGAGGGGCCCAATTTGATTGTGGGTAGCAGAGGGAGTAACCGAAATCCGATGGAGAGTGGAGCGGGCGCCATTGCTCCCTCTGGGCCCCTCCCCACGTACAGCGTCACAGTGCAGCGTCAAAGTGCAGCAACAAGCATTACCCCACCCCAGGGAACGCCTAAAGCTCCGCCCCTTAAAGTAACAGAAGCACCAAGACAAAAAAAAAAAAGGCCCAAATGACAGAACACTTCAAAGCTCCAGAAATAATTCAACTAAGCAGCGAACAGACAACCAACTTATCAGATGCACAGTTCAAAACACTGGTTATCAAGACGCTCACAGAATTGGATGAATTTGTTCAAAAACTAGATGAAAAAATGAAGGCTATGCTAAGAGAGACAAAGGAAAATGTACAGGGAACCAATAGTGAGGTGAAGAAAACTGGGACTCAAATCAACAATTTGGAACAGAAGGAAGAAAGAAACATCCAACCAGAAAAGAATGAAGAAACAAGAATTCAGAAAAATGAGGAGAGGCTTAGGAACCTCCAGGACATCTTGAAACGTTCCAACATCCAAATTATAGGGGTGCCAGAAGGAGAAGAGGAAGAACAAAAAATTGAAAACTTATTTGAATAAATAATGAAGGAGAACTTCCCTAATCTGGCAAAGGAAATAGACTTCCAGGAAGTCCAGGAAGCTCAGAGAGTCCCAAAGAAGCTGGACCCAAGGAGGAACACACCAAGGCACATCATCATTACATTCCCCAAGATTACACAGAAGGAGAGAATCTTAGAAGCAGCAAGAGAGAAGGAGACAGTTACCTACAAAGGACTTCCCATAAGACTGTCAGCTGATTTCTCCAAAGAGAACTTACAGGCAAGAAGGGGCTGGCAAGAAGTATTCCAAGTCATGAAAGGCAAGGACCTACATCCAAGATTACTGTATCCAGCAAAGCTATCATTTAGAATGGAAGGGAAGATAAAGTGTTTCTCAGATAAGGTCAAGTTAAAGGAGTTCATCATCACCAAGCCCTTATTATATGAAATGTTAAAGGGACTTATCTAAGAAAAAGAAGATAGAGGAAGATGGCGGCAACATAGGTGGGAGCGGAGTCCACTTCCCCTCAACGCCAGGGAAATACCTAGCGGATCTGAGGAGCAGAGCGAACAGCCAACAATATTCCAGCATATACGAAGATCAGAGACCAAAGATAGAGGACATTGAAAGATCTGACGGTAAGAAGAGTGCTCAAGGACAATAAGGTCCCCGGGACCCGGGACCGCGCGGTACCAGGGTGGCAGAAGCGCCAGCCCAGGTGCAGGGGCTGCTGCAGGAGTCTTGGGAGAGGGCCAGGCTGAGCTGTGAGCAGCCAGGTGCTTGATTGGACCAGGGGTCATGAAAAGGAGGAATTTCTCAAAAAGAAAAAGAAAATAGAGGCACTCAGGGGCTAGTTAGAGAACTCTCGGCAGCAGCCAAGGCCCCTGGCGCCCCTCCCCCCTCGGCCCCTGGACTTCGAGCGCGGGATAAGCAGCACCGGAGCCACAGCGCTCACCTGAGGTCCGGTCGCGCGCCCGCAGATTAGCGGGGGCCCATACATGAAACCCCGGAGGGGCGCCCACACCTGAAACCTCCGAGATCATCTGGAGCAGAGGCTAGCTGCTCCACCCACAGGCCCAAAACCTCGGAACCGAGTGCCACGTGATTCAGTCCGGGGGTGGCCCCGCCCGCCGAGAGACTCAAGCCCAGGGTGGCTGGATCGGCCCCCCAAGCACAGGGCCGCTGGCTCAGCCGGCTGCGCGCTCACCAAGCGCAGGGCCGGCTGGATGCGCGCTTCCCAAGCACAAAGCCACTTGCGCGCGTCTGGAGCACAAACCTGCTGGATTGGCTGATCCACGGCCTGATTGCCTGCCAGGGACCACACCTACAACGCCTACCTAACACCTGCACACAGAGCCCTGCAGGGCCTACTAGCTCTCTAGGACAAAGGCAGAAAACCCAGCAGAGGGGAGCTGCAGTGCTAGGGGAGTCTGCAGGCTGAACAACAGGGAAGAGTGTGACCCAGGAAGGGAGAAAAGTGAAATCAATCCTTCCAACCACCCCCTCCCGTTGCACAGACAGGACACCAGCAGAACTAACCTGACCGGTTTAAAGCCAGCAGAAGATTTTTTTTTTTTTCCTTTCCCCCTGAATTCCTTCTTCCTCTCTCTTTTTTTTTTTCTTCATTCCTTCTTCCTCCCATCCTTTACCATTTTTATGTCTTCTTCCTGCCTTCTTTTATCTATTTCTATGTTTTAATTTTTGTTAAAATTCCTTCTTATCTGGCCTCTGATCTTTCTTTATTCCTTCTTCCCTCCTTCCTTCCTTTTCTCCTTTTCTATTTCCTTTTTCCCTCCTTCCCATCTTTGTTTTTTTTTTCTTTTCTTTCTTCCCCCCTTTCTCTTTTTCCCACAGGTGAGACAACAAAACCTGGAGTGCTGAAAAGACTAGAGTTAGACCGTGTTAAACCCATAAACATCAGCTCAAGACCAGTGAACACAGGAGATTAAGGAGACAGCACCACCGAATCCCATTGGCATTCTACCATAGAAGTTCATACCATAAACCCAGGGAGTCAGAATAGAGCAATTTAAGAAGCAGAGGCCAACAAGAAGAGCCTCACAAACAATGGGAAGACAAAGAAACCATTCCCAAATGAAAGGAAAGGAGGAAGTCTCAGAAAGAATGCTAACCGAAAAAGAGGCAAGTCAACTATCAGATACTGAGTTCAAAGAAATGGTCATCAGGAAGCTCACTGAGCTCTCTGAGCTCAAAGAGAACTACCAGAAACTACAAGGAAACTACAATGAACTCACTGCAAACTATATTAACATGAAAAGGAAATAGAAACTATCAACAAGAGCCAAGAGGAAATGAAGAATACAATTTCTGAATTGAAGAACACAGTAGAAGGAATGAAAAGCAGACTTGATGAAGCAGAGGATCGGATCAGCGAGCTGGAGGACAAAGGAGAAAAAAACACCCAGAAAGAGCAAGAAAAGGAAAAGAGGCTCAGAAAGAATGAAGAGGCAATAAGGGAAATGCAGGACAACATGAAACGTAACAATATCCGTATAATAGGAATACAAGAAGGAGAAGAAGAAGAGCAAGGGATAGAAAACCTGTTTGAAAAAGTAAGGATGGAAAATTTCCCTAATCTGAGGAGAGAATAAGTCACCCAAATTCAGGAATCACAGAGAGTCCCAAGCAAGAGGAACCCAAAGAAACCCACTGCAAGACACATCATCATTAAAATGGCAAATTTCCAAGACAAAGAGAGGATCTTAAAAGCAACAAGGGAGAAAAAGGAAGTAACATACAAGGGAGCCCCAATAAGGTTAGCAACTGACTTTTCAATGGAAACGCTCCAAGCCAGAAGAGAATGGCAAAAAATATTCCAAGTAATGAGCACCAGAGGCCTGCAACAAGGCTACTTTACCCAGCAAGGCTCTCAATCAAGATAGAAGGCCAAATAAAGAGTTTCCCAGACAAAAGAAGTCTAAAAGAATACACTTCCACCAAACCCGCTCTGCAAGAGATGCTAAAGGGACTGCTTTAAGGAAAGGAAGGAAAAGAGAAAGAGAGAGGAAAACAGGTAGGAAAAAAAAGGCAATGAATAACTACCTATCGATAATAACCTTAAATGTAAATGGATTAAATGCTCCAATGAAAAGACATAGAATAGCTGAATGGATAAGAAAACATGACCCACACATATGCTGCCTACAAGAGACCCATCTCAGGACAAAAGACTTACACAGACTGAAAGTGAAGGGCTGGAAACAAATTTTCCAAGCAAACGGACAGGAAAAAAAAGCAGGGGTAGCAATACTCATATCAGACAAAATAGACTTCCAAAGAAGGGCCACAGAGAGAGACCCAGAAGGTCACTTCATAATACTCAAAGGAAGAATCCACCAAGAAGACATACACATTGTAAATATATATGCACCCAACATAGGATCACCCAAATACATAAAGAAAATCTTGGAGGATTTCATGAAAGATATTGACAGCAACACAATTATAGTAGGGGATTTTAACACCCCACTATCAAAAATGGACAGGTCTTCCAAACAAAAGATCAACAAAGATATTGTGTCACTTAACAATACCCTAGAGGAAATGAACTTAACTGATATATACAGAGCTTTTCATCCCAAAGAAGCAAAATACACATTCTTTTCAAGTGTCCATGGAACTTTTTCAAAGATAGACCACATGATAGGACACAAAGCAAGCCTCAACAAATTCAAGAAAATTGAAATCATATCAAGCATTTTCTCTGACCACAAGGGACTGAAACTAGAAACCAACCCCAAGGGTAAAAACCCAAAACACTCAAAATCATGGAGACTGAATAGCATGCTATTAAACAATGAATGGTTCAAGAACGAGATTAGGGAAGAAATCAAAAACTTCCTGGAAACAAATGAAAACGAACTCACAACAACCCAAAACCTATGGGACACAGCAAAGGCAGTCCTGAGAGGGAAGTTCATAGCAATACAGGCCTACCTTAAGAAGTTAGAAACAGTTCAAACAAACAACCTAACCCTATGCCTACAAGAACTGGAGGAACAACAACAAAGACAGCCCAGAGCAAGCAGAAGGAAGGAAATAACCAAGATCAGAGCAGAACTAAATGACATAGAGACTAAAAGCACAATTGTAAGGATCAATGAATCCAGGAGCTGGTTCTTTGAAAAGATAAACAAAATCGACAAGCCTTTAAGTAGGCTCATCAAGAAGAAAATAGAGAGGATCCAAATAAACAGAATTAGAAATGAAAGAGGAGAGATTACAACTGATAACACAGAAATACAAAGTATCGTAAGAAATTACTACAAAGAACTGTATGCCAAGAAACTTGAAAACCTAGATGAAATGGACACATTTCTAGAAAAATATAATCTTCCAAAACTGACTGAAGAAGAAGCAGAAAACCTGAACGGACCAATATCAGCAAAGGAAATTGAAGCAGTCATCAAAAAACTCCCATCACACAAAATCCCTGGACCAGATGGTTTCACAGGAGATTTCTACAAAGCATTTAAGGAAGAGCTAACCCCTATCCTTCACAGTCTATTCGAAAAAATCCAAACTGATGGAAGACTCCCAAACTCTTTTTATGAAACCAACATCATCCTAATCCCAAAACCAGATAAAGACAACGAGGAAAGAAAACTTCAGGCCAATATCACTGATGAACATAGACGCTAAAATTCTCACAAAATATTAGCAAACCGCATCCAGCAATACATTAAAAAGATCATCCACCATGACCAAGTGGGATTCATCCCAGGGATGCAAGGATGGTACAATATTCGCAAATCAATAAACATAATACATCACATCAACAACAGCAAAGACAAAAATCACATGATCATATCAATAGATGCGGGAAAAGTGTTCGATAAGATACAGCACCCATTTCTGATAAAAACACTCAGCAAAGTGGGAATAAAGGGAGCAGTCCTCAACATAATAAAGGCCATATACGAGAGACCTACAGCCAACATCACACTCAATGGACAAAAACTTAGAGCTTTCCCACTAAGATCAGGAACAAGACAAGGATGCCCTCTCTCACCACTCCTATTCAACATAGTATTGGAAGTCCTAGCCACAGCAATCAGACAAGAAAAAGCAATAAAAGGCATCCAAATTGGAAAGGAGGAAATGAAACTGTCACTGTTTGCAGACGACATGATAGTGTACATGGAAAACCCTATAGACTCCACCAAAAAACTACTCGACCTAATAAATGAATTTGGCAAAACAGCTGGATACAGAGTCAATACCCAGAAATCAAAGGCATTCCTGTACACCAGCAACAAAACTGCAGAAACAGAAATCAGGAAAAAAAATCCCATTCGATATAGCAACAAGAAAAATAAAGTACCTAGGAATAAACCTAACCAAGGAGGTAAAAGACCTGTACTCAGAAAACTACACAACACTGAAGAAAGAAATTAAGGAAGATACAAACAAATGGAAGCATGTACCATGTTCATGGATTGGAAGAATTAACATCATCAAAATGGCCATACTACCCAAAGCAATTTATAGATTCAATGCAATCCCTATTAGAGTACCCATGACATATTTCACAGATATAGAACAAACATTGCAGAAATTCATATGGAACCATAAACGACCTCGAGTAGCTGCAGCAATTTTGAGGAAGAAGAACAAAGCAGGAGGGATCACAATACCTGATATCAAACTGTATTACAAGGCCACTGTAATCAAAACAGCCTGGTACTGGCATAAAAACAGGCACATAGACCAATGGAAGACAACAGAGAGCCCAGAAATAAACTCAAGTCTATATGATCAATTAATATTTGACAAAGGAGGCAGAAGCATAAAATGGAGCAAAAACAGCCTCTTCAACAGATGGTGTTGGGAGATCTGGACAGCTACGTGCAAAAAAATGAAACTCGATCACCAACTTACGCCATACACGAAAATAAACTCAAGATGGATAAAAGACTTAAATATAAGTCGTAACACCATCAAAGTCCTTGAGGAAAACATGGGCAGGAAAATCTCAGACATTCCACGCAGCAACATCCTCACAGACACATCCCCTAAAGCAAGGGACATAAAGGAAAGAATAAACAAATGGGACCTCATCAAAATAAACAGCTTCTGCATGGCTAAAGGAAACAGCACCAAATTATAAAGAGAACCAACAGTATGGGAAAACATATTTGCCAATGATACCTCAGACAAGGGCCTGATCTCCAAAATATACAAAGAACTCACACGACTCCACTCCAGGAAGACAAACAACCCAATTAAAAAATGGGCAAAGGACTTGAACAGACACTTCTCCAAGGAAGACATACAGAGGGCCCAGAGACATATGAAAAGATGCTCAGCATCACTAGCCATCAGAGAGATGCAAATTAAAACCACAATAAGGTATCATCTCACACCAGTCTCAGTGGCCAACATAAACAAATCCACAAACAAATGTTGGAGAGGATGTGGAGAAAAGGGAACCCTCATGCACTGTTGGTGGGAATGCAGACTGGTGAGGCCACTGTGGAAAACAATATGGAATTTCCTCAGAAAACTAAAAATGGAACTGCCCTTTGACCCAGTAATTCCGCTGCTGGGATTATACCCTAAGAACACTGAAACACCAATCCAAAAGAGCCTGTGCACCCCAATGTTCATAGCAGCACAATTTACAATAGCCAAGTACTGGAAGCAACTGAAGTGCCCATCAGCAAACGAGTGGATCCAAAAACTGTGGTATATTTACACAATGGAATTCTACGCAGCAGAGAGAAAGAAGGAGCTTATACCCTTTGCAACAGCATGGATGAAACTGGAGAGCATTATGCTAAGTGAAATAAGCCAGGAAGTGAGGGACAAATACCATATGATCTCACCTTTAACTGGAAGATAAGCAATAGAAGAAGAAAGCAAACAAAATATAACCAGAGACATTGAAGTTAAGAACAATCTAACAATAGCCAGGGCGTGGGTGGGGGGTGGGGGGCGGGGACAGTGGGTAGAGGGGATTACAGGAACTACTATAAAGGACACATGGACAAAACCAAGGGGGAGGGTGGAGGGGGGGGAGGGAGGTGGGTTCACCTGGGGTGGGGTGGAGGGATGGGGAGAAAAGGCATACAACTGTAATTGAATAACAATAAAAAAAAAAGAAAAGAAAAAAAAAGAAAAAGAAGATAAAAAATATGAACAGTAAGAATGACAGCAAACTCACAGTTATTAACAACCACACCTAAAACCAAAGCAAAAGAAAACTAAGCAAACAACTAGAACAGGAACAGAACCACAGAAATGGAGCTCACATGGAGGGTTATCAACAGGGGATTGGGAGGGGGAGAGAGGGGGGGAAAGGTACAGAGAATAAGTAGCATAGGTGATAGGTGGAAAATAGACAGGGGGAGGGTAAGAATAGTGTAGGAAATGTAGAAGCCAAACAACTTATAAGTATGACCCATGGACATGAACTATAGGGGGGAATGTGGGAGGGAGGAGGTGGGCAGGATGGAGAGGAGTGGGGAGGGGAAATGGGACAACTGTAATAGCATAATCAATAAATATATTTAAAAAAAAAAGATGCACCGGACCATAGACGTACCTAGGTTTTAGAGGAGGAAAATAGGGAAAAAAATTTGAAGCAAAAAATGTGGTAAAATATTTAATAACATCCTCTAAGGCAGAAATCCTTTTGTGCTTTGACATCTTTCCACAATTACGATAGATTTAGCAGCAGTCTATGGTACATTATTGGATCTTTCTACAACAAAATACAGTAATGACAGAACTATCAGCACTGTGTCGTTCATAGTTACGTGGGAGCTGTAGCTGAGAACATCAGCTGCTGACACTTATGGGGGGATCTGCTGCTGACACTGTTATGGGGGGATCTGCTGCTCACATTGTTATGGGGAGATCTGCTGCTGACAGTGTTATGAGGGGATCTGCTGCTGACACTGTTATGGGGGGATCTGCTGCTGACACTGTTATGGGGGAGATCTGCTGCTGACAGTGTTATTGGGGGATCTGCTGCTGACACTGTTATGGGGGAGATCTGCTGCTGACAGTGTTATGGGGGGATCTGCTGCTGACAGTTATGGGGGGATCTGCTGCTGACACTGTTATGGGGGATCTGCTGCTGACACTGTTATGGGGAGATCTGCTGCTGACACTGTTATGGGGGGATCTGCTGCTGGAGGGCCACAGGTTGTGCAACACTCTTGTATGGGGACAGCAGTTTTGCACAACCTGTGTGGCTCTGCAGCTGTTGCCAAGTTACAGCTGCCATCATCCCAACCTGTCCAAGCATGATGGCAGTTGTAGTTTTGCAACAGCTGCAGGGCCACATTGACAGGTGGCCCTGCAGTAGAATTTGCCTATGTTAATGTTAATGGGGGTCACACCAGTCACGTGGCAGAAGCACATACAGGCGCCAGCAGGCTTTCTTCTCCTAATGTGCCTGCACCACCTGTACCCTCCTCCTTAGCACTATAGTATGCCGCAGCAGGGACTCCGCTCCTGCCTCCCTTGCTTCACACCGCTGGAACACCCCCTCTTCCCAGCCCAGGGCATTGCTTCACTCCTTCCACCAGTGGCTTCCCGCAGCGGCGACCTTGCTCCTGCCTCCTGCACTGCCACCCACCCCCCGCCCCCAGCAAGTCAGGTAAGCTACATTCAGACTATAAGGCGCACCCCCATTTTCCTCCCAAATTTGGGGGGGGGAGTGCGTGTTATAGTCCGAAAAATATGGTAAATTCATACCAGGTCTTCCAGGTCTTAATAAGGTATATTTGTCAAGGTAGAAGGATGAACATTTTTTTATTGTTTATGCTGCTACAGTTGTCCCAGTTTTTCCCCCTTTGCCTCCCTCCACCAGCCCATTCCCACTTCCATAGTTAACCCCCACACTGTTGTCCATGTCCATGGGTCCTTCATATATATCTTTGACTAGTCCCTTCAGCCTCTTTCAAATGATCCTCACCTCCCTCCTCCCCTCTGATCACTGTCAGTCTATTCCATGATTCTATGCCTCTGGTTCTATTTTGCTCATTAGTTTATTTTGTTCATTAGATTCCTCTTATAAAGTCATATGGTATTTATCTTTCACTGACTGGCTTATTTCACTTCGCATAATACTCTCCAGTTCCTTCCATGCTGTCACAAAGAATAGGAGTTCCTTCTTTTCCTCTGCATAATATTCCAACGTGAAAATGTAGCATAGTTGTTTTATCCACTCATCTACTGATGGACACTTGGGCTGCTTCCAAATCTTGGCTATTGCAAATAGTGCTCCATGAACATAGGGTTGTATAAGTTCTTTCAAATTGGTGTTTCAGAATTCTTAGGGTATATTCCCAGCAGTGGAATTACTGGGTCAAAAGGTAGTTCCATTTTTAATTTTTTGAGGAAATTCCATACTGTTTTCCACAGTGGCTGCACCAATCTGCATTCTCACAAACAGTGCACAAGGGTTCCCTTTTCTCCATAACCTCTCCAACACTTGTTGTTTGTTGATTTGTTTATGATGGCCATTCTAACTGGTGTGAAGTGGTATCTCACTGTGGTTTTAATTTGCATCTGTCTGATGGCTAGTGATGCTGAGCATTTTTTCATATGTCCATGGGCCCACTGTATGTCCTCTTTGGAGAAGTGTCTGTTCAGGTCCTTTGCCCATTTTTTAATTGGATTGTTTGTCTTCCTGCTCTTGAGTCATGTGAGTTTTTTATATATTTTGGAGATTAAACACTTGTCCAGTGTATCACTGGCAAATATGTTCTCCCATACAGTCAGTTCCCTTTCCATTTTGATGATGGTTTCTCTAGCTGTGTACAAGCTTTTAAACTTGATATAGTCCCATTTGTCTATTTTTTTCTTTATTCCCCTTGCCCTAGGATATATATTGGCTAAAATATCACTATATGAGATATCTGAAATTTTACTGCCTATTTTCCTCTAGGATTTTTATGGCATCATGACTTATATTTAAGTCTTTTATCCTAGTGTATGGTGTAAGTTGATGGTCTCATTTCATTTTTTTTGCATGTACCAGTCCAGTTCTCCCAACACCATTCATTGAAGAGACTATTTTTACTCCATTGTATGCTCCTGCCTCCTTTCTCAAATATTAATTTACCATAGAGACATGGGTTTATTTCTGGGCTCTCTATTCTGTTCCATTGATCTATGTGTCTGTTCTTATGTCAGTACCAGACTGTTTTGATTACAGTGTCCTTATAGGATAGTTTGATATCAGGTATTGTGATCCTTCCAACTTTGTTCCTCTTTCTCAAAATTGCTGAGGCTATTCAGGGTCTTTTTTTGTTGTTGTTCCATATAAATTTTTGAAATATTTGTTCTAGATCTGTGAAATATGCCATTTGTATTTTAATAGGAACTTTATTGAATCTATAGATTGCTTTGGGTAGTGAGGACATTTTAATGATGTTAATTCTTCCAATCCATAAATATAATATATGCTTCCATTTATTTGTACCTTCCTCATTTTCTTTCTTCAGTGTTCTATAGTTTTCCAGGTACAGGTCTTTTACCTCCTTGATTAAATTTATTCCTAGGTACTTTTTTTTTTGTTTTTGCTATATTAAATGGGATTTTTTTTTAGTTTCTCTTTCTGATAGTTCAGTGTTGGTATACAATAATGCCATTAATTTCTGAATATTGACTTTGTATCATACCACTTTGCCAAATTCCCTTATTAGGTCAAGTAGTTTTTTGGTGAATTCTATAGGGTTTTCTGTACACTATCATGTCATCTACAAACAATGACAGATTTACCTTCTGCTTTCCAATTCGGACATTGTTTATTTCTTCTTCTTGTCTGATCACTGTGGCTAGAACTTCCAGAATTATGTTGATAACAGTGGCAAAAGCAGATACCCTTGTCTTATTCCTGATCTTAATGGAAACATTTTTAGTTTTTGTCCATTGAGTATGATGTTGGCAGTAGGTTTGTTGTATATGGCCTTTATTACGTTGATGTATGCTCCCTCTATTCTCACTTTGAGGAGTGTTTTTATCATAAATGGGTGTTGGATTTTATCAAATGTTTTTTCAAACTCTATTGATATGATCATGTGATTTTTGTCCTTCATTTTTTATGTGATTTATTATGTTTATTGATTTTTGAATATTGTACCATCCTTGCATCCTTGGAATAATCCTACTTGATTATGGTGTATGATCTTTTAAATGAATTGCTGGATCCAGTTTGCTAATATTTTGTTGGGGATTTTAGCATTTATGTTTATCAGAGATGCTGGCCCATAGTTTTCTTTGTTGTGTCTTTACCTGGTTTTAGAATTAGGATAATACTAACCTAATAAAAAGAGTTTGGGCCCAGGCTGGTGTGCCTCAGTGGATTGAGCACCAGCCTGCAAACAAAACAGTCACTGGTTCAATTCCCAGTCAGGGCACATGCCTGGGTTGCAGGTCCCCAGTAGGGGATGTGCAAGAGGCAACCACACATTGATATTTCTCTCCCTCCCTTCCTTTCTCTCTAAAAATAAATAAATAAAATCTTTTTAAAAAAGACTTTGGGAGTCTTCCTTCTTCTTGAGTTTTTTTGGAATAGTTTGAGAAGCATAGGTATTAGTTCTTCTTTAAATGTTTGGCAAAATTTGCCTGTGATGCCATCTGGTCCAGGGCTTTTGTCTGCTTGGAGTTTTTTGATTACTGCTTCAATTTTGCTAGTTATCAGTCTATTCAGGTTTTCTGTTTCCTCCTGATTCAGTTTTGGAAGATTGTATGTTTCTAGAAATTTATCCCTTTTGCCCAGTTTGTCCAATTTCTTGGCATATAATTGTTCATAGTAATTTCTTATAGTCCTTTGTATTTCTGTGGTATCAGTTGTTACTACTTCTCTTTAATTTCTGATTTTATTTATTTAGGTCTTTTCTCTTTTTTTCTTGATGAGTCTGATTAAAAGTTTGTCAATTTTGTTTATCTTTTCAAAGAATCGGCTCCTGGATTCATTGATCCTTTGAATTTTTTTTAGACTCTATGCTATTTAATTCTGCTCTCATCTTGATTATTTCCTTCCTTCTACTTGCTATGGGATTTGTTGTCATTCTTCTAACTCTTTTAGATGTAGGGTTAGGTTTTTTATTTGAGATTTTTCTATCTTCTTTAGGTAGGCCTGTATTGCTATGAACTTCCCTCTCAGAGCTGCCTTCTCTGTGTCCCATAGGTTTTGGGTTGTTGTGAGTTCATTTTCATTTGTTTCCAGCTACTTTTTAAATTTCTTTCTTGATCTCACTGTTGACCCATTCATTATTTTACTAACATGTTTTTCAGCCTCTATGTATTTAAATGTTTTTGAGTTTTTTTCTTGAGGTTGGTTTCTAGTTTCAAGCCATTGTGATCCAAGAAGATGCTTGATACAATCTCAATTTTCTTAAATTTGTTAAGACTTGTTTTGTATCCTACCATGTGGCTTATCTTTGAAAATGATCCATGTGCATTTGAGAAGAATGTATATTTTGCTTCTTTGGGGTGAAATGTTATGTAAATATCAATTAAGTCCATTGATCTAGAGTGTCATTTAATGCCACAATATCCTTGTTGATTTTTTGTTTGGAAGATCTATCCATTGTTGACAGTCAGTGCTAAAATCCCTTATAATGACTGCATTGCTATCTATCTCTTTCTTAAAGTCCTCCAAGATTTTCTTTATATATTTAGGTACTTCAGTATTGGGTTCATAAATGTTTACAAGAGTTATATCTTCTTGTTGGACTACTCCCTTCAGTATTATGTAGTGACCTTCTTTGTTTCTTGTTATGACCTTTGTTTGGAAAACTATTTTATCTGATATAAGTATTGCTAAGGATGGACATGTCTTGAGAAACAGTTTATTAGCATGTTTATAACTTCTAAGTATGTAGGTATATATAGGGCTTCCATTTGCACTCTAGTTCCAGGTCTTACAAATATTAGGAGTGATCCTGCTTATGCAAAAGCTAATATATTACTTTTTACCTCTAAAACAGCAAATGTAGCACAGTTCCCATGACCTTCCTTCTGAGTTATTTGTTTTCCTCTCACTTTCTGTATTATTTTCTTGTTTTCTCCATTAAGTTCTCCTTTGGTTGTAATAAATTGTTTGTAGACAGGGATCTGACTTACTATTTCTTTTGTAGCACCCTGGCCTTTTAGCATGAAGTGTTCTATGTCTAATAAGTTGTAACCCTGGATGAGCATCAGAATCGCCAGGGAGATGCTTTAAAAATGAATCCTTAGCCACATCCTAATAATTCTGATTCTGAAATCTGGGTGGAGGTTGAGAATCAGTAGTTTTCAAAGTTCTACAGGTGACTCTGAAGGGCAGCCATGGTCAAGACACTCAATACAGTGACTAACTTAAGCACTCACTGCTAACTAGAGACCAACACCCTTAGATATAGAAGAACAAAAGTGAGGAGATGAGAAAGGGGTGAATTAAGAAGTTGAACCCTATGGGCTTTCCAATCCTTCCTTGTTACAAGCTCTAGCATACTGCATTTATATCTCATTTCTACTGGACTTCTGGGGTGTGTTGGATGATCATCATTAGTACTTCTTATGACTCAAAGCTTGATCATGGATTTCAAAATCAAGGTGATAACTGCTGGTTTTCAAATGTATATCTGTACCTCCTTACATTTTTTGAGGCTATACTCTTAATCTCCTACTAAGTAATTGGCTTATAGTAGATATTTATTATTTGTTTATCAAAAAAAATATCTTCCATGAGTTCAAGGAGCATTGCATTTGGTTCTGGGAGAACATTAGGATCACTGGAACTTTCTACCCATGGTCCTTCAAAGAAATGGGCTAAATGTTCTTTTCAGTTTCATATAACTGAAGAAAAATGAACTTATTTAGTGGCCAGCCAATTAGTAGACTTCAAAAATCCAAGTCACCTTAAAGAAATACCTGCCAACCCCTCCTGCTTTATCTTTCATAGACATTTTAGCCAAGATTCCTGATACTCACATTTTTAATATTCCCATTGTTTAAAATACAGTCATGTTCAATAATATGCAGTCACAACTTGTTTGAAGCCCTGAAGGGATAATTCATTTTATGCTGACTTTTAAGAAAAAGGTAAGTCTTTTTAGAAAACTGAAAACATAGCAAAGCTGAAATCCAACAAACATCTCCATAACATGAAACAAGAAAACTTCAGAGCTGGGGTCCAGATGTCCTGAAGACTTTTTCTAAGGAAAAATCTTTGAGATGTACTGTCTCTGTGGGTTTGTTGCACAGCATTCCGCCCCCCCCCCCCCCACCGTCGGAGCTGCTATTGCACAAGATTACAACAACAGCTTGATCTTTGTCTTGATCTCAGTTATTTTTGGTCCCAATAGGTTGGGATAATTTTCAATAACTGCAGTGGAAACAGTACTGTCAAGTCCCTTCTTTGTTTCAGGCCACAGATCTTGACTGAAAATAGTACAATGACTTCATTAGGGACTATAAAAGGCTGACACCAGGAATCCTTGGGAAGCCACAATAGAAAGATCAAGGCTGTGTAGGAGGATGAAATAGGAACAACTATCTACCACTGGGTCAATTAAACATGCTATTCCTCCTTTCCTGGAACAAGCAAATGCCTGAGCCTCACCATTTGGGTTCTACTTCATGCTATAGCTTCATTGACTCCACAGAGCACCAAGTAGGAGTTGCTGGGGCTTGACTCAGGGTCATCAAAGTTGATGCTTCATTTAAGCCACGCAGGGAAATGAGTACCACTGTTAGGTTCCTTTGAAGAAAAAATGCTAAATTGAAACCAACCCCACTGCCAATGTTTCTCAGAGTAAAGGGAGCCTCGTAAGTGAGACAATTGTAAAGTATCATCTCCTCTGCTCTGCTCTTTGCCAGAATATTCTATTAACTTAGCAACATTCAGAGACTTGTCAGGATTCCATATTATACTCCACAGACTTAATTGGGACCATAAGAGAGAATGGCAAGCATGGGTTAAGTTTCCCAGGGGCTTAGAATTATTGAAAAGTCACACAGTATGGGCTGCAATTAAGGACACTCAGCAAGGGGACTCAGGGACCCAATAGCAAGATCTGCTGCAGCCTAGGGTACCTTGGTCTGCTGGACTTTTACTCATATGTTGCAATAAAAAAATAGAATCTTAAATCAAAAAAGTCATTAAGATAATCCTCTTGATTTTTTAAATAAAATGCCTGAGACTCAGAGAGGTATAGAAATTGGATTGAGACTAAAAGTCATGCAACTGGGTTGCAGCTGACTCCTGCCTATTTGTTCATGTTCAACCATTAGAATGTTTTGGTAGCTAATGATAGACTGAAAAGATTTGAGTGAATGAGGATTAGCTACTCCAATGCAGCCTCAGAACAAGGTTAAAAGGAAAGCAATTCTTCAACCATGTTCTATTGCCTTGCATGAAAGGTTCACTCGAAAGTAGGCACAACAGCATAGCATGGCAGGATTATGTTATAATTATAGAAAGTGTTGGGTACTAAGAAATCCTCCTAAACCAATGGCTAAGCAAGGGCCCACTCATGATTTAATTCTTGGGAACCATCCCTAAGAGTACGAGCTATGGATGTCACTAGGTTCTTATATGTGGTTCATGCAAGAGTAGACAGTATTACAAAAATAATTTGGACAGATCCACATAATCTCAACAATGGATTCATGTAATCTCAACAATGACAGCTCATTTCAACATTTACCATGCTAATTAACAAGCCATTCATTTCATCAATAAAACCTCTTTCTGACATTTGCTATGCTTAGTAGCAAAGCCTAGGTGATCTAGATAGCGGAAATAGGTATAGTAGCAGCCTCTGGAGGGTAATTCTTCTGCTTAGAATGGCCAAGGGCCAGCCCTGAGGTGTGTGTGTATGCTTGACTTGCATTTGTGTTATTGCTTACCCTAAATTTGACACATGCAATGTCACTCTAAAAGTAGTGAGTGAGGAATTTTAAAGTAAATTTCAGATATTATAACAAACTACTTAGTGGTGGAATAAGAATTCAATTACAAGTCTTCTGGCTTCCATTCCAAAATCTTTTCCAAAGGACCACCTGCCTCTCTTCTAATAAAAAAATATTAGAAAGTTTGCTAAACATATGCTAGAACAGATGTAAAAAAACCCAAAATCATGCATGCCAATGAAATTGGGATTCTCTGAAACTGGTTCTTAGAGTGTGTTTCCACAAAGGAGTGTTTTTCAGAGCTGTCTGAGAACTCACTTTTTCAGAGTCCCATGGAGCTTTCAGCAGAAGCACAGGGTGACCTCTCAATCGTGGTGCAGGGGACTTTATGGAAATCTCTATCTTGCTCACAGGGTGATTTTGCCTTCTGGATTATCTGAATGGCCTTTTGGGTATGGTAGGAAGAACCTATAAGAGACACTGAAGAAATACATGTCAAGCTAAATTGTACTGAAAACCTTGAAGGTTCCCAGTGAACCTGGAGGTGAGGGTGGGAAGGAGTTGGAAATATCTGTGGGGCACTGATTTAGGCTTAAAATTGTTTGTTTTCAATTCTTACCTAAGAATTTGTATAATCTCACTAATCTTGCCCTCAGCTGCACGTTAGATTACTTGAGCAGGTCATGAAAACTCTCAATGGGTGGTTCTATGCAAGAGCAATTAGATCATGATCGCTGGGGGTGGTGTCTAGGCACTAGTGTTCTTTTTTTAAAATAAAGTTTTCTTTATTTTATTAATCTTAGGGGGAGACAGAGAGAGAGAGAGAGAGAGAGAGAGAGTGAGTTGTTGTCGTTCCGCGTATTCATCCATTCATTAATTGCTTTTTGTATGTGTCCTGACCAAGGATCGAACCCACAACCTTGGTGTATCAGGACGACACTCTAACCAACTGAGCTGTTCTCCAATAACTTGGATGTGCAGCCAGAGTTGAGACCCAATTGTCTAGTTCAGTGCTTCTCAATCTGTGATATGCAAACCACCTGGGGATCTCATTAGAACGCAGATTCTGCACTTCTAACAACCTTGCAGTCATGATGACACTGGTGCAGCACTGACCACACTTTGAGTGACAACAGTCTGATCGCTTACTCTGCAAAGGTTTTGAGATCAAAGCCACTAAAGCAAAATCTGAGATGGGCCAAAATGATCCAACTTAACCCCATAATTTATCCTTCTGGAGAATGTGAGGTATACAGCTTCAATGTAAATATGAAGCAAGTAAAATGATTAAATGTGCCTTCACATTCTGTAAAAGCTGAACTTTGTTTCCCATAGTCTTGCCTTAAATGCTTAGGATATTTTTCAAATCACAAAAATTGCATAGCTCTAGTTCCCCAAAGCTAACCATTTAGTTTACCACCAAAAGAAAAAAAAACGATGCCCCATTTCTTATTTATTATGCTTTTCATTTTTATTGATTGTCTTAGGTCTCACTGCCTCTGCACTTAGCTTGTGAGAGCATAATACTTGTGCTTGCCCTCCTCACAGCTTTAGTTTAAGGCTATTCAATGCAGAATCCAGGGAGGGTGTGGAGGAAGCTGTGTCATAGTCAATGGATCTGTAAATAGTGTTAGGTGCTGGAAAGGAAAGGGAAATCTTTAAATGTAAACAAAAGAACAGGCTGGGGCTCATTGAGTAGCCTTCTTGCTTCACCTACAGAAGCAGATAGTGACTGACAGCCACTGCAGCGTGAATCAGAAAGATGAGCTAGAGAATTTTGCAAACTCAGAAAGAAGAGAAAGCCCAAGCCACTCCTCACAGAGCCCTAGGAGTATGCCTGTGAATTGTTATCAGCTGCACAGCAGGACTGCAGAAAGCACTAACTATGAACAATATATAAATTACAGTGGTCATTCAATGAGCAGATCAAGTGCAATTAAAATGCAAAAGACTTTCTTTTTACCTGACTCAGAAAAAAATTTTTGCAACATAAGGGTACCTCAAATTGTCCAGTAGAGCAGGGGTGAGAGGAGGGAGAGGTATGTGTGGGGGAAACCTGATTACTGGACTCAAAAAGGCTAGCATGCAATTTGTGTTCTTTTTATGTAGATTGAATGTGTTGACTGCAGCTTGTACTGCTTAGATATGCAGCAGGGAGTCAAAGCTTGGGTATCAGTGAACCACAGCCAGCCTCAACAGCACAGGGCCAAATCTGTTATTGTGCCTTAGATGAGACACTTAATCTAATCTAATGGGAGCAAACCCCCCTGGACAAATAAAAGGGCATTACCAGCAGCAATGGTAGTTGTAATGTTAAGAAAAAGCACCAGTTTCTGTGATACCATATTAATGACTTCTCCAGCCTCCTGTTTGCTCCTTAAAAATCCTGCCTTCCAGTCCACAGTGTCTTGTCTTACACCCCAATGGAGAATCTCGGGATGTAAATGACAGGAGGCAGCAGTCTGCCTTCTCACTCTCTCAGGAAGCCATGTGTTCCAGGTATACTACAACCAGAAAAATGTGTTTTTTCTTCCTGGAGCCGTATCTACACCCTCAGGTGGCATGAAAACATCAGTGGGATTTTATGAATTTGCCTTATTAAACCAAGCAAGAGCAAGGCAAGGGATACGAAGAAAGTAGATAGTGAAATTCAGGATTTGGGCTACTGTACACACCTAAGACAGGATGAAATTGGAGACGAGGATCACAGAACAGGCCAAAAGCATGGTAAAACCGGAGTTTATCTTAGAGGACATGAATCCAACTTCCCCCAATTCAGGAATTGATTCTACAGTATTGCTGTTAGCTAGGAATCTTACTTCCAAGACAAAGAAATCTTTTCTAGAAGCAATTCCACAGGAATGTGTTCCTCTTAATTCCCAAGTCATCAAACAAATAATCCCTTAGTTGAGTGCTCTCAGACTTCAAAGTGCATATGAATCCCCTGGGGATCTTGTTAAAATTCATATTCTGATTCAGTAGGTCTAAGTTGGGGCATGAGATGCCACACTTCCAGCCACTTCCCAAGTGAGGCCAATGCTGCTGGTGCATGAACTACACTTTGAATAAAGAAATTTTGGTTATCTGACCATACCCTGAATCAAGCCTACACTTGTTAGATTTGTTGCATCTGGTGCTAAGAAAGCCAAGATTTCTAGATTAATCTTCACATGGTTTATTCTTCTTCATGATCACAGCTCTGGCCACTAATCCAAAAGGCAAATGCAGGTAGGGTAGCAGCCCGTGATTGCAGAAGCTTCTCTAAATGACAGACGTGTAACCATTTTACCAAAGGTATTCTTTGTCTATTGATGTGTAGAAAACATCTTAAAAATTGGTATCTTAAAACAGCACACACTCATTATCTTCCAAAAGTTTTGTGGATAAAGAATTCAAGAGCAGCTTGGCCAGATGGCTCTAGCTTGGGATCTCTCATACGAGTACAGTCAAATGTTGGCTGAGGCTGCAATTATCGGCAGACTGAGGCTGGCCAATCTATTTCCAAGGTAGCCAATTGGTTCTGTCTGTTGGTGAGAGAACTAAGGCAAGGATCATTATAGGTCATCTTAGAGGCTGACAACTACATCAAATAAGCAAAGGTTCCCTA
This sequence comes from Desmodus rotundus, assembly GCF_022682495.2. Classification (NCBI taxonomy): domain Eukaryota; kingdom Metazoa; phylum Chordata; class Mammalia; order Chiroptera; family Phyllostomidae; genus Desmodus; species Desmodus rotundus. Next base: position 91,961,131 of record NC_071400.1, on the reverse strand, counting down.
TTCTCTCTGCAAAACATACTCACTGAGGTCCATGACCCTCTGGGTGCTCAGAGCTACATTCTGTTACAGCATACACTTCTGCTCCCACTAGCTGGGTTCTATACTTACAAAGAGTTGATTGTGTTTGCTTCCAAACCTGTTTATGATAAATGTTCCAATTGTACTTGTTATTAAAATTATGTAATGTATACACGTGAACTGAGAAATATGAATGCAAAAAGGAGTTGTTTCAATGGGAACAAAGGTAAAAATTTTAGAAAGATTTAGTAGTAGCAAGTAGCTAAAACTGCTGTTGAATTATGTGTGTGCCAAACAGTTGTAAAAGATTAAAAAATAATTTAAAATTGGGAGGAATATGCACTGACCTTGTTTCACATGTGTCTTGGTCCACTTTCAAGACACCAAAACTGAAACTAATAGACAGTGCATTTTAGGTACAGCTCATGCAAGAAGGAAAGCCTGTAACTCTCATCACCAGACTTACAGTGAAAGAAAATGACTTGACTGTGCACAGAAAGCTTAGTGAATGAGTGCATATTTACAAGACAGAAGAGACCTGAGTCCCTGAATCACTCATTTGCTGTTGAACAGTCACTCACTTGCCAACCAGGAACATCCACAAGGGGCATGATAAGACACAAATCTGAAGAGTTGTTTGTTAGAGAAGCCAGTGTTATGTCACTTTAACTAATACAGGGGCTCCTCACTCTGAGATGTGCCCTTCTTTCATACTCTTCCCCCTCAGCCTAGCCCATTCTGTCTCACTGGGGTTATTCTTATTTTCATAAACTGTAAAATATTAATGTGAGAGTCTAAAGGTGGATTTTTTTCTAGGAAAGGTGTCCACTGCTTTTGTGGGCTTCTCATAGGGACCTGGGAGTCCCTCAGGTTGTTATGAAGAGCTGCTCTAAGAGACTAACCTTCAATATCTTATTCTTAATTTAATCTGTAGAGTGACCTTAAATCACTTTATAATTCAGAGATCTGAATATGTATGGGTAATCCATAGATGCAGATTAAAGCAAAAGCAAAAGGAAGAGCCACTTGGATTGTGAATGCAAATGCAGAGGTCCATCATGGTATGAACAGAATCATGCACTGAGGAAGCAGAATGGAAGCTCCCTCTGAGATTTATGAAGTGGCTGTCTTTCTCCTGTGGCATAAGTAGAGCCCTGAAGTGTATCCTGGTGGCTTCAAAGAGCTACCATGTTCCTTTTCAACAGCCTAAAAAATGTATGGCCTCAGACTAAGAAGATTCTATTTTTGTATATTCTGAGAAGTAATTCTTCTCTAGCTCAACTCATATTTCCAGAGAAGTTTATGTCCAGCAAAACTGCATTAATGCCAGGACAATTTTTAAACGTTTTTGGCCTGCAGGATTCTGAAAACGAGCTGGAAATATGAGATGGTGGGTCATACCTTTCCCAAGTATTGAAAATTAATGGGTAGAACTAAGGATCTCCAGAAAGCTCACTATTCATATGAAGGTGTATGGTCCCAGAGGACAGGAATGACCTGAATTCTAATCTAGGGATTGACATAGATATTTCCATTTTGCTTGGTGTCCTTTAACAGAACAGATGTTTACATATCACCTTCATCTTGAAGAAGTATGGTGGACTGTAGAGTCACCACATAAAGTCCCTTTTCCCCAAAAAGTAAGCATGGTAGAAATGGAGGTAGAAATGCTTATCCAAAGTAAAGGGGTATTAATCTTTCAGAATTCCCCCTCCCATGTTTTTGACTAGGGTCTGCTGATAGCTTTCTGGTCACCCAGTTTTTAGACAAGCCTTCATATCCTCTATTCCTTGGACATTCTGGACCTTGGTCTAAACCTTAAAACTTAGTCTAACCCAGTGGTTCTCAAAGGATGATTGCCAGACAGTAACAAATTCTTGGGTGCCACCCCCAACCTACTGAATCAGCTACACTGGAGGTGGGTCCCCAGAATGTATTGTAAGAAGACCTCTTGGTCATTCTGATTCACACTCAAGTGTGAGAACCACTGGGCCAATCTCTACCAGAAGTTTGTCCTGCACTGCCTAAACTTGACTCATGTGGTCTCTTAGGAGATCCACAATAACTTCTCTCCAAGACTGAAGTGGTATGAGCAGCTCCAAAGGCCTTTCAGTTTGGTTTGTTTGGATTTTGGGTTGGTTTTGGTTTTGGTGTCATCAAGATAATACTGTGTTTAGCTCATCTAAGAACCATACAGTGGAAAGAAATTTACCTTTTGAAAAATTGATGCTTGTGTATACTATAAAATGTATTCAGTCCTGTCAGGCATTTCTGGGTCTTCTTTATCCCCAGGAGTTCCCAAGGTGTTCATTCTCTCAAAGATGTAATGTAGGGGAAGTCCTGCTGGGTACACATGACCTGTTGTATACTGATCTAGGACTGCAGAGAGTTGATTTCTTCCTAGCTGAAAGATTGCCTGAGAAGCTCTCTTACTTAAATCTGCTCCCTTAGATCATGGAGCTTCAAATACTCATGTTTGCCTTCACAGTTTATTAGAGGGAAGGTTGCTTCTTAACACTCAAGGGTTTTAAAGCAATTATTTGATGAGAAGTCACTGCCTGCCCCATTTGAAGTTTCCTAACATCTCTTCTTCCTCATCTTATGCCCATCTATTTACTTACCTTTTCATTTTTTGCTTTTTTTCTTTGTCTATGCCCAACACCTTATAAGACTGTACTACTGAGCACTTAACTTTGGATCATCTGGGAGTCTGGTATGAAACATGGATTCCAAGTCCCGCTCCAGTCCCGAGTCAGCATCTCAGGAGTACAGCCCAGGAGTGCAGTCTGCCTTTGAAACATGTGTCCCATGGAATTCTAAATCTCACTGATTTACTTAGCACTGGTCCACAGTCTTTGAGGAGTATCTCCCTGGAATGTCTTAGGCCATGGGATGGCACTCTGTTCTATGGGGTCCGAGGTGGCATAAGTGAGTTGTCTGGCTGTGTTAGCTAGCAGTCACCTGGCTTCTCTGTGGTCCCTGTGTTTATTTAAAGTAGCTTTGAAGGAAGGCTGATGGAAATTAAGGGGATTCTAAAGCCTGCCCCTCCCAATCACATCATGTAATGGTATTACACTCCTGTCCATCCCACTACAGGCTAGAAAAGATGGCAAAGCCTAAGTGATCATCTGATTCGTGCTTTGAATGAGATGCAAAGATAATTTTAAAAAATCCAGGCTCCCAACCTCAATACCCCACATGAAAATAGTGATGCTGCCCTGGCTGGTGTAGCTCAGTGGATTGTGTGCAGGCCTGTGAACCAAAGGGTTGCTGATTCGAGTCAGGGCACATGCCTGCATTGCAATCATCTAAGACAACACACTTAGCTGATGCTCAGGGAAATATGGAAGTGCTGGCAATTTATTGCCCCTCAAAGCAGCCTTGGAACAATGACAGATGGGGAGCCTGTGGAGAAATACCCCAGCTTCTTCATTCAACTGGTGGGATAACTCTGGAATGTGTTCATTACCATCTTCCATAGTTCCCAAGTGGAAGCCCAGAATGATAAGTCACTTATTATCACATGCAGTTGTGGCTTCCTTCCCTTCTCACTTCCCCACTTTCCACCATTGTTTCCTGGGACCACCTTCCAGGCTAATGACTTGCATTTGAGACTTTGGATCTGCTTCTAGCAGCCCCCAAACCAAGACAGCCCACCCCCCAGGACTTAACAGACATACGGTGAGCTAACAGGTCTGAGTGGTCCCTGGAATTGTAAGAGACAGGAGCAGAAGGCAGGAAACAACTATGTCTGTAGTATTCTGGTATGATTGTCAAAACCATCAGACTGATTTCTGTTCCTTATTTCTGACCTCCATAACAAATCTGTATGCCAAGTAACCTGGATAGACTGTTTCTATTGCTCCCCCTAAATAATGAGACTTCTGCTACCTAGAGTGACTAAGCAGAGCAACTCCAGTCCTGGTTGCCATTATTTCAGACTGAAGCCTCCATATTGTATGTCAAGAGGTCAAGGTCAAGCCAATTCACATACAGGGAGTCCTTGAAGGCAGAACATCCCACATTTGTGCGTTCCTTCAACAAATATTTATGGAGCACTACTGACCCGGGTCTGGGGGATATGGAAAGGGTATAGGTTAAGTCTGGTCAGGCTGCTGCCAGATGGAAATTATCTAGCCCCTGTCCTTGCCACATGGAAGCTCTAATCCTCTCCTGTGTTGGAAGACTGAGTTGACTGGATGGTCTCCCGACATTTAGCTACATTCAATTCAGCCCTCTCTACTTCACCCTCTACCTTGGGAGCAGCATTATCCTTCTGAAATACAAAACTGCAATTTACTTCCATGCTCTATAACCTTAAGTAGCTCCACTTTGCCTATGGAACAAATATTGATCATACTATGTTGTCATTGTTTCTGCGTCTGGCTTCTCCCAGAAGACTATGAGCTCATAGAAAGCATGGATGTTGCCATCTTGTTCATCTTTGTACCATACTTGTGGGCTTAACATGATGCCTGGTACACTGTGTATTTCTAAGAAATGTTTATGAATGACTGCATGGACCTCAGAAGGCCAAAAGGAGATTTAGTCCTTTCTCTCTGGTAATTGACACTATTCCTGGCATCAGATTCATTCTATACACCTGGATGGAAGTGTTAGTTTGGGCTGTCCTCCCAACTTCCTTCTGTTTGCAACCCCCAGAAGTTCTTTCCCTTGCTTTAAAACTGAGTTCTGAAGGTTGCTCCAGAATTTGAGGTTACCAGGGTACTCTGAGGTACCAGGAGCCAGAGCTGAGCAGGTGGATTTTTATTTCCCAGGAGTATATTGTGCCATTCTCATGGAACTCCATGGCATGAGGAAGGGGGAAGCTGATTACATCACAGCCCCTTACATCCACAGGGAGCACTCAACTCTGAGGGTTGACAAGGAGAATCAAGAGGGAGAAGAAGGAAAATTGAGGTACATTATGCCCAGAGGAGTTAAACTGTCATTCACAGGTGGAAGGGAAAGTCTCAGAAGGGACAAGCTGTTGGCATCCAGGGAAGAGAGGTGAAGATACAGCAACCTCACAGGTGCTCAAAGAAGCCAGCAGCCACTGCTCCCAGACGGCTGGTGGCATTCCCAGTCTGGACCAAACCTCCTCACTCAGCCCAAAGTCTACTTCTTCAAGGTTCAGGCCAGAATGTTTCAGTCCGGAGAGATCTGGGCTTTCTACGGACTTACTGCAGACCAGACCAGGCCTGATGCTGAGTGCTTTCTGTGCATCATTTCAATTGATCCCCATATTAAAGCCTGGTTGATAAGTGTTATAATTATCCCCTCCTTCACAGGTGAGAAATCAGAGTCTCAGTCAAGTTAAGTAACTTGACCACATTCACACAGCTAGTAAGTAGCAGAACTGGGATTCATATCAGTATTTTTGGACTCCATGATTTGTTTTTGGAACTTCCACATGATGCCACCTTGAGTACAATGCCTTCCATGATGTTCAGGGAGAAGAGGCTGTGTAGAAACAAGGTAGGGGTCCTGGCTCCTGGTGCTTGGCTACCGACCACCTGTGTGGCCCTGGATAAGTCTCCCAATTTTCTGGACATTCATAATTCCCTCAATAGGCAACTGTGTGGATTGGACAAGATGATCTGTAAACCTTTAGATTTAGCATTGTATGAGTTGATGGTGGAAACATACTTTTTTCAATGCATGGCTATCATGGGTAGGTATCTGCACTCTTATTTTATAAGAAAATACCTACAACTCGTAGGAAATGAAATTGAACTTAAGCAGTTGGCATATCCCTGAACCATGATATAAGGAAGAGCTTTAGTTGTCATTTTTAGGCTGTTGTAATGATAAACTTTCTTTAAGGGCCAGATTTTTGGCCCCCTTGACACATTCTGGTTCTCAAGTGTTAAGCCCTTGGGTTCGGTCTGCCCACCTCAGGCTGTCAACTTCCTGAGGACAGTAACTCTCTTTAAATTGTTGTGTGTAACCCAACAAGTATCACAAGTGGGAGAGTGATGAACACTGCCGGGGATGATGATCATGGTGATAATTTAATAACTGTGTTTTTAGGGTTATTTGGGATTTTAACCATCATCAGAAAGTGTTCCAATTACTACTACTGCATAACAGATCATCCCAAAACTTTAGTGACATAAAGCAGTAATTTCATTATGCCTGTGGATGGATTCTGTGAGTCATTAATTCAAACAGGGCACAGTAGGGATGGCTTGCCTCTGGCCCACGTTGTTTGGGAACCAAAGTTAGGAAGACTCAGTGGGTGAAGGTGACTAAATGGCTGGGGCTTGAGTCACCCGGAGGGTCTTCAGTCACACCTGGCAGTTGATCCTGGCTATTGGCTGGGACATCAGCTAGGTCTGCTGATCAGAGCGTGTACACATGGCCTCTTCATGCAGCAGCTTGGGCTTCTTCACACCACAGAAGCCTCAATGTGGTGATACTTCTTTCATGGCAGTTCAAGGCTCTATGTGTAAATGTTCCAGGAAGCAAGGCAGAAGCCCTATAACCTTTTATGACTTAACCTTATACATTACTTCCATTTCATTCTGTTGACCAGATAAGATTTAAGGGGAAGAGATATGTTCTCCTACTTCTAGTTGGGAGCAGGGAGCAGTGTCAAAACTGCCACTGCATTTTCAGTGTTCTACAGGGAAGGAATTTTGTCTCAGTTATCTCTGAATCCTTACCATCTAACATGGGGCATGGCACAGAGAAGATGTCTGTAAGTGATTGGTAGAGAAAGCAATGAATAAATGAATGAAGGAAAATTAATCCCATTGAAGAGTGTTTCTCTGAAGAATATAGACATTTAGTCTTTTTCACTGTTTTTGTTTGCAATGCATTTGGTTTTTTATTTCAACAAGAAAATAAATCGTGGTTTGTGAATGACCTGCAGAGTGGAAAAAAGGTCAATGGCATTATAGTTTTGCTTTTGAGGAACATTTTATGATCACTAATTCATCCTGTACCCAATAAGGTCTCCTAATTTTGGATTTGTTCCATGGTTTCCAATGGAATTTTTTCAGAAATTGGGTTCTACTATAACAGACTGAGCATTTCCTGGTGAAGTCTGACCTGACTTCCCCAATCTGCTGGCCCAGTCCTTCTTTGTCTGTGTTCTTCTAGTTGAGTTCTAGCTTTTCTCTCCCTTTCCTTTTCCCTTTCCCTGTCTCCTCTCCTGCTTCTCCCCCTCTTTCCCTTTCTCCTCTCCCCTTGCCCTTGACCACATGACTCTCCTTCTGCCTTTCCTCCTTCCTTTGTTGCTCCCTTCCTCTCTTCCTTGCCCCTCTAATTCTTCCTCCTCTCTCTTTGCCCTCCCCACTCTTTCTCACCCTCTGCCCTACTCCAATGCTACCACCTCCAGCTTGGGGATGGGAGTATCTCCAGAATTGTCAGAGGAGTCAAGGACCAGGGAAGCCATGCCACCCACCCCCACCAGAAGGAGAATAACTAGATTTGGATCAGAACCATCAGCCCCTGGAATTCCCTTCCTCACTGGTTTGGTATATGGTGTCATCACTTTTGTAGGTACTGATTTATGATATCACATGGAAGGCTTAAAGATCTTTTGGCTGCAAACTAGCATGAAAAGCCCAATCTTACAAAGACACAACAGAAAATAATCCTTTAAGGAGATAAACCATGACAATGGGAATCTGCTATTCCCAAATTTGTTTTTGGAAAGTACTACTCACACAAATATATGCCAGTGGAGATGTCAGAGGGAATTGTGCCCAGCTTCTCAATCAACAGACAGGAAGCTGACAGCCAGAGAGGAAGAGCTATAACAACCAGCATCACTGGATGCTGACTCTTCCCTACAAACTTTACTACTTTATTACCATTGTGCAACAACCAGATAAACTAGAATAATCAACCCTATTTCCAAGATGAAGAGACAGAAGTTTAGAGAGGGTCAGTAATTTCTGCAAGGTCACACAGCTAGAAAATGGTAGAGTGGATGTTTGATTCCATTATCTAGGATGAATTGAAAAACTGTGCTCTTAACCATTAGACTATACTGTGTCTCTACTTTCTCATGCTGTCCAGCCCTGGGACCTGTGATGAACAGGCTTTGCTTCCATTTCCTATCCTCAGATTAGTTAATAAGACCAGGTCCTGTGGGGGACCGCATGGCCCCTCCAACTCTGGGGCTTTGCCCTAGGCTGGCTCCAGTGTCTGCCTAGGTCAGGACTGAAGTAATTGAGCCAGCCAGGCATGTAATAAGATAGCTCTCTTTCCCCCTGCTACTATGGTGAGTGGTCATGGAATCTAATTCAAGCAGCATCTTTATCTCTGCAATAGGCCTCAGGGTTCATTATCTGAAAAGCACTGGCTATCAGCACAGTAGCAAATCTGTTACCATAGAGGGGAGCTGTCCGTTTAAAACCAAGTGTCAGGGGGGAGGTGGAAGACAGCATCTTGGGATCCCCAGTTAAAAGGTCTTCTGGTACTGGAAGAATTGCTGGCTTACTGCTGTTCAAGTTGATAAGTAATTTTAGTCAATACTTAAATGGACATTCCCATGTGCTAGACACTGTTTTGAGTTCTTTACAATGTTAAATCACTTAAGCTTCACAGAAACTGAACAGGTTCGGAGAGGGCAAGGATCTGCCCAAGGTCATACAGCTAAAAAAGAATAGAGCCAGGATTCAAACTTAGTCAGCCTGGCTCTATACACTGCCTTCTTGACCACTGGGTTATACTGTTCCCATGAGAATAATTTTTATATTTATATAATACTACATGTTGCTTAGAGTTCTTGAAATGCTTTCACATACTTTCCTGATCCCCACAAGAACCCTGTGATCTAGATATTATAAGGAGGAGGAGGCTCCTATTTTACCATTGATAAAATTGCTACTGCTTTGGAGCCAGCTTAAACCATCTGGCCAGTAAAGTTTGTAAGGAAGAGTCTGGCACGTTTTAAGGAATTTTGCAAGCCAGTTATAGGCAATGATCATGATTTAAAATGGAATTACAGAAAACTTACAATTAAAACATATACATATTTTTAATATATTTATTGATTATGCTATTACAGTTGTCCCATTTCCTGTCCCCCTCACTCCACTCCATCCTGCCCACCCCCTCCCTCCCACATTCCCCCCTATAGTTCATGTCCATGGGTCATACTTGTAAGTTCTTTGGCTTCTACATTTCCTACACTATTCTTACCCTCCCCCTGTCTATTTCCCACCTATCATCTATGCTACTTATTCTCTGTACCTTACCCCCCTCTCCCCCTCCCACTCCCCTATTGACAACCCTCCATGTGATCTCCATCTCTATGGTTCTGTTCCTGTTCTAGTTGTTTGCTTAGTTTGCTTTTGTTTTTGTTTTAGGTGTGGTTGTTAATAAGTGTGAGTTTGCTGTCATTTTTACTGTTCCTATTTTTGATCTTCTTTTTCTTAGGTAACTCGCTTTAACATTTCATATAATAAGGGCTTGTTGATGATGAACTTCTTTAACTTGACCTTATCTGAGAAGCACTTTATCTGCCCTCCCATTCTAAATGATAACTTTGCTGGATACAGTAATCTTGGATGTAGGTCCTTGCCTTTCATGACTTGGAATACTTCTTGCCAGCCCCTTCTTGCCTGTAAGGTCTCTTTGGAGAAATCAGCTGACAGTCTTATGGGAAGTCCTTTGTAGGTAACTGTCTCCTTCTCTCTTGCTGCTTCTAAGATTCTCTCCTTCTGTGTAATCTTGGGGAATGTAATGATGATGTGCCTTGGTGTGTTCCTCCTTGGGTCCAGCTTCTTTGGGACTCTCTGAGCTTCCTGGACTTCCTGGAAGTCTATTTCCTTTGCCAGAGTAGGGAAGTTCTTCTTCATTATTTGTTCAAATAAGTTTTCAGTTTTTTGTTCTTCCTCTTCTCCTTCTGGCACCCCTATAATTCGGATGTTGGAACGTTTCAAGATGTCCTGGAGGTTCCTAAGCCTCTCCTCATTTTTCCGAATTCTTGTTTCTTCATTCTTTTCTGGTTGGATGTTTCTTTCTTCCTTCTGGTCCACACCATTGATTTGAGTCCCAGTTTCCTTCGCATCACTATTGTTTCCCTGTACATTTTCCTTTGTTTCTCTTAGCATAGGCTTCATTTTTTCATCTAGTTTTCGAACAGATTCATCCAATTCTGTGAGCGTCTTGATAACCAGTGTTTTGAACTGTGCATCTGATAGGTTGGCTATCTCTTCCTCGCTTAGTTGTATTTTTTCTGGAGCTTTGAAGTGTTCTGTCATTTGGGCCTTTTTTTTTTTTTTTGTCTTGGTGCTTCTGTTACTTTAAGGGGCGGAGCCTTAGGTGTTTTCCCTGGGGCGGGGTAACCCTGGTCTCTGCGCTGGGACACTGTACGTGGGGGAGAGGCCGAGAGGGAGCAATGGTGCCTGCTCCACTCTCCACCGGACTCCAATCTTTCAGTCCTCTACCCACAATCAAACTGGGCCCCTCTGGTGCTGGTTCCCTAGTGGGTGGGCTTGTGCACACTCTAGGCCCCTGTGGGTCTCTCCAACGACCTGTCCTGTGAGGCTGGGAGTCTCTCCTGCTGCCGCCCCAACCCCCACGGGCATTTTCAATCAGAGGTTTGAGGCTTTATTTCCCCGCGCTGGAGCCCTGGGTTGTGCGGTCTGCTTCGATCCCCGCTGTTTGTCCGGTTTATCTGTGCTCAAATGTGGGGCCGCGGTACCCGCTGCTCTGCCTGCCCTGTTCTCTGCCACTCTGAGTCTGGCCCTCTCGGCCTATCTGCACGAATGTGGGGCCGCAGGGTCTGCCAGTGGTCAGACTGCCTGCGCCATTTGTCCCACACTCCGCCAGTCTCGGTCCCGCCACAGCAACGCGAGTCCTCTCCGCCCCGGCTGCCCATCTCCGCCCCTCCTACCAGTCTGGATGAATGTTTATTTTTTATTTCCTTGGTGTCAGACTTCCTTGCCGTTCGATTCTCTGTCAGTTCTGGTTGTGCGAGGAGGCGCAGTGTGTCTACCTACGCCGCCATCTTGGTTCTCCTCAAAACTTATATTCAAACAAAGGTAATAAATACTGAAAAGTCATCAGTTCCTAGTTCTTTTACTGTATTTTATTATTGCTCAGGCACTTGAGGTTATCTGTACTATCTCTATGTATCTGTACAGCAGAAATAACATGTAATAGGGCTCCAGTGAGCAAATCTTCCCAACTCTATATTTAGTGACATCACATTGGTAGCTTGAAGTCAGTCACAAGGGTAGTATTTATACTAGGGAAATTGGCAAATTCTGTGAAGGGGTCCCCTCCCAACTCCACCCCAAGAGAGCCGGTGGTTAAATATTTACCAGCATGTCTCTGTTACCATGAGTCTGACCCTCACTGCTTCATGTACATTTCAGGTATGTGCCGAATGTGATTTATTTTCCTGCCCTTCTTTACATTGTATCTCTGAAGCCTAATATGGGTCTCCTTCCTCTCAAATTCCTCATCAAGATCCCAGACCAGTCTCCTACATCTCTCTGCACCTCCTCTCTCTCTCTGACTCCCATTTCCCAGAAGGACCTTCCCAAGCAGCCCATGGCTACCCTGGCTTGGCCCTAGTCCATTGACATCTAGCCAACCCCATGCCCCTCATTCCTGCCAGGGCTAAGGTCTGCCCTCAGTTTTGTAACTTCTGAGCATAAAGACCCTTCTGTTTTTCCTCTCAGATGCAGGAGTCACTGAGGTCTGAAAATGTTCCTGCTCCAGATTTCTTTCCCATGGTCTGACCTAGCCAGGTGGGTAAGGGGTTAGTTAGCTTCTCTGTGTACCCTGTGGTAGCTAGTTGCAGATTAAAGAATGGTACTTCCCTAGTCTTAATGCAGAACACCCCTAACCATGCCAAATATTCCCACTTGGCAGCTTGGGCCCTGACTTATGGGTGTCCAAGCGGGGCAGGGATGTTAGTGAACCGTCTGATGCCTAATAAGCACAGAATATATTTTTATCTTCTTTTTATATGAAATGCAGTTAGTTTTTTTTTTTTTTAATTAAGGATTCCCTTTCATTTACTAGTTCCTTGACAGCTCCATGGACTTATGAGAATCTTATTATAATAAATGAATATATATAATATATAAATATACATAGAGATCACTACATGGCAGACCTGTCCTAATTGCTTGAATTATCCAAAGAGGTAGGTACTATTATCCTCCACTTGAAAGATGAGAAATTAAGGCACAGAGAGGTTAAGTAACTCATTCAAGGTCACACAGTAAAGGTGAAACCAGGTCTTAAATCCAAACACTCTCGCTTCAAACCTGTGCTCTTTTTTTTCAAAAAAAATATTTTTACCCTCACCTGAGGACATTTTTTCATTGCTTTTACATAGAGAGGAAGGAAGAGAAAGATACATTGATGAGAGAGAGAAGCATCAACCAGTTGCCTTCTCACATGTGCCCCAATCAAGGATCAAACCTGCAACCTGGGAATGTGCCCCAATTGGGAATCGAACCCATGACTCTCTGGTTTACAAGACCACACTCCAACTAACTGAGCCACACCGACCAGGGCTCAGACTTATGCTCTTAATGGCTATGCCTAATGATCTTAAACCTAGCTGGTTCTCCCTCTAGGTTTTGACAGCATTGTTTATACCTGGGTTAAAAGCTTACCATATTCTGTTATCATTGTCTACAAGTTTGACTATACCCTTCCTGGTTCTTCACCTTGAACTCCTTGAGGAAAGGAATCATGGCTTTTTAAGGTTTTGTCCAGAGTCTAGGGCAAAATCTAATATGTGCTAAGTGCTTGCCAAATGTTATTTAAAATAGATGACCCACCTTGCTTTCAAGATGAGAAAACTCATCACTTTCACCAGAGGCCCAAAGATCTGAGAGAGAAGATGACAGAGGCCAGGCAAGAACCCAGGTCTCATGGCCCCCAGTCTGGCACTTGTTCTGCTATGATTCAGTGTTGTTCTTGCTAGCTTGGAGGGTTGGGGGCTAGGTTATGGGAGCCTAGAGCAGGGTGACATTGCCCAGCAGCCATGTTGGAATGGTGGTCTATGGCTTCTCCTAGAAATGATGTGCATATTCCAAACCCACTCCTGGGAGAGTGAGAAATGAAGAATGGCCATGACTGTGCTTACTACTCACTGCTGGCACAGTTGAGTGCAGATGGGCAGGAGGCCAACCTCCAGCCTCATCTGATAAGGCTTAAGATGTACAGATGCCCAGAGCACTGAGGACTTAAGAATGAAATCCAGAGACTCCTCATTCACTTATATGCATCAGGATTACTCTGACCCAAACCCAAAACCAGGCAGAAACAGCCTAAACCACAAATCCTCCCCATCACATTCACATCTAACATGAGAGATTACCTGGATCTTACCCACTTTTTCTTTAAGCTTCAGTTTCAACTGGCTGCTGTATCCTTATAGTTAGGGGTAGAGAAAAGAACCCTGTTTCACTAAAATGCAAATAACCAGAAAAAGAAAAGGGTCGCTGGGTTCTTTGTTGTTTTGTAAAGCATAAATAAGGGACAAGTAAACAAGATAGCACTGGAGATTTAAAAAATTCATTTAACCTCCGGGATATCATAAGGTCTGTAATTCATAGGAACTATACAATGAAATGTTGATGGTGTCACTAAGGTCCTGGCAAAGTTTGAAGTACCTTTGACAGATCAAAGAAAAAATAAAACATTATTCCATTTAGGTACAGTGTTATAGATAACTTGGCATTATAGTTCTTTGGAAATGATTAACTCCATGTGGTACTGATGGTAACGATCCATTTTTCTGGCATAATGAGTTAGGCATTCCTCTATTGTCTTGTAGCTTGGCTTCATTCTCTGTGTATATATCAATGGCAACTTTTTAATATATACCTTTAAGTTTCACACACACACACACAATAAAAACAAACCCCATTGACTGCCAGAGGAGAGAACGTGAGCCTGGAAGCTGATTTATTTGTATCACTCCGAGTAATGTATTTCCTGTGTGAGACATGAAACCACATCAAGTGTTTTTACTTCCATGAACTAGGAGGGAAATTGCTACTCTTCTTGCTGAGAACTCAGAAACGTTTGCTGGAAAAGGTCCATTTTTATGGAACAGTTTCTCCTTCTGAAAGGCCCTTGTTTTTAAAGAATAATTCTTCCAACACAGACTTGCCCATCAGGCATCCCACTCATGATTAGTTAATCTGTGAAAATGAGAAACAACAGCTAAGTGTCTGATATACTTTAGCAGCAAGAATCACGGCTTCTAATTTCTGAAACTGATCATTGTATTATGACTGTGAAATTTTAAAAATTTTCTTTTTCTTTTTTTTAATTTTAATTTTTTGTTATTCAGTTACAGTTGTGTGCCTTTTCTCCCCATCCCTCCACCCCACCCCAGCTGAATCCCCCTCCCTCCCCCACCTCCACCCTCCCCCTTGATTTTGTCCATGTGTCCTTTACATAATTTTCTACGACACATTTCTAGCCTTTATACATAGTTTTAAATTTTGTTCTCTCCTTTGAAAATGAATACAGAGTTATTCTATATGGAACTGGAGAGCATTATGCTAAGTGAAATAAGCCAGACGGTGAGGGACAAATACCATATGATCTCACCTTTAACTGGAACATAATCAATAGAAGAAAAAAGCAAACAAAATATAACCAGAGACATTGAAGTTAAGAACAATCTAACAATGGGCAGGGGGGAGTGGGGAGGGGACAGTGAGGAGAGGGGATTACAGGAACTACTATAAAGGACACATGGACAAAATCAAGGGGGAGGGTGGAGGTGGGGGAGGGAGGGGGGTTCAGCTGAGGTGGGGTGGAGGGATGGGGAGAAAAGGCACACAATTGTAATTGAATAACAATACAAAATTAAAATTTAAAAAAAAGGAAAAAAAAAAGACGAGTTTATTTCTGGGCTCTCTGTTCTGTTCCATTGGTCTATGTGCCTGTTTTTATGCCAGTACCAGGCTGTTTTGATTACAGTGGCCTTGTAATACAGTTTGATATCAGGTACTGTGATCCCTCCTGCTTTGTTCTTCTTTCTCAAAATTGCTGCAGCTATTCGGGATCGTTTATGGTTCCATATAAATTTCTGAAATGTTTGTTCTGTATCTGTGAAATATGTCATTGGTACTCTGATAGGGATTGCATTGAATCTATAAATTGCTTTGGGTAGTATGGCCATTTTGATGATGTTAATTCTTCCAATCCATGAGCGTGGTACATGCTTCCATTTGTTTGTGTCTTCCTTAATTTCTTTCTTCAGTGTTGTGTAGTTTTCTGAGTACAGGTCTTTTACCTCCTTGGTTAGGTTTATTCCTAGGTACTTTATTTTTTTTGTTGCTATATCAAATGGGATTTTTTTCCTGATTTCTGTTTCTACAGTTTCGTTGATGGTATACAGGAGTGCCTTTGATTTCTGAGTATTGACTTTGTATCCAGCTGTTTTGCCAAATTCATTTATTAGGTCGAGTAGTTTTTTGGTGGAGTGTATAGGATTTTCCATGTACACTATCATGTCATCTGCAAACAGTGACAGTTTCATTTCCTCCTTTCCAATTTGGATGCCTTTTATTGCTTTTTCTTGTCTGATTGCTGTGGCTAGGACTTCCAATACTATGTTGAATAGGAGTGGTGAGAGAGGGCATCCTTGTCTTGTTCCTGATCTTAGTGGGAAAGCTCTAAGTTTTTGTCCATTGAGTGTGATGTTGGCTGTAGGTCTCTCGTATATGGCCTTTATTATGTTGAGGACTGCTCCCTTTATTCCCACTTTGCTGAGTGTTTTTATCAGAAATGGGTGCTGTACCTTATCAAATGCTTTTTCTGCATCTGTTGATATGATCATGTGATTTTTGTCTTTGCTGTTGTTGATGTGATGTATTATGTTTATTGATTTGCGAATATTGTACCATCCTTGCATCCCTGGGATGAATCCCACTTGGTCATGGTGGATGATCTTTTTAATGTATTGCTGGATGCGGTTTGCCAATATTTTGTTGAGAATTTTAGCGTCTATGTTCATCAGCGATATTGGCCTGAAGTTCTCTTTCTTCGTTGTGTCTTTGTCTGGTTTTGTGATTAGGATGATGTTGGCTTCATAAAAAGAGTTTGGGAGTCTTCCATCAGTTTGGATTTTTTCGAATAGTCTGTGGAGGATAGGGGTTAGCTCTTCCTTAAATGCTTTGTAGAATTCTCCTGTGAAACCATCTGGTCCAGGGCTTTTGTGTGTTGGGAGTTTTTTGATGACTGCTTCAATTTCCTCTGCTGTTATTGGTCTGTTCAGGTTTTTCGCTTTTTCTTCATTCAGTTTTGGAAGATTATATTTTTCTAGAAATGTGTCCATTTCACCTAGGTTTTCAAATTTCTTGGCATACAGTTCTTCGTAGTAATTTCTTACAATCCTTTGTATTTCTGTGCTATCAGTTGTAATCTCTCCTCTTTCATTTCTAATTCTGTTTATTTGGATCCTCTCTGTTTTCTTCTTGATGAGCCTACTTAAAGGCTTGTCGATTTTGTTTATCTTTTCAAAGAACCAGCTCCTGGATTCATTGATCCTTACAATTGTGCTTTTAGTCTCTATGTCATTTAGTTCTGCTCTGATCTTGGTTATTTCCTTCCTTCTGCTTGCTCTGGGCTGTCTTTGTTGTTGTTCCTCCAGTTCTTGTAGGCGTAGGGTTAGGTTGTTTGTTTGAAATGTTTGCATCTTCTTAAGGTAGGCCTGTATTGCTATGAACTTCCCTCTCAGGACTGCCTTTGCTGTGTCCCATAGGTTTTGGGTTGTTGTGAGTTCGTTTTCATTTGTTTCCAGGAAGTTTTTGATTTCTTCCCTAATCTCGTTCTTGAACCATTCATTGTTTAATAGCATGCTATTCAGTCTCCATGATTTTGAGTGTTTTGGGTTTTTACCCTTGGGGTTGGTTTCTAGTTTCAGTCCCTTGTGGTCAGAGAAAATGCTTGATATGATTTCAATTTTCTTGAATTTGTTGAGGCTTGCTTTGTGTCCTATCATGTGGTCTATCTTTGAGAAAGTTCCATGGACACTTGAAAAGAATGTGTATTTTGCTTCTTTGGGATGAAAAGCTCTACAGATATCAGTTAAGTTCATTTCCTCTAGGGTATTGTTAAGTGACACAATATCTTTGTTGATCTTTTGTTTGGAAGACCTGTCCATTTTTGATAGTGGGGTGTTAAAATCCCCTACTATAATTGTGTTGCTGTCAATATCTTTCATGAAATCCTCCAAGATTTTCTTTATGTATTTGGGTGATCCTATGTTGGGTGCATATATATTTACAATGTGTATGTCTTCTTGGTGGATTCTTCCTTTGAGTATTATGAAGTGACCTTCTGGGTCTCTCTCTGTGGCCCTTCTTTGGAAGTCTATTTTGTCTGATATGAGTATTGCTACCCCTGCTTTTTTTTCCTGTCCGTTTGCTTGGAAAATTTGTTTCCAGCCCTTCACTTTCAGTCTGTGTAAGTCTTTTGTCCTGAGATGGGTCTCTTGTAGGCAGCATATGTGTGGGTCATGTTTTCTTATCCATTCATCTATTCTATGTCTTTTCATTGGAGCATTTAATCCATTTACGTTTAAGGTTATTATCGATAGGAAGTTATTCATTGTCTTTAATCCTACCTGTGTTCCTCTCTCTTTCTCTTTTCCTTCCTTTCCTTAAAGCAGTCCCT
Source organism: Desmodus rotundus (assembly GCF_022682495.2). Taxonomy (NCBI): domain Eukaryota; kingdom Metazoa; phylum Chordata; class Mammalia; order Chiroptera; family Phyllostomidae; genus Desmodus; species Desmodus rotundus. The sequence continues at coordinate 91,943,485 of NC_071400.1, read as the reverse complement.
TTAGCATCTCTTGCAGAGCTGGTTTGGTGGAGCTGTATTCTTTTAGACTTCTTTTGTCTGGGAAACTCTTTATTTGGTCTTCTATCTTGATTGAGAGCCTTGCTGGGTAAAGTAGTCTTGGTTGCATGCCTCTGGTTCTCATTACTTGGAATATATTTTGCCATTCTCTTCTGGCTTGGAGCTTTTCCATTGAGAAGTCAGTTGCTAACCTTATTGGGGCTCCCTTGTACGTTACTCCCTTTTTCTCCCTTGCTGCTTTTAAGATCCTCTCTTTGTCTTGGAATTTTGCCATTTTAATGATGATGTGTCTTGCAGTGGGCCTCTTTGGGTTCCTCTTGCTTGGGACTCTCTGTGTTTCCTGGATTTGGGTGACTTTTTCTCTCCTCAGATTAGGGAAATTTTCCATCATTACTTTTTCAAACAGGTTTTCTATCCCTTGCTCTTCTTCTTCTCCTTCTGGTATTCCTATTATACGGATATTGTTACGTTTCATGTTGTCCTGCATTTCCCTTATTGCCTCTTCATTCTTTCTGAGCCTCTTTTCCTTTTCTTGCTCTTTCTGGGTGTTTTTTTCTACTTTGTCCTCCAGCTCACTGATCCGATCCTCTGCTTCATCAAGTCTGCTTTTCATTCCTTCTACTGTGTTCTTCAATTCAGAAATTGTATTCTTCATTTCCTCTTGGCTCTTGTTGATAGTTTCTATTTCCTTTTTCATGTTAATATAGTTTGCAGTGAGTTCATTGTAGTTTCCCTGTAGTTTCTGGTAGTTCTCTTTGAGCTCAGAGAGCTCAGTGAGCTTCCTGATAACCATTGCTTTGAACTCAGTATCTGATAGTTGACTTGCCTCTTTTTCACTTAGCATTCTTTCTGAGACTTCCTCCTTTCCTTTCATTTGGGGATTGTTTCTTTGTCTTCCCATTGTTTGTGAGACTCTTCTTGTTGGCCTCTGCTTCTTAAATTGCTCTATTCTGACTCCCTGGGTTTATGGTATGAACTTCTATGGTAGAATGCCAGTGGGATTCAGTGGTGCTGTCTCCTTAATCTCCTGTGCTCACTGGTCTTGAGCTGACGTTTATGGGTTTAACACGGTCTAATTCTGGTCTTTTCAGCACTCCAGGTTTTGTTGTCTCACCGTCAGATCTTTCAATGTCCTCTATCTGTGGTCTCTGATCTTCATATATGCTGGAATACTGTTGGCTGTTCGCTCTGCTCCTCAGATCAGCTAGGTATTCCCTGGCGTTGAGGGGAAGTGGACTCCGCTCCCACCTATGTTGCCGCCATCTTCCAGTTCTCCAGTTTATTTTTTCATTAGATTCCACATATAAGTAAAATCATATGGTATTTGTGTTTCTCTGACTGGCTTATTTTACTTAGCGTCATGTTGTCCAGGTCCACCCATGCTGTCACACAAGGTAACATTTCCTTTTTTATAGGCCAGTAGTACTCCACTGTGTAAATGTACCACAGCTTTTTATCCACTCATCTGCTGATGGGCACCTGGGCTGCTTCCAAATCTTGGCTATGTGCAGAACCTTCCCTCCACATGAACAAATCTTGGTCTGTTTGGGCCTGATAAACTCTGCTGACCTCACCCTGATGACTTCCTGAGCCCCCACGAAACCAGAAAAGTGTGCAAGCACCCAGTGGGTGGGAACTGGACTTAGCATACCCTGGGACATTTGCTGAGTGGCGTCAGACCCAGCACTGGCACCAAGTTTGAACCTGTATCAGTCGGGTGAATACCACTCACCCCTACCTGGTGACTCACTGAGAACCTACCTCATGCAACTTGAGTACCCACCAGAGGCAGTGGGGGTTTTAAACTGCAGAAATACCAACAGAAATGAAGGAAAAATTTAAGTTATTTGAAGGCACAAAAATAGATGAGACATGGTCTCTGTTCTCAAAAGCTCACAGATGAAAAAACAATCACTAATTCAATGAGCATTTTTTAGAAATAAGCCACTGGGTAAGATGAAGATAAATGACCTGGTATACAGTGGATAACTCCATGAGGCAGGTCTGCTGCCTTACCTAGAGTCCACAGAGAGTAGCACTAATTACCTCAACCTACTCATTGTGATCTAGGTTCTGTTGTTCTAGACAGTCTCAGGGCTTGGTATCAACTGCTCAGCCTGTGACAAATGGATCTATCTCTAAAGAGCAGGCCCACTTAGCTTGGCCTCTCAGAGATAGACTATAACCAAGAAATCCAATAAGAAATACCACTGTTCAAGAAACCATCCTGTTCTCTATATAGAATATTCTTTCCCTGAAGAAAGACACATGGAATACTGAAGAACAGTGAGAAGATTGTCGGAGGATTTGGGCTATCCCTGCTCTGATCCATTAGGTGATAGTTTCATGTTTTACATCCCAGATGGTGTTCTTATTTTTGTCCATGATTCTAGAAGACTCTATAGTCTTCCTTTCTCATAGTGTTTACAGCAGTGCTTCTCAATGTATAGACACATTATTAAAATGCAATTTTGTGGGACCATCCCAGACTCATTAAGTAAGATTAACTGCAGAGTGGATCCTGGAAGGAATTTAAAAAATATTTTTCCAGGTAATTTCTATATATACTACAGTATGAGAATCACCAGTCCATAAAAAGAGATGATGGAAACATTCTTTTTCTAGGACTTGTTCTCAAACAATCCAGGTATAATCAGGGACAAGTATAATATGAAGTAGAAAAAATAGAATATTATCCAATCAATGTTGGTTGCATGTTCCAGCAGTGTATCCTCTTGCTCCTGAAGGTGGGCTTTAGGACCTTGACCCTCAGAGGGGAATGCCTCTGGTTGTCTGTGTTGCAATGTCAGCAACACGAAAAATAAGACAGATTTCATAAAGAAATACCAAAGGCAATATGGGGAGGATGCCAACTCCTGCTTTTGGAGGAACAAACCTCAAGTTAGGATTAGGACATAGTTGGATATCAAAATAGTAATAAAAGACACACATTTGGTCAGGGAATGGCATACCATGAAAACTATAAAGAAATGAAGGGAAGAAGCTGGGAAATTCAGCTAGTGTGATATCTGGATTAGATTCCATTGTAGTGTCCTTCTCTTCAGTTTGTTTTGTTTGTTTTTTAATGAGGAGCTACCTCTGAGAGTGCTAATCTGTCTTTAACATTGTGGCGTTTCCTTATATTCTGCTGAACCATCTCTGTGGCATTTAAAAGTGAAATATTTGCTTCAGAAATAAAAAAATATAGGCAATAAAATGTAGCTGTATACAGCCTTCATAGCTTTATTTTTCATAGATAAATACACAATAAGTTCAAAGTAGAATTGAATTCCTAAAGCAATACTCCACTAATCTGTATTCGGGGGGTCTCAAGCGTATTATCTGTAATTTACAACCAATTTAAATGGCATTAACAGTCTTCCCCTTCTGGGAATTTAAATTTGCATCCTACCATTGAATTAAACAGTGATTGCATATTTCTATAGGGGATGGAATGCTCTTTGATGCTTGTTTTGAATAATGAAGCATCTATTCATGCACAGGGTGCAATGTGCTCCTTTGTCCTCAATGTAATTGAAGCTAAATGTGAGTTAAAGAGATTTCTCCCCCTTAGTCAAAGGTTTGTTGATTGGTGTCTATTTTCATCTATTCAAAATTAAGAAAACAGTCATCTCTCACTGCACTGGAAAATCATTTACCCAAAAAGACCCTGCATGAAGGGAGGTCAAGTTTTGCCTTATTTGATCTTTTCAAAAATGGAGCAAGATGTCAGAAAATATTGCAAACTAACCTTTGGAGAATGATATTGTGGAATAATTTGCAATTCTTCCCTAGGACCAAGAGAATTAGAAGTAGAGGATAGGGGAAAGGAGAATATAGCCTGTTTCCAAAGTAGGAAACTTAAATAACCTTGCTCTCCCACGCCAAACTATACTGAGGTGAGAAGGAAGATTTCTTGCAAATCATAGAATCTGAGTCCTTACATTCAGACTGCAAATCCATGTAGGGTGTCAACATTTTCCCAGAGTGTGGCCATGCCAGACAGCAATAATTAATTAGAGCCCTCTTTGCAAGTGCTCTGGGCCATCAATAGCAGTTAACGTGAGTTGGCACAAGAGGTGAAACCTATTTGCCTTTTCAGTTAATCTACCTATCTCGTTTAATAGATGGTTCTAGAAAGATGGAGTGACCCTCCAAAGTTCTCAGAGCTGGCCATTGGCAGAACCAGAACTGAGAATTTGCCACTACTGATTATTCAATAATGCCCTTTCTACCTAATACCACCAGCATACTCCCTGAGCCTGTCATGGGCATCTATTAATACCCAGGGAACAGCACATAGTAGGCACTGTTCAATAGTTAATCTTTTTAACTGAATGAATAAGAGAGATACACATTGTTAAACCTTCATCATTGTGGGGGAAAAGTTCCTTCTTTGAAAAAAATAATCTCTTTGAACCAGCTGGACATAATTAGACAAGATCCAGACAAAATTTTGGCTCTACTTCCCAAAGCCTTTATTCAGAGATATGGAAAATCACATGTATAAATAATATCAACCAGAACAAAGCATTTAAGAGAAGAAATTGTTTTCAAAGACCTTAACGCCCTTTGAAAATATCTATTAATATACAACTAATATACAATTGCAAATCATTATTCAGCAAAGAAGTAACTGAAGAACTCACTGCACTGAATTTGAAATAAAATCATATTGAAAAATTGAAGTAAATCAGACTTTTCAAGAATTGAAATGGGATTTTTATTTTTTACTCTATATTAGTATTCTAGTGTAGTTCCCTGAAAGAAGGAAAAGACTAAGTGTTCCTGACACTTGTCTAGAAAATATCAAAGTTCTTTGATGTTAAATGTCAACCCTTTTGCTTTACAATAGGCTACATCTTCAAGACTTAAAATCATGAAAAATATAAAAGCTCCACTGTCACACATTCTTAACATTAAGTATGTTCAGTGGTTCAGCCAGGGACAATTTTGCCCCTCAAGGGACAATTGGCAATGTCTGGAGACATTTTTGGCTGTCACAACTGGGGAGAAGGGATGCTACTGAGATCTATGGGTGGAAACCCAGGCATACTGCTCAACACCCTACAGTGCACAGGACAGCCCCACAATGGAAAGTTATGCAGCACGAAATGTTACCAGCCCAGGCTGAGAAACTTTATTATCCCCTCCACCCATGACTGTTCATATCAGTTCAACCCTATCCTGAGTTTAGCATGTATTCATCTATGGCAAATAGGACATTTAACTGTGGTTATGAGAATATTTTATTTATCTCTTTTTTTTTGTTAAGATGTCCAGTTTTTTTTTATGCCAAGGTAAAGTTAGCTACCAGTTCCTTTTCTTTGCATTCTCCCAGAGCCAAACTAAGGCTTAGCTCAGATAGCTCAATTCTAGGACTTTCAAGAGCACTGAGAAGGGTTTCTGGAGCTCCCTGGGGTCTCAGATACACTCTGCTAATATATGGCATGTTGGCTTAACAAAGGCAGTGGGGGACATGAATTGCCCACTACTGCATAAATCTGAGGATTGCTCCTCTTTGAATGTTTATAACCTAGTTGTATAGAGGGAGGAGTGAAGTTTTTTTGTTATTCTAAAAATTTGTTTATTTGTTATTGTTCCTCAGCTAATTCTAGGTCTGCTGCTGACTTGCTTTGTGACCCTGGAGATCATGAGCACATTGCTTTGATTTTCTGTTTCTCAATTCATCTATCATTTAGGTGTCATTCATGCTGTTCTACTGTAATGTGAAAGGGGCGAGTAAAAGCCAAAATGTTCTCCAGTGGGGGTAGCACTTCTAACTCTGCAGGGTAGGCACTCTTCTACTTACCCTATAGCTCACAGGTGGCAAACACAAGGCCTGAGGGGCTGAATCTGGCCCTCCACCTTGTTTTATCTGGCTCAGCACATTGTTTCTACTGGGCGGCAGTGCCGAGCTCTGGCTTAACAGTTAAGGAGTAGTTACATTTACACAGTCCTAAAACTACACTCGGCTCTTTGAAGGCAACCACAAGGCTGATGTGGCCCCTGGTGAAAATGAATTTGACACCTCTGCTATAGCTCCAAACCCAGCTCATTCTTCACTCCATATAAAACAGGTGGTATCTAACAGATAAGTATTGGTGATACTTTGGAAACTGTCTGGCAGTATCTACTGATGCACAACAGTGATCTAATAGTTGCACTCCAACATGTGTTCCCAAAAGAAATGGGTATATATGTCCTGCAAAGGACAAGTATAAAATGTTTCATATCAGCTTTATTAATAATACCCCAAAATACAAAGAACTCACATGTCCATCAACAGGAGAAGAGATAAATAAATAATGTTCATATAATTGAATGATATCGTGCAATAAAAATTCAACTATTGCACATAAAACTTTCAACAGAGTGCCTGGTAGTAAGGGATGCTCAGTAATGATAACAATAATGACAATAATAGAAATACTAATTATTGGGCATTCACTATGTGCCAGGTACTTTAGGAGGGTTAGATATACTCACAACAACCCTATGGGGTAGTTTCTATTTCTATTACCATTTTACAGAAGAGTATAGTGAGGCACAGAGAGGTTAAGTAAAATTTTGTTGAACTAGTCTGAAATACAAATATATTCAGACCATTTTTTGAAGTACCATATATAAAGTAATTGGGGAAATTAAAAAGCAATGGTCTGCATGGTACATGAACATTACAGAATGTATAATTATCCCAATTGTATACAAACTATAGGTTGTATTTCAGAAAATGTCTGGATTCACTCAAATATGTTAATGACTGCCACTGGTGGGAGGAGGGGTGTTAATATGAAACAATTTTTAACAAAACATTTGGATTTCTTACAAGCAGATATAGCATAGTTATCTTTTAAAAATAAAACTGAAGTTTATACAAATGTACCAGAAAAGTCTTGACCTTAAGACAGAGAACGGGGTGAGCAAAAGGGTATTACTTTTAGCATGTACTTTTCTATGCTGATTTGAAATGGTAAGGAATCACCTTGTGAAGGTTGTCATGTAGTTTATTTATTTTCACTTTACTTCATGTCTTATACATATTTGTTTTATTTTTTTTTTATTAAATTCATGGGAGCGACATTGGTTAATAAAAAGCTGTTGTGTAGTTTAAAACAACAAAGCCATGGTCTGCCTTGTATTTAGTATGGACATATCCTTTCTCCCCTGTGTTTTAGTGCTTTGTTGTAGAGCCAGGGGTGTCCAACCTTTTGGTGTCTCTGGGCCACACTGGGAGAAGAAGAGTTGTCTTGGGCCACACATTAAAAATACACAAACACTAACGAAAACTGATGAGCAAAAAAAAAAAAAAGGTTTTAAGTAAATTAACAATTTTTGTTGGGTCACATTCATAGCCATCCTGGGCTGCATGCAGCCCACAGGCCGTGGGTTGGATACCCCTATTTCTGATCTTCAGCCTTTTGGCCAATATTATTTTTCAAAATCCAAAGTCCATGCAGATGATGCTCTTGCGATTAAGGGCTGCCATTTTAAATGCTTCAGATACTGGAAACTTGAGGGGGCATCTTGCCTTTGCTTTACCTTGCCTGCCCAGAGACAGGACTGCCTATGGACTCCTAGAGGGCAGTCGATGAAAATCTGAGGGTGAAGTTTTGAGGCAGGCCAGGGGGAGGTTTGGGGACCTCACCTTCCCTGCCTCAGATAATGAGTGCCACACCCCTCTGAGGCCCAGGCAGCAAAGGTGTGATGGAAAGGGCTACTCCTCCCAGCAGGCAGTTTCAAGATCTCTGCAGTTAATATGGTGTCCATACTTTACAGTGGGTCCATGGAAATATTGTTCAGGTTGTCATGTTTTATAGTGCCCCAAGTGTTTATCTTGTTTGGAGTTGAGGAAATTGGGACCGGGAGAAGATTCACCAGAGTAATGAACACTGAGGTCGTGTCTCAGTTGTTCACATCAAATGCATCTGCACATTATTTTGGACTCACAAAAAATTCTCTATTATGAAAGAAAATAAATATAGGTGACAAAGGAATGATACTCTGTCATCACCACTGCCCCCCTCCTCTGCCTTGTCATACATATTGGAAAAAGCTGCCATTGGTAATGACAAATTCAAGTGTGTGTGTGTGAGAGGGAGAGAGGGAGGGAGACAGGGAGTGGGAAAGAGAGAGACACACACACGCAGAGAATGGAGAGTTGCAATCACATCCTAGCTGTAAGTTTATTTATGGTTCTCTCAAGGTTTATTCCCCACCCCCATCCTCGCATCCCCAATGGCAGGGTTCTGAGCAAGCAGGCAGAGATGGGAGCTATTAAATCCCCTCATCTGCAGCTCATCTCAGCTCTCCACAGCAGCTGGTGCCTCCCCTCTGCTGAGACAGCCCTGGCTGATGTCATTATTTAGGGAGCAGGAGTTCTGATCCAGGTGATGGATAGTGTGAGTCCTGCTATTATGGGAGCTATTCTGGACACAAGTTTAGAGTAGCTCAAAAATTCAGTAGGTTCAGTGTTTTTAACTGAATTTAACTGTCTGTGTTTTATGGGGTCCAAAAGAATAAGTTGCCCAAATTTTTTTTAAAAAATCAATTTGAGAGCAGAAGGTAGTGACTTAGTCTTGTTGTTCTCAGGACATTGAGTAAAAATTCCCTCTCTTAAAGTAAAGCTGGATGTTTTAAATTAAAAATATTTTATATAAGCATGATTTTTTATTAATTGACTTTTCAAACTATACAAGTCATGGAGGGTCACTATAAATCTTATAAAATAGAGAAATAAAAAGAAATTAAAATAACACTCAAATAGTCAAAATTTGGCATAAAACCTTCCTGTTTTTTTTCCTATGTACATGTGTTTCTATTAATTATTTTTCAATGGAATACTAACGCACTTAGTGATTTATAATCTGCTTTTTCCCCCATTAGATAGTATCTCTTGAACACCTTGCAGGTTAATAAATATGCTTTTACACTTCTACACTATTATTTAGTACAGTTGCCTAGTATTCCATTGTGTGATGTACTAGAATTAATAGAACCAATCCCCTCTTATGGACATGTTTCTGGTTGTGTCGAGATTTGGACTGTCATAAATAAAACTGATGAATAATCCTGTAGGCAAATCTTTGTTTACATTCATGTATGTTCTCTTGGAAAAATTTGCCAGAATTGTCTTTGATGGGGCAAAGGGCATTTTTAAGGCTTTTGATATGTAATACCAAATTGCCTCCAGATAGGCAGTACTGGCCCACTCATTCACCAGAAATGTATGAAAGTGGCTTACTACCCAGACACAGTGGGGTTTGTTTAAACAACATTTTAAAAGCCTATGATTAACTTTCTTTCGATTGCTTTTTGTCTCATCCTCTAATGTCCTTGGCTTCTCTTTGTTCTCTACCCACTTCTCCGGTACTGTCAGAAAGCCAAGAGAGGGGTTAGAACCCCAAGCAGAACCTATTAAAGGAACTGGTTTTGGCAAACTCACAAGGAATTCTAGTTTCATGCTGGAACAAGACAACACAAAGAGCTACCCATTCATTTTGTGCAAGAGGATATTTACATTATATTTTATAACAGTCATAAATGAAAATGGCATTAATCTGCCAAGTTGTTTTTAAAAGAGAAAAAAGGAGGAGGTGATTGACCTACCAGAGAAAGCTCTGTGTCTGCCAGAGCTTTGCTGTGAGGATGATTTTAAATTGCAGGGCAAAGGTGATGAAACTGGCTCAACATCTCTGTCTCCATGGCAACAACATCTCAGCTCTGAAGCTCTGACACAACAACAGGGATCCAAAATATACCCCTCATGCACAATTACACTGCAAGTTAGGAGTTTCTTTTTATTCCTTGTAAATGGACAATTTAAAAATATGCACCAGGACTGAGAAAGAGCAAATCAGGCCCAACTAGAGGAGAGTCTTTAAAATGACTAAGTGAAGAAAATGAACATGCAAAGGGCTTGATGAAGTCCATAGACATTCTTACTATGCACAGGGAGATTGAAAACCTTTCTCATGTGAGTAGAAAAATTATCTATCTGTTCATATAGATGTGAACATTAACTTTTTAAAACATTCTTTATTTTTCAATTACAATTCACATACACTTTTATATTAGTTTCAGGTGTACACCCCAGTGATTAGATATTATATAACTTACTAACTGATCATCTCAATAAATCTAGTACCTATCTGACACCATGCATAGTTATTAGAATATTATTGACTATATTCCCTATGCTGTTCTTTACATTCCCATGATTATTCCGTAACTACCAATCTGTACTTCTCAATCCCTTCACCTTTTTCACCCAGTGCCCCACCCACCCACCCCATCCAGCAACCATCAAAAGGTTCTCTGTATCTTTGAGTTGGTTTCTGTTCTGCTTATTCATTTATTTTGTTTTTTAGATTCATGTGTTTATAGACACATATTTATTGCCATTTTATTGTTCATATTTTTTATCTATTTTTTCTTCTTCTTTAAGAAGACCCTTTCATGTAATACTGGTTTGGTGGTGATGAACTCCTTTAGCTTTACCTTGTCTGGGAAACTCTTTATAATTCTGTTGAGAAATCAGCTGATGGTCTTATGGAGCTCCCTTCTGGGTAACTAACTGCATTTCTCTTGCTGCTTTTAAATTCTCTCTTTATATTTAACCTTTTGCATTTTTTTAAATTTTAATTTTTTATTGTTATTCAATTACAGTTGTGTGCCCTTTCTCCCCATCCCTCCACCCCACAGGAAGCGAAATATAACCAGAGACATTGAAGTTAAGAACAATCTAACAATGGGCAGGGGGGAGTGGGGAGGGGACAGTGAGGAGAGGGGATTACAGGAACCTTTTGCATTTTAATTATGATGTATTTTGGTGTAGACCTCTTTGGATTCATCTTGTTTGAGACTGTCTGCACTTTCTGGACTTGTACACCTATTTCCTTCACCAGGTTAGGGAAGCTTTCTGTCATTATCTTTTCAAATAGGTTTTCAATTTCTTGCTATCTCTCTTCTCCTTCTGGCACGCCCATGATGTGAATGTTGGAACACTTGCAGTTGTCCCAGAGGCTCCTTATATTATTTTCATTTTTTGATTCTTTTTTCTTTTTCTATTTAAATATTTTATTGTTTATGCTATTATAGTTGTCCCACTTCCCCTCCATTTTTCTCTTTACTGTTCTGATTGGGTATTTTTTGCTTCCTTATATTCCAAATCACTGATTTGATTCTCAGCTTCATTTACTCTACTGTTGATTCCTTATACATTATTCTGCATTTCAGTTAGTGTATCCTTCATTTCTGACTGGTTCTTTTTTATGATTCCCATGTCCTTTTTTAAGCTGTTGAAGTTCTCTCTAGGTTCAACTGCTCTTCCCATAAGTTCACTGAGTATCCTTATGACCAGTGTTTTGGAGTCTGTATCTGGTAGATTGCTTGTCTCCATTTTGTTTAGTTCTTTTTCTGGAGTTTTGTTCTGTTCTTTCACTTATGACATATTCTTTGTCTCCTCATTTTTGTAGCTTCCCTGTGTTTGTTTCTATGTATTAGGTAGAGCTGCTACATCTCCCAGGTTTGGAAGAGTGGCCTAATGTAGTAGATGTCCTGTAGGGTCCGGTGACCCAGCCTTCTTGATCACCCAAGCTGAGCACTCCAGGTATGCACCCCCATGTGGGCTGTGTACACCTTCTTGTTGTAGTTGAACTTTGATTGCTGTTGGCAAATCATTGAGAGGGATTTACCCCCAGGCCAATTGATTGCAAGGACTGGCTCCAACTACCAACCACAGTGGAGGATCAGCTGTGCAGGGGCCCACTCCTTGTGACAGGACTTACTTCAGCAGGGCTCTGGTGCCTGCTGAGTCCACCCCTTGAGTGTGTCATGTGGAGGTGGTTGGGTGGTGCTTCTATGTGGTCTGCAGATTTCCACTGGATACACTGAATGTGGGGCTTCCTGTGTTCTGCCCAGGGCCACCAGGCTTGAGTCACAAAGCTATCTGCAGATGGTTTCTACTTGTGCTAGACTTGGAGGTGCCCAGGAGAGGCCAAGCTGTGAAGCAAAGCCAGCTTCTACTAGTGCTAAGCCTGGGGTCACTTAGCAAGAGGAATTGGGAATGCTGAGGCCAGATGCTGCTCATTTAAGAGATTTTAGGAAAATCTGAAGTATGAGCCAAAGCAGGTAAAGGCACTGGAAACAGCTTAGGTGGACTCAAATGTTGGGTGGGGCATAGTCTCTGGGGATCTCCTAGGCAGGTCAAACAGTGTTAGCCAGGTTGATGGAGACTCAGATATGGCACCTGCCTGTGGGCTTTGTGGAAGGAGGGCTCATGAAAGGAACAATGGCCTCTGTCAGCACATTTGTCTGGCAGAATGCTATCCCCCCCAGCTCTCACTCTGATGCCAGACAATTTAGTTCCTTTCTGTATGTCCATGGTGTCTTTTCAGCCACTATCCTACTGTTGGATCTCAGAGGGAGCGAGTCTGAGTAAGTCTGTGCATTGGCCCTTTAGGAGAAACCCCTGGGACTCCAGAAGCCCTCCATCTCACTCAGCCCTGCTGGTTGTTACAGTCAGAAGTAATGGGGCCTCTCTAGCAATGGAACCCTGGGATGGGGGTCCTGGTATGGGGGTGGGACCCCTTGCTCCTCAGGGGGTACCACCATAGCAGGGATATACCCCCTGATTTTTATCTGCCACACGTGGGTGTGGAACCAGCCCATTCCGAATCTCTGCCCCTCTTACCAGGCTCAGTGTGGCATCTTCTTTAAATCCCTAGTGGTAAGGCTTCCCACATTAACTTTTTAAATGTCCCTTCCTAAACTTTCAATACAGGTCAATCTTGCTTTCAGCATATCCACTTAGCTCAGGTTATGATTTATCATATTTTGCCGTGTATAATGTGCACTTTTTTGCCCAAATTTTTTAAGGGGAAAATAAGGATGCGCATTATACATAGGTATAATGATCATATACCATGGACATAATTCCATGTATAATGCAGACAAAAATGTAGGTGCGCATTATATACAGCAAAATACAGTAACAATTAAAACAGCCACCTAATTTATATAGCTGCAAGTTCCTCATATGCTAGACCCAACATAACTTCAAAGAAACTACATTTGCTCTGATTTGTGGAGGGTGTAAGTGGCCCCCTTTAAGGTCAGTTAAAACCTGCAAGTGGCCTTGAATCCTGTTGACATCTACCTTTCTATTTATTTTTGAAAGAATTTGAAAATAAAGAAGTACAAAATTGGGATTATTAACTATTATGATTAATTATTAATACAATTGAGCAGCTTTTCAATTTTTTACAATATTCAGTTGCTTACAGGTCATTTCTGTTTCCTTTGCTGTGAAATATTTGTTAATGACTTTTGCATAATTTTCTATTGGGTTGATATAAATTGCAACAGACAGACTTCTAAGATGACCTCTAATGAGCCCCATCTTCTGGTATTCATACTCTCATGTAATCTCCTCTTTTTGTGTGTAGCCTGCCCCTAGTAACCAGTGGAATGTAGTAAAAGCAATGAGATGCCACTTCCCGGATGAGGTTACAAAACCTTGTGACTTGTGTCTTGCTAGCATGCTTTCTCTTGGTGGCCCCCGCTCCTGCTCTCTCGTTTGCTCCCCCTGATGAAGCCAGAAGTCATGCTGTGAGATGTTCTATAGAGAGACCCACGTGGCAAACAACTGAGGGAGGCTTCCTGCCAACTTCTCATGAAGCACTGAGACCTCAGTCCAATGCAAGGAACTGAATCCTGCCAATAACCACATGAGGGTGAGCTTGGAACTGAATCCTGCCCAGTTGGGGCCTTCAGATAACTTCAGCCTGTGAGAGACCCTGAAGCAGAGAATCCTATTATGCAATGCCCAGATTCTGGGCACCAAAAAACTGTGAGATCATAAATGTGTGTTGTTTAAAACTTACATACTTTTGTTATATTATAGTTGGTATCTTTTAAAAAATTATTTTCCTGATATATAAAAATTTGACATACACTTCTGGTGAAGATGGCGGCATAGGTAACGTGGCTCACCTACTCGCACAAACACACCAAAATTATCATCAAACTATAGAACAACTATCACTCAGAACTATCAGAAATCGAGTTGAATGGAAGTCTGACAACTACGGAATTAAAGAAACCACATCCATCTAGACTGGTAGGAGGGGCAGAGACATGGAATAGGCTGATCCTATACCCATGTGTGGTGGGTAAAATTTGGGAGGGATATTTCAAAAGTGAGGAGCCCCAGGCCCATCAGATTTCCCAGCCCAGGGTTCCAGTACCAAGAAGATAAGTCCCCATAACTTCTGGCTGCAAAACCCAGCTGGGATTGAGTCAGTGGAAGAAACTTCTGGAGTTCCAAGCGGTTCCTCTTAAAGAACCCACACATGGACTTACCCAGACTCACTGCCTCTGAGCTCCAGCACTTGGTAGCAGCTTAAAGGGCACCAGTGGCATACGGGGAGGAACTGAAGTGTCTGTCATGAAGGCGAGAGCTGGGGGACAGCTTTCTCCCAGACAGAAAAGCAGGTAGAGGCCATTGTCCCTTTTCTGAAACCTCCTCCTACAGAGCCACAGAGCCAGAAAGCAGGTGCCATATCTGAGACTCCATCAACCTGGTGGTAATACTGTTTGCCCATCCCTGGAGATCCCCTGAGGCTCCCAACCTACCAACTTATGGGCCCACCCAAGCTTTTAATAATGGCTTTTCCATATGAATGGCTGGTCTTGGCTCATGCTTCACAACTTCCCAAATCTTCTCAAACAAGCAACGGCTGGCCTCAGTGGGCCCCCAGCCCCCATACCTCTTGCTAAGTGGCCCCAGACCCAGCACTAGCAGCAACCAGCCTAGATTCACAGCTTGGCTTTGCCTGGGAAACACCAAGCCCAGCACTAGTAGCAGTCATCTCAGATTGCTTTATACCTCAGGAAGGGTGGCCCTGGGCAAAATACAGGTGGGGCTGACCTTGACCTGTACCACCTGGGAAACCCCAGAGCTTGTGCACCCAGTGGAGAGCTACAGACCACATCAGAGCACTGCCACCCTGCTCCTGCACAGTTGATCCTCCACAGAGGCGGAGGTTGGTGGACAGTGGTCACAGCCAGTTCTTGCAGCTGACTGACCTGGGCAAATCCCCCCCCCATTGACCTGCCAACAGCAAACAAGGCTCAACTACAAGAGGAGGGTGTACTCACCCCACACAAAAGGCACACCTCAAGTGCCCAGTTTGGGAGATAGGGGAGGCTATGCCACTGGATCCTACAAAACACCTACTACATTAGGCCACATTTCCAAGACAGGGAGTCATGACAGCTCTACCTAATACACAGAAACAAACACAGGGAGGCTGCCGGAATGAGGAGACAAAGAAACATGGCTCAAATGAAAACACAGATCAAAACTCCAGAAAAAAAAAAACTAAACAAAATGGAGATGAGCAATCTATCAGATGCAGGGTTCAAAACACTTTTTATAAGGATGTTCAAGCAACTTAGTGAAGACCTCAACAGCATAAAAAAGATCGAGTCAGAAACAAAAAATACACTAATTGAAATAAACAACCATCTATAGGGAAACAACAGTAGAGTGGATAAAGCCAAGAATCAAATCAATTATTAGAAACATAAGGAAGCAGAGAACAACCAATCAGAACAACAAGAAGAAAAAAGAATACAATAAAATGAGGGTAGTGTAAGCAGCCTATGAGACAACTTTAAGCACTCCACCATTCTCATCATAGGGGTGCCAGAAGGAGAAAACAAAGCAAGAAATTGGAAATCTATTTGAAAAAATAATGAAGGAAAACTTCCCTAATTTGGTGAAGGAAATAGGCATGCAAGTCCAGGAAGAACAGAGTCCCAAACACGATGGATGCAAAGAGGCATATCATAATTAGGTTAAAGATAAATAGACAATCTTAAAAGCAGCAAGAGAAAAGGAGAGAGTTACCTACAGGGGAGTTCCCATGAGACTGTCAGCTGATTTCTCAAAAGAAACTTTGCAGGCTAGAAGGGATTGGCAAGAAATATTCAAAGTTGTGAAAAGCAGGGACCTACAGCCAAGATTGCTCTATCCAGCAAAGATATCATTTAAAATGGATGGGAAGATAAAGAGCTTCCCAGACAAGGAAAAACTAAAGGAGTTCATCATCACCAAACCATTATTATATGAAATGTTAAAGGGACTTATTGAAGAAAAAGAAGATCAAAACCATGAACAACAAAATGGCAAAAAAATACAAATTTATGAACAACTGAATCTAAAAAACAAACTAAGCATACAAGAACAGAGACAGAACCATGGATATGGAGAGCATTTTGATGGTTTCCTGATGGGAGGGAGTTGTGGGGGGATGGGTGAAGAGGTGAGGGGATTAAGAAGTCCAAATAGGTAGTTACAGAATAGCCATGGGGAGGTAAAGTACAGTATAGGAAATGGAGAAGCCAAAGGACTTACACACATGACCCATGGACATGAACAATGGTGGGGGGATTGTCAGGGATTAGGGGTGCTGGATGGAGGGGGACAAAGGGGGAAAATTGGGACAACTGTAATAACATTATCAATAAAAAATAATTAAAAAAGAAAAAAGTTGACATATAAAAATGCAGTTGAATTTTGTGTATTGATGGAAGCTCCAAAGTCATAATTACTCTCAAGAAAGTGTTTGATCAGTTCTGCCTAACTTTCCAGGAATGCATTTGAGGCATTAAATGAAACAAAACTGTAATTATAATCACCTTCTCGTAATTTCTGTGTTTTTACCCAGGGGCCAATTTAGACATTTTTCATTTACTGACATGGAAAATCAAAATGTATAATTAAGATTAGACATTTTTAAAATTTCTTCATATTTGTCAAATATTTGAACTTTCTGATTGCTGCCTTTAGATTTGCTTTGGTCCAACCAAATTCCTCACCAAATGGGGAGTTATGATTATTTAATGACTACTCCAGACAGTATTTGCAGTAGAAATAAAATTTTTTACTTCATTTTTCTAATTTTCATCAGCTGTTAACATTTCCAAAATTTCATTACAGGCATTCTCTGCCAAATGTGCTTTATTGTGGGATTACAGGTTTTTATCGATAAATATAAGAAACTATATTAGCAAAATCCTTATGTGTACATCACAACAAGGGAAAGGTAGTGTTTAAACTACTCAGCTAATTTCCTGAGTTCTTAACACATCTTAACATAAAGAGAAATATTTGAGAAATATGAGTATTCTATGCACATATACCCTAATAATACTTTATCTTCAAGTGTAATATTCTTGAGAAATTTTCATATCTTTAATTCAAGGTGGAACCATAATGAAAAGATGCATCAGGATCCTTACCCATTCCAGATGAGGCCAGGGCATGCTCAGTTTGGGGGTGGGGGTTTAAAGAGACTGGTGGTGGGAGGCTGAGTTGGAGTTGGAAATTTTAACCTAAGGGAACTCAAGGCACCAGGGTGAGGAAAGCTGAAAACCACAAGGGAGTTCTGAGTTCCAAGATGCTAAGAAGGTAGACCACAAAGTCACTAAAACCAGAGGGACCCAGCTTGGGTCTCAGAATTTGTAATTAGCAGCATAAGCAGAGGCCTGGCCACTGGCTACTGGGGCCCAGGCTCCCCATTCTTTATTATTCCACTCATCTCTGACCTTGCCCCCTGGTGTGCAGCCTTTATCAGACTCAGACCTTTGTTTCTTCACTTTGTTGAGTCTGTTCTCTGAGTTTCCAGTGCCCATGGTTCACTAGCACTGTTTGTTCCTTAGGATGATGAACTTCTTTCTCCTGTCTACGTATGGTTTCCTTAGACCTATTCTCTATCACTTCTTAAGGAATTTCCTGTTCCCCATAGGAGTTAATAGAAGCTAAGGTAATATAACAAAGAGGCCCCAGGCATTTTTGCTTCTTGAAGTCATTCAGGGACCCAGGTTCCTTCCTCCTTGTAACTCCCCAAACCTTCATGGTGACAATTCTCAACCTAGAGCTGATGGATAGAATTCAGGATGTTCCTGAACTTGGATGGGGGGAAAAAACACCATTATTTTAACTAACTCTGTATTAGTTTTCTGTTGTTAATGTAACAAATTACCACAAAAAAAGAAAGAGGAAAAAGGTAGCCAAAGGCAGAGTGTTAAAGAAAATAAATATTGCCAAGAAGGCTAGAATGGAAGTAGGAAGACTTGGGGTATGTGACAAAAAAGAAGGGAAGAGAGTTCCAAGGAGTTCTTCCTTCCTTCCTTCCTTCCTTCCTTCCTTCCTTCCTTCCTTCCTTCCTTCCTTCCTTCCTTCATTTCTTTCTTTCTTTCTTTCTTTCTTTCTTTCTTTCTTTCTTTCTTTCTTTTTTTCTTTCCTTCTTTCTTTCTTAGTGAAGGAAACCATCAACAACATGACAAGAAAACTCACTGAATGGGGGCACATATCTGCCAATGATACATCTGATAAGGGGTTACTTTCCACAATATATAAAGAACTTATACAACTCAACACCAAGAAGACAAAAAATCCAATTAAAAAAATGGGCAAAAGACTTGAGCAGACACTTCTCCAAGGAAGACATACAGAGGGCCCAGAGACATAGGAAAAGATGCTCAGCATCACTAGCCATCAGAGAGATGCAAATTAAAGCCACAATGAGGTACCATCTCATGATGCTTGTCAGAGTGGCCAACATAAACAAATCCACAAACAAATGTTGGAGAGGATGCGGAGAAAAGGGAACCCTAGCGCACTGTTGGTGGGAATGCAGACTGGTGAGGCCACTGTGGAAAACAGTATGGAATTTCCTCAGAACACTAAAAATGGAACTGCCCTTTGACACAGCAATTCCGCTGCTGGGATTATACCCTAAGAACCCTGAAACACCCATCCAAAAGAACCTGTGCACCCCAATGTTCATAGCAGCACAATTTACAATAGCCAAGTACTGGAAGCAACCTAAGTCCCCATCAGCAAACGAGTGGATCCAAAAACTATGGTATATTTACACAATGGAATTCTACATAGCAGAGAGAAAGAAGGAGCTTATACCCTTTGCAATGGCATGGATGAATCTGGAGAGCATTGTGCTAAGTGAAATAAGCCAGGAAGTGAGGGACAAATACCATATGATCCCACCTATAAGTGGAACCTAATCGACAAAACAAATAAGCAAGCAAAATATAACCAGAGACACTGAAATTAAGAACAAACTGACAGTAACCAGAGGGGAGTTGGGAGGGGGTAATGGTTTTGGAAAGGGGAAAGGGTTTTCAGGAGCATGTATAAAGGACACATGGACAAAATCAAAGGAGGATAGGAGCAAGGGTGGGAAGTGGGAATGGCCTGGGGGGGGAATAGTGGGGGAGGGAAATGGAGACAATTGTACTTGAAAAACAATAAGAAAAATTAAAAATTAAAAAGAAAAATAAAAATTAAATTAAATTAAATTAAATTAAAATTAAAGATATGCTTACTAAGGAGGAAAGATACATTTTTAACTCCCCAGTGCAAGCTATTTCCAAGGACTTAGACAAGCAGGATAAAGCTAGGGTTCTTTGAAATCACTATACCAAGAACCCTTGAAACCACTAATGAAGAGAAAATTGGGCCTTTTCTCACATCCTGTGATTTCCTTTCAGATTATTAAAGTTCCTTATAGGAATGGCAGACAGTTGTTTTGATTCTGGTTGCAATGGCTCTGGACCAAAGACTGAACAGCACAACTGTGTATGCAGCCTGGCTCGAAATACTCAGTCATATGGGAAAGGAATTTTTCCCCAGAATGCTCTTTAAGCTGCCTATGTTGGACCTGATTAATTCAGGAGAACAGAATCCAGGAAAATGTTTTTCATTCCACTTGAGCTCTTTCTGTCTTTTCCTTCCTCACTTCAAGAAGTCTGAAGACATCCTTTTTAAAACGTTTGAGTCTCTCATGCAGCAGAGGAATGTTCAGTTCCACAAAAGGAGATGACTTTTGTGACTCAGGAGGTTTCTGTCTTTCAATGTCTTCAGAAGGTGAAGACAATTCTGATTTCAGTGGCATTGGGAAAGAATGGGGCAGAGAGCCATTAGTAGTGGGAAATTGGGATAATGACAATGACTGCAAGAATGACCAAGAAACATGTCTGAGGCAATGCCATTTTCAGTCTGCGTATTTCTACTGGGCTAATCTCCCCCTTAGTCACCCAGTTTGAGTAATACTATAAGTCTTTGGTGCTGAGCAAAGCAGGGTGATTTTTTATCTATTCTGCTATCTGTGTTCTTGTGGTGGGGAGGGCAAGACTGTAAAATAATGGTGGAGATAGTAAATTTTTGTTATTTATTGGCAGGACTTTCTATGCCCTTTGCTAAAAGCTCTCATTGGGAGAAGTCGGCAGCAAGGAGGAAAGTATTTCTTTAGCATACTTGTCATTTTTCAGTGAATGGAATGTAGTTAAAAAGGTCATAAATGCTGCCTCTATCTATTCACAGGGTAGTATCACCACAAGTGCCAATATTTCATATTGAACTCAAAATCAATTAATTCCTTAAAATTTCTTGTTTTCAAGTAAGTGGCTAAAATAGGGCTACCTTTCAGGGCTGTATTAATGTAGTATCTTCAATATTTAAGGGCTCATTTAAAAATTAACACCCTGAGGATTGCAAGTGGTGGCATGAGCTTCCCAAATTATTGAAAGCTGGTCTCCTATCTGGCTGTAAAAATACAAATCGGCCTCTACTCTGTGTAGGCTCAGAGAGCAGCTGCTTATGATATAAAAAATATCATGGCTGGCTGGTTTACAGCATCCACTACAAATACAGGGGTATTTTATTCATCTGAAGAAAACCATGAATTTGATCAAGAGAAGTTAGATGAAAATGCAGGAGTTTAGATTTTAGTGAGTGTCACAAAACACATCTCAGGTGGAGGATTTGAGCGCTGGGCTGCTTTTCCAGCAGAAGCCCCTCTCTGTCTCCAAAACTCCCCCTATCCTGATATGAGGGATTCCCCTAAGCCACCATCTTCCTAGACAATTCATCTTCTCCAATAGATATTAGGGCTGGTGGGAAAAAGAGTAGCCATTGTTATCTACAAGAGAACTGAAATCATAGAAATCTATATACACTTCAATTATTGCAAGGCACCTAAGTTGTTATCTAGTGCATACACTCTTGACGTCGGGAAGTACCATGTCTAAATTCCCCAAACAAGGTGAACAGCCAATATCAGTGTCAGAAAAGTCACTATATTAGAAAGTGAGACATTTCACTTCAGGCCATTAGACTACTTGTATATGAAGCTAAACTTCGATTTCCTATAACTTGACTGCATTGGCTCTGATCCCGATTTTTCCAGCTCCACATTTAATGAGTTATTTATATACCACCTCATTCCATAGAGGATTTGAGGCAGCTTACAACAAAGAAAATGCACACAGTATCCAAAGAGAAAAAGAAAAAGTTGAGAGAATTTGGTAAAGAAAAAGATGAGAGTTAGAAAATCAGAAACCCAGCAGCCCAATTCAAACCAAAGACAATGTAGACCACAGGTGGCAAACACAAGGCCTGTGGGCCGAATCCAGCCCTCCACCTTGTTTTATCTGGCCCAGCACCTTGTTTCTACCTGACGGCAGTGCCGAACTCTCATGTAACTGTTAAGGAGTAGTTACATTTATACAGTCCTAAAATTATATTTGGCCCTTTGAAGATAACTGCAAGACTAATGTGACCCCCCCGTGAAAATGAGTTTGACATCCCTGATGTGGACTAAAACCTAGACCTGAAGGTGCTCAATCAGTATGCGTTGAATGAATGTTGAATTAAATAAGAAAATGCATTCAACTATGGAATTCAGAGTGTTGGTAAGATCAAGAAGAATGAATTGTTCACGAAAAGCAATTCCTAGGAATAAAACTTGAGGAAATGGTCCCTGATTCCTCAAATAAAGAACAGAATATAATGTAGTGGATGACATTCTTGACATATTCTCTACAATGGGTCAAAGAATTAATTTCCTCCACTGTATTTTTTAAATAATGATACTCAGGATAGGTGGAAAGTATAAGACTGAAGTGCTACTCAGTAAAAAAAGAGTTCTACAAGAGAACAAATAATGAAATACAAGTAAGTCTAAAAAGTTTTCACTCCAAGCTTTTCAGAGGTACATGTGTAAACTACACAGGCTTGTGTCTCTGTGGAAGATAGAAATTAAATACAGATAAAACATGGCATATCACCCTGGGTGCTGAATTTACCAGAAGATGGAGTTGGGGAAAGAGAAGGCAAGTAAAGAGACTAATCTGTAATTGAAACCCTTGCTACTCAAAGTATGCAGAGACCAGCAGGTTTGGCATCACTTGGGGCTTGTTAGAAATTCAGAATGTCAGTGTCTTCCCTAGACCTACTCATTTGGAACCTACATGTTAAGACCCCCAGGTGTTTCATACACAGAAAAGTTTGAGACATCCCTCTTTAATCCATTATTTTTAAATTGAGAGAGATATGGATCATTTATGGGATAAAATGTAACATTTGCATAACATTTTCAGATAATGCAAGAAACTTCAGAGAAATGTTTCCCTAGTGACTGGCAGTTTGGGGCTATACCTCTGGATGGGTGGGAAGACAGTGAGAGCTCAGGCTTAGAGTAAAGATGGGAGGATTTGAGAAGCACTGCTTTGGTTTGCTGAAAACGAAAATCTAAACACGTTAAGTTTTTTTTTTTTGATTGAAGGCAAGATCCTCTCTGCCTTTAATCATTCTTCATATCAGAGGGTTACTGATAGTGATATCCTCACAAACCCACTCTCTGGAAAACAAAAAAGTCCTGATTTATAGCATTTGTTGATTACCGTGATGTAAATACTCTTACCACCGCCCATTTCAAGCTACCAAGGCCTTAACAACCAGCTCACAAAATTGCTGAATATTTAGCAACTTCTAGCAAGTGAGTACCAGCTGGCTCCAGCATACCATTAATTCCAGACCCTTTTCCACCCTGGCTGCCTGTCTCAGATCCATTGTAGCTTGTCAGCTTGCCATGATCTGACTACAATAACCCGGACAGAGTCTGGCCAGGTACCAAGTACAATAGAATTAGCCTTCCCATTATACTGTAATTAATGTAGTCCAAGATCATATTCGATACTTGGCAGCCATACACGCTTTTGGCTCAAGATGAGTTTACAATAACTTAAAGATTCTAACACCCCCTTACTACCACCACCAATATACTAATGTTGGTCCATGTCTCTTTCATAGTTTAATTTTGAACAAAAGTACATGCATTTACATGCACCCTTATTGCATTTAATCTTGTTCATTTTAGCCCTCCGTTCTAGCTTGTGGAGAGCCTTCTGACTTCTGAGTATGTCATTGGCTTTGGAATCTATTCATCTCTACTCTGCATCTTCTATACATTTGTTGAGCTTTCCTCTTAAGAATTTACTAGAGTAAACTGGTGAAGATGGCGGCGAGATAGGTGGGAGCGGAGTCCACTTCCCCTCAACGCCAGTGAAATACCTAGCTGATCTGAGGAGCAGAGCGAACAGCCAACGGTATTCCAACATATATGAAGATCGGAGACCAAAGATAGAGGACATTGAAAGATCAGACGGTAAGAAGAGTGCTTAAGGACAATAAGGTCCCTGGGACCCGCGCGGGAACTAGGGCGACTGAAGCCCTGGCCCGGGCGCAGGGTCTGCTGCAGGATTCTGGGAGAGAGCCAGGCTGGGCTGTGTGAGCAGCCAGGTGCTTGTTTGGTCCAGGGGGGCTTGAATAGGAAGAATTTCTCAAAAAGAAAAAGAAAATAGAGGCACTCAGGGGCTGGTTAGAGAACTCTCCGCAGCAGCCAAGGCCTCTGGCGCCCCTCCCCCCTCAGCCCCTGGACTGTGAATGTGGGATAAGCAGCCCCAGCGCTCACCTGAAGCCCAGTTGCATGCACCCAGATTAGCGGACTGGGGGCCCACACCTGAAACCTCGGGTGGGTGCACACCAGGAGCAGAGGCTAGCTGCCCCCTACACAGGCCCAAGGCGGCAGACTGGCCGGCCGCCCGACTCAGGCCCAAAGCAGCAGATCGGCTGATCAACGGCCTGGCTGCCTGTGAGCGACCACACCTAAAAGCACCGGTTCTGAACAACTCCTACCTAGCCCCTGCACACAGAGGCCTGCAGGGCCTACTGGCTCTCTAGGACGGAGGCAGAACACCCAGCAGAGGGGAGTTGCAGGGCTAGGGGAGACTGCATTCCCCGGAAAGACTCGACCCAGTAGGGGGCTGAACTACCCCATAGCAGCACCCAGAGCCCCTAGCATCTAAGACAGCAAAGAGCAAGAAGGGGGAGTGTGAGTTGCCCCTAATTGGTGCAACTCAAGGACAGCACAACTGGTGAACTAAAGGCCTAGTGGGGAGCAGAAGGACCCTGAGGAACTAGACTGAAGGCTGAACAAATACCATATGATCTCACCTTTAACTGGAACATAATAAATAGAAGAAAAAAGGAAACAAAATATAACCAGAGACATTGAAGTTAAGAACAATCTAACAATGGTCAGTGGGGAGTGGGGAGTGGACAGTGAGGAGAGGGGATTACAGGAACTACTATAAAGGACACATGGACAAAATCAAGGGGGAGGGTGGAGGTGGGGGAAGGAGGGGGGTTCAGCTGGGGTGGGGAGGAGGGATGGGGAGAAAAGGCACACAACTGTAGTTGAATAACAATACAAAATTAAAATAAAAAAAAGAAAGAAAGAAAAAAGAATTTACTAGAGTATTTAATAAAAACTAGAATAGGACATAGTTAAGAGGAAGGCCCTTGGGGATCTAGCTCAAAGTTGACATTCAAGACCAGACATGAATTCACATGTCTATTTTATCATCCAGACCACACTCATTGCTTCTCATCCACAAAAATATCATCATAGCCCTGTTAAATAACTTGCTAAGATTCAGATATACTATGTCTAAGGCATTCTTCTTACTGGCAATTTTAGCAACACTATCCAAAAAAGGAAAAGGGGATTGAGTTTGGTTTTAGAAGGATTTCTTAATAATCATCACTTTCCATTTCAAGTGTTAACAAATCAACTGTTTAATAATGCACTCATAATTTTCCAAGGACCAACACCCAGCCCAATGACTTGATACTATGATGTTTCATTTATAATTGGTAGGTTTCACCATTGCCTTTTCCATTGCACAGAAATGTCAACTCTTCATTACTGTAACTCATTCCTGCCCCAACTTTCAAAAGACTGTACCAAAGATATTTACAATTTAAACTCCCACTGAGGAATTATTTAAATTTCTTGAAAAATATATTACAGTTTATATCATGACTTTTATTCTGGACCAAATACATGAGGATGAAAAATATGCACTTTGAATTCAGGAACTTGTAAGTATTACAACTTATTTTTAGTAACACCTGAGGAACACCTTAGTTCCCCTTCAAGATAATCTTACTAGGCCAAAGTCAATTTATAGCCACGAGGAGTGATTATATTTCTTTGTAAAGAATAGCTTGCCAAAACCAGTGAGGAAATTAGTGGAGGAGATCAGTAACATCAAACTAATTAAATAACAAGAGAATGAGAACAAGAAGGAGGACAAGAGCAAGTAAATGAGAGAGAAAGAGAAAGTATATTTTAAAAAGTATTAAAAGTCTCAAATTAGACTTAAAATATTCAAAATAATTCAGATTGGCACAAATCTTGTTAAAACCAAGTCAACAGGCCTACAATGGAGTCACTTATCCTAAGCCCCACATCACCAAACAAAGACTTAAGTTAATTGTAGTTTCAGCCTCCCTCAAGAATGGAATCTTAAAACAGTCAATCCAGAATTACCTGGTCAGCGATAGTGAGGTCATTTGCCTGAAAGACCCCTGCTGTCCCTTAAAGCAAAGTGACCTTGGCACAACTAGTCTGCTTTCTGCTATTATAACATCCTAGTTCATACTTCCTTCTGCTTATAAAAGCTTTTCACTTTGTACAGCTCCTCAAAGTTCCTTTCTATCTGCTAGATGGGATGCTGCCTGATTTATGAATCATTGAATAAAGCCAGTAAGATCTTTTAAGTTGTTCAGATGAATTTAGTTTTTTGGCAACCTGAATTTTCAGAGGGCTAATCCAATGCCTATGACTTATATTTCAAATGAGAAATCCCATATTCAACTTACATGCCTAATGTCACAAGACTGAGACTTTGGGTTTATTGTCAACATTATAGATATGAAATCAAGATGCTTACCTCCTGCCTCTTAAGATAATAAATACATTTTCCTTAATTTACTTTAAACCTATTGCCAAAATTTGTTAGACCCCCAACCCTGGTAAATAAAGTAGGACTTTATTATAAAGAAATAACATTTCTAAGAGGATAGAAATAAAAAGAACACACATATACACATGCACACACACACAAACTTTTTACAAAAAACTTAGGCATTAAAAATATTCTCCAATGAACCTATAAGTTTCTATTAAATCACCAGCTTGACAGCCAAAATTTATGAATCTAAATGTATAACAGACATTACATACTATTTTGGAACATTTTCACCCTGTAGCTATGAATGATGAGTGTGCAGGGAGAAATAACACAGTGGCAACCATTAATATATAGGTTTGAGTCATAAAAGAAAACATCAAAACAATTTCTTGGTTTCCCCAAATGGAAGGCATTTTTTTTGCTTCTGGGTTGGGGGTGAAAGCTAAAATAGGGAAAGGAATAGAAATAGAAAGCAATGGCCCTGAAGACTGACTTTCAACTTGAAAATGTTGCCTTGATGAGCTTAAGGTCTTGCACATAAAATAAAATAGTTACACTCTTTTAATTGACATAGATTTGGCTAAGGTTATCCTGCTTTCTGGGATTCAGATCCAATAAAGCCTTCAGAGGAGCTGCAATCCTCTGAACATTAGCCACATAAAATGTCAACCAGGCCCTCCAACTCACCAGGCTCAACCCACAGAGGTTCCATTTGCTAGCAGTCAGAGCACACATTTCAGATCAATGGATGCCCCAGGTAAAAAAGCAGTCTAGGTCCTGTTTACCCTTGAGAACTGTTTGCCTTGCATTATTTGCATAGGTGTGTATCTTTGTCATAAAACCCGTGTTGTTTGCTTTGTGGAATCACTTCATCACCAATGACAAATATTACAAAGCATTTCATGTAGGTGGGATATTATCTTAGGAAGTGGGACTATAAAGAGAAAGGAGACAATCTCAGTATTCAAGAAGCTTATATTATAGTTGGGGAGAGAATCAATTAAGGGCCAAAAATATATAAATACTTATATAACTGTGGTGGGAGGCCAGACTTATGTCTCAGTGGGATTCAGATGTTCATGGTCTTGAACACCAGCCAGTTGGGTGGGCTCACTGGAAGCCTATTTGCATGAGTATTGAACAGCAGCTTTAAAAAAAAAAGCTCCCAAACAGGATGATAAACACCAGGAATATCATGCTTTTACCAGTAACAAAGCATAAGGGAATAGTGTTCTGAGTAAAACCCAACAGCTATACTGTCTCTAACCCAATGCTAATGAAACATTGCTTGAATTCTGGGAAGAAAGAAAGCTCCAGTAAACATTTACTTTCACTAAATCTCTCTATAACATTAGAGAAAGAACATGCTTTGAGAGACTCTTCTAACAGAGTGTAACAAATGGGGACTGTGGTAATCATTATTAGTATTCTCCAAATATTTCCTGCTCTCTATTTTCTGAACATATACATCAGAATACACTTCTTGCCCCCTTTGTGTGTTTGGGTGTACTTGGTGAGTAATTCTGGCATGCAGATGGACATATGGAATTGGGTACAAAGTGTGAAGAGCAATGATTCTCATACTAACATCCACCAGAAAGCATCCATCATGGACAAGGCATTGAACAACCAAAGTAGACAAAATGACCTGGCTAGTTGATGTCATCCAGCCTTTGTCATTGACCACCATAGAATTGGTATGATGAAAATAATGGCATAATCATAATGGCATAGTCAATAATAGTGGCACAGATGGAGGTGACACATGAGCCCAACAAAAATCTAATACTGCCACCTCAGAACGTTCCATTTATTAACATCAAAGACCAATGTTTAGCCTCCAATATGGTACTTTTCACTGAGGAGATGGATGAGCCACTTGGTATCAGTTGACTTTATTTGGGTCCCTTCCATTCAAGAAAATCCAGCTGTTCATTCCCACAAAAATAGAGAGTTATTCCAGATATTGGTTTGCCTTTTCTGCCAGAAGAGCCTCAGGCAGCACCACTATCTAGGGTCTTAAAAAATGCCTGACCCACAAGTACACAAAGCCATGTAAGAACATCTGATCAGGATGCTTCATTTCACAGTACAAGAGATGGAGGAGGGGGCCATGATCATGGGATCCACTGGTTGTATACATGCTGTACCATTCACAATGCAACTGTTCATCATAGAGCAATGGGTTTGCCTGCTGAAAGTACAGCTGAAGTACCAGCTCAGAGGCAAAACTCTGTGAGAATGGAATGCCATACTCAAGGATTCAGTATACACACTGAATCAGAGACCTCTATATGGTACTATATCACCCACATGGATCTGATAACCAAGAAGTAGAAATAGGGAAGTTTGTACTTCCCATCTCTTCAAATTTGGGCCCTGCACAATTAGGATGGCCCAAAGGGGCCACACTCTTGCCACCCAAATCCCCCTTCAGAGGACATAGAAATTATAGTCACCACCTGGACACTTTGTGCTCCTTGTGCCCTGAGTCCAGCAGGCAAACAGAGGAGTCACCATCTTACAGGGGTAATTGACCCTGATCAGCAGGAGGAAGTAGGGCTGCTTTCATACAGCAAGGGTAGCAAAGAACATTCATGGAACCAAGCTGATGCACTTGGGCATCTTGTGGCACTCCCTTGCCTGACTGTGACTGTGAATAGACATGTGTGCCAACCTTAGTCTCAGAAGGGAATAGGTACTGGAGCTTAGACTACTCAGGAATGAAGATTTGGGTAATATCACTGGGTAAGCCACTGACGCCAGCCGACATGGCAGTCAAGGATGAAGGGGATTTAAAAAGGATTGTGGAACAGGAAGATAACAAGTACCATTAGCAGCCTCAAGTTCAACTGCAGTGATAGGAGTTGTAGGACATCACATTAATCTTGCTCTTCTAAATTTCTCCTGGGAGGAAAGACCCACTGGCACCCTGACTAACTGATCCTTGAAGATGTAAGGAGAAGTGAATCTGTATGTTAACCATGGAGACAAAATCCTTAACTACCCAGAACCATTCCTCTGTCCCCTCCCCCTTGTAAGTCCCTTCAATGATGACTACAGAGATTTGACTCTGACCTGAAGTCTTAGTGATCAAGCATATCTGAATCTGTCTTCAACACATCTCTACTCTTGCCCTCTAATTGGTTTTGCCTCAGTCTCCTTAATGTCACTCTAGGCAGCACATTGCTCTTTTGCCATCCACTTTAGCTCCCTTATCTTTCTTTTCTAATTATTCTCTTCAGCAATGGCTCAGTATTTGTACATATTTTATCCTCAATTATTCTGACTGTGGAGAACATATATGGAGGTAAACCTGCCTATATCACATTCAGAGTCAAGAGAACTAATGATTTAGAAGGCATCACTAGATTCACATAGAATGGTGAGATACTGAGGAGTATTATACACCCTCCTGATCACATATTTTTAAATCCTAAACGTCCACATCTTTTCTTCACTATTCACAGGTTTATAATATCACAGCTAGGATCCACCTTTACTCCAATTTATCTTTAGCTGTAACAGCCACCCAAAAGTACTTGCAATAACCATGTGGCTGCTGCCATGTGTAGTCCATCTTCCTTATGTGGTAGTGATATATGGGCCTGGAGCCCAGGCTTTCCAAGCCCACCCACTCCATGGCCATTGGTGACACTTGACACCTGCCACCAGACAGAAACTGTATGTATGTGTGTAAGTATGTTACTATTGGGGTGGGAAATATTTATTTGGATCACTCTCCATGAAGTGAAAGCAGTTTCTTATGGTTTAGCTCCATTTCTAGATGTGAGCACTAAGGTAATTCTTCCTGGTGCCAAGTGACTGCCCCTAATTGCCTGCTAAGAACTAGAGGAAAGGCATTGCCTGTCCAAATTCTATGCAACTCACCTGCATGTGGGAGAGGAGGCACTCAGTGGCCTTGGTGTCAGAGATGGGGGAGTGCTAAGCAGGAAGTCCCATCACAGGAGGTGATGCTGGAGTCTGAAAAGAGGGGAAAGACAAAACTATAACAAAATATGGAAAGAGTTTCAAAACGTGGGCAGTCCCCAACAATAACTGAACACATATACTTTTTCAAGTACACAAGGAACATTTGCTCAGAATTGCCATATACTTGGTCATAAAGTCTCAGCAAACTTCGAAGGATAGAAATCATTCAGAGTATATTCTCTGATCACACTGATCCTACTCTATAAATTAATAACAAAAAGATTACTATAAGATTCACAACTGATTGAAAATTAAGCAATACACTTGTAAATAATCCATGAGTCAAAGAACAAATCATAATGGAAATCAGAAAGCATTTTGAACTAATGATAAGGGAAGATACTGCATATCAAAACTTAAGGTTGCAGCTATAGCAGGGCATGGAGGGAAAATTATAGCTTTAAATGCATGTATTAGGAAAGACAGGCTGAAAATCAATGATTTGTGTTTCTATTTTAAAGAGTTAAACAACAAATCAAATCCACAAAAAGCAGGAGGAAGGAAATACTAAAGATGAGAACAGAAATCAGAGAATAGAAAATAATAGAAAGTCAAAAATGAAGCCAATGGTTATTTTTTTTTAAGATGATACAATTGATACAATAGAGCAAGAGTCCCCAATCTCCTGGCCACGAACCAGTACAAGTCTAGACCTGTTAGGAACCAGGCCCACAGCAGGAGGTGAGCTTGAATGTAATGCGCTTGAATCATCCCAAAACCATTCCTCCCACCCTGGCCCATGGAAAAATTTTCTTCCATGAAACCAGTCCCTGGTGCCGAAAAGGTTGGGAACTGCTGCTCTCAGTCAGGTTTCCAAGTCTAGGGACCAGCGAGGAACATCAAAATTTGGGTAATGCTAAGGTCACAAAAGGCAGTTGAATGGATACTGAAAAGGGCCCAGATAGACTTGTCTATCAGTGCATGTTAGCTGCCAATTGTGTGGTCAGTCAGGGGGTGGTCCATGGGTGGTTGGCCAAGGCCTATGTACTAAGGTGTGAATAGGAGATCAGTACAGCAGAGAATCGGCTCCTGAGCTAAACAACCATCTCACCATAGGAGCAGAATCTGTGAGGGTGTTTGTAAGAGATTCCTCCCTCATCTATGCTTAAGAAATATTTTACACCCAGCATTGGAAGAAAAAGATCTTATAAATTTCATGAGTACTAATCATGTTTGTATTTAAGTTTTCCATATATAGCATGAGTGGAACTGCTTCCCTTTCACTTCCCTCCCCAAGATCAAAGACTAGAGTAAAAACTCCACAGCATTAGAGTCAACATGTGCACCTCCCAGCCAGTGCTTGTCCAAGCACTTAACATGAAAAGATCATGTGATATTCATGCTCAGACTATAAAAATCACAACATGATCATGGCTTGGAGTTTCATGTAGACCCAATAGGAAATAAAAGACTTTAGGAGGTCACAGTCTAAGTCAAAGAGTGGTGTATAAGAAGATAATTCACCTTTCTGTCTTCACACATCTATATTAGTCAGGATGCACTGGGTTGCAAGTAACAGAAAATCAGTCTCAAATTGATTTAAACAATGAGAAAATATACTAACCCAATTACAAGGTGTGTAGAATGCATGCTCCAGGCACATTATGCTTCATCTCCAGCTCCACTTGGCTCTGTCCCCTTCTGTGGGATGGCCACAGAAGCTCCAGATATAACATGAAGACACAACAAAGTTCAGACCAAGAGGGGGCTTCTCTCTCCATGTTTCCTTCCTAGTCCCCCTGGTGAAATGTCTTATTCTGTCTCATTGGCCCAGATTGGGACATACACCCTTTAGTAAGTTAATTACTGATATGGGACTGTGAAGATTGATTCAGACCAATTAAAAACATTTTACTGAAGTATAATATACCTAAAAATATGTATATAGCTTGATGTATTTTTATCAACTGGATCCACCTCTATAACTAGTACTATACGTGGGTTTTTTAATCTTGTTAACCTTCTCTGTGTGTTTCAGGGAATCCTTTGGCAGTGTGGTGAAGCCTAGGAACCCATTCTAAGAATGTTTTTAAATGTGCAAAGTAAAATATACAGGATTACAAAGAAATTCAGTCATCTGAAAATGACAGTATTAGAATTTTAATGCATTTATTCAGGTTAATTAGAATTAATTTGGTCATTCAATAAATGTATGACATAGTATGTGTGCTTCTTCATTAACACATGAAATAACAAGATCTGGTGGCAGATATAATTACTATAATAATTCTGAATTGCTGATGAGCATAAAGGATTCTACTGCTGACAAAATCACAGGTTCTGCTAATATACTACTGTGGTTTATTGCCTACATTTTGATGGAAGCAAAACCTGTTTCAGTTAAAGGTTAATGAAAATAAAGAGGGATTTTTTCCATGACCAGTCATAAACCCCTCAAATTTTATCCATGGACCAAGTAAGGGTCTATGGGCTTGGAGTTAAGAACACCTGGAACATTAGACTTAACTGTTGGTCTGTATGTTGGGTGAGTTGAATGACCTATGACCTACCACACCTACCATGACCTACCACGGTAGATGAAGGAAATTGGAGCTTTAGGTCCTGTGGATTCATTTATTCATTCATGCATGCATCCACACATGCACTCATTCATTCAACAATTATTTATTACACACCCACTATGTGTTAGGTACCATGTTTTATACAGATAAACATGCATGAATTAAGTGACATAATCTCTCTTCTCATGGGGTTTTTGCACTAGTGGAGAGGAGAGACAGTAAAGACATAAATGGAGGTGAACAGAGACTCAGAGAAAGGGCAAGCTGACCATTCTTCACTGGAATCCACAGGGCTGGTTCAAATCAAAGGATGAGCAAGTTGCTAGCTGAGTTCATTACAGGTAATTGGCAAAAATTTCTCCTGAGCAAAGCAGACTTTCCAGTGGGGTCATTCTGGATCCCTAGCGAGCCCCTCCCTGGAGTAGTCCTGTCTGTCTTCAGTAAAGCCTAGTGTTCAGTGTGGTGACTGGTCCCATTTAATTTGGTATTGTTCAGTAAAGACCTCACAACTCTTCTTGCCATGTTGGTATTCTCCACCAAAGCTTTCTGCTAAAACCAGGAATTTATCTTTCAGTAATTTGCCTTATGATGCTGTCTCCAAAACACATTTTGGCTCCAACTTGCAACTGCCAATTTAGTAAAGGCATTTCAGGAAATACCTTGATATCCTAAGAAAATAGAACTTTGTTTCTTCTTTCCCTCCTTCATTATGAAATATTTATTGAGCACCTTCTGGGTAATAAGCATGATGCAGGGAGCAAGGAACCCAGAGATTAATAAGACATGGCCCTACCCTCAAACAAACACTTTAATAGAAGGAGACAAGCATGTAAACCAGTAGATGCCAGCTGGTATCCCTGCTGCCAAGGGGAAGTCTGTGTGGGTTGTAATGGGGATGTGAAGGCTGGAGAGGACAATTCTACTAGGTCTGAGGACAAGGGCACAGGCAGAAAGTGTTTCAAAAGAAGTCAATTTGGGGGCTTCATCTTGGAAGAAAGGGGAGTAGAATGTTGCTAGGTGGTCAAAGAAGAAGGGAATTTCTCAGCTATGCATTTACTAGCCACCATGGTCTTCCTCCACCCAAAGGAGCCACAATTACTAATGGAAGCCCGAATGAGGTGGTCCTAAAATTGGGAGTGACCATCATTCAACCTTGCTTCCCATAATTTTTTTCAATGGTGTTTGAAAACATGTGAGCCAAAAAGACACTCAGGAGAAAAAAATGAAATGAGAGCTAGGCAGGCAAGCAAGCAAGAATCAGAAACAGTTTGATTAGAGCAAGGGAAGGAAATGAAGTTAGTAGTATTTCCATGCTATGTAAGGGAGCAAATATTTTTTAGGTCACCAAATCATTAGTAGTTAATAAAGTTTTACATCTCCTTACACTGGGTTATGTACTTCTGAATCTTGGCTTCAAAGGATAATTATCAGAAGACGTTTTTAAATGGCCAATTTCTAGGATATACCTCGAAACAATTTTATTAGTATCTTTGGGACACATGCATGTGTATTTTTAAAACTCCCCAAGATGCAGCTTAAGTTGGAAACCAGTACCCTATGACCAAGGGTCAGCAAGCTTTGTTTGTAAAACAGCAAAAGATAAATATTTTGAGCTATGCAGGCCATGTGATCTGTTGTAACCATCCAACTCTGCCATTGTTAGCATGAAAGCAACAAAAAACAATAGATAAATGAATGGTGTCACTGTGTGCAGAAAAACTTGATTTATGGACACTGAAATTTGAATTTCATGTCTTTTTTAGGAGCCACAAAATATTTGTCTTTTGATTTTTTTGAACCAGTAAAAACTGTAAAAACCATTCTTAGTTTACTGACCATATGAAAACAAGAGGTGGGCAGACTTGGCCCACCAGCTCCAGCAAAATGGAAAGCTTTCATTGCCTCCTTGGTGAAATGTCAACTTGAAAATAAAGCATAGGCTGAGCATTTCTGTTTTCATCCTGAATTTTCTGTCTAAAAAAACCAAGCTTAATACTACACACACACACATTGCTAAAATTATATCTCATAACTCTTTAAAAATACACAGGTAAAGTAGATAAAATATACAAAAACAAGTTTTCAAAATATGGTCATATAACCCTATGCAATGCAATATCCATGTTCAAATTGCCAGTATTGAAGCAGGGTGCAGCCAAGAGGAGGGCTCCAAGAAGGGATTTGTAATGGGGTCCAGGACTCGGGGTGTCCAGGAAATATTAGAGAAATGTATGTAGGATGTCCTCGCCCCCACAGGCCTGAGCCAGGGGGGATGGGACACATGGAACAGGGCCATTCAGAGCTGTTTTGGGTAGCAAGAGCTTTGCAGCTAACCGCTGGCACAGTCATTTAACATATCTATAACCTTTAACTGGTTTCATAGATATGTTAAATAGCTGTGGCCCTGCTTTGAGCCTGGGAGATGGGAGTGACTTCCACCCAAGATGGGTCTAGGAAGCAACTCCCCCTGGTTACAGGGCCTGCGTGAGAGCTTGGAGATGATTGGCTCCACGCCATGGGGCCACACCTGCCCAGACTTACTATGGCAGCCCAGTAAAGCTGGAAGAATACCGGGATGCTGGCAGGTGTAGCTGACTGTAGGAGGAGTCAGAAATGGGGCTGCAAAGGAAGATGGGCACTGGGATTTAAACCTAGGCCCGGCAGCCATAGAGGGAGACCATGCAGTTGTGAAGCAAGTAGATAGGAGGACCACGAGGTTCTGAGGGGAAAGGAGAGAACCATGAGGTTCTGAGGGGAAAGGAAGAGGGCCATGTGGTTCTGAAGTAAAGGAGGAGAGAAAACCACAAGGTTCTGAGGGGAAAGGAAGAGGGCCATGTGGTTCTGAAGTAGATAGATAGAGGTCCACGCGGTTCTGATGAAGGGAAAGAGAGAACCACGAGGTTCTGAGGAGAAAGGAGAGGATCATGCAGCTTTGGCGAAGTAAAGGGGGAGAACCAGGCAGTTCTGAAGCAAGTAGATAGGTAGAGGTCCATGTGGTTCTGATGAAGTGAATAGGGAAAGAAGAGGACCACGCAGTCCTGAAGGAGAAAGAAAGGAGGACCATATGGTTCTGAGGGAAAGGAAGAGGGCCACATGGTTCTGGAGTGAATAGGAAGGACCATGTGGCTGAGGCAGCGAGAGAGACTTTGCCGGGAAGAAAAGGGGAGGAAGGACTCTTGCTGGTGGGCCATGAGAAGGTGCCACATGGCTTTGGATTAACTGGAGATTGCAGCAGCCACACAGCTGATGGTGCCGGGAGCCTGAATCACGGACTTCTACTTCTTTTCCTGAGACACGGTATCCTGGACTGGGCACAGGGATAGGGAAGGACTGTGCATCTGTGGGCATTCTAGAGGACTTTAGTATCTTATTGAAGACATTAAGTCATTACTCCTAAGTTTGTGTAACTTTTAAATAAACAATTCCTTTCCTTTTCACCAGTCTCTGGCATTGAGAGACGTCTTTCCTCTGGCGGCGGGCATTGCGAACCTAGCAGGTGGGCGTGAGGGGGAGGAACCTCCAGAGACAGAAAGGGGGAATCCTTTCTGTAATAATTTATCATGAACCACCCCCCGCCCCTTGCTCTGTAACAGTATTGCAACCTGCTTTGCAATTTCATCAAACTGGCAGAAACAATTGGATGGGGTTGGAAAGCAGTGACTTGCCAAATGTCACTTGAGCCAGCAGGGGCTGGAAACAGCCTTGCTGACTAGGCTCCAGCTTGGTGAGTGCACACACAGCTATAACCAACCTGTTCTCAACCAAGTAATTACCTTCTCCTGGGGAGAGAGAGTGGTATGGAAAAATTGCAAGAAGACAGCACTCTGTAGGGAGAGAAGAAGAACAACAGGACAGAGAAGGAGAAAGAGAGGGCTGCAAGAGGAAATAAATTCCTGCAAGACAAAAGATGAATGTGTAGAGAATCACTAAAATTCCATCTGGGAAAATCATCCAGGAGATGGAAACTAAAGGGCTGGCAGGTGAACAAGCCTGGCTTTTTAATGGCTTAATAATAGGGATGTTTGGTAACCAATGAGGTTAATACACGAGTGACATAAACTAGCAGGGGTTCTTGCAGGAGACCAGCAGCACATACTAATTGGAGGACATTTAATAGAGGATAATGGCAGAAAGATAAGGCTGTGGCTGAATCCACTTCCCTTCATTCACAAAAAGGATGAGCTGGCAGAATTTAATAGCTTGGCACTGTCATTTGAGAGAAGCAGCAGTATTGATTTGAAAAAGGTTTCTTTTTAATGTGGGAACCTGCCAAGGGAAGGAAGAAAGGAAGGAAATGAGGAAGGGAGGAAAGGAAGAAGTGGAGGGAAGTTAACAAATGAAGTTAATGAGAGACCCTGTGGTTGTGATTTCAGGGTTAGGGAGCAATTATCTGCCATTCATTAGAAAATACCCTCTCAACGCAGTTGATCACTAGGTTGGCTTCTCAAACTTTGATGTGCAAACAAATCACCCCAGGAGCTCTTTAAAGGGTAGGTTTTGATTTTCAGTAAAACTAGGTGGGGCCTGAGACTCCACATTTCTAGCAAACTTCCTGGTGTGATGCTGCTGGTTCAAGGACCACATTTTGAGTAACAAGGCTCTAAGCCTTCACCATTCCAGTATAGTAGCCAGTAGCCACATGTAGCTACTGAGCACTTGAAATGTGACTGATCTGAGTTATGATGTGTTGTACATTGTGAAGATGTAGTAAAAAAGAATCCAAAATGTGTCATCAATAATTCTTATATTGATCACATCTTGAAATGATGCAGCTCTGGATACACTGGATTAAATAAAATATATTATTACAATTAATTTCACCTGTTTCTTTTTTCACTTTTTAAAAATGTGGCTTCTAGAAAATTTTAAGTTACACACATGGCTCGTGTTATATTTTTATGGGACAGCACAGCTCTAGGCTCTTCCTCCTCTGTCCTCTGGTTTAAGTTATAAAAACTGTTCTGACCAGTTTGCATAGTTAACCAGTAAGTGATGGCCAACACAGCCTCCCTTCTTTTTCCCTTTCCTTCTCTCCTCCCTATGTCCTTACAGATCCAGCTCCCTCAGTTTTCACCAGGAAAATATAAGGAAATTGGGCACTGTAAGAACAGGTACTTACAAGCTCATTGCCCCACACAAACTCATTCATCACAAGCATTTACTTTAGAAAAGCCCCTGGCTTCTTTTTGGAACCTACACTGGCAAAAATAAGACACAGATCCTGTGCTCAAGTTCATAGTCTACAGGAGCAAAGAGAAAGATAAAGACCAATATTGTGGTGTTCTGGGTGCTGTAATGGAAGTATATACAAGGGCCACAGAAGAGACATGATCTAAGCCAGTACCCTTAGCCAAAACTTTCTTGTTTTCTAGATATTACCTAAGTAATCTTAGATAAGTGACTTAACCAAACCATACCTAAGCTTCTGCATATTTTTAATGGAAACACTAGTAATCTACATCAGAGCACTGGTATGAAAATTAAATGAGTTCATATTTATAAAGTACCTAGGTCAGTGATTACATATGGTAAGCTCCATATACATGTTAGTTAAATAGACTTGATTAGCCATAGTCAATCTGTTGATGAATGTTTTTAGGTATAAATGTCTAAATATAATCATGACCCAATCCCATCACAATGGCCTTTTGAAATTCAGTACTAAGATGTGTACAACTGAATACTATACCGCAATGAAAAAGACATAAATTACTGCTACTTACACCACCATGGATGAGTCTCACAGAACTAACCCTGAGCAAAGGAAGGCAGACATACAAAAAAGTGCATGCTGTGTGATTCCATTTATATAAAGCTTAAAAATATGCAAAACAAATCTACGGTAAAAGATTATCTTTACTTTTGGGGTGTTGATAATGACTGGGGAGATGTGAAATAGGTCTCTGGTGCTGGCAATACACACCTGAACCTGGGTGGTGGTTACCTGGTGTGTTCACTTTGTTACAATTCATTGAGCTATACATCTGAAAATTTTACACTTTATATTACACGTATGATTCTCCAAAAGAAAGAGAAGCTGCAGAAGGGCTCTTTCTAAAGACTTTCAGTTTGAAAATCTACTCATGAACCTCTGGGTACAAAGATGTCAAAACCTGCTTAACAGTGAGAGGTCAATCTGAACACTTTTTATCAAATTGTGACTCACTTTGTTTCTGCTCCAATTATTTTGATCTCTGACCCTGAATTAAGTCCCTCGTAGAGTAAAATAAATGGTTGATTGAGGTGAGAAGAAGATCGGAGAAAAGGAGAAAAGTCAGACTGGAACAGAGACCCTGAAGAGTCCTAAGAGTCCCCAGAAGTGTGTGAAGAGCAGTCTATGTAACTCTGAGAGTATGGCATCTGGAGAGAAACACTGGCCAAATGTTCCACTTTGTACCTCTTTGTGTAGCTGAGCTTTCTTCTTCTCTAAGATTTTCTTAAAAATTCTCACATCTTAGAGGTCCACCTGCAGGGTTTCTTTGGTTCCCTGAGGGACTATAAGGTTTTGCAAATTCTTTCCTCAATGTATTGTTAAGAAGCACTAGAAGTGTTTTAAGAGGACAGGGCTGGGTACATCACATAGTGTCTTTCCTTTTTCTCACCTGAGGATATGTTTTTATTTTATTGTTGAGAGAGAGACAGAGATAGAGGCAGAGAGAGACAGAGAAATACATCAATGTGAGAGAGAAACATTGCTCAATTGCCTCCCATATGCACCCCAATAGGAGATGGAACCCACAACCTAGGTATGTGTCTTGACAGGGAATTGAATCTCCCACCTTTTAATATATGAGACAATGCTCCCACCAACTGAGCCACTGGGCCAGGAAAGTGTCTTGTATTTAATAGTCAAATGGACAGACTTTAACAAGAAGACCTCAGAGACTATCCAAAGGGCATTAACAGAAAAATACAGAACTGAAAACAGTCTTGCTGACAGCTGTGGGAAGATCATTTAGGGTCCAAGAGGAGTGAGTATGTGAAGAGAAAAAGCTATGTGCAATTATTTTATTTTGTTCCATAACCAATTTATTAATTTTAATAATTATATTATTTCAATATGCACATATCCCCAATAACACAAAGAAAAAAATTTTAAATTTCATGACAATTCAACCTAGCAATAATCTTTTATTAGTTTAACTATCCCCCTGGTTTGTGAATAACATGGCAGGGATGGAAGAATCTAAGATGAAAAGAGAAGAGAACTAGGTTTTGTCATTGCAGCCTAGCCACTCACTGACTAGGTGTACTGGGACTTTACCTATTTGGGCCCAGTTACTTTAATTATAAAATGGGGAGAGGAAGAACAGAGGGAAAAGAGGACATTATGACATGTAAAGTCTCCCTCAGGTCTAACCTTTTATTTTAAGAAACCCAAACCTCCTTACCCTTACCACTTCTGAATGTCAGCACCTACATGTCTTTGTCTAAATGCTGTTTCTAGCTACTGAGGCCAGATTTGTCTGCTCGTGTGGAAGGACAGCAATATCATGGAATTAACACCATTTGGAAGGAGCCATCCTCCTATAATCTTGAAGAGTTGGTGTATAAATGCCCCACCTCTGTTGCTCTCAGGTACAAAAACCCTGAAGCATGCATTTTACACCATCTCCACAGAATTTCCCAGTGAGACCAAGTTCCACTCAAGTAATGTGCTAATTTACTTGATAACACACCCTTT
Source organism: Desmodus rotundus (assembly GCF_022682495.2). Taxonomy (NCBI): domain Eukaryota; kingdom Metazoa; phylum Chordata; class Mammalia; order Chiroptera; family Phyllostomidae; genus Desmodus; species Desmodus rotundus. Next base: position 91,903,078 of record NC_071400.1, on the reverse strand, counting down.
GCTCACTGCCTTCCCTTCCCTGTCTCACTCCCCCACCAATGTTTCCTTCATCACCCTAAGAAACTATTTATACTAGAATCCTGTGTCAACATCTTCTTCTCAGTGAACTTAAACTAAGACAAAACCCCACAAACCAAACACTGTGGTGACAAGTTTCTTGAAAACTGCAGAAAAATGCTTTCTTTCCCAGACATAATTTTAAGGGGTTTAGTAGATAATGTGAACAGGGGAAGGTTCACTGCCATCTAGACACAAAGCTGAGGGCAAGACCACTTAATCAACTACTCTTCTCCTCCCCCCAAAATGGTACTCTCTTTAGGCATTAAAACTGCTAAAATGCATGAGAATTGGTAGAAGGTTGGATAACTTGTACCATCTGGCTAGATCTAGCCTGGTGTCTGGAAGATACCCTAAATTTGATATATACTCCATTAAGGAAGATAATGAAATGATCATTTTTCAAAGACTCAAAGCCATTGGTTAAGAACTCATAAGAAGGGAGAGACTTTCAAATCAGCTGTTCCAAATAGTTTTTACTATCTCCTATGTTGTATACCTTCTTCTGAAGGGATCAGTGAGAGGCTTTTCTTTTCTTTTCTTTTTCTTTTTTTTCTTTTTTTGATCTAGGGAATAGTTATTGGCTACCTTTGATCTCAAAGAAAGCTTTCTCTTCACTTCTGTCCCTCTCTTCCTCCCTCAATGTGGAAGTATTATTATCCAGGGACTGTGTAGCAGGCACTGTTTTGAAATACCCAATGTTCATTCTCACCCCTTCTCCCTTCTCCATCACAGCCCACAGAGGCTGGAAAAGTCAGACACTCACTTCTCCAGGTTCCCTTATATGAAGGTGGTCATTTCACCTAATTCTGACCACAGACCAATGGGATATCTGCAGGGAGTCTTTGCAGAAGTATGTGAGATATCCTCTACTGTCCAACCTTTCTTATGCAGATGTGGTGGTTGGAGACATAGTAGCCATATCGTGACCATGAGGGCAGACTCTGCCAGACACTGAACATGGGCAAGAGGCAGAGTGCAAGGAGCCTGGGTTATTGGGATGCCACCCAGCTGCCAAATCAACTCTGAGACCACCCACCTCCTTGTTAAACAAATAATAAATATCCCTCTGGTTTAAGCCACTGTTCATGAGATTTTTCTTGCTGCCAAAAAGTATTCCTGACTGATCCAGATTTTAAATATTTTTCATTGTAATTTTTTTAAAAGTTGAAGTATAACATACATACAGAAATATGCACAAATCATAAGGATATAACTTGAATTTTCATAGAATATGTTTTGTTTCTAAATCTCCATTATCCAAATATTTTAGAAAAAATCATGGTGGTTAAGAGCATGGGCTCTGAAGCCCTGGCTGGTGTGACTCACTTAGTTGGAGCATCATCCCATGCACCAAAAGGTTGCAGGTTTGATACCTGGCCAGGGCACATGCCTGGGTTGTAGGGTCGATGCCCTGTCAGGGCACATACAGGAGGAAGCTGATCGATGTTTCTCTCACATCGATGTTTCTTTCTCTCTCTCTCTCTCTCCTCTTTCCTCTCCCTCTAAAAATCAGTAAACATATCCTTGGGTGAGGAGTTTAAAAAAATAGCACAGACTCTCCAGACAGATAGATGAGATGAGTCTAAAACCCAGATCCACCACTCACTAATTCAGTGAATTTGGGAAAATTATTTAACCTCTCTGTGCATTGCTTTTCTCGCTTATAATGTGGGAATGGCAGTATTATCTATGTCCTGGGATTTTTGTAAGGATTGAATACATTAATTTTTAAACTTTATATGTTTGGCATATAGTATTTGTTAATAAGCATTTGTTAGATATGCTAACCAGGGAAGAAGAAAGCTAAGCTACCAGGGAAGGTAGCTAAGAAGGAAGGTAGAGAAGGAAAGACCTGGGAACAAGGGTGAACAGGTATTGAGGGCTGTCCCTCACCTCTGGCCTGAGATGATCTTGGAAACTAAAGTGCTTAATGAACTAGTAAATGCTAAAACTGTTTGGCAGCCTGGAGATGTATAATAGAGCTATAGAACTCAAGAGCTTGGGTGAAGCTTGAAAATCTCTTGCCTGGCAGTTCTGAACTAGAATGTGGAAATCCAGAACCCCTGATGTGTCATACAAAATGAGCAGTAAACAGCCACATATGTTTTCCTGAGGAGAGCATCCACAGTTTTCATCAGATTCAGAGGCACCTGTGACCCACAAAAGGTTAAAACTACATACTAGTTCATCTCCCTGACATAGCTACAGCCCAAAGAGAGGCCATCTAATACTTCCACTGAATTGTCACATTTAACTTTATTTACATCTCCCTAGAAGAAAAGTTAGGTCAAAGAAAATATTATTCTACTCCAAAATCCTAGAATATTCAATGGAAGGGACTTAGTTCTCCTGCTGCTTTTACAGATGAGATATCTAAGTTCTATGAAGATTACTATGACCTACTTGGCATCTCAGAAACAGCCATGGCTGACCAGTTGTCCTGGCCCAGCATCGAATTTTCCCCTACACTAATACTTTTGTGGCAAAAAATCCTAGCAGCTCATTTCATGGGCTGGCCCTGGTTATAACTGTTGAATGCTCCATAATGGAGCCCTTTAAATGTGGTTGCTAAGAACAGCCAGGACCAAGGGGCTTCAAACATTTTATCTCTTTCATTGCTATAAGATTTAGTGATTATAATTAGCCACACATCTCATGGATAGCATAGGGTAAAAATGGGAAAATAAAGCTAAGACTTTTCTAGTAACCCAATTTATCATCCTCATAGAAAGCTGTTAAACCATATTTTGTGTGTGTGCCTTCCTCTCCTTTGATAAATCTTTAGGGACTCCTTACTGAGTGCTATGTGTGTCCTCAATTATGATTATAAGAGGCACAGAAATAGCAAATGCAAATATATGAACCATTAATTATATATAATCTGTATAAACTGAACAGTTTTAAATACAAATTGCTCTTTCCAGGGTGCAGGTGGGGGACTGGTGAGTGACACTGATGCTAAACGCAAGTTAATATATTTATCCATGAGGATGAGACTGGGTCTGGTATCAAATTTTGATTAAACAAGCTTTTTTGTTTTCATGTAAGTTTTGTGCAAATTCAAATATCCTGGCTCACAGCCCTAAGACCTGCCTGCTGCTGGAATGAATTTCTCATTTCAACTGCATTTTTGATTAATGTCATACCTGAATTGTTGGTAGATCTGGACCACTTTATTTCTGTGGGAAGGAAAGGAAGTAGAGACAAGAAGAAAAGGAGATTAGGCTGGTACAGCTGGGGCCATGTTAGTCTGGCTGCAATTTAAGATTCAAAGGTCACTCAGCCAGCAATGATTGACAATCACATTTTTATTACTGGAGGAGGAAAGTTTTAACTGTGGTTTCTGATTGTACAACATAAATAAAAATAACAGTCTAATTATGGTCTTCATTCTGTATTTTTATTTTTCTGTCGTATCATTTTTCTCCCTAAAGCTTCATCCCACCCCTACCCCTTTTCTTCCTAAAAGGATAGAACTCACAGCTTTTTTACCCAGCCCCAGGCTAACAGGGACGACTTTGCTTGATAAAATGCTGGGCCGGTGTGAGCCAGAGAACCCACTCCAAATGATGAACAGCCCAGGGCTTGCTCTCAGAGGGACTTCTCAGGGAGGCCCCAACTAATTTCTCTTTATGTCACAGAAAGCTGAGTGGGTGACCTTTCTGCCTGAGCCATGAAGAACACACAACACAACAGAATTGAAAGTGGGTCACTGTCAGGTGGGGAAAGCCAGAGGAAGAGACACTTAGCACTGAGAAATTTACTGTCTCCTTGGAGTTACCTGGCCTCGTGGGGAAGACGGCTTCTCCGCACTGCCCTTCTTACCAACCACTTCTTTTTTCACTTATGTGTTGGGCTAGTTCATTTCCAGTAGATTTAGATAAGTTGGAAGGGGTAGGAGGAGAGTGGAAAGGAGACAATAGTGAGGGAACCAGATGAAAAAAAAATGTGCTTAAATTTTTCTCTAGGAAAAAGAATCATATAGTATTTTGGACAGTACCTAAAGAGAAGTATAGGTAGTTAGATCCAGGCTGCTAACATTTCCCCTCCCCCAAGTCAGCCAGGAAGGCAATTTTATGCTATTTCCACATATATGTGTGCTTCAGCTCATAAGAGTTTTTATAGAAGTAGATTATATTAAAGGCAGTCAAAACTACCAATATGTTAATTAAATTAATTAATCACTGAAGCTTATTCAAACTGCAGCCAAGTCTGATTCCCAGGGTTTCTACTGGCTCTCTCAAATGAGGGACAGTCCAGGAGCTGGCACTGCCAGGTACAGAAGGAAGCAATTGGTGATGGTCCCCATGAGCCATAAAAAGCATACAGCAGAGTCCTATTGCCAGTAAGACCTAGTGAGCCTTCTAGCAGGCTGATTTTCCCCTTTGGGTATGCTCATTACTCAGGGTCTGAACAGTCACAGCAGCTTTAAAAATTCCCAAGTGCAGGAGGAAATCCATTCTTCAAAGCTCGCAGAAGCCTCCATGCACCTCCCTTAAGTACGGTTTCCATCTGACCACTCTGAATCTACAGGTCTTAAGTCCAAAGACGTTTATTGGGCACCTCTCTGAAGGCCATTTTTCTCTTCCAGCCTGTTTCCAGACCCCTGAAATGAGATCTTAGGGATCCCGAGTTTGTTTCTGCTCTGACTGTCACCAGCAGACCTGATACACCACCACGGAAGGTTTCCAAAGCTTGTTAGTGCTGCATTAGGTGAACAGGCAGAAAGTGCAAATACAAGTTTAGGAGCTCAGAGGTCAGGGGATAAATGCTCCTGGCCTCTGAAGAGGACAGTTCCTTCATGAAGCTTCCACACTTGCACAGAACAAAGGATTTATATTCCCTACCCCTTCACCAATGGTACAGGTTTAAGTTGTGACCAAAAGTTACATCTGATCATGGTCTCTAGATTCTCTGCCCCACCCCCCTGCTTTTTGTTCCAAAAGGCAAAGTAGGAACAAAAGGCATTTTTCTTTCTATTTTTAGCACAGTGTATATTAGCAATAAATTAACACTTCCCTTCCAGCACCTTTTAAGCACCAGCAGGGGCCAATTCTTTTTACTATATCGTCTTCCAAAGAACAGCTAATGGATCATGCTGTCACAGAATGCAGCACAGTCAAATAGCCCTTGCAGCCCCACACAGCACATCTCCCAGAAACTGCTTTATGATGGGGAATAGCCATGGTGCCTGGTGTGATCCTAAGGGGGATGGGGAATGGGTATTCCTGCACCTCTCATTTGGGAAAGAGGGAGGAGGTGACATTAGTGCAAACGATGGTGACTTGCATGGGAAAACTACTACCTTTGTCTTGATTATTTAGTATGTATGTATGTATTTTAATTAAATTTATTGAGATGACATTGGTTAATAAGATTATAAAGGTTTCAAGTATATATTTCTATGATACATCATCTGTATTTTGCATTGCATGCCCACCACCAAAAGTCAAATCATCTTCTACCACCATACATTTGGCCCCCTTTATGCTTTACCACCCACCCCCCTTCCCTCTGGTAACCACCATATGGTTGTCCATGTCTAGGAGTTTCAGTTTTATATCCCACATGCGAAAGAAATTATATGGTCTTAGTTTTTCTGAGGGACTTATTTCATTTAGCATAGTATTTTCAAGGTCCATCTATGTTGTTACAAATAGCAGTATTTTATCTTTTCTTATGGCTGAGTAGTAATCCATTACACATATATATTAACCACATCTTCTTTATCCAATCATCTATCGAAGGCTACTTGGGTTGTTCCTATGTCTTCACCACCATGAAGAATGAATGCTGCAATGAACATCGGAGTGCATATATCTTTGCAAATAAATGTTTTCAAATTTTGGGGGTAGATACTCAGAATAGGGATTCTGGGTCATATGGTAACTTTATTCTTATTTTTTTCAGAAAACCCCATATTGTTTTCCATAGTGGCTACACCATTTTACATTCCCACCAGCAGTGAATGAGGGTTCCCTTTTCTCCACAACCTCTCCAACACTTTTTATTACTTGTCTTGTTGATAAAAGCCATTGTAACAGGTGTGAGGTGGTATCTCATTGTAATTTTGAGTCACATTTCCCTACTAGGTAGTGAAATTGAGCATCTTTTCATATATCTGTTGGCCACTTGTATGTCTTCAGGTCTTCTCCCCATTTTTAATGGATTTTAGAGAAAGAGGAAAGGAGAGAGAGCGGGGAAAGAAGAGACAGAGAGAGAGACAGAGATTGAGTTGTTTTTCTACTTATTTATGCATTCATTGGTTGCTTAATGTATGTGCCCTGACGAGGGATCAAACCTGCAAGCTTGTCATATTGGGGTGGTGCTCTAACCAACTGAGCTACCTGGCCCATTTTCTAATTGGGTTGTTTGTTTGTTTGGTGTTGAGTTGTATGTGTTCTTTATGTATTTTTGAAATTTACCCCTTGTTGGAGCTGTTGTTTGCAAATATTATCTCCCATTCAGTTGGTTGCCTTTTTGTTTTGTTGGTGGTTTCTGTTGTGCAGAAGCTTTTAGTTTGCTATAGTCCCATTCATTTATTTTTGCTTTTACTTCCCTTGCCTTTGAGGTCAAATTCATAAAGACTAAGGTCCATGAGTTTAGTACTTGTTTTCTTCATTGTTTATTGTTTCAGATCTTATATTTAGGTTTTTGATCCATTCTGAATTAATTTTAGTACAAGGGGACAAACTAGTCTAGTTTCATTCTTTTGTACGTGGGTTTCTAACTTTCCCAGCACCATTTTTTGAAGAGGCTTTCTTTTCTCCATTGTATGGTTTTGGCTCCTTTGTCAAAAATTATTTTTTAGTATTTACAAATGATGTATTATAGAACACCTGAAACCTATATAATTTTATTAACCAATGTCACCCCAGTAAATTCAATGAATTTTAAAAAATGGCATCAAAGAGTTATTAGATTTAAATTCTTAGAAGCATGGCTCTCTTTCAGGAAAAATGGTATTGTTATGAGTCCTTTTTTGGCTATTTCCTTCTTGAACCTACTCTATTACTCTGCTGGCATACATTTGTTTCCTGCCTTTCCTAATTTGTATTGATATTTAAATCAAATAATTCCATTTTAACTTCCCATTTTTATGCATCTTTTCATTCTTTTTTTAGGAATTGGGTAGAAAATGCTCATTACTGCAAGAGAAAAAATAGGAAATTTGAAAAGCACTCATATTTCTCTAAATACCTATTCCTCCTGTTCTCTTTCCACTCTGCACCCCCATAATAAAAAGGAAATCTCAAAAATAAATAGAAGGAGAGCAAAAGAAGAGAGATGACTGAGACTACTTGGAAAACACCTGAATTAACTCATTTACCACATCTTTTGGCAGAAATGGTGCCCCATGCCCTACTCATTAGCGATCATTCCCTGGGTCTCACATCCATTTAGGATACTGACAATCAAAATAGAAACTTTTCTATCTTTTCCTCACAGGTCCCAGAACCTGGCCATTTCTTACAAGACCATTTATTTACATGTTAGAATCTACTTAGGCTGTTGTTGGTAAAGTTGAAAGTGTTCTCCCCAACCATCCCATTTTAAAGCACTAGAGCAGTGGAAAATCGATGAAATTTCAAAATCAGATGTTTTGTGAATTTCCTGAACAGACAGTCTAATTCCATCTTAACAACCAGGACTACTCCAGGGGTTCAAGCTCTGTCCAGACCATTTTAATGCCAATTCAGGTAATTGTCTGGACACATCTTGAACCCCTATTCTAATCTTATAGTTACATAGACTTAACCTGCCTGCTCATGGAATGCTTAAGACATCTGGTTTTGAAATCTAACCAATTTCCCATTATTCTAGTATTTAAAATATGCATTATAGAGCCAGACCCCTGGATTTGAATTCCAGCTCTGCCAAATACTAAGCTGTGTGATTTTGAGCAAGTGACCTAACCTCTCTGTTCCTCAGTATCCTCATTTGTAAAATGGGAATATTAATAGTTGTTACTTAATAGGGTTGTTATGAAGATTAAGTGAATTAATATTTATAAAGTGCTTAAAAGTGCATAAATAATGTGCCACATAAGAGCTTGTAAAACAAATAAATAGAAATTCAAGTGTGTGTGGTGTCTCAGAACATGTTTTTCACCAATTACTTGAATTTCTAAACCTTGAGGCAATCATTACCAAAGAAACTTCTGCTTCTTTCCCAAGGACTTGGTGTGCCCTTTGAGATCACACCTTTGGGAAGCAGAACCCCACATGAACAACAGTGTACATGTAGCAGTGTCTCCTGTGCCCAAGGTCTGTGCAAAAACTCAAGATGCTCTTGGTGAGAATGACCGAGTGAAAGCCTGTGCAGAAGCCAACACGACACCACAGTGAAATTCCCCACTGCTGGATTTTGGGCTTCTCTTTTTCTGCTAGACTGTGGAATTAATAATGGCCTTGAGCTTCTTAGATAAGGGGCAGCCATCCCAGATAGGTTTTTGGTTATGAGTTACCTGTTCCAATAAAAAACCCATGGGTGACAGTCAACTGCAGAGTGTAGAATTTCTGAAAGGCAGAACAAAAATATTTACTGTGTCCCTAAAGGTATTGGAATAGATGAAGAGTTTATTTGTCCTGGGGGCATTCTTCCTCTCTTTTCTTTGTTGTAAAGTAGGAAGCATTGGAAGGAAAATTGCAGGAAATCAAAGAAGATCTCATTTTCATCTCTAAATCTACCGATAGAATTGTAGATCACAGTTTTCACCACCTCCCTCCCTGCCCCAGTTAGATAATCTTTTAGTGTATGGTGGAGAGGAGTGTTTTTTATTAATAATAATTTTGAATAAATAATGAATACACATGATACAATATTTTTAAAATATAAAAGACTATATAGTGAACAGTTCTTTCTACCTCTGTCTCCCAGACACACAATTTCCCTCCCTGGAGGCAATTAAGGTTACCCATTTCTTATGTTTCCTTTCAGGGATATTTTTATTATATATAAGCAAATATATAAATACATATGGATATATTCATATGTGCTTTCCATCTCAAAGGTTTTTTTTTTTTTACCAACTGTTTTTTACTCCACTCCACCTCTTCTTTTTTTACACTCTACAATATACCTTGGAGAGCTTTTCACACTCATGCATGACTTTAATTCCTTTTTTGTGGTTGTATAGTATTTCACAATATAGCTGTACTATAACTTACTTATGCTTGCTTTGGAAGATCCTTTAAGTCATTTAAAACATTTTGCTAGTACTAACCATTCTGCACTAAATAACCTTGCTCACACACCACTTCACACAAATGTTGAAGAGTATATTTATAGAAAATTTCCTAGAAGGAAAATTATTGGTTCAAAAGGTATGCCCATTTCTAATTTTGATAGATCTTGCCCAACTTTGATAAAGTTGCTCTTTATAAGAGTTGTGCCAATTTTATGCTTCCACCATAGATGAGAGAGCTAATTTCTGGTGGGGAGGGTTTAACACCAGAAACTACACATTCAAGGTATCCAAGATTCTAAGGGATGTAATTCAGTGAACTCTGTTTCAGATTCTTGCCATGAAGGGCAGGTGAGAGTCAGAGTGCACACTCAGCTAAGATCATCCACTTGCACCTTAATGGGAATGCTGGAGACCAGTGGGGCATAACTGGTGGTAGGTGCCTTCTTTCCAACTAAGCAGAAGAGGCATGAAAACTGGATGGTTCTGCAGGTCTCCATAGCTGATCCTTGAAAAGATTTTCCTAGCACCTGCAGAGCAAGTTAAACCTTTCTTTTCTACCTTCAGACCCAAACCATCCAGCTTTTAATGGGGCCCACATAGAAAGTTATTGCTTCACCCAGGTATCATTTCTAGGGCAGCTGTGATTAAGCTACATTATTACCTCATTTGAAGTGGATTTCCTGGACTAGTTCTTTAGCAGTAATTCTAAAGCACTAGTTCTTTAAGAATTTAAGAATATAACCAAAGACATTGAAGTTAAGAACAGTCTGACAATAGCCAGGGGGGGAGTGGGGAGGGGACAGTGAGGAGAGGGGATTACAGGAACTACTATAAAGGACACATGGACAAAATCAAGGGGGAGGGTGGAGGTGGGGGAGGGAGGTGGGTTCAGCTGGGGTGGGGTGGAGGGATGGGGAGAAAAGGCATACAACTGTAATTGAATAACAATAAAAATTTAAAAAAAAGAATTTAGCACTAGTTCTTTAGGCTAGCCTGATTTCTATACAGAGATTTCTCCCAGAACCATTGCAGGGAATATATGTTCCATGTGTTGCAATAATTTGACTTTCATCTTTCTGAGAAAAGTGGCTAAGAGCAAGGACTCTAGAGGCAGACTTCCTAGGTTTGAATCCTGGCTCTGCCACTTGCTGGCTGTGTGATCTTGGGCAAGCTGTTTCACTTCTCTGTGCAGGGTGCCAGATAAAATACAGGACACCCAGTTGAATTTGAATAAACAGCAAATAACTTTTTAGTATTTGTATGTTCCAAATGTTGTGTGGGACCTATTAGATAAACAATTGAAATATTTGTTGTTTGTCTGAAATTCAAATTTAGGTGGGCATTCTGTATTTATATTTGCTGAATCTGACAACTCTACTCTGTTCCTCCATTTCTTCATCTGTACCTACATCATGTGATTTTTACAAAGATTAAATTAAATGTATTTCTAAGGTGTATAGAATGGGAAGACTGGAGAAGTTACTGATTCTTTGGTCCAAGAACAGAGGCCTTGCTGTTCTGCATGAACTAGGGCAAAGATGATGGGATGCTCTGTGGGGCAGCAGGCCTAGCTGGGGGTTGGGCATAAGGTGAGGAAAGCAGGGATGGGGTGCAGAAATGGCAGGTAAGAGGTCAGTGCACAAAAGGGCCCATGGTGGATGGTGTGGGAACTTAAGGGGAGCAACTCATTTCATAGGGGTGGTGATGCAGAGGACAGCACATGGAGAGGAAGGGGCTGACCCTGGCTTAGATGCAGTAGCCACAAATGAGTAGCAGGGAAGGAATGGGACCTCAAAGGACTACACTCATGGCCACGAGGAAGAAAGAGAGAGAGGACGGACATTTCAGGGAAAGAAGCCACAGCTATGATCCCTAAAAATAGGCAGATGGGGAGTTCTGAAGAGGTAAACTTCTAGCCTCAGGGAGGCTTATGCAGACTTCCTAAGTTTTGTCCCATTCCAGCAGAGCTCAGAATTTGGCTCAGCTTTCTTTGATTGTGAGGGATGATGATAAGTGTGGACAATGCAACCCACAAAGGCCACTGAGGAGGACCCAGGTGACAGAGGGCTCAGGAGACTGAGAAGCCTGTGCAGTCTGGGGGATCTCATCTGGATCCACAGATCCCCAAAGGGTCTGTGAACTTGGGTGGGAAAATTACATCTTATCCAATAAGAGGTTAATATCCAAAATTTATAAAGGACTCATACAGTTCAACATCAAAAAATGAATGTGATTAAAAAATGGGCAGAGGACCTGAATAAACATTTCTCCAAAGAGGACACACAGATGGCCAATAGACATATGAAAAGATGCCCAACATCACTAATCATCAAGGAAATGCATATTAAAATCACAATGAGTTATTGCCTCACTCCTGTCAGAATGGCTAATATCAGTAAATCTACCAAAAACAAGTGTTGCAGAGGATGTGGAGAAAAGGGAACCATAGTATACTGTTGGTGGGAATGCAGACTGGAGCAGCCACTGTGGAAAACAGTATGGAATTTCCTCAGAAAACTAAAAATGGAACTGACTTTTGACTCAGCAATTCCCCTTCTGAGATTATACCCTAAGAAGCCTGAAACACCAATCCAAAAGAACCTATGCACCCCGATGTTCATAGCAGCACAATTTATGATTGCCAAGCCCTGGAAGCAACCTAAGTGCCCATCAGTAAATGAATGGATCAAAAAACTGTTACATTTACACTATGGAATACTACACAGCAGAAAGAAAGAAGGAACTCCTACCCTTCATGACAACATGGATGGAACTGGAGAGTATTACACTAAGTGAAGTAAGCCAGGCAGTGAAAGACAAATACCATATGATCTTACCTATAAGTGGAACCTAATCAACAAAACAAAAAAGCAAGCAAAATAGAACCAGAGACATGGAAATTAAGAACAAACTGACAGTAACCAGAGGGGAGCAGGGAGGGATATAACGGGGGAAAGAAGGGGAAGAGTCAAGTCAAGGAACACATGTAAAGGACCCATGGACAAAGACAACAGGGTTGGGGAAGATTTAATGTGGGGGGCAGTGCAGGGGAAAGTAATGGGGGGAAAATGGGGACAACTGTAATTGAACAACAAAAAAAAATTTTAAAGGTGCAGACAATGGTATTTCACAAATTTGTTTTCTAATATTTGTATAACTATATTCAATATAATTGGATTCCTTTGTAAATCTTTGCATTTTGTTTAATGCATTTAAAAACTTTTTGTGTGTGTGTGAAGGAATCCATGGATAGTCTTCCCTAAGTTGGCCAAAAGTTCCATATCTCAAAAAAAAGTTAGGAATCCCTGACTTAGGCCAATGTCTGTAAGGTAGTGGTCTAAAATCTTGGGGCACATCAAATTGATTTCCAGAAGTGTGGACCCTTAGGAATGGCTTTTGTTTTGTTTTGTTTTGTTTTGTTTTGTTTTGTTTATTTGTGTGCTTGTTTGGCCTATGATCATAAAAGCACCTGCATTTTGAGCATGCTCAATGGAAAAAATAGGGGATGCACGTGTTGGGGGAGGGTGTCTACTTTGCATGCTATGTTAATTTGGAAGAAAAAATCTGCATCTTGTATATTGGGAGCTCTTGTCTCAAAAGAATGAGGAAGATCAGTTTACTTTGCAGTTTACTTAAAAGTAAATTATACCATTACCCAGGAAACCCCCTTTTGCCTTTAAACATGGAAAGAAAAGGAACCCGTCTCTCTTCTCTGTACCAAACTGCATCCTGTCACATTGTTTAGCAAGTGGCACAGGTAATTGAAGGGTTCAGGATGAGAGTAAGTAATAGGAAAAGATTACCAGGGCTGCTGAAATAGTCTTCTTATAGATCCTTGTTAACAGTGGGGACCTCCCACCCTCTCATCTCCACCAGCCTCTTTCCCCATGGTGGGTTGAACTCTGCAGACAGAAGAGCAGCTCAGAATACTTATAGGATTGCTCCAGCCAGCCAGGAGAGGGACAAGTGACAGTGACCAGTAGAGGAATGGCAGCAAAGAAACTAGGATTCTTCTGCCTTGTGAACCAGTGGAATTGGGTGAAGAAGGAAATGTACAGATAATAAATGAGGGAGGCTTCACAGCCCACTTTCTCTTTTTTTAATTTTTATTTTTAATCCTCATCCCAGGATATGTTTATTGATTTGAGAGAGAGAGAGAGAGAGAGAGAGAGAGAAACATTGATGTGAGAGAGAAACATAGATTGGTTGCTTCCTATACATGACCCAACTGGAGATCAAACCTGGAAACTTTTTGTTTACAGGGCAATACTCCAACCAACTGAGACACCCAGCCAGGGCTCCATACCCCTCTCTTAATCCTGCAGCTGATCAGATAGCCATGCCACATATAAATCACAAGTGACACAGGGTTAAACCTCCAGGGATTGGGAAATTTAGAGTTAAGACTGCAAAACTAGGAAGCTGCCCCAAGCTCCCCTGCATTTATTGCTAGGACATGAATTTTAACAAGGGTGCAGCTTGTGAATGGTAATCCAGGTCTGAACCATCCAGCTGTTTCCTCTGGCTCACCTGTTTCCTAGTTACCATCTGCACTGAGGTTCTGAGCATGTGTTAAAGTGAAGTATCTTCATCAGAAAAAAATCTTCCCTTCTTTAGTGGCATTATGGGTTGAATTGTGTCCCTCCAAAGATCTCTTGAAGTTCTAACCCCCAGTACCTCATAATATGACCTTATTTGGAAGTAGGGTCATTGCAGATATAATTAGTGAAGGTAACATGAGGCCATACTGCAGTAGGATGGACTGTAATCCAAGATGACTGGTGTCCTTGTAAGAAGAGGAATATCTGGACACAGACAGAGGGAAGACAGCCATATAAATATGGAGGCAGAAGCTGGAGTTATGTTGCCACAAGGCAAGGAACACATGGGGCTAAATAGATACTGAAAGAGGCAAGGAAGGATCCTCCAAGCCACCCAGTCTGTGGTACTTCATTATGGCAGCAAATGAATGAATTGGTTTTAACCTTTGCCTTTGCTTACTCACCTCCTGCCTCCATTTCCAGTGACCCTCACACCCAAGGAGAAGAACTTCAGAGAGCAAGCTTAACCTGTAAGCACTGAGCACACTAGAGGGGAGAATATAATGTCCTCTTTCCTGACACCAAATCTGGCCAAAGCAAGACAAGTCTGCCTCCCTGGTAAAAGTCCCTAGTGGCTAAAGCAATGTCCCTGCAGGTCACCCTGACAATCAGAACCAAGGGTTCCACCCAGCCATATCTCACTCTGTCCCACTCAGGCACCTCCTCAACCAACACAGCATTTTAAGGGAAGACTCAGTCCTACAAGACATAACAGCCCAGCCTTGCATCTGGGGCCCAAAAGCCCAAGTAAGGAAAGGGGAACCAGGAGGTAGATAGTTGGGGCCCAGGGTTCCTGTTTCCTTTCATGCTGCTATAGGGTCACTGTGGTATAGATGACAGATTAAAACAAAGATTGATGCACTTGGAAGATTAAATACTACAAAATGTTTAAATAACCCAACTGGACCTCATAATCATGAGGCAAAGTTTGCAAAATGTAAAGTTGGGAGTCTTGGCTCACATGAAAGGCCCTCTCTGAATAACAATTTATTTTAATGCGAGATTTCTCATACTGTCCATATGGTGGGTCTTCATGGAAAAACAACTGTCTCACAGTTGATGGAACATCTGAAATGTGCATTTTTGGCATTCAGGGCTTTTTTTTCACTTATACCAGTGGTTTGGTTGAGGAGAGTTTGAAAACATTACTCCTGGAAATCCATCATCTACCCTTGGAAGTTACAAATGGAACCCATTTCTCAACTGAACTGCCACCCTTTTAGGCCAACACTAGTTTGTAATTGTGGAAATATTTGGACCTTCATTTGAAAATAGAAAATCTTATATCCATTCATTCAAAAAATAACAACAACCCAGAAAGCATGTGAAGAATGTCATTGCCTGAAGTAGGACTGCCTTTTCAAGTATCCAATGCTCATGTTGTAGAGTGATTGTTAGAAAAATATCCCATCTAGCTCTAGAAGAGAGGCAAGACTTTCAGCCAGCTCTGGGAAAGGACCCTGGTGCCCCCACAGATACGGTGGCAGTCTTTTTTTTTGATATATTTATTGATTATGCTATTACAGTTGTCCCATTTCCGCCCCTTTACTCAACTCCATCCTGCCCACCCCCTCCCTCCCACATTCCCCCCCTATAGTTCATGTCCATGGGTCATACTTATAAGTTCTTTGGCTTCTACATTTCCTACATTATTCTTACCCTCCCCCTGTCTATTTTCCACCTATCATCTATGCTACTTATTCTCTGTACCTTTCCCCCCTTTCTCCCCCTCTCAATCCCCTATTGATAACCCTCCATGTGATCTCCATCTCTGTGGTTCTGTTTCTGTTCTAGTTGTTTGCTTAGTTTTGTTTTGGTTTTAGGTGTGGTTGTTAATAAGTGTGAGTTTGCTGTCATTTTTGCTGTTCATATTTTTTATCTTCTTTTTCTTAGATAAATCCCTTTAACATTTCATATAATAAGGGCTTGGTGATGATGAATTTCTTTAACTTGACCTTATCTGAGAAGCACTTTATCTGCCCTTTCATTCTAAATGATAGCTTTGCTGGATACAGTAATCTTGGATGTAGGTCCTTGCCTTTCATGACTTGGAATACTTCTTGCCAGTCCCTTCTTGCCTGTAAGGTCTCTTTGGAGAAATCAGCTGACAGTCTTATGGGAAGTTCTTTGTAGGTAACTGTCTCCTTTTCTCTTGCTGCTTCTAAGATTCTCTCCTTCTGTGTAATCTTGGGGAATGTAATGATGATGTGCCTTGGTGTGTTCCTCCTTGGGCCCAGCTTCTTTGGGACTCTCTGAGCTTCCTGGACTTCCTGGAAGTCTATTTCCTTTGCCAGATGAGGGAAGTTCTCCTTCATTATTTGTTCAAATAGGTTTTCATTTTTTTGTTCTTCCTCTTCTCCTTCTGGCACCCCTATAA
The DNA here is from genome assembly GCF_022682495.2 of Desmodus rotundus. Taxonomy (NCBI): domain Eukaryota; kingdom Metazoa; phylum Chordata; class Mammalia; order Chiroptera; family Phyllostomidae; genus Desmodus; species Desmodus rotundus. Next base: position 91,886,850 of record NC_071400.1, on the reverse strand, counting down.
TTCAGATGTTGGATCGTTTCAAGATGTCCTGGAGGTTCCTAAGCCTCTCCTCATTTTTCCGAATTCTTGTTTCTTCATTCTTTTCTGGTTGGATGTTTCTTTCTTCCTTCTGGTCCACACTCTAGGCCCCTGTGGGTCTCTCCAACCACCTCTCCTGTGAGGCTGGGAGTCTCTCCTGCTGCCGCCCCAACCCCCACGGGCATTTTCAATCAGAGGTTTGAGGCTTTATTTCCCCGCACTGGAGCCCTGGGTTGTGCGGTCTGCTTTGATCCCCGCCGTTTGTCTGGTTTATCCGTGCGCGAGTGTGGGGCTGTGGGGTGCTACCCGCTGCTCTGCCTGCCTCGTTCTCCGCCACTCTGAGTCCGGCCCTCTCGGTTTATCTGTGTGCGAATGTGGGGCCACAGGGTCTGCTAGTGGTCAGACTGCCTGCCCCGTTGGTCCCACACTCCGCCAGTCTCGGTCCCGCCATGGCAACACTAGTCCTCTCCGCCCCAGCTGCCCATCTCCGCCCCTCCTACTGGTCTGGATGAATGTTTATTTTTTATTTCCTTGGTGTCGGACTCCTTGCCGTTCGATTTTCTGTCAGTTCTGGTTGTGCGAGGAGGCACAGTGTGTCTACCTATGCCGCCATCTTGGTTCTCCTCTCAGATTTCTCTTTGTATTTTCTTTACAGTATTGTGCATATTATCTCTTCCTAAGCCTGTGTTCAGCGACCTCATGTGTGTAGTTTTAAATGATCTGTGATCAGAGTATTTATACCACAGAAATTGGCAAATGCTATAAATCTGGGCTCTTCTTACCCCAAAGCCAGCTGTTAGCTCCTTATTAGCACAATGCTGCTTATCACTATCTGCCTTTACATTATAAATGCGGTTTGGACATTATATTTATATTTAGTGTGTATATGTACAACTTGCATAGATAACACATTATATTAGTTGACTAATGATCTATCCTGACCTCCATCAAAAGTATATCAGCTTCCTATACACTATTTTACTGACTGCTATTTTACCATGCATAGAACAATGCCCATACCTAGAAGATACTGTGTAAGTATTTGCTGAATGGATGAATAATGAATGACATTTTAAGAGGCTCCATTTAGTCTGCATTTTCTATCATTAACTCCTTAAAAATCCCCTTCCACTTTGCCTTCAACCTCTTCCCCATGACTTCTTGCCCTTTACCGCCATCTTTGTCATTACCCTCACCAGATAGAAAAATCTACTGACTTTCTTTACTAGTGATTCCTAATTTTTGGTTTAAGTAGTTCCTCTGGGCACCTGGGGCATTCTTTTGGACGTTTCCCCTTCACATCTTTCCCAGAAAAGCATTTCCTATATCTTTAGCCAAAGTTAGGTGCTGATAAGGCACCCAGAACAAATATATTCATAAAACATTCTCTTTCTCTCTTTTCATGAGATACTTATAATCTAGTTGAGAACCTAAGATTAATCTTGGCTTGAAAAAATTACTATCAAATAAGACAATTATTCAATTAACTACTAAATTGGGAAACAGAAACCATATGCTCTCAGAGCAAAGAGGGCTGGTGGAGTCTAGAAAAATGTCAAAGAGAAGTAGTGGGCCTTGAGTTGGTCCCAACTGACAGGTAGGATTGTCTAGATCAGGGTTTCTCACCTTAGCACTTTTGACATTTTGGGCCAGATCATTCTTCATCGTGGGGCTGTTTTATGCCCTGTGGGATGTTCAACAGCATCCTTGGCCTTGACCTACTTAAATATCAGCGTCCATTTGTAGCGGTCACAACCAAAAATGTCCCAAGATCTTCCCAAATGTCCCTGGGGGGCAATATCACCCCCAGTTGGGAACCACTGAGCTAGATGGAAGAAAAAGAGAACTAAGAGAGTAGTAAGGAAGGACATGCTCACTTAGCTCAGAATCCAGACTTGATACACAACTGCACCCAGTAACAAACCTAAGTCTTTGAGGCATGCTCATCAGCTTCTTATGCATGTTTTATACATATTCTATTAAACCTATACCCTGCATTAAATTTGGATTGAGCTATTGATGTGGTTTCCAAATGTTTTCATTGTGGAACCCTTTGTTTCAACAAAATCTTAGCTAGAAACACAAACAAATACTAGGACATAAGCAGCAGGGATTTTGTAAAACTTGCATAGAGCACCATCATCTCCCCACATGTACCTCAGCCCTGCCCAATGGCCCAATAGCAGAGCAATTCCTGGTGTTTCACTATACCGTAAACACAATGAAGGCAACAATAACATCAAACCCTGCAATAATAGCTATAATGGATTAGGAGTTGCAAAACCTAAGTTTTATCTGGAAATGTTTACTAACCACCTGTGTGACTCTAGGCATGTCATTTGACCTCTCTGCACTTGTGTTGCTGCATTAAAACCTCTAAGGCCCCTTTCAGCTTCAAATTGTTATGACTGTAAAAGCACAACTATGTCACATAATTCATAAGCTAAGACTAATGATGTTGTTGATTATAGAGAAGCTGGTTACTTATAGTGTCACCACAAATCCATTTTATAGGCCACGGAGAATGAGGAAGCAAATCTGATTTCCAAGATTCTCTCTCTTTTTTTTTTCCCTAAGATTCTCTTTGAATAGTACTTTGACCCTTACTTGATTTATTTATGCTTGAGATTCTCTAATACTCAGTCTGGCTTGCCTTTATTCAAAACATTATGCTAAATGTGGTCACATATGGAGGTGTGAATGGATATATTAAAAATAAGAATGAAAGTGAAAAATCTGGAACACTTGCTGCCAAAACCATAAAGTTAGAATAACATGTTAAAAATGAAATACAATAGATTCTGTTATAAACAAGAAAAGGCCCACAATAAAAGTCTAAACATGGTATTAGCAACGTGTACATAAGCTGTGGAGCCTGGAATCATTTCTTTCCTGCTCCAGTGGTTCTACTAGCCCGCTTTTAGGATGAGAGGGTCTCATACAGCAAGCAGAGGCAAAACAGACATTTCTGTCTCCCACACTGGAATGACTTCATGGCTTTCCTCCCAGCAGTTGCACATGAAATGGGTGGGAATCTGTGCCTTTACTTTCTGTTTTTGCTCCTTCTTTGTAAAAGAAGAATTGAACCTCTCTGCACCCATCTAATACCACAGAGAAATAGCATAAAACCACAGCTACCAAACAATGATGCTGAAATCCACAGCTATGTGTCTGTCAAAATATGATACTGTGTTTCCAAATTCCCAATTCGGTGGAGTCATTCTGCTCTTCTATTTTAAATGTAAATGAAATGTTATGCTAGTCACAGATAAATATGATTTTTAATTAGTATGGAAAAATGCTTTTCAAATATCTATAACTCGATTCTTAATGAGAACATGATAGACACATGAACTACTTTGGTGGTTTAAAACACCACACTAATAGCAATGTGTGTGCATGTCTGTGTGTTGGGGGGACCTCTCTGGTCATTGAGGACAACTCAAAGTTATCTGAATCTATTCAGTATTGATGACTGGCAGAAGAGGGAAAGGTTGGTTCATGGAGTTGCTTTTTCCAGGAATAAGTTCTTCTTATACTAAGAACCACTGAAACATTCATTAATATTATAGCTAAGTCTTTACATTTTTTATTTGTTTTCAATAAATAAAATATGGACATGGTAAAAATTATTCAAACAATGCAGTTCATGTACAGTGAAAATTAAGTCAACCCCTAAGCTCAGTCCCCTAGTCTCTCACTGTTACCAGTTTATGTATCTGCCTAAAGATATTTATTGTAGCAGTACACACACATACACATTCATATACACATACATATATGTTGTATACACATGTTGTTTTAGACATGTTTTATGTGTATTATATATACACATGTACATAGATGCATATAAAAGCTCCCATGTTACAAAAATGGTAACTGTACATTTTCCTCCTCTATTTAACAGTATGTGATGGATAATAGATACTTGCAAACTCTTTGCCATTCCTCCCATTGAAAGTTGGGGTTTTTTTCCTCTCCCTTTGAACCAGGACCTGCATGTGACTTGCTTTGACTGATAAAATGTGGCAAAAGTGACTGTATAACTTCCAAGGCTAGATCTTAACATGCTTTGCAGGTTACCCCTTCACACACTTGGGACATTGCCTTTGGTAACCCAAATGCCACACTGTGAGAATCCCAAGCCATATGGTACTCTAGACAATAACCCCAGCCAGCATCAACAGCCAACTACATGAGTGAGTCATTTTGGATTTCCATCCCCAAATGAGCCCTAAGATGACTGCAGCCCCAGCTGACACTACATGGAACACAAGAGCTCAGCTGAGCTTAGCCAACCCTCAGTATTACAAGAAACAATAAATCATGGTGTTTGTTTTAAGTCACTAAGTTTTGTGGTAAGTATTTCATTTTAATAGAGTATATAAATCTGCTTTATTCTTTTAATGGTATTAAAATAATAGCTAACGTATATTTATATGCTTACTATGTGCCAGTGCATATACACATACCTATACATTTATACATATATAGGCTCATTTCATTCATTCCACTGTAAAAATTTGTAGCAGAGATATTCTATTGTCATTTTATAGATGAGCAACTAAACTATAGAGAAGTTATGTGGCTTTCCCAGTACCCCAAGTGACTAACCAGGTCTTTGACCTCAGATACTTTGATATTAAACATTACCCTAGATCACCTCAGTGGTTTTTTTTTTTTAATTTTAATTTTTTATTGTTATTCAATTACAGTTGTGTACCTCAGTGGTTTTTTTTTTATTAAACTAGTCCTCTACTGGTGGACACTCTAGTCATTTCTAATCTTCTGCTTGTGAAAATAAGGTCTCTCCTTATATGTACTTATATGTGTTTGTGCAAGAAGAAACCATTCTTTTTAATGAAATCAGAGGATGAGCCCTGGCTGGTGTGGCTCAGTGGATTGAGCATGGGCTTGCAAACCAAAAGGTCACTGGTTCAATTCCTGGTCAGGGCACATGCCTGAGTTGTGGGCCAGGTCCCCAGTAGGGGGCACACAAGAGGCAACGATTTGATGTTTCTCCCCCTCTCTTTTTCCCTCCCTTCCCCTCTCTCTAAAAATAAAATAAACAAAATCTTAAAAAAATAAATTTAGAGGATGACCAGATTCAGTTTATTTCACTGCATGCACAGGTGTAAGTGTCAAAAGAAAAATGTTTGGTACAGTGTGTCAGGTGCATACACTACAGTCAGAATAAAATTCTAGCCCATCTGGCTATTGGTAGTTGGTGCCAGAAATTTTATCAGGAAACAGGAGGCCCTAGAGACCCCAATAAGAATATTTATCTTATTTTCACTTAGCCGCAAGTGAAGCAAGTAATGAACTAAATTTCCTCAGAGTAATCTGTATCAATATATATTTTATAGGAATTCTCAACATTTGAAAAAAATATTTGGAAAGTAACATGGTTTATCTTATGCTTAAGTATCTGAAGAAGGCTTGAAGGTCTGTCCTCTTCTCAAGCCCTACAACATCATTTTGCCACTTGAAGGAAATTTTCACACACTTCTAGGTTGGAGTTCTGTTCTAGACAACTGAAGCTGTGAAAAGTCTGATCACTGGCAGGTGACCTTACACTCTTATCTCATCCCTGAAGACTCTTTTGGCCTGAACAGCACATTTCCCAGAGAGAGCTAAATGCCTGACAAGTAAGTGTGTGTAGAGCTGGTGGGGTCTGTACCCCACATCCATTGGCTCAGACACCCACAATGTAATGACAAAGCCACAACAGGCAAGTTCTACCACCTGTTCACCACTGAGCCACGGGGTAAAGTGTGACAAGAGTAACCATAGGCCGGGGCCACCACCAAACTTACATCTGCTAAGTTCCAAAGTTCCCTGGCTGGATACTACTGATCAGAGGAACAAGGACGAAGGTGGCCTGTCAGAATATTGCATGTCAGCAAATCTAAGAGGCCATCGATTGTAAGATACACCATTATTTTATGTACCACCAAGACATAAAAACACTGTCAACTATACAATGACACAATATTTTCTGACCAGTTACATTTTTTTTGTGATCATTGAATGGCTCATTTTGATTTCACTGATGTGGATTTTTTATCATATACTACTCTGGAATATGCACTAAAATGTCTGAACCTGAGGCTTCTGAATCAAATTTTCAATTTGAAATCAGAGATACTCATGCATTTCCACACAACATCATCCTCTGTGTCTTGAAAAGAGTTGATGATACAGCCTTTCATGGATGTATGCTCTGCTGTCTTCTATGATGCTTTCTTCCAAGCCACCAATGCCCATTTTGTCACTTTCACTGCTTGCGTGCATTCTAGATTTTTACCTGGAGGAAATACGGGTTTCCAGTCCAAGTTTGCATGAGGGCAGATGACATCGATTTCCTGTTTGACAACCATAAGGAATAATCAACCAGATGCATCTTGATTACAGAGATGTTGAAATGTAAACAAAGTATCTCCTAGAATTGAGGAATTCAGCGAGTCTGGAATACTTAGATCCCTAAAAGTTTATTGTCAAAATCTCATTAGAGGAATTAGATGTCTTTTTTGCCATTTAAAATAATAACTAGGTATAATTGGATGTGTTCTTTTGTGGCCTAAGTTGTTTTGTTTTGACCTCATTGAAAGCATATGGAAGCAAGCTTGAAAAACATTTTCCCTTGAGAAGAATGAGAAACATAGTTAAACGTTAGGAGAATGGCTAGTGATGCTGAGCATCCTTTCATATGTCTCTGGGCCCTCTGTATGTCCTCCTTGGAAAAGTGTCTGTTCAGGTCCTTTGCCCATTTTTTAATTGGGTTGTTTGTCTTCCTGGAATGGAGTCATGTGAGTTCTTTGTATATTTTGGAGATCAAACCCTTGTCCAAGATCTAATTGGCAAATATATTTTCTCATACAGTTGGTTCCCTTTTCATTTAGCTGATGTTTTTTTTCGCCATGCAGAAGCTTTTTATTTTGATAAGGTCTCATTTGTTTATTCTTTCCTTTCTGTCCCTTGCTCCAGATGACGTATTGGTGAAAATATTGCTGCATGGAATATCTGAGATTTTCCTAGCTATGTTCTCCTCAAGGGCTTTTATGGTATCACGACTTATATTTAAGTCTTTTATCCATCTTGAGTTTATTTCTGTGTATGCTGTAAGTTGGTAGTCAAATTTCATTTTCTTGCATGTAGCTGTCCAGATCTCCCAACACCATTTGTTGAAGATGTTATTTTTACTCCATTTTATGCTTCTGTCCCCTTTGTCAAATATTAATTGACCATAGAGACTTGGGTTTATTTCTGGGCTCCTATTCTGTTCCACTGATCTATGTGTCTGTTCTTATGCCAGTACCAGACTGTTTTGATTACCGTGGCCTTGTAATAGAGTTTGATGTCAGATATGGTAATCCCTCCTATTTTGTTCTTCTTTCTCAAAATTGCTGCAGCTATTCGGGGTCCTTTATGGTTCCATATAAATTTCTGAAATGTTTGTTCTATATCTGTGAAATATGTCATTGGTATTTTAATAAGGATTGTATTGAATCGATAAATAGCTTTGGGTAGTATGGCCATTTTGATGATGTTAATTCTTCCAACCCATGAACATGGTACATGCTTCCATTTATTTGTGTCTTCCTTAATTTCTTTCTTCAGTGTTGTGCAGTTTTATGAGTATAGATCTTTTACATCCTTGGTAAGGTTTATTCCTAGATACTTTATTTTTCTTGTTGCTGCAGCAAATGGGATTTTTTTCTGATATCTGTTTCTGATATTTCGTTGTTGGTGTACAAAAATGCTTTCAATTAGCCATCAGAAAGATGCAAATTAAAACCATAATGAGATATCACTTCACACCATTCAGAATGGCCATCATAACCAAATCAACAAACAACAAATGCTGGCGAGGTTGTGGAGAAAAGGGAACCCTTGTACTTTGTTGGTGGGAATGAAGACTGGTGCAGTCACTGTGGAAAACAGTATGGAATTTCCTCAAAAAACTAAAAATGGAATTGCCTTTTGACCCAGCAATTCCACTGCTGGGATTATGCCCTAAGAAGCCTGAAACACTAATTCAAAAGAACCTATGCACCCCAATGTTCATAGCACCACAATTTACAATAGCCAAGTGCTGGAAGCAGCCTAGGCACCCATCAGTAAATGAGTGGATCAAAAAACTATGGTACATTTACACAATGGAATATTATATAGGAGAAAGAAAGAAGGAGCTCCTACCCTTCACGACATCATCGATGGAACTGGAGAGCATTATGCTAAGTGAAGTAAGCTAGGCAGTGAAAGACAAATACCATATGATCTCACCTATAAATGGAAGCTAATCAACAAAACAAGCAAGCGAGCAAAATTAAGACATGGAAATTAAGAACAAAGTGACAGTAACCAGAGGGAAGGAAGAAGGGAAAAAATGGGGAAAAGAAGGGAAAAGGTCATCAAAGAACATGTATAAAGGACCCATGGACAAAGCCAAAGGAGGGTAGGATTGAGGATGGGAGGTGGGGGTGGGTGGGGTGGGGGAAGGTGGTCGTGGGAAAATGGAGACAACTGTATTTGAACATTAATAAAAAAATGATTTAAAAAAAGTTAAGAGAATGTTTCCCCTGAGCCACTAAGTATATCCCCCTCTGTGATCTATATCACATAGCATTTTGGTCTAATTTTACTCTGGTCAACAAATATTGCTCTCCTATTTTGCCAGGTTTCAGCAACACTATCTACATATCTGAAATGTGGTGAGAGAAGAAACTGATTTTTTTCAGTAGCCTATTTTTTAAAAATAGTCTATGCATTTTCCCAAGGTATTTGCTAAAATTCCAAACTTTGGGATCTTAATATAAAGCTATGGTAACAATGAAAGAATCAGAGGGGAAGGTTCTGGACACAGAAAAAATTTTTTCAGTTGAAATGCCATAAAAATTTATGTCACCTTTTCACCATGTATCTGACACCCAACCTTAGCTAAAAACAAACTGTTTTCAAGTATCAGAAGCCAGGCACCCAATAAATCTCAAATTTAGCTTTGACTTGTCATTAAACTACAATTATCAGGTTTCTCTCATGGACATACAAGCTTCAACTTCTGGGGAGAAGAAATCAGAAGCCTGGGATGGATAAGGGAAGATACAAGGAAACTAAAGGGTCAAATGGGAACCAGGAATGTGTTCTCTCCCTACTGAAAAAGGAGCCTATGGTAGTGGGCCATCAAGAACAGCTGATTTAAACAAATGTGAAGCACTTTAAGGCAAACCCAGACCAGATTTTCCCACAGCACACATGGTTAATCTTCACCTAGGGATGGAAACCGGGGCAAGGAGACAGGAGCAGCCACTGGGCCTTTGAAGTGCTATACAGGCCAGTATATTAGTCTGAAGCAAGCACCCCTTCCTTTAGGTGCCAATTGGAGTTTATTAGCTGTGATTTTTATCAGATACTGAGAGAAGCTGAAATACTGCTGCATAGCCACAGAAATGTGTAGTGTGGGAGCCAAGAGTCATCATTACCAGTTGTTGAGAAGTTGACAATGGGGCCTTCCTGGAAGATTTTTGCAGTCCGTGTAGAACAGTAACACAGAAGCCATTTTTTTCTCTTTAAACTAAAAGGCTTTGCCCTTGTAAGTCGTGAATTATTGCCAGAGATATGGCACATGATCCCTACCTAGCAGGTCCATGGCTTCCAGAATACCTTCAGGACCCCTTGGAGAGAGATACCTTCTAAAGAGGTTTTCTAGGGGCACATTTTGCCCACTGTGAAAAAAAGGAAGTGGCAGTTATGTGACAAAGAAGTTTGATTTTGTCCAATATGTCTTGAACTGAATTGCTAATAATCCATACATGGTCTAGAAAGGTTTGGAGCGTGTAGATTGATTTTTCATCTCTTCCCCTTTGTCAGCCAGGGCATTCATGCTTCATGTCACATGGCAAAGCAGGTCTTAAGATCTCATTCCTAAGCAATATTAGGCATGATCTGGGGAAAGAACAAAATGATTAGATTATGCCCATTGTCTCTAACACAAACCTTGAATTAGCTTCCTCAGGAAAGGAAAGTATGGTCTTTGGAGGAAAAGAGACCCAGATTTGAATGTTTTCTCTATTTCACACTGGCTATAACATTACAATAGATTTTCATATGTTATAGGGCCATGTTAGTTATCTATTGCTGCATAACCATCCTAAAACTCAGGGGCTTAAAACAACAATCACTCATTATCACTCAGGAATCTGCAGATTTACTACGATTTGACTTATCTAGGTGGGTCTGCCCAGGCTGCCACAGCTGGGGAGATATGCTTCTCGCTGCAGATCTATGAGTTGCCTGAGGTGGCTCTGTTCCATGTGTTCCTCATCCTCCTTTAACCAGCAGGCCAGGCCAAGGTGCACTTTTCTTAGTGTATCAACAAGAAATACAAGAGGACAAGTAGAAACCTGTGAGATCTCAGCCTAGGCTCAGAATAGACTCATACCACTCCTGCTGACATTCCACTGGCCAAAGAAAGTCACATGGCTAAACCCAAGGTTTAGAGGACTTTGGAAGAACTGCAAAGTCACAGGACAAAAGATGTTGATACAAAGGGAATGTGAAGAACTGGCCAAGATAGGATGATAGGAATCTACCCTAAAGGTCAATCCTTCACTTATTACTCTTCTTTTTCAGGATTATCCTGGTGATTTTTACTCATTTATTTTCCTATATAAAATTTAAAATATGTACATTATATCAATAATGTCCATTGGGAATTTTGATTGGGGTTGCATTCAAGTTATCAATTAATTTCAGTAGAACTAATATTTTTATAATATTAAGTCTTCCCATCCAAGAACATAGTATGGCTGTATAATTCAGTCAGGTCTTACTTTTAGGTTCCCCAGTAAAAATTGTGTAGCTTATTTCAAATAGGTCCTCTACATTTGTGAAAAAGGGTATTTGCACATATTGACTAGACATACCTTAAGTTCCTTTCTGGCCACAGAACATTAGTTTCTGGTCATTGAGTTCTTAATATTATCACTACAAAGTGTCAAACTTATTACCTCTTGTGACCATTCTAGATGATGAACTTCATGTCTGTTCTCTTTGAAATAAGCTTTTCTCTATTCAATGAACAATTATCCACTTAATAAGAACCAAATATCATTCCATACTAAAAATAAGTGCAATAAGAAAATATAACTTTATTTTAATAATTCTTTATTTGCAAAGTATTTTAAAGTTTACAAAGCACTTTCCATATATTATCTAATTTGGCCCTCATTACAGTCCTATAAAGGAGGCAAAGTGGATAAATATCTTGATTTTTCAAGTAAAGACAGTGAATCTCAGAGAAATTAAATGATCTGCTCAGGTTGTCAAGGTGAATGATAAAGAGTTCAATGCTTCACTTACAGTCCTGCTCTTTTTCTTCCTTTTCCCCCCAGTCTTCATTGAGTTCCTCTTTCCTCTTTTATCTTTGGTGGTAAACCCTCCCACTCTGAGTACCTCGCAGAATCTAGAACAGAACTGAATCCTTGGAGCAGAGCCAAACCTTCAGTTTACATGTAGAATTTTGTGGCTATAGAACAATTCTTGCTCCATGTTTGAAAAAGAGGAAATAACTTAGACTTTGAAGCCAGAAAGACCCATTTTCAAATCCCCAATCCATCTGCTACTGAGTAGCTATGAGTCCTTGGGCAAATTGCATAAGCATTTGAATCCCAGTTTCTTCATGTTTAAAATGGGATGAAAATACTTATCTTACAAGAATATGGTAAGAAATAGAGTTTATGTAAATAAGGTACTCAGAATCCAAAAAACAAAACAAACAAAACAGAAACTGACTTATAAATACAGGAAGCAAATTGGTAGTTACCAGAGAGGAGAAGAGTTGTGAGGTGGGTAAAATAGGTGAAGGGAATTATGAGGTACAAACTTCCAGTTATAAAATAAATAACTTGTGGAGATATAATGTACAGCATAGGAAATATAGTCAATAACTTTGTATTGACAAATAATGTAATAACTTGGTATGGTGACAGATGGGTACTAGACTTATTGAGGGGATCGTTTTGTTATATATGGAATCACTATGTTGTACACTTGAAACTGATAGGACATTGCATGTCAATTATACATGAAGGAAAGAGAGACAAGAAAAAGAAAAGGAAGGAAGGGAGGGAGGGAGGAAGGAAGGAAGAAAGGAAGGAAGGAAGAGAAAGGAGGAAGGAAGGAAGAAAGAAAAGAGGGAGGGAGGGAAGAGAGAGAAATCCCAATGTACAGGAGGCATTCAGCAATCACTGAAAATGTGGCATCCAAACACACGTGGATCCCATTCAGGAATTTCAGCGGCAGACTTTTTCTTGAAAAAGAGATTTACCCCTTATAAGCTCTGGTAAAAGAAATCTAGACTCTTGCAAATAATATGGAAAGGAAATGGATTTGCGATGCAGTATATTGATTAGGACCCTGCCAAAAGTTGGCCATCTTTTCAAAGTTAATTTGATTTTGATTCTTTTACTGTCTAAAAACTTCACAGAAAACAAAATATCCATATACATATTGCAGAACTTCCCATGTAATGACAAAATAGTCTTAAAATTTTTCCAAATGGTTGAACATCATAGATAATGTGATTTGCTCCATAGAGACTAGTAGAGCACATGGAGACAATCACACCATCATGAGTGGAGGTTTAGATGGAAGCAATCAGGGGGGCTTCATTGCAGTTTGCCTTCAGTCACATAGCTAGTAAGTATGCCACTGCAAAACCTGTTTTATGGCACACATGCTCTTCCCCATCCCATATCCACAATACCTTCCTCTCTGCCTGTATCTTCATAAAGGAAAACCAGGCTAACAGTCTCACTGGCTGCCAAAAAGATAAAACATTTACAGAACAGATGAGTTTGGGTTGTCACAGTTGGCCAGACATCTAGGCATCATGCTAACACTGCTTATATCTAAATCAGCGCTGTCTAAAAAACTATATAATGCAAGCCAAATAAATAATTTAAAATTTTCTAGTAACCACATTATAAAAGATAAAAAGGAACAAGAATAATCTTAATAACATAACATTTAGCCCAATATATCTAAAATATCACTTCAACATGAAATCAATATTAGTAAGTTATTAACGAGATACTTCACATTCTTTTTTTCACACTAAGTCTTCAAATCCAGTGTGTGTTTTGTTCTTATAGCACCTCTCAGTTTGGACTGGGCACATTTTGAGTGCTCAACAGCCACATTGTGGCTATGGCTGCCACATTTGACAGAACCCCACTAAATGGACCTGTAGAGAGCAAGGTAGCCCATAGCATTCCTCCAGCCTCCCAGGCATACAAATTCTATACCCAAGTAAACAGAGGTGCAGAACTTCAGCTAGCTCTTTGATACACAGAACTATCATGTTTTTGTTTGCTTGAATGGTGGGGGAAAACCTGAAAAATTGAAAATGTGCTATTCCAACATGTTATAGGGATTTTAACCCTTTCAATGGACTTTTTCCCCAATTGGAATTTTTTTAAATTAGAGAACAGGATGAGTGCAACACACCTACACATTTTCAACCCACTTAGGTGACTTCATGTGTCTGAAAAATTTCCATGACAACAGACATTATAATGACATGTACTTCTAGAAAGGAAGTGAATTTATAAGCCCTGGGTTTATTATCTATGTACCATAGATAATAAGAAATGCATCAAAAGCAGACAGGCATACCATACTTTTGTGAAATAATTCATATAGTTATTGTCAGTAGAACTGGGAACTTTCTAAAATTCCATGCTTTATTATTCATAACACTGCCATCTCACTAACTGTTCCTCACACACTGTTGGACTTTGACAAATAGCAGATATCTGTCCCAAATCACAGGCCATTTCTCACCTTTACATTTTAGTGGTTTTATTGAATTACTTGTGTTTGGGGGCAGGCAACATAAAGCTGCACAGAATTAAAACAATCATGAAAGCACCCTGATCACATTGCCCACTGTAGGCCTGCCATGTTGTAGAGGTGGTTTACCACACAAGGTTGAGGGGGCAAGAAAAATCAGAAATCCAATTCTGTATTCTGCACACCAAGTCATGCACCCTGATACAACTGCTCTGTCCAGAGCAAGGTGTGCCTTTTTCTAATTCACAAAGATGGAATATGGGCCAGGAGCAGTCCTGGTCACCCACCTATGAATGGCCTGTTTGGTAAATATAAGGGCTTAGGCACAGAGAAGTGAGAAAAAGCCAGGTCACTTCCTGCAAACAAAAGCAAAAGAAAATGCTTTTGTATAAATAAGGAAAGAATTGGTATTGGTTCAAATTAAGGCAGAACAAGATTAAAATAATAATCCATAATCTTTAAAATGGACCAGCCCACCCTGAGGGCAGATCTCCTCTCCATGGCATCTCTGTGGCTCTTCTTACACAGACTGACTTGGACACAACCAGTGTTGGGAGCTCTGGGGAGGAAGCCCCCATTTCCCATTTCTGACTGCTGCCCTCCCTCCAGAAACATCAGCTCCTGGAACCTTGGCTGTGTGGTTCACTTCAAAACCCACAGTTGGCACATAGTAGAGGCTTAGTAAACATTTGTCAACCAGCGAGGCTCTGGCTTCTTTCTGAAGCAGCCTGTGCTTTTCATGGACAGCTCTAAGCATTTGTATTGTTAAGATTTTAAGGTTTGATAATTGTACAGTGGTTATTTTTAAAACAATCTTTATCTCTTAGAGATAAATACTGAAACATTTATTATTTGTAGATTAAGTGATATGATGTCTTGCATTGCTTCAAAATAATTCAGGAGGGGACTGGCTGGGGATGGAGATGAAACAAAATTGGTCATGAGTTGAAAACTGTTGAAGCTTGATGATGAGGACATTGGAGTTCATTATATTATTGTCTCTGCTCTTGTATATACTTGAAAAAAGGAACCATAAAAGAACTTACTATTCATTCAGCAAACCTATACTGAGCACCTAGTATGTACAAGGTACTAGAGATTTAGTGGTGAACATGACGGGCAAGTTGTCTGTTGCTGGGCAAGTTTCATGACATCAATATATGTCATGAAACATATATGGATGAAGGTATAATATCAGATGGTAGATAGATAGAAATGGACAAAGTAATTATAGCTTATTATTAGTGCTAACACTAAAACATGTGGATGTCATGAAAGAAAATAAGTGACAAGTGGTACATATTCATTTAGAGTGAATGGTCAGAGAAGGTATCCATTGTGGAGGTGACTTTGAAGCTGAGCCCAGAAGGATGGGAGGTAGCTAACCACACAAAAGGTAAAGAAAGGGCCCTCTAGGAAAAGGGAACAGGAAGTGCAAATACCCAGTGGCAAAAAAAAAAAAAAAAAAAAAAAAAAAAGAGCTGGATGTGTTTTAGGCACTATTAGAAATATGAGAATGGGAGAGGATTCCAAGATAGTGGTAGATACCCTGTTTTCTCTTCAGATCATATAAATCTTTCACCTTTTACTAAGATAGTGGTAGAGCAGGTGGATGTTACACTCATCCCCCCCTGGGACCAAATGGAATTACAACTGAAATATAGAGAAAGCAACCTGAATAACTAACTGAAGACTAGCTGAATAGAAGTCTTATAACCAAGGATTCACAGAAGAAGCCACATCAACACTGGTAAGGAAGGGTGGAGACATGAAAAAGGCTAGTCCAACTCTCCAATTCCCACAGGCAGCGAATGAGAATTGGGAAAGATATATCAGCTGTGGAGGTTGCCCCTGAGAATTGTGGGGTCTCAACCCCAACCCGTGCTCTCCAGCTCAGAGCTGGGAAGAGGGGCCCATATAACATCAGGCTGTGAAAAGCAGCAGGGATTCTGTCAGTCAGGAAGAGCTGGCAGTCTGCTAAAGACACAGGCCCCCACTTAAAGAGCCAATGCACAAAATCTCATTTGTAGACACTCACCTTGGAGTCCAGCAGAGGGAGAGTGGAGTGGACTAGAAGCCTGTGAGGAGAGTCCGGGGCTGGTATCTCTGGGGAGAAGGCTGGGGGTAAAACTGCCAGGATCAGTGTGCTGAGTCATTCTCTGTTACCACAGCAGTTGCTATCTTTCTTGGTAGGAGCATGCACCTCCCTGCAGCAATAGCCTGGGGGAAACCAATAGCCCCACCCTCTGGAATCACTGTTGCCCCACCCTGTGGATCTTATGCCCTGCTGAAGAGTCAGCTGCCTGGGATGAGGTATAGAGGTCTGGGCAGATTCAGGAGGTGTCATTGACTGAGTTGTGTGGCTTTGGGGAGGAGGGCATTCCCCCCACTTTTCCTTGAACCTGACCAGTGCCTTCCCTTCAAAGGAAACCTGCTAGCCCCACTCTCCAGGCCCCTTGACCCTTTGTTCTATGCAACAATAATGATTTCATCTTGCCTTAGGATTTCTGATCTAGATCAGTCATTTCCTTAATGTTCTCTTTCAGCTAATCCCCAAACACCTTCTCTAGCCATATCTTCCCTGCCAGCTCTGGACTGGTGCCACTCAGTCCCAGCTCTACCACACTCTCTGCTTTACTTGGATCTTCTTCTGGATTCTATAGCAAGGTTCTGCCCATCAGCCCCTCCCCCATGAAGGACACTTTCAACAAAACACTTGTCACTCAGAACTTTGGGTAGGCAATTCACCCTTTGGCTATCCTCAACCATCACCTTGCAAGTGTAGTTACAGTCTCCCAGCTGATCTTTGTTGGTTGAACTTATATCCTGTGGCTACCTGAGATCCCTTCCAGTTTTAGGTCAGGTACAGAACTGATAGGCATGCCTTTTACATTTTCAGCCAAAGTATTAAAGCACGAGAGGCCCCAGTGGCCAGTCCTTTGGCTCCATGCTAGTGACTTCCTTGGGGGTTGGTAGTTCTTGGACTGTCTTATAGTGTTACAAGGATTTTGCCAACCTAGTATGGAATTTTTATTCAGAAATATTTGTATCATATATATTTAAATAGGTTAAATTTAAGATACATTCATTTAATTGCACATAATAGGAAAGAATTTTGAATTTAATTTTTATAGGTTTTGATTATAAAATTCACTTAGAGATTTTTAAAAATATACACAAAACATGAACTCCTGTTTGTCTTTCAAAAGCTTAATCTAAAATTTATTATCTATCCCCATTGAATATATAAACACCAGATGGCTAAAGTATTGGAATCATTTCATTTTCCTTTATGATTTATCATTTTTCTCCCAGGGGAAAAATCAAAGAATTTGATATATTAAGGGTGTGTGGACAAGTTGTTCAAAACATGCTGACTGAAAAAATGAGTAAAAAAATGAGAGCTATAGGAAAATATTTAAAGTGAGATTTGAATGAATTCTTAGTTTCAAGTTCTAGTCTCAAAACAAGTAGGACAAAATATCATTTTGAGATTTGATAATGAGAGGATTACAGTTAGGAAGAAATGCAATGGCAGGTATATAATCTTGGAATTCAGAAGGAAAGAAATAAGATGACTATCATAAGATTGCTAAAAAGCAAGAGTGAAAGGAGAGGCAAATAGTGCTTTCTAACTATTTGTCCCCTAAGGAAATGCACTAGGAAGAGAGAAATAGGCTGACAGATTATTAATATGTTCAATAAATATGGGATTGTTAGCTCTTGATTGTTTTGTATTGCCAATCGTGTTTAATAGGGCTTTCCAATGTGATCTCAGTGAAGTCATTTTTGGCTGAGTTGGAAAATGCTAATGCCTGTCAGAATACTAAAAGATGAATAAGGATTTGCTACCCTATTGGGAGAGACTGAATTTGATGCTGAAAAGCATATTTAAGTGCACATGGAAAGTCAGACAAGATGGAGAGAATTGTGCAAGAGAAAGGCATCAAGGTATTGTCTGTATTTTAATTCCTCCATAGTACGCAAGTGTCAATAATGTAGCCCTGTTAACTTGTCTCATTTGCCAGAATGACTAGGTGGATTGGGAGAGAAGTTACAGATTACAGAAATGACAAAATTTTTGAAAAGGAAGCTATATTTCTATTAGATCACATTAGATTTCAACTAGAAATTCCTCAACCTTTTGTTTTGATCAGGAGTCAGCAAACTCTTTCTGTAAAGGGCTAGTGTACTAGGCAGAATAATGGCCCACAAAGATATCCATATCTTAGTCCTCAGAACCTATGAATATGTTACCCTACATGGTAAAAAGGACTTCACACATGTGATTAAGTTATGAATATTGAGAGGAGGATGTTATCCTGGACTATGTGAGTAGGCCCAATCTAATCACATGGGTCCTTAAAATCAGAAAAACCTTGTCAGCAATGGTCAGAGGGAAATGTGAGTATAGATAGAAGAAAGGCAGAGAGAGATGCAGCATTGTTGGCTTTGAAGATGGAGGAAAGGAGGCCATGAGCTAAGGAATGCAAACAGCCCCTAGAAGCTTGAAAAAGCAAGGAAAGAGATTTTTTTCCCAGAGCTGCCAGAAAAGAATGTCAGAACTACCAACACTTTGATTTCAGCCCAGTGAGACTCTGTCAGACTTCTGACCTACAGAGCTGTAAGATGATGGATTTGTGTTGTTTTAAGCCACTATATTGGTGGCAATTTGATAAGGCAGCGATAGCCAGATAGTATATATTTTAGGCTTCGTGGGCCATACGATCTCTGCCACAATCATTTAACTCTGCCATTGTAGCACAAAATTAGCCATAGACAATGTATAAGTGAATGGGTGTGGCTGTGCCAATAAAACTTTATATATAAAAACAGATTGTAGGGCTTTAGTTTGCTACTTCCTGTTCTATATATTGAGGAGACATTAGCGATCATATTTCTGTGTGCTGTGAGTCATAGCACAGAAAGCTTGCTTATACCTCCCGAACCCCCACTGAACCCCCACCAAAATGTGGGATACACATATAACTAATAGCAGAATAAAAGTTTGATACAAGACCTAAAAACAAAGTTATCTTTTAAAAAGGAATTTTAAAATAAAATTCAAAAATAATATCTGTTTAACTTATAAGTTGTTCTCATTATTTTTACTGTAACACAATCCAAGTCAACTAAGGCTGAAGGTACATATCCCTATGAGTCAGTAATTCCAGCCCTAGGTGTATACCAAGTAGAAACATGTACATAGTAACTGATAGTAACTCATAGTAACGCTCTTTGTAGTGGTCCAAATCATAAACAACTCACAGGTCTATTAAGAGTAGAATGGGTAAATTGTAGCATGTTCCCCTCCCTTTGCTTTTAAATGGTTCTATTGCTTTTCATTATTAGATGCATTAACAGTAATTTCATTACTGGAAAATCCATAACTAGTCTCTAATACACTCAAAAGAAAGTTTCTCTTTAAAATTAAGGAAGGAGCTATCATTTTTAAAACAGACAAATCATGTCACCTCTAAGTGAACAATGAAGTATATTGCTAGTTACATTAATGTGCTTGTCTGTTTCTCTTTTGGTGATTTTTAGTAAAATTTAAGTTATTAGACTTACTAACTTACATTATAAAGTGTTTTCGGTTGTTGATAGTTTGAGAGCTTGTTGTTTTATAAAGAATGAGGCCATCATGGCTTCTCAATTTGTAGGGAGAACTATCTAGTCAGGATGGAAGCTTCCTATACCTTTTCACCAGAAATATTCATGCTGTAGAATAGACTTTTCCCTCTTAAAATGACAGACCCTGCTTCTTGCAGAAAATTTTTGTTGTTGTAAATTTAATCACAGACCAAGACAAAAATGACCAGAACACTTAACCTGAATTTATTGATTTTGTGGTCACTGGGATTAAAATATGCAGAAGACCTGTATTGTCAAAAGCAGGTTGATTTCTCATTATATTTCACTGAACTTATTTCAGTGAGAAGCACCTCAGATAGACTCAGGTGGTGGTAAGTCCTAGGCATCTGTCACAAGAGAACTATATTCCAGTCTATTATATAGCTGTTCTCTCAAGTTGGTCTAAATCACCTAATTTCCATATCTAGTCTCCTCACACTTCCATTGTCCCTGAATTCCTCATTCTTGTAATGACTAATTCACTAAATTCCCATATAAAGTGCTTTAAATTACTTAGAAGATAATTCCTGTTATGGGATGAGTTATGTCATCTCAAAATTCATATGCTGAAGTCCTAACCCTCAGTAGGTCATAATGTCACTATTTATTTGGAGATAGGGCATTTAAAGGGGTATTAGGTTAAAATGAGGCCATGACAATGGGTTCTAATCCAATATACCTTTTGTCTTTATAAGAAGAGGAGATTATAGAGTGACAACAGGGATGTGCACAGAGAAAAAAACAATGTGATGATATAACAAGAGACTTCTGGCCAAGATGGAGCCATAGATAGATACACTTTGCCTCCTCGAACAAACAAAGCAAGGACAATAACAAATTTAAAAATAAAAAAATCAACCAGAACTGTCATAAAATATAATTGTATTGAAGTCTGACAACCAAGGAGTTAAAAGAAGAAGCATTCATTCAAACCGGTAGGAGGGGTGGAGACAGGCAGCCGGGGTGGTGAGGATGTGCAGCAAGGTGGTGGCTGGTGGAGCAGGCAGTCCCACACTTGCATGCAGATAAACTGGGAGGAACAACTGGGGAGTGAGACAGACTGTACAACCCAGGGTTCCAGAGGGGAAATAAAACCTCAAAACCTCCAGTAGCAAAAACCTGTGGGAATTGCAGCAGTGGGAGAAACTCCTAGCCTCACAGGAGAGTTTGTTGGAGAGACCCACAGGGTCCTAGAACATACACAAACCCACCCACCCAGGAATTAGCACCAGAAGAGCCCAATTTGCTTGTGGGAAGTGGGGAAAGTGACTGAGCACCAGCCAAGAGCCAAGCAAGCAGCATTGTTCCCTCTTTGATCCCACCCTCAACATACACCACCACAATGCAGCGATGTGGATTGTCCTGCCTTAGCAAATGCTTAAGGCTCCACCCCTTAAAACACAACAGGTGTGCCAAGACAAAAAATATGGCCCAAATGAAAGAACAGATCAAAGCTCCAAAAACAGAACTAAGCAACAAAGAGATAGCCAACCTATCAGATGCAGAGTTCAAAACACTGGTAATCAGGATGCTTACAGAAATGGTTGAGTATGGTAGCAAAATAGAGGAAAAAGTAAAGGCTATGCAAACTGAAATAAAGGAAAATGTATAGAGAACCAATAGTAATTGGAAGGAAACCGGAACTTAAATCAATGGTGTGGACCAGAAGGAAGAAGTAAACATTCAACCAGAACAGAATGAAAAAACAAGAACTTTTTTAAAATGAGGAGAGGGTTAGGAACCTTCGGGACAACTTTAAACATTCCAACATCTGAATCATAGGGGTGCCAGAAGGAGAAGAGGAAGAGCAAGAAATTGAAAATTTATTTGAAAAAATAATGAAGGAGAACTTCCCCAATCTGATGAAGGAAATAGACTTCCAGGAAGTCCAGGAAGCTCAAAGAGTCCCAAAGAAGTTGGACACAAGGAAGCACAAACCGATGCACATCATAATTATATTACCCAAGGTCAAAGATAAGGAGAGAATCTTAAAAACAGCAACAGAGCCCAGGCTGATGTGACTCAGTAGATTGAGCACTGGCCTGCAAACCAAAGGGTTGTCAGTTTGATTCCCAGTCAGGGTACATGCCTGGGTTGCAGGCCAGGTCCCCAGCAAGGAGCGTGTGAGAAGCACCCACACATTGATATTTTTCTCCCTCTCTTTCTCCCATCCTTCCCCTCTCTCTAAAAATAAATAAATAAAATCTTTTTTAAAAAGTAGCAAGAGAAAAGGAGGCAGTTACCTACATAGGAGTGCCCATAAGACTATCAGCTGATTTCTCAAAAGAAACCTTGCAAGCCAGAAGGGGCTATAAAGAAGTATCCAAAGTCATAAAAGGCAAGGCCCTACATCCAAGATGACTCTCTCCAACAAAGCTAGCATTTAAAAGGGAAGGGCAGATAAAGTGCTTCCCAGATAAGGTCAAGTTAGAGTTCCTCATCATCAAGCCCTTATTATATGAAATGTTAAAGGGACTTACCTAAGAAAAAGAAGATGATCAGATAGGAGAGAGAACCAAGATGGCGGCGTAGGTAGACACACTGCGCCTCCTCGCACAACTAGAACTGACAGAAAATCGAACGGCAAGGAGGTCCGACACCAAGGTGGTGAAAAATAAACATTCATCCAAACCGGTAGGAGGGGCGGAGATGGGCACGGGGCGGAGAGGACTCGCGTGGCCATGGAGGGACCGAGACTGGCGGAGTGTGGGACGAACGGGGCAGGCAGTCCGACCACTAGCAGACCCCGCGACCCCACATTCGCACACAGATAAATCGAGAGGGCCGGACTCAGAGTGGCGGAGAACGAGGCAGGTAGAGCGGCGGGTAGCACCCCGCAGCCTCAATTCGTGCACAGATAAACCGGACAAACGGCAGGGAGCAAAGCAGACCACGCAACCCAGGGCTCCAGCTCAGGGAAATAAAGCCTCAAACCTCTGATTGAAAACGACGGTGGGGGTTGGGGCGGCAGCAGGAGAGACTCCCAGCCTCACAGGAGAGGTGGTTGGAGAGACCCACAGGGGCCTAGAGTGTGCACAAGCCCACCCACTCGGGAACCAGCACCAGAGGGGCCCAGTTTGACTGTGGGGAGCGGAGTGAAGGATTGAAATCCGGAGGAGAGTGAAGCGGGCGCCATTGCTCCTTCTCAGCCCCTCCCCCACATACAGCCTCACAACGCAGAGACCAGCATTACCCCGCCCCAGGAACTCCTAAGGCTCCGCCCCTTAAAGTAACAGACAGCCCAAGACAACAACAACGACAAAAATGGCCCAAATGACAGAACAATTCAAAGCTTCAGAAAAAATATAACTAAGTGAGGAAGAGATAGCCACTGTATCAGATGCACAGTTCAAAACACTGGTTATCAAGACGCTCACAGAATTGGTTGAATCTGTTCGAAAACCAGATGAAAAAATGAAGCCTATGCTAAGAGAAACAAAGGAAAATGTACAGGGAACCAATAGTGATGCGAAGGAAACTGGGACTCAAATCAACGGTGTGGACCAGAAGGAAGAAAGAAACATCCAACCAGAAAAGAATGAAGAAACAAGAATTCGGAAAAATGAGGAGAGGCTTAGGAACCTCCAGGACATCTTGAAACGTTCCAACATCCGAATTATAGGGGTGCCAGAAGGAGAAGAGGAAGAACAAAAAATTGAAAACCTATTTGAACAAATAATGAAGGAGAACTTCCCTCATCTGGCAAAGGAAATAGACTTCCAGGAAGTCCAGGAAGCTCAGAGAGTCCCAAAGAAGCTGGACCCAAGGAGGAACACACCAAGGCACATCATCATTACATTACCCAAGATTAAACGCAAGGACCTACATCCAAGATTACTGTATCCAGCAAAGCTATCATTTAGAATGGAAGGGAAGATAAAGTGCTTCTCAGATAAGGTCAAGTTAAAGAAGTTCATCATCACCAAGCCCTTATTGTATGAAATGTTAAAGGGAGTTACCTAAGAAAAAGAAGATCAAAAATAGGAACAGTAAAAATGACAGCAAACTCACAGTTATTAACGACCACACCTAAAACAAAAACAAGAGCAAATTAGGCAAACAACTAGAACAGGAACAGAACCATAGAGATGGAGATCACATGAAGGGTTGTCAATAGGGGAGTGGGAGGGGGAGAGGGGGGAAAGGTACAGAGAATAAATAGCATAGATGATAGGTGGAAAACAGACAGGGGGAGGGTAAGAATAGTGTAGGAAATGTAGAAGCCAAAGAACTTATAAGTATGATCCATGGACATGAACTATAGGGGGGGAATTTGGGAGGGAGGGGGTGGGCAGGATGGAGTGGAGTGGGGGGAGGAATGGGATAACTGTAATAGCATAATCAATAAATATACTTAAAAAAATGATGATCAAAAATATGAACAGCAAAATGAAAACAAACTCATAACCATGAACAACTGAACCTAAAACAAACTAAGCAAACAATTAGAACAGGAACAGAATCACAGAAATGGAGATCACATGGAGGGTTATCAGCAGGAACGGGGAGGGAAGAGAATGGGGATAAAGGTACAGAGAATAAGTAGCATAAATGGTAGGCAGAAAATAGACAGGGGGAGATTAAGAATAGTATAGGAAATGGAGAAGCCAAAGGACTTATATGTATGACCCATGGACATGAGCTAAGGGGGGGAGGTGCTGGTCGGAGAGGGGTGCAGGGCATAGGGGAATAAAGGAGAGAAAAAATGGGACAACTGTAATAGCATAATCAATAAAATATATTTTAAAAATCATATAACAATATGGTGGCTATCTGCAAACCTCAGAAGAAACCAACCCTGCTGACACCTTGATCTTTTTCTTCTAGACTCCATAACTGGGAGACAATAAATTTCTGTTGTTTAAGCCACCCAGTGTGCAATATTTTATTATGGCAGCCCAAGCAAACTAATATAATTCCTTCACATCATTCTCTACAAAAGCGCTCTCTACCCTGCTTCCAGTTCCACCAGATTGCTTTAATGCTTGGAATCCTTCACTCCTCCATGTCCTCATGCCCTTTTCCATCTATTTGACTTTGTGTCTCCACTAGAGGTAAAGTACATGTTCCCACCCCACTAATGTTGGTGTTGGCCATGCAATTTGGTTTGCCAATAGAAGGCAAGCAAAAGGCATGGTGTGACAGTTCTGAGCTTAACCCTTAAAGGATGTCACATGATTCTGCTTACCCCTTTTGTAAATGTCATCAATAATGGAAAAACATGGAAAAGGGTATAGGGAGGATAAATGGTAATGGAAAAATACAATAAAATAAAAAATAAAGATAAAATCTAGTTATTAAAAAAAAAGGAAAAACACTCCTCTGGCAGCCCAATCCTCACTCAACTAACATATCAGTGAGAATGAACATACATACTATTGTAAGCAAATGAATGTTGGAAGAGTGAGTTCTAAAGCACAAGAGAATATACAGGAAGATATTATTGTGGTAACAAGTAATTGATCCAAAGTCTTAACACAATACAATTCCACTTTGGGAAGATCTGAATATACAAAATCTGGATTTAAAAATTACAAGTGCACATACACAATAAGGAAAATTTATATGCCACAAGACCCCTTCAACTAGCAAACATTATTCTTCCATTTACAATATATTTTTTTATTTTTACATTGTATAGGGATGCCGGGGTTTTTTTATACTTTTATAGAAATACATGCAGATACACTAGTAGGATTGGGTTTTTTTTGTTTAGTCCCTGATGGAGTGAGGGCCATCTGGAGTCAACAGATGTAACAAAAACAAGTTGAGGGAAGGTAAGGTCAGGGACTGGTATTTTAATCTGACTTTAGAGACAAGTGAAGGAAATCATCTAAACTAGCACGTGGTTGGGCTGAATCTGGAGGCCACTGTGCACGTGGCAGTTGTCACTGGATCAGCACCTTAGAGGCACACTCCTGCCTCTGACAGGGTCCAGAGTCAGGGGCATTTATCTTTGTCTCCTGCTGTCTCACTGCTCTGTCTGAGTGGCTTTGAACCAGCTCTTTCTCTCTGTGGACTTGGAACCCTTATCCCAGCAGCAGCCATCTTCCCCCGATGTCATGTCTAGCCTTTCTGACTTGACTGTACCGGGTTGTACATCTCCCACAGAACCTGCCCTCAGTAACTAATGGTGGAATTCACGATTATCGGCCCTCACATCTGTGGTCTCTTACTCCAGAGGAGCTTCAATATCCCTTATCTTGCCCAAGTCTTATAACCATGAAACACACCTTCCTTTTCTCTGTGGAGGGAGGATGGGGACAGAGGGGGTTTGGGGTTGGAGCCATGTGACTGCCGCCTGAGGCTATCAGGCTTTAACCAATTCAATGGAGAGCCTTGCACAAGCCCAGCAAGAAGCCAGGCTGCATGAAACAGAGTCGAGTCCATACAGCTCACCAAGAAAGGACTAGAAACAAAAATTATATCTGGGAGACAGATTTGGAGTCAGGGGCATGAAATAATAAGGCAGTGGGTTTGGGCTAAGTGGAAAATAGACCCGAATTTGGTTTTGGAGAGGTGAATTATTTTGCCGCCTATGGCGTCACTGTGGTTGAAATACAGGCACAGCAAGGACCAAGGACAGGCTCGCTCAGAGACGACCCCCTACTACCCTGCCTTCCAACAGGGAAAATGATGCTCACAGAGGGGCAGGCACAAGAACCGCACACACACGCGCGCGCACACACAGACACACATACACACACACACACACACACACACCTACACATATCGAGTCTTGTTCTCTTTCCCGGTGTCAGCATTACTTTTTCCTCTCTTAAAAATTCATTCACAAATAGACCCTGCAGTAATCAGCAGTGACAATGAGAATGTTATCCCAAACAAACATTAAAAATAGCTGCGGAGACACTCCAAGGCAGGAGTCTTAATGTTAAAGGGGACAACAAGCAGTGGCCCCCCAAATCCCCAATCACCGAAACTGCAGGCCCCTGTGCCTGGCACGGGGTGAGGGCAAGAGTCTATCTCTGCAGTTGTCTCTTAGAAGAAGAGCTGCTGAGGACTTTCTCAGCCATCGAGCCCATGGACTGCTGGAAATGATTAACTCTCCCATAGATACACCCTACTGATCCAGCTAGCACACAGTGTATAAACAAAGGAGAATGTGGTCGTCAGTTTCACAAATGGTCAGTGTCACAAAATGCACTGCATGTTCCCACAACCTTCAGGGGTGGGTGATGGGTCAGGTTCATCCTGATTCATGTGGCAGTAGGTTTCTCTCACGTAATGGACAAGGTTTCTCTTGCTATAACTGTTAGAGGGGGGAGGAGTTGCAAGGTCATTCATTTCTTTAAATAAACTTTTAGCCCTGGCTGGTGTGGCTCAGTGGATTGAGTGCTGGCCTATGAATCAGAAGATCCCTGGTTCAGTTCCCAGTCAAGGCACATGCCTGGGTTGAGGGCCAAGTCCCCAGTAGGGGGTATGTGAGAGGCAATCACACATTGATGTTTCTCTCCCTCTCTTTCTCCCTCCCTTCCCCTCTAAAAATAAATAAATAAAATATTTAAAAAACTAAATTTTAAAATAGTGTTAGATTTTCAGAGAAGTGTTAAAAATAGTACAGTGAATTATCTTATACCCCTTATAACGTTTCCCTCATTGTTAACATATTATTATGGTGCACTTGTCAAAAGTAATGAACCAATATTGCTATACTGTTATTAATTAAAGCCCATAGTTAATTTAGAATTCTCTAGATTTTTACCTAATGTCCTTTTGGTAACATCACATTTAGACATCATGTTTCCTTAGTATCCTCTAAAGGATAATAATTTCTCAGACTTTCCTTATTTTTGATAACGTGGACAGATTTTAGGATTACTGATCAGGTATTTTATGCAATGTTTCTCAGCTTGGGTTTATCTGATGTTTTCTTCTCATAATTATTCAGAAATTATGAGTTTGGAGAAAGAAGACATGACATCATACCAACAGTACATGCTATCAACATGAATTCTCACTCCTGATGTTGACCTTGGGGCTGAGGTCATGTTTTTCAGGTCTATCCACTGTAAAGGTACTCCTTTTCCCCTTTTCCATACTGTCTGTTTTGGAAGGAAGTCTCTATGTACAGCCCACACTTAAGCATTGGGGAGTAATGCTCCACTTTCGTGAGGGGAGAACATCTACATAAATTATTTGGAATCCTTCTGCATGGAAGATTTGCCTATTTCCCCCCTTTATTTATTTATTTATTCCATCATTTATTTGTATCAGGATGGACTTGTGCAGATTTATTTTATACTTTGGTTTATACTCCAATACTACTTTATTTGTTATGTTGCTCTAATTGTTTCACTTTGGCTGTTCATTCTTTCATTTAGCTCCTGTGTCAATTTGACCCCATCATTGTATTAGGTCATCCCATTTTGAACAAGATATCAATATATAATATGGAAAGGACTTCAATCATGTCATTTTTCTTCAGTTGGGAGAATTTCACAAGTTATAGAATTTTATAAATGGAAGAACTTTATAGAAGGAGGAAAAGAGAGCATGAGCAAAACCTCTCTTGCTAGGATGGCTAGCCGTTTTTATTGCTGTCCTTTGCAAGTCTGGCCTCACTCTGCCAGGTCAACATCTAACTGTTCTCATGAGACTGCTCCCTGTCATCCCCTGCTTCCTCAGCCCCTCTCAGGGGACTACTGATGCTTTTCACCGCTAGGATGATCCCTGCCCAATTTCTGAGCCCGGCCACCCATGTGCTGGATCTGAGATGAAGCTGGCCTCTCCCATTAGAGGTCCTCATGTTCCTGAGGCATCACTCAGCCACATAGCATTCTCCAGTTGTCCTCTCCGTGACCCTCTCCCTCATTGGCCCAGCCCTAGGAGTAGGGTTCTGGGTCTATTTCCGCACCATTTCTGTCCAGTGCAATATTCCTCTAGTGAGCAATATTTGCCTAGAACCTCCCCATCAATCAGGCACAGATTTTCTGAGGACCATTCTATAGACTGAAGGTCCCCATACTCAATCCTCTATCCTTCCCTCTCTCCTTACAAAGGTCTTAGATTTTGGCCTAAAGTTTCTTCCCACTCTTTCCTTCCCCTATATCCCTCAAAGACATGTCTTCTGATAAAATTCTTGCATATCTAATTCCATTTCAGTATAAGATTTTCAGAAGACCTGAACTAACATATTAAGGTTATTCTGACCATTAAATGAGTTGAAGAATTTGCAGTTCAGGAAAGATAGAATTTTCATGGGTGAAGCAATTAGAAATAAACTCTGAGGTTGGATATTTGGGGTTTGTTTCCATTGAAAGAAATTACTCTTTTCATAAGTAAAACTTTTATTTTATTAAGTTTTAACTGAAATGTATACAATTCCGTAGATATTTGCAAACTGAACATACCCACATAATTAGCACCCTGATCAAGAAACAGAACAAGACTAGCACCCCTGAAATCTCCCTAATGTCTCTTCTTAATCACTACACTTCAAAGATAACTATGGTGCCTGATTTTTAAAAATTTTTTAAATTGTTGTTCAAGTACAGATTTCTGCCTTTTCCCCCCACCCCCGCCCTGATTTTTAACATATAGATTACTCTTATCTCTTTTGGACCTTTATATGAATGAAATCAGATAGTATATATCTTTGTGTCCAGCTTTTTTCACTTAACATTATACTTAATGAGATTTATCTACGTTTTCCATGCAGTAATAGCTTATTCGTTTTCATGGCTATAGTTCAAAATCTTTCTTAATTCTACCTATTGTCAAATGTATCTTCAAGAACTAGATTGGAGATGCCCAGCTGGAATGTTTTATCACGTTCAATTTTCACTTGACTTTCCATGACTCAATGAGGACAGTTTCTGCCTCTTCTCTTGGAACACTCTTTCACAAGTCCTGACATGCAGAAAATTGTTCCTGAGAGTCTGAATTTTCCTTCCCAAGAATCCTTTTTATGTTATCTAATTACTCTCCCTGAGACCATTATATTCTTCCAATGATGGAGGACTGTTATTGCTCCCTCTTAGTCATTTTTTGGCTGTAGTGCCTTTCTTCTTGCTGTTGTAGAACAACTTGTAAATGTCTTCCTATATTCTGCCATCATTATGAAATTCAGGGTCCAAACCCATCAGCAAGATTCCAAAGATCATGTCCAGTCAATGGACAGACATTGGGCTATACACAATCTTCATCAAAGGGAAGAGTTTGTTCTTTCCTGAGGTCTCTTCTCTGGTGCCCCCAGATTAGAACCAGCATTGTCTTGAATAAAAACACAAGGCTGTCTTGAGAACAGGATGCTGGAGGGAAGAAAAACAACTACTTCTTTATGACCATGTTGGTACTTGAGAGCTCTTAGATCTACTCTTTAAGTCTTTAGCAACCCTTCCATTTTCCTATAATTCTTCATATGGCCCAAAGGACAACTGTGTTTTGGATTTTTAAAAATACATTTAAAAATGTGATATCTCCCAGGCAGTTTTCTAAAGGAATTTTATTCTGACATTTTTTCTAGCCACTTTGTCTTCAGTCAGATTCTTTCTTTTTTTTCAGATTATTTCTGAAAACAACCATCAGTTTGGGGTCAGGACATCAGTTCTTTGACAATTGTTGTCCCTTTTCTTTGTAATATATTAAATCTAATAATGACAACCATAACTGTGGATCTACTCTGTGCAGAGCACTTTATCAACCTTATCTATAATCCATAAACCTGCAATGTTGGTATTATTATTTTCATTTACTGACAGGGAAACCAAGGCCACAAGAGGCTAAATGTCCTGTCTAAAGCCATACAGTTAGCTAATGGCAGCGCTGGGGTTCACAATTAAGTCTTTGGCTCTGAAATTCATTCTTCTTTCACTATTCCATCAAACTCTTCTTCCCTCAGGCTCAGCCATCCACTAGTTTCTTCAGTTCTCCATCTGCTCCCCACATTGCTAACCCTCATGTGTGTAAGCACGCACAGGCACACACATACACACTATGCCTCATTCTTTTCTGATCTAGTTACTTCCCTCCTCCACTCTCCACATCCTAGAGCCAAAATTATCTAAGTGCATACTTGGTGTCCCAGAGCATTGTGGTATAGTAAGTAAGAACCTGGACTTATAAATCAGACCATTGTGCATGAATCCCAGTTCCTCCACTCATTAACTCTGAAATCTTAGGCAAGTTACTTTATTTCTCTGAACTTCACTTTCTTCATCTTTAAAATGGGAATAATAGTACCTTTCTCATATGGCAACTGTGAGGACTGAATTAGATTATACATGTAAAGGTGTTAGCATTGATAATAAATGCTTGATAAACATCAAGTTATTATTCTTATTACTTATTCACACTATCTCATAAAGTCAGGGAATAGTGATTAGTTGGTAGTAGTCAAGTGCAATGGTTCCCAAACCTGAATCTTGGTCTGAGCAACCTGCTGGGCTTTCGGGAAAGACTTTTTCTTTGGCATGTCCTATAGAAGTATTATTATTATTATTATTATTATTATTATATTATTATTATTATTATTATTATTATTATTATTAACCTGAGGACATTTATTCATTGATTTTAGAGAGACAGGATTTTAGTAAGAGAGAAAACGTCAGTGCAAGAGAGAAGCACCAATTGGCTGCCTCCTAAATGCACCCAGACCAGGGATCATACACACCTGGCCTGGGGACTGAACCCACAATCCTGGCATGTTCCCTGACCAGGAATCAAACCTGAAACCCAATGGCTGTGGCACGACACTCCAACCAACAGAACCATGCCTGCCAGGGCATGGCTCCTAGAAGTCCTTATTCAATAAATTGGGATAGAGCCCTGGAATCTGTATTTTTAAAAGCTTCTCCAGTTGACTCAGATGTTCAGCCAGACTTGGAACCCTGTGACCTTGAGCAGAAATCTTCAAAGACAATAGTTGGAGAAGTTGCAGCTAGGTCATCTCACCGGGATGCCTGGCATCTCTCAATCTCTTCTCTCAGGCTCTGTCCTCTCATGCTGACTAACACACTGCCCCCACTTACACATGCGCACAGGATACACACCCTATACAAATACCACAGCCTGCACTAAAGCATGGCCAGGGTTAAATTCCAGAAAGGGAAGATTACTTTCTTATTAATGTGTATTACAGTGGCCCCAGAAAGGCCCTGTGTGCTTGTTTTGGAGTTGGAGGCAGCTGGCCAGAAGGCTGATTATGACCAGCAGCTATTATCTTATTTCTGAACTTCTTTTATGACCAAAGACATACCTACCAAAACTCCTCCATCTGTGAGAAAGGTCTAAAAACTGGCACCATCTTTATAATCAACAGGACAAAAATTGGAGAATTGAAATCATAGAATTCCAGGAAACTGTCATTTCCACAAATAATCAAATGCTTTGTCCTTTCCCCACAAGACGAACCTCCTTTCCTGGCCTCTTGGTTATGGCTGTCCAGTTTTCAATTTGTACACAGTCAATCTCCATCTAAATGCACAGGTAGTTCTGAGCCCATGAATTGCAGTTTTAGAAGCCTGGGGGAAGCCTGTGAGTTCTGAAATGATATAATGAGAAAAGGGCTCTGGGGCCTCCATATTTTCAAGGACCCTGAATGCTCACACATTTGAGATTTCAGTCTTAAGATAGTACTTGGAAATGCAAAAGTTAACTTTCATTCAAAAATGGCACAGTCCATTTCAGTCAACCTGAGGAGCAACCAAGGCTGGAAGAATAGCTGTCGGATCCCAGCTGGTCCAGAGCCCCAGGTGCTTTGATTCAGACTGCAGCTGGGATTTGTTTTCCCATGAAGAGGCTGTTGCAACTGCTTTTATCATCTACTGTAAGTACAATAACAGCAGGAAATCAGGCAGCCCAGGCGAAATGAAGCTCTGTGGCAAATGATTTGGTTTCTTTCCATTAACAATCATGATTTGATCTGAACTGCTTCAATTAAGGGGTGGGGGGAGGTGCCCTTGGTTCATTTGTTATACATGCAAGAGAGAGAGAGAGAGACAGAAACAAAGTGAGATGGAGAAATAGAACAAGGAAGAGAGATGAAACAGAAAAGATGACAGAATGTTAATCCAGTGAGGCATATGTAAGTATGTTTTAGACTAAGTAGATGAGGTACCACGTGATTTCACTCTTTCCACCCTCCATTCCTCACTTTAATAATCCAAGAAAGATCACAAACACTGTATTTATGAGAGCTCATTATGCCGATGTGTCCATTTGATGAATGGTGTCACTGATTAATGAAGACTTGAAACAATTGGATTCTGACTCCAAAGAAGTACACAGCTTTTAAGAAAAAAATCAAATAATTGGCAGTCCTCCTGCCTTAAATTCTCTCTTCCACATTGCAGCCTAGAAAAAAAATATCTTTTTATATCATTGGTATTTCCCTGTTCATAGACACATTTCTGACAAGTAATAAAGCTTGTGAAACCGAGTTGGAGAGGCCCCTCTTAATTTTACCCTTTTAGTCTTGAAACATGAAATATTATTTTCTTAGGCTACCCACGGGATGGAGATAAGCTGCACAAGTTACAACTTGTAGAAATTAAACACAGAATGTGGAGGAAGATAATTATGCACCCCCATCTGGTTCACTGAGGCACAGAGGCACTTGATAGCGCAATATTATGCTGCATGATGGGGTTGTTGTGGGGTTTTTTTTTCCAGGAAACTTATTTTTAACTTTTTATTTTGAAATAAGTTTAGGCTTACAGAAAAGTTGTGAAAATTATACAGAAAATTCACGTATACCCTTCATCCATGTTTCTCTAATGGTAGCATCTGCTATAACTGTAGAATCATCAAAACCAAAGAATTAACATAGCACAATACTATTATCTAAATGACAGATCTTATTCAGATTTCACCAGTCTTTCCACTAATGTCCTTTTCCTGTTCCAGAATCTATTCCTCCTTAGGCACATTTGACCTTGACAACTCCTCAGTTTTTCCTTGTCTTTTCTGACCTTAACACTTTTGGAGAGTGCTAGTCAGTTATCTTGCAAAATGTTCCTCAATTTGGGCTTGCCTGATATTTTTCTCATAATTAAATTGAAGATATGCATTCTGGCAAGAATACCATAGAAGCAATAATTTACCCTTCTCAGGCCATCATATCAGAGGGTACTCGATGTTGACATGCCTGATCATTATGATGTTAATCTTGATCACCTGGTTAAAGTGTGTCTCATGTTGTTTCACATTAGGTTACTGTTTTTCCCTTTGTATTTAATAAATAACTTGAGAGAGATAT
Organism: Desmodus rotundus; assembly: GCF_022682495.2. Classification (NCBI taxonomy): domain Eukaryota; kingdom Metazoa; phylum Chordata; class Mammalia; order Chiroptera; family Phyllostomidae; genus Desmodus; species Desmodus rotundus. The sequence goes on along the minus strand of NC_071400.1, from coordinate 91,853,123 downwards.
ACTGTTTATCCTCAAATTTTGCTCACTAATTTTAGAACCCATAGGTAGATCTTGCCTTGCAGGCATTTTTTTAAAGAACCACATGAGTAGTTGTCCAAAGAGGCTTCAGAAATAAATCTCTGGAAGGATTTATTTATTTAAAATTTATTTATTTAATTTAAATTTATTTAATTATTTATTTATTTAAAACATGTTACAGGAATATCAGTTTACACAGTTGTGTACAGGAGGCAATTCTTTCATTGGACAAATACAAGCACTGGGCCTTGTGACACCAGGAATGTTTGCTGTTCTATTTGCTGGCTTGGCACATACAGAAGAAGATATAGTACCTCTAAGCTTTGGAGGGAGCATGGAAAGGTTCACCTTTTGCTGTAGAAAATCTTCTTGTCCATTTCTCCCAAAACAAGAAACACAATATCCCATTAAGTTTCCCCATATGATTTTGACCCCAGGCATACCCCAAATGACTTCCCAATTGTCTTATGTCCTTTGGTTGGCAGATGACAAACCCTAATCTTCTCCACTACTACCAACAACCATCCTTGTGTGGGAAATGTTGAATATTCTCTTTTCTTTCATCCTTCCAGGACTTTGAGCAATTCCAGGTGCTTTTTTTATTTCTAAAGAAATTACCAATGTCAATGATGAACTCAATATCATCCATCCAATGAGGATTTCATAACCTGCTACTTTGAATGGCTCTTGGCTTTTTATAGTCACACTAAAGCTACCTTAACCCCAGAAATGTTCCTGAAAATTGTTACTTAATTGGGAAACAAAATCCTCCTTTAAAACAATGTCACACAATTAAATTTGTGCCAGAATGAAAAAGGAAGATCTAATAAGCCCCTGAACTTGACTTAAAAATCCCCTCCAAGTGGAGAGAACACAATTTTGATGTGTTCCAAAGGGCAGAAACAAAGAATAAGAAATAAAGAATTAGACTGAACTCTTGGGCTTTCTTTTTGACCTGCCGTTAAATGTGTCTATGGTCCTGGGGTATCTTCTATTGGGAAGTGGCAAAATCTTTACACTGTGTAACCCCATATATAAGCTGCTTTCTCAATAACTCCTTCCAAAGTCCTAGCCACAGCAATCAGAAAAAGGAAGAAATAAAAGGCATGCAAATTGGAAAGGAAGAATTAAAACTGTCATTATTTGCAGATGACATGATACAGTGTATAGAGAACCCTAAAGATTGCACCAAAAAGTCGCTCTCATGCACTGTTGGTGAGAATGCAGACTGGTGCATCCATTGCAGAAAACAGTATGAAGGTTCTTCAAAAAATTAAGAATGGGACTGCCTTATGACCCACTTCTGGGCATTTATCCAAAGAAACCCAAAACATAATTTGAAAGAATATATGCACCCTTATGTTCATTGCAGTATCATTTACAGTGGCCCAGATATGGAAGCAACCCAAGTTCCCATTAATAGATGAGTAGATTAAAAAAAAAGTGGTGGTACATATATACAATGGAACATTATTTGGCCGTAAAAGAGAATGGCATCTTACCATTTGTGACAACATGGATAGACCTAGAGAGTATTACATTAAGTTAACTAAGTCAGAGAATGGTAAATACTATAGGATTTCACTTATATGTGGAATCTAAATGAACAAACAAAATTGAAACAGATTCATAGATATGGAGAACAGATTGATGGTAGCCAGAGAGGAGGTGGTTTAGGGGACTGAGTGAAAAAGTTAAAAATAGTTACATGGATGTAAAATACAGCATAGGGAATATAGTCACTAATATTATAATAACTAGGTACAGGGCCAGGTGGGTACTAGAAATATCAGGGAGAACACTTTGTAAAGTATGACTGTCTAACCACTATGCTATATTCCTGAAACTAATACAAAATAATATTGAATATAAGCTATAATTGAAAAATAAATTTTAAAGTTCTTAAAATAAAAATATAGAGAAAAACAAGTGGGAAAATCTAGTATTGGAAAGGGTAAAGAAAAATAAATCTTGGAGGAGAAAAAATTAAAGTTATTTTTTAAAAATTCTTGAGAGAGCAGAGCTTGTTACTTAATTAGATTAAGGTTCTTTTGTAGTTGTTCCCACTTGTTCACCTCTTAGAAGACATACTGATAGCAGAGAAGAAAGAAGGATATAAAAAGAAAATACCTAGGTGTCATGATTTGACAATTTCATGAAGGCACTACTGAAGATGCACCTTTTCTGACATTATTCAGTATTGTATCGGGTTAGCCAAAAAGTCTGTTTGGTTTCTTCCAAAAAATAAAAGATATTTTTCGTTTTCACCAATAACTTTATTTTTTAAAGATTTTATTTATTTATTTTTCGAGAGAGGGGAAGGGAGGGAGAAAGAAAGGAAGAGAAACATCAGTCAGTTGCCTCAGTTGACTCTTGCATGCCCCCATCTGGGGACCTGGCCCACAATCTAGGCATGTGCCCTGACTGGGAATCAAACCAGTGGCCCTTTGGTTTGCAGGCTGGCAGTCAATCCACTGAGCCACACCAGCCAAGGATCACCAATAACTTTATTGATTTGGATATTTTGAGTATGTCAGTTATCTCCTGCATGGTATAACATTGTTCTTAATTGATGTCTTGATTTGATCACTAGCAACTTCAACTGGTCTACCCAACCATGGAGCATTGTCCAATGAGAAATCTCTAGCATGAAACTTCATAAACTTCTTTGCATGTGTGTGTTTTTACCTTTCTTGAAATAATAAAGCATAATATAACAAAAGTGTTGCTTATTTTCTTCCATCTTCAATATTAAAATGGCTACACAAAATTTTTGAGGTTTCTTTTTTAATGCACGCTGATATGACAGCTGTCATAATACAATCTAACAAAATTGTTTCAAATGAAGTTAAAGACAACTAAGAGCTACTAGAGCCATCTCACAGAAAAATCCAAACAAATATTTTGGCCAACCCAATATTATGTATGTGTGCAATGTGAAGGGAAGTTAACACACATTTTTGGATGGGTGACCAAACTGTGATTCTCATTTTACTCTTGAGATTCCATAATCTTAGTATCAAAAATTGAATATTTAGATTAGATTAAATATATATAATCTTTCCAAAATTAAAAATCAACAGGAGCCTATTATTACAGATAAATGTGTTTTGCTTCACAATCACTACTAAAGAACATCATAGATTTAAACAGTATTTCCATACTTAAAATAATACAATCTAGTATTGAATGTATAGTATAACCTTGCTTTTCAAATATGCAAATTCACCTTTCAAGTAGTTATCATGGGGTAGTTTTGCAGGGAGAAGAAAAATGACATTATGGGTTAGGGTAAAATATGTTTTTATTCAAATTACACCATCTTGCATGAAATCATTATCTCAAAGAGATAGCTTCACTCCCATGAACACAAAAAATAAATAAATAAAAGAAAAAAAACATAAACAACAACAAAAGATGTGCTCCAAGTTGTTATTTTAAGAATGGTGATAGAGAAAGACCCTCTCTGAGCCTCTCATCCAGGCCCACTTACAACTTAATCAATACTCATTTGTGATGTGACTGGCTGAAATGGCCTGAGTAAGGCTATCATCAGACAACATGGCTTGTAAGAGCCTATTTGGAAAACAAGGCTTTGACTACTTATCTTCAAGCAATTGAGTTTACTGGCCCAAAGCATCTGCAAAATTTCAGATCAGATCAGTTCCATTCAGGGTGGTATGGCCATAGACCCATTTGTAAAATTTCAACACCGGCATTTTATAAAGGATACTTTGTTGATCTGATTAGGAGATCCCTGAAAGTGACAATTATGAATTACTATTTCCCTGGTGAGTTGTTTTTGAAAAAACCCAAGCCCCCAGAAAATGCTAATCACCTTGTTTTGTTTGCTTTGAATGTCAACCATTAAAGACCACATGCACTCTGGAGAGTACAGAGTGCAAAATTTCTATAGGAAAAAACAGAAAGCATTGGGAAGATAAATGGGCACCTCACAGGGCACCTGATCTGTGCTAGTTAACTTCACTTATTGAACTGTTTGAAGTCATGGCAACTCTGCAAGTTAAATAATACTGACCCATTGTTATGAATAAGAACTGAGACTCACAGAGGTTGAGAAATCTGGAATAGTTAAATGAAATTTAACCTAGATTAGTTTGAGTCCACAGCCTATTCCTTTTAGATTACCTCATCCAGCCTTTATAGAGCCCCTCTACATCTTCCCCATAACTTCAACAATGGTAGACGAAAAGTGAGTTTAGAAAACATCCTTTTTTGAAGAAGAAGAAAAGAAGAAAAGAAGAAGAAAGAAGAAAGAAGAAAGAAGAAGAAGAAGAAGAACCAAGATGGTGGCGTAGGTAGACACACTGCGCCTCCTCGCACAACCAGAACTGACAGAAAATCGACCAGCAAGGAAGTCCGACACCAAGGAAATAAAAAATAAACATTCATCCAAACCGGTAGGAGGGGCGGAGATGGGCAGCCGGGGTGGAGAGGACTTGCATTGCCGTGGCCTGGCGGGACCGAGACTGGCAGAGTGTGGGACGAACCGGGCAGGCAGTCTGACCACTAGCAGACCCTGCAACCCTACATTTGTGCAGATAAACCGAGAGGGCCGGACTCAGAGTGGCGGAGAACGAGGCAGGCAGAGTGGTGGGTAGCACCCCGGGGCCCCACATTCGCCCACAGATAAACCGGACAAACGGCGGTGAGCAAAGCAGACCACGCAACCCAGGGCTCCAGCGCTGGGAAATAAAGCCTCAAACCTCTGATTGAAAATGCCTGTGGGGGTTGGGGCAGCAGCAGGAGAGACTCCCAGCCTCACAGGAGAGGTTGTTGGAGAGACCCACAGGGGCCTAGAGTGTGCACAAGCCCACCCACTCGGGAACCAGCACCAGAGGGCCCCAGTTTGATTGTGGGTAGCGGAGTGAAAGAGTGAAATCCTGAGGAGAGTGAAGCGGGCGCCACTGCTCCCTCTCGGCCCCTCCCCCACGTACAGCCTCACAGCGCAGAGACCAGCATTACCCCGCCCCAGGAACACCTAAGGCTCCGCCCCTTAAAGTAACAGACATCCCAAGACAACAACAACAATAAAAATGGCCCAAATGACAGAACACTTCAAAGCTTCAGAAAAAATACAACTAAGTGAGGAAGAGATAGCCAACCTATCGGATGCACAGTTCAAAACACTGGTTATCAAGACGCTCACAGAATTGGTTGAATCTGTTCGAAAACCAGATGAAAAAATGAAGCCTATGCTAAGAGAAACAAAGGAAAATGTACAGGGAACCAATAGTGATGCGAAGGAAACCGGGACTCAAATCAATGGTGTGGACCAGAAGGAAGAAAGAAACATCCAACCAGAAAAGAATGAAGAAACAAGAATTCGGAAAAATGAGGAGAGGCTTAGGAACCTCCAAGACATCTTGAAACGTTCCAACATCCGAATTATAGGGGTGCCAGAAGGAGAAGAGGAAGAACAAAAAATTGAAAACCTATTTGAACAAGTAATGAAGGAGAACTTCCCTCATCTGGCAAAGGAAATAGACTTCCAGGAAGTCCAGGAAGCTCAGAGAGTCCCAAAGAAGCTGGACCCAAGGAGGAACACACCAAGGCACATCATCATTACATTACCCAAGATTAAACGCAAGGACCTACATCCAAGATTACTGTATCCAGCAAAGCTATCATTTAGAATGGAAGGGAAGATAAAGTGCTTCTCAGATAAGGTCAAGTTCAAGGAGTTCATCATCACCAAGCCATTATTATATGAAATGTTAAAGGGAGTTACCTAAGAAAAAGAAGATCAAAAATAGGAACAGTAAAAATGACAGCAAACTCACAGTTATTAACAACCACACCTAAAACCAAAACAAAAGCAAACTAAGCAAACCACTAGAACAGGAACAGAACCACAGAAATGGAGATCACATGGAGGGTTATCAAGAGGGGAGTGGGAGGGGAGGAAGGTACAGAGAATAAGTAGCATAAATGATAGGTGGAAAATAGAAAGGGGGAGGGTAAGAATAGTGTAGGAAATGTAGAAGCCAAAGAACTTATAAGTATGACCCAAGGACATGAACTATAGGGGGGGAATTTGGGAGGGAGGGGTTGGGCAGGATGGAGTGGAGTGAGGGGGGGGAAATGGGACAACTGTAATAGCATAATAAATAAATATATTTTTTAAAAAAAGAAAAAAAAGAGTTTGAAGAAAAAACAACCAGAAAGCAAACTGCCAAAAAAAAAAAAAAAAGAAAAAGAAAAAGAAAACATCCTTTTTATACATGTTGACCAAGTTGTGGTGTCCTTTTTGAACCATGATTGAAGGACCTACTGTTGGAAATTGCCTCTGGTCCCTATGGGTTCCTCCCTCTGCTTCGGGGAGAAGTATAAATGCATTTCCTGGTTACATTCATAATTTTTTAATGGTAAAATGACTTGTCCTGGCAGACTTAGGTGGAACTGAACAGTCCATGAATTTTTCTGAGAGCTGATACATTAAATCAACACCCAGAATATTTTCCACCGATGACTGGGAACTCAGCAGACCCAAACCACCTAAAACCCCATTGAAAAGCTGAGAATTTGTGTTTTTCTTCTCTCCTTTTTACTTCTAATTTTCCTCCTCTCAAGTGGACAAACAAAATCTTTTATTTTCTCATCAAAACACACATCATTAACTGCTAATCAACTCAAGGCTCAGAAATCCCTGAGCAACTTCTCAGTTTTCAGAAATGCCAGCAAGATATAAAGTAATGTTGATCAAGCCTTAGTTAATGGGACCAGGTTGGTCTCAGGGGGTTCCTGCTGCCAGGGACAGGGCCATAAAGTTAGGCCAACAAGTAGGCCCTCTGTCTGTAGGTCATGAAAGACAGACAGAACTCCTTGGATCTTAGGTGTTAATGCTTCCCATTTGCCAGGGTCACGAGGGTTTGGATTGCCAAGAAAACAGGGTGGGGAGACCAGAGTCCCCCAACCAAGGTCAGCTGGAGGCCAGTGAGTCTGGGAAAGGAGATGCAGGTGGTCTGGGAAGGACAAATGAGGCCCCTGAAATGAACCAGATGAGGCTGACTGACTGACTGCCTGACAGCAGGTATAAAACAGTTTCAGGTCTAGTTCTGGCCTAGAAAAGAATGGATGTCCAAAACAGAACACTGTGTTTTCCCTACCATTAGTGAAAGCAGCAGGCTTGGGGGCTATTATATAGACAGTAGAAGGCCCTCACTGGGATTCTCTGGGATGGGGGTGGTGTAGTGGGTTTATGAAGGAAGCTACCATGTGATGGACAAGAAGAATGTAGGAGGGAAATGGGGCCATGCCAAGGCCATCCAACAGGTCTGGAATTAAGTGGAGGGCAAGACAGGAGGACCTGCCCAAACTGCCCACAGAAAGTCAAAAGGTCTTAGGAATTCCATTTAGTTTAATTCAAGAAGTGTAGGTTGGATCATGCTATGTAAAAGTGTGGGGGACACAAAAGTTGGGAACATAGGGGATGTTTAACAGTCCGAGATTTATCATTCATGGTTTTCATACTAATAAGGGCCATGCTATCTTGCTGAGGACTCAAATTGAATTATGGCCATTTGAAGCTGGTGCGGAGAGTGAAATATTTAACTAATGACTGACTGTAGCTGTCCTCCAGGCATGATGAACATCTCTGCTGTCTCCTAGTAACTGCCAAGAGGCAATGTGGCATAGTGGCTAACAATGTGAACACAGGGATTACACTGCCTGGGTTTATATTCCCAGTTTTACCCCCTTATTAGGTATATAATATTGGGCAAATTAATTAACCTCCTGGTGCCTTTGTTTTCCCATCTGTGAAATGGGGTGAATAATACCTATATGTTAAGGTTGCATGAAGACTAGAGGAGTTAATACAGGATGACCTGAAAGTATTAGTGCCATTTTAAGTTTTACTACCTTCAGAAGTATAAATGCTATAAACTCACAAAAATTAAATTACTTAAATTTACTGATATTTTCTACTTCTTTGGCTTTGTGAATTCATTTTGTGTATATGGAAAACACATGGGACAGTGCTGAAAACATAGTAAATGTCTGTTATTATCACATGCATTAATGCCTAGGAAGCTGTATTTTACTCTCTCTTATGGGGAAAATGAAAAGCCTAAGACTGCCTCATTGGCAAATGTTAAGGATTTGTTATATTTCTACCATAGTCAGGATTCCCACCAGTGGGAATGAATTGGCACAAGAAACATTTCTACATCTCTACAAGGTAGCATCTATGGTTGACGTTTATACAATAGTTCAAAGAAGTAGCAGATGGATGTGACCCTAAACAAAACTTTCTTGGGACCAGGAGAGCTCTAAGACCTCTTGCTAATCATTTAAACCCTGGAAGAAAGGCAAAATGTCATTTCAAGAAATCCTTTTATACCAGCACCTTTAACATTTACAAGTGGTATGACTTGAGTGGCATCAAAACACACCAAAAATTGCCTGCCTGGTGTGGCTCAGTGGATTGAGTGCCAGACTGTGAACCAAAGGGTTGCCAGTTTGATTCCCAGTCAGGACACATGCCTGGGTTGCAGGCTGGGTCCCCAGTAGTGGGGTGTGTGAGAGGCAACCACACACTGATGTTTCTTTTCCACTCTTTTCCCCTCCCCTCCCCTCTCTCTAAAAATAAATAAATAAATAAAATCTTTAAAAAACACACCAAAAATTATATCCCCACCAGCCTGTCACAACACCTGAAATTCCAGCATTACAGGCCCAGAGTCTCAGCTGCAGACACCCCAGGGAGCGTTAAGTGCTTTTAGTCATCAACATTGGAGTGTGACTTTGTTTAATCAGCTGCTTTCCCCAACAGCTAGCTGAGTGGCTTGGAGGGAAAGAAGAGCGGTTCTGATTGTAGCAGAGGAAAGGTGAATTTGGCAACCTGAGGCACTGCTCTGGAGAGGACAAAGGTGCCAGCCTGAGCAGGTACTCCAAGCAGAGCTCCTGGAAGTCTGGCCCCCTGTGAGATGAGAGGAGACACTTCAGAGAAGAAGGTAGTCCTTGAAAGGGAAGGGCAACAGCATCAAACCCATATAAGCTCTCTTCCTTTGTATCTTCTGGGAATCACAGCAAAAATGTTTCATGAATGATTACATTATTGATTGCCATATTCTTGTATAAAGGCTTTTTAAAAGAGTTACAATGAGACAGAAATTTTAAACTTTACTGTTGAATGCTGCTGAATTCTAATTTGGCTGTTTGTTTGCTTCCCAAAAGATTACTAGTCCTTCACCATAAACTTGCAAAGTAATTTATATTCTTCACAATTAGGTTCCCTTAAGAAGAATCATTCAGTAATGTAATTAAAAATGAAAACCTTAACTCCTCATCTTTAAAATGTAATAGTAACATTTCCTGGGTAGGATATTACATTTTCTGCATCTTTTAAATTTTGTCTTATGCATAAGAGGGTGCTTTAGTGGTAGACGTTAATTGCACTAAAATGGTAATGCAAAACCACGAGCAGCTTGCATCCATATATCTTATACTTGCTCAGATCAATGCTGTGATTATAATTAAGAATGCATCTTTGTGTCTGGAATAAATCTCCATATTGTGACATATAAAATAAGATTTAAGTAATTGTTTTCTTTCCAGTCTACCCCTAAATAAAGGAGAATATGTGGACAGACATTTTGTGGAAGCTAAGGATATGGTGATCTGCCCTTAACTGGAAGTCACTTATCTAGTCATGTAAACTTGGGGAGAACTGTGAAGAATGTAGATCTGGTGTAACCAAAATATACCTACTAAAGTAAGTGTATAAGGAAGAGGCCAAAAAAGTGCTCAGGTGCCTGACTGTAGAAATTGGGGATGTTCATAAGCACCCTCAAATGTGAGTGTATATTGTGAAAGTGACAGAAGTGATAGGTGAGGAGTTGATGTTAGGATAGAAGCCTCTAGCACTGCTTAGATATGTTCCCCCTGGGGTTGGGATTAGGGTAGGGTTGAAAGAGGAGCCTAATTTAGTGAATGCCACTCCCTTACCTGAGGAATCCCCTCAAGAGCAGGACTGTCTTTTCCTCACTGCATCTCCAGGGCCTAGCACTTGGTGGGTACTCCACAGGTATTTGTAGACTGACTGAATGACTCACTCCCTTCACTCACATCCCAAGGATGGAAGATTTGGGAGATGGGGCAGATACTCTCCTACCAAAGGAGCCTCTAGGATCTGTAAACATGAATAAGAAGTAGAGTGGTGAGTGCACGACTCCCCCATAAGTAACCTCTGCGGTATTCAAGTCGCCAGAATGAAAGAGGACAATGGAGTATTTTCTACCTTCAGAAACTGAGAGGAAGAGGAAAAACTGGACAGGTTTCAATTGGATGTTCACACATTCAATTGGATGGGGATAATTGGGGGTGGTGCTAAGGGATGGAGTAGGAAGTTTTTAAAAAGAGTATCCCTTTAGGGTCAGTTCCCTGAGATGTAAAGTAGAGAGGAGATAACATTAGAAAGTAAAGCTGTACAAGGCAATTATGTGGGCTGCAAAAAGCAAAAGTCAATGTGTGTTGGTGAAGGCCCAAGATGGCAGGAGAGGAAATGGAGAAATTGGTGAAGCTCATGTGGAATATGAAGCCTCTGCAGTGGTCTGATCACACATTGAACATTTGAGTTCTTGGTGAAGGCTCTGCATTGCCTCTTCCCCATATGGTTCAGATTATGAAGAGTTGGATGTTTCTCTCCTGCTTTGCTTTTAGGGGAATTAATAAGCAAAGGAAGATGTGCATGTGGGTAATACCTCCCCAGGCTGGTCAATGGACACAGAACAAAGCACCTTACTCTAGTTTTTATAAGGGGTCACAAGAAAGATGGCACACTTGCCAGTCCTCTGCTCTCCATCCAGGCTCGGACTGAGTTGTATGCCATCTGAAATCCAGCAGGCATAGTTTTTTTAAAAAATCTTCTACCCACCTTTAAGACTTGAATTTTCAAAACCAACCTCATTTCTCTACTTTTAACCCTCCTTTCCATGGAAACATGCAGAAAAGCTCAGCAAGGGAACTAAAGACTGTGAATGTCCACAAGATTTCCCCAAAATAACAATAAATCTAATATAAAAGACTTCACCCAAACATTTTAAAGTTAAAAATGCCAGTGTTTTCCTTAGCTTGAGGCAAAAATAACATTTTTATTACATGAGGGAAAGGAGCATGAAATCTCACAGGCCTTTGCCAAAGCTGAAAATCTCTGGGTACGCTTTGAGAAGGAACAGGACATTGAGCAGGCCATGGAAGGCATGCTGTTTTTAATTGGAAGTGCATGGGTCTCTTTGGCTCCATCTTCGCAATAGTCACCAAGATCTCCCCTGCTTGATCCTCTTTCATCCTCTGGGTGGGGAGGCCTCTGGCATCAGCAGAGGTTCTTTTGTGGGGAAGACACAATGAAGAGGGCAGGCTCACCACAGCTGACCAGAAAGGCTCTGACAAAGCAGGCCTTCTGTTTCTTGCTTTGGAGCCCCTTCATAACAACTTGCTGTGGATGTTTAAATCATAGGAATTCCTTATTCAGGAACCAGATGCATTCCATGCAGAGAGGTCTTTGGGTATGGGCTGTGAGGCCAAGATTGTCTGGCTTCAAAGCCTGGATCTGCCACTTGTTAGCTGTGCATGTTGGGCCCCTTAATTAGTTCTGCTTAGCATAGTTTCTTCATCTGTAAGATGGCTCTAAGAAAGCATACCTTGCAAAGTGGCTGGGAAATTAGAGGAGATATATAGAGAAGTATTGACTGATGAAATACTGCTTTTCTTTTTACTTCAGTGGCAAATTCAGTGATATTGTCCCAGGGGAAGTGCCCCCTTACTCATGAGTTTAAACTTTTGATGATAATGAAGATGTCAAGATATGATGTAGCCTCTCCAAATTTGAGAGGGATTTGAATATGTTCAAATTTCAAGAGTTAAACTAACTAAGACCTAGTTTACTCCTTACTTTACACACTTCATAAGATATAATTGTCACGTACCATATTTCCTTACAACCCAAGACATATTTATTTGCTTGGCAACCAAATTGTTCAGCTTCTGAAGGAGATAGGGCAGAAGATGAGAATCAGTATAAAAAGATCCCATGGGGTATTGGCTCAGCACAGATAATCATGCAGCCTGAAATGTTAAGTCCCTGTCAGATAGCAAGCCAAATAACCCAATGACTTTGCCTTTTATTAGTCAGGCAATTACAACTGGTAGAATACAAAATGTCCTTGGTATCCCTTTCACATACTGCACTGAGAAGCACATTGGGATAGATTTAGGTTCATGGCCCCACACAGAACTCACTGAAGGCAGCCAGCCCTGTGCAAGTAGGAAGACCACCCACCCCTGCAATCTCTCTCAGGCACTGAATATGGATGCTACAATGTTGTACAATTCCCACCAGAGAATTCTTTCTTAACATTAAAAAATTTGCATTCATATAACTTGCAGGCAAATTAAGGCCCATTGAGTAAGATAAATAACTAATAAATTTGGAGGAAAGGATATAAGAATATTAAAGTCCATTTGAAACATTCAGAGGGATCACTGCTGCTGGCTCCTTTAAAAAAGTGAAATCCTTTTCCTCTACAAGGAGATTTGACTTTCCCAGGAGTGAGACTCTTAGAAGGGAATGGACAATGCTGGATTGTGAAGCGAAGAGTTAACCACTGGATACATTGAGGTTATGAGCATAGGTCTTCTAGAAACACGAGTTTGAATCTATCTATACTGACTGACTTCAAGCAAATTTCTTAACCTCTGTAAGCCTCAATTTTATCATCTATGATTTTTCAATAATGACCGCACTATTTGAAAATCACATTCTTAATTAACAAGAGTAAAAATTAAAATCCAAGTAAGATTCTGAACCAAAATGCATATCTCGAATCTGATCATGAGGAAGTATAAGACAAGCCTGAGTCAGGGAACATTTTATGAAAAATGAGTTCAAAATAAGTCAATTTCATGAAAAGCAAAGACAGACTGAAGAACTGTTCCATATTAAAGAGGATTTAACACATGGCAACTGAATGCAATGTTTGATCCTGGATTGAAACATGGAGATATATGTGTGTGTGTGTGTGTGTGTGTATGACAGTATTGAAACAATCAGCAAAATTTGAATATGGTCTCTATACTAGCTAATGCTCAATTTCCTGAATTGTATAATTGCACTGTGGTTTTGTAAGTGAATGTCATTACATGCTGAAATATGTAGAGGTAAAGGGTCATGATGTCTCTGAGTTAGTCTCAAATGTTTCAGTAAATAATGACAAATAGCTGTGTGTATATGGGTATATATAGAGAGAAATAGATATCCATACACACATATATATATATATATACACATATTCCCATATATATCCATACATGGAATGGGCTGGTCCTACATCCACACGTGGTAGATAAAAATTTGAGAGGGACATCTCAGCAGCAAAGAGTCACAGACCCACACTAGTCCCCCTAGCCCAGGGTTCCAGTGCCAGAAAGTTAAATCCCCATAACTTCTGGCTGTAAAAACCAGCATCAATTGAGTCAGTGGAAGAAACTTCTGGAGTCCCAAACAGTTCCTCTTAAAGAACCCACACATGAACTTACCCAGACTCACTGCCTCTGCGCTCCAGCACTTGGTAGCAGCTTGAAAGGCATCAGTGGCATACGGGTAGGAACTGAAGTGTCTGGCATAAAGGTGAGAGCTGGGGGACAGCCTTCTGCCAGACAGAAAAGCAGGTAGAGGCCATTGTCCCTTTTCTGAACCCTCCTCCCACAGAGCCACAGAACCAGAAAGCAAGTGCCATATCTGAGACTCCATCAACCTGGCTAACACTGTTCACCACACCTTGGAGATCCCCTGAGGTTCTGTCCCACCCAACTTACAGACCTACCCAAATTGTTAATGGTCGATTTTCCATATGACTGGTTGGTCTTGGCTCATGCTTCACAACTTCCTAAATCCTCTCAAACAAACAACAGCTGGCCTCAGTGAGCCCCCAGCCTCCATACCTCTTGCTAAGTGGCCCCAGGCCTGGTACTAGCAACAGTCAGCCTAGATTCGCAGCTTGGCTTTGTCTTGGAATCTCCAAGCCCAGCACAAGTAGCAGCCACCTCAGATTGCTTTATAGCTCACTCAGGGTGGCCTGGGCATAACACAGATGGGGCTGACCTTAGCCTGTACACCCAGGAAACCCCAGTGTCAGCATACCCAGAGTATAGATACAGACCATGTCAGAGTACCACCACCCTGCCCCTTCACAGCTGATCCTCCACAGAGGCGGAGGTTGGTGGTCAGTGGTCACAGCCAGACCTTGCAGCTGACTGGCCTATACGAATCTCTCCCATTGACCTGCCAACAGTAATCAAGGCTCAACTACAAGAGGAGGTTGTACTCAGCCCACACAAAAGCCACACCTAAAGTACTCAGCTTGGGTGATAGCGGAGACTGTGCCACTATATCCTATAGGACATCTACTACATTAGGCCACGCTACCAAGACAGGGAGTCATAGCAGCTCTAGCTAACACATAGCAACAAACACAGGGAGGCTGCCAAAATGAGGAAACAAAGAAACATAGCCCAACTGAAAGGACAGATCAAAACTCCAGAAAAACTACTAAACAAAATGGAGATGAGCAATCTATCAGATGCAGAGTTCAAAACACTGGTTATAAGGATGCTCAAGGAACTTAGTGAGGAGCTCAGCAGCATAAAAAAGATCCACTCAGAAACGAAGGATACACTAATTGAAATAACGAACAATTTACAGGGAAACAACAGTAGAGTGGATGAAGCCAAGAATCAAATCAATGATAATGTAATTAATGTTATGTTATGGAAAATGAAATAACATGAATTATGATTAATAATGTTGTGATTAGTGGAACACAAGGGAGCAAAAAACAACAAGAAAAAAAATCCAAAATAAGGTGGACAGTGCAAGTAGCCTATGGCATAACTTTTAGTGTTCCAACATTTGCATCATAGGGGTGCCAGAAGGAGAAGAGAAAGAGCAAGAAATTGGAAATCTATTTGAAAAAAATAATGAAAGAAAACTTCCCTAATTTGGTAAAGGAAATAGACATGCAAGTCCAGGAAGAACAGAGAGTCCCAAACAAGATGGGCATATACAAGACCACACTAACACACATAATTAAAATGCCAAAGGTTAAAGATAAAAAGAGAATCTTAAAAGCAGCAAGAGAGAAGCAGTTAATGACCTCTAGGAGAATTCCCATGAGACTGTCAGCTGATTTCTCAAAAGAAACTTTGCAGGCTAGAAGAGATTGGCAAGAAATATTCAAAGTCATGAAAAGCGGGGACCTGCAGTCAAAATTGCTCTACCCAGCAAAGATATCATTTAAACTGGAAGGGCAGATAAAGAGCTTCCCAGACAAGAAAAAACTAAAGGAGTTCATCATCACCAAACCATTATTATATGAAATGTTAAGGGCACTTATTTAAGAAAAAGAAGAAGATCAAAACCATGGACAACAAAATGGCAAAAAATACAAATCTATCAAGATTTGAATGTAAAAAATAAACTAAGCAAACAAGAAGAACAGAGACAGAATCATGGATATGGAGAGCATTTTGATGGTTGCCAGATGGGAGGAGGGTGTGGGGGAATGGGTGAACAGGTGAGGGGATTAAGAAGTCCAAATAGGTAGTTACAGAATAGCCATGGGGAGGTAAAGTACAGTATAGGAAATGGCGTAGCCAAAGAACTGATACGCATGACCTGTGGACATGAACAATGGTGGGGGGATTTTCTGAGGGAGTGGGGGATGCTGGGTGTAGGGGGCAAAGGGGGAAAAATCAGGACAACTGTAATAGCATAATCAATAAAATATAATTAAAAAACCAAAAACATACACACACACACACACACAGACTATATTCCCGCTCAGTATCAGCCAAGTATTAATGAGTGCAATAGGTCTCAATTTGGTTAATTTCCATGCCTCATCAAATGCAGTATAGTATAACATAAGTTCCTGAGCAAGAATGTGTATGTGACAAGCAGAGGAAACAAGCCACCTTGAGATGTAGATGTTAGAAATTGGCTGGACTCCTACTAACAAGAGGTTTGCTGCAGCCCTCAAAATTCGTGCCCCACCAAAGATAAAAATGACTGTCAGTGTCACTCACCAAGAGTTGTAATGACAGTTGTTGAATAATCAGATGCCAAGAATCCACCTTATTTGGAAATCGACGGGATTCCCTTTTTGAGTTCCAGATATTTGGGGTTAGAATGTTCTGTTTAGAAAGTTGGGTGAGTGGTTTGGGAGTCTCAATGAGCTTTTCTGAACGAAAGA
The DNA here is from genome assembly GCF_022682495.2 of Desmodus rotundus. Lineage (NCBI taxonomy): Eukaryota > Metazoa > Chordata > Mammalia > Chiroptera > Phyllostomidae > Desmodus > Desmodus rotundus. The sequence continues at coordinate 91,836,831 of NC_071400.1, read as the reverse complement.
ATTGGAATGTTTATGGGGGAGATAGTAAAAGGAATCAAGGAATAGTTGGGGATTGATAGTTGAAGAGAAAAACTAAATGGAGTTCAGCTACAGTTCAACTCAGCCTCCTCTTCCTGCCTGTGGTTCAGCAGCAGTTGCTTTCCCTGTAGAGAGGAACTGTTATATGTGCAGGGAACAAAGATGAAATTTATTGCACTGGGTTAGCCATTGTGTATAAGTTATTGTGAGTAGATAAAAAGAATGCAGTGTTTCTAAGCCTTCTGCCTAGAGAGAGAAATAGCCATGTAGCAGGCAGTCTTTATAATGGTTTTTATTGTGATGGGATTTTTTAAAATTGATGGCCAGATGTCAGGTGATCCACCAGGTTTTATATTGAATTTTTGATTTCCCCTTCCATAAGTCATTTTTCTAAAGAGAATGGACAGCTGAGTTATGTTTACAAGCTGATGTGTGTCCAGCAAGTTGAAAATTGTATTAATTTAGGAAAATAGTCCCGCCACTGTTCCCAGAACCTATTCGGTTTGCTTTTTGCCTGTGGTGTTTACCTTGATATCCCTGAAATGCCACTTAGGGCCTTTTTGAAATCTTACCCTGAATTATCTTTCCAGTCCATACCCTCCAAACCATGACACCACCCAATCTCAGGCCCACCCTGTAGTCACTAGGATACTTGACGTTTTCCAAATACATTATACCCTTGTGACAAGTTCATGCTTTTTCCTATTTTGTCTTCTTGAAACACTCTCCCTGCCATCCTTACCTAGTGAACTCTTATCCACTCTTCAAAGCACAGCACAAATATCATGTGAACTTCTGGAATACATTTCATGACTCTCTGCCTTTATCCTAGGCACAATGAATCACTTCCTTTGCTGTCCTCTGATGGTATCTTATTTAACCCTCTGTCATAGTCAATGACACAGTCTTCTAGAATTAACTTTCTAACTAGATTTTTAACAAGTTGGGTATAGAGACCCTGTTTCATTCATCTGTATTCTCTTCACCAAGAACAATTAATGCTACATAGTAGGTACTCAAAACTGTGTGTTGATGGAATGAGTCAATCAGTTAAGCAATCAATGGCTGGAAAATTCCAACTGTATGCACTGTCTCACCTACAAGCTAAACATACAACACTGAGCACAACATAATAGTAGCTTGTTTATTGAGTGCCTACTTTCTGCTGGTGTGATGCATACATTTTATCTCTACATACCGAAACTCTAGTACATGATTATTATGCTCATTTTACAAATAAATAAACCAATTTATGTAAGAATCCCTTGTCACTGAGGTCTTGTCCTTTGTGTCTCTTTGGAAGGTATTCCTTGACACATTTGGGACAAGATGGATGGAATAAGGAGGAAATCTGGTGGCCAGCCCCTCTCAGCCTATTACTATGGCTGTATCTGGCATCCTCTTGCTGACCAGTGGTTACCTTTGGCTACTAAAGGTAGCTTTGATACAAATAATAATGGTACCCTGCATTCTCTTAATATCAATAGTTCTTATAATCATAGTTTCTCCTCCCCATTGCATTATGAGCCACTGAATTGGCTGGAGTTAGCAGCAACATTTCTAGAATGTGCTACAGGCTATTCTGGAAAACCTGGCCATCAGACCTTGGGGTCCAACTCAGGTATAAACTCTATGGTAATTCTCCACAACCACTGGGGGATGATTTGGGCTTTTCAGTAATATAGCTTTCATGCTGAGCCTATCTGTACCATACTTCAAAGCCCTAGAAAAGATTTTGGCCCCCCATTTATCACCCCCTCTCCATTATCCCTAATGCCATTAGCTCTACGCACCATCCCCCTAATGATCTATTGCTACTCGGGAGTCAGAAATTTATTCTTACTCACTATTTGCCATCTATATTCCTCATTCAATAAAGTGGCAGGGCCCTTCACAGTGGCATTATTTGTTAATCAGATTCACACAAATGAAAATTGCTTTGGAACTTGCCAATTCATTTGGCAATGTGAGTGTTCCAATTGTAAAGGGAAACAAGGCCTAAACAGAAAGCAACTGAAATCTCCATCTTCTAAAATAGGAACATATCTTAATAACACCTAAATAAATCCAACCTTAGCCTGGTGATTTTTTTTCCCCCTACAGATGGTTAGCTTGCTTTAAACAAAAAAGTAAAGAAAAAATGTAACTTGGAGTTCCGGCCAAGATGGAGGCGTAGGTAGACACACTGTGCCTCCTTGCACAACCAAAAGAAGGACACCAATTTAAAAACAAAAAACAACCAGAACTGACAGAAAATCGAACTGCATGGAAGTCCAACAACCAAGGAGATAAAGAAGAAACATTCAATGAGACCGGTAGGAGGGGCGGAGACGGGCAGCCGGGGCAGAGAGGTCTCTCAGCAAGGCGGCGGCTGGTGGGGAATGGGGCAGGCAGTGCGGCAGCTAGCAGACCCCACAAGGTAATGGCTGGCAGACCCTGAGGCCCCACATTTGCGCATAGATAAACTGGAAGGAACGGTGGGGGAACAAAGCAGACCATGCAACCCAGGTCTCCAGCATGGGGAAATAAAGCCTCAAACCTCTGATTGAAAACACCCGTGGGGTTGAGGCAGCAGCAGGAGAAACTCCCAGCCTCACAGGAGAGTTCGTTGGAGAGACCCACAGGAGCGTACACAACCCCACCCACTCAGGAATCAGCACCAGAGGGGCCCAGTTTGATTGTGGGTAGTGGAGGGAGTGACTGAAATCTGGCAGAGAGTGGAGCCAGCGCCATTGCTCCTTCTCGGCCCCTCCCCCACATACAGTGTCACAGCACAGTGAACAGCGTTACCCTGCCCTGGCGAACACCTAAGGCTCCACCCCTTTACATAACAGGTGCACCAAGACAAAAAAAAAATGGCCCAAATGAAAGAACAGATCAAAGCTCCGGAAAAAATACAACTAAGCAATGAAGAGATAACCAACCTATCAGATGCACAGTTCAAAACACTGGTAATCAGGAAGCTCACAGAATTGGTTGAATTTGGTCGCAAATTAGATGAAAAAATGAAGGCTATGCTAACAGAAACAAAGGAAAATGTACAGGGAACCAATAGTGAGGTGAAGGAAACTGGGACTCAAATCAACGGTGTGGACCAGAAGGAAGAAAGAAACATCCAACCAGAAAAGCATGAAGAAACAAGAATTCGGAAAAATGAGGAGAGGCTTAGGAACCTCCAGGACATCTTGAAACGATCCAACATCCGAATTATAGGGGTGCCAGAAGGAGAAGAGGAAGAACAAAAAATTGAAAACCTATTTGAACAAATAATGAAGGAGAACTTCCCTCATCTGGCAAAGGAAATAGACTTCCAGGAAGTCCAGGAAGCTCAGAGAGTCCCAAAGAAGCTGGACCCAAGGAGGAACACACCAAGGCACATCATCATTACATTCCCCAAGATTACACAGAAGGAGAGAATCTTAGAAGCAGCAAGAGAAAAGGAGACAGTTACCTACAAAGGACTTCCCATAAGACTGTCAGCTGATTTCTCCAAAGAGACCTTACAGGCAAGAAGGGGCTGGCAAGAAGTATTCCAAGTCATGAAAGGCAAGGACCTACATCCAAGATTACTGTATCCAGCAAAGCTATCATTTAGAATGGAAGGGAAGATAAAGTGCTTCTCAGATAAGGTCAAGTTAAAGAAGTTCATCATCACCAAGCCCTTATTATATGAAATGTTAAAGGGAGTTACCTAAGAAAAACAAGATCAAAAATAGGAACAGTAAAAATGACAGCAAACTCACAGTTATTAACAACCACACCTAAAACCAAAACAAAAGCAAACTAAGCAAACCACTAGAACAGGAACAGAACCACAGAAATGGAGATCACATGGAGGGTTATTCAACAGGGGAGTGGGAGGGGGAGAGAGGGGGGAAAGGTACAGAGAATAAGTAGCATAAATGGTGGGTAGAAAGTAGACAGGGGGAGGGTAAGAATAGTGTAGGAAATGTAGAAGCCAAAGAACTTATAAGTATGACCCATGGACATGAACTATAGGGGGGGAATGTGGGAGGGAGGGGAGGGAGGGGGTGGGCAGGATGGAGTGGAGTGAAGGGGGGGGGAAATGGGACAACTGTAATAGCATAATCAATAAATATATTTTAAAAGAGGAAAAAATGTAACTCAAATCAAGCATTTATTGTAACCAATACACTTTTCCTCTTGTCTGGCAGTTTATGCAATTGCTTGCTAATCTTCTGGTAAAAAGAGTTAAAATGACTGATATAAGAGTGAATCTCCTGGAAACACCAGCCGACCACCAGTCTGACAGAGTTTGATTCATCTTACAAATAGTACTCCTGTCTAGATCTGTAGGGGCAGAGTGACACTGTAGCCACCTCACATCTACTTTTAAACACAAAAATTCTATAGGTTTGAATAGATATTTTGGTAAAGAAGATACATGAATGACCAATAAACACATGGAAAGATGCTCAACATCATTAGTTATCAGAAAATACATATCGATACCATATCATACCCACTAAAATGGTTATAATAAAAAAAGAAACAATAACAAACATTGGTGAGAATATGGAGAAGCTGGAACCTTTATTACATTGCTGGTGAGAGGGTAAAATGGTTCAGCCAATTTGGATAACAGTTCAGCAATTTCTTTAAACTTGAAATCTAAATTTAGACTACAACCCAGCAATCCTGGCTCCTCAAGAAAAATGAAAACATATATCCACACAAAGATCCACATGTGAATGCTCACAGCAGCATTATTCACAATAGACAAAATGTGGAAAAGACCCAAATGTCTATCAACTGGTGAATGGATAGATAAAATGTGGCACAATCATAACAACAGAATAGTATTCAGCAATAAAAAGGAACAAAATTATGATACGTACTAGAACATGAACGAACTTCAAAAGCCTTATGCTAATGAAAGGAGCCAGATGCAAAAGGTCACTCTATTTCCATGAAATGTCCAGAAAAGGCAACTCCATAGAGACAGAAAATAAATT